>NW_027555958.1:71656210-72274960 GCF_003287225.1 Phascolarctos cinereus | reverse complement strand
ATATATGAATGCAACTACAGAACATTCTTTATAGAAATAAAACGCTTCCTACAGAAATAAAGGAAGACAACAATTGGAGGGATGATAACTGTCCGTGGTTGGGTTGTACTAATAAATAAAAAACGGTGATACTATATGAATTAATTTAAAGATTTATGGCCAAACCACTTAAACTATCAATGGGTTATTTTATAGAACCAGACAAAATAATAACACATTTAATCCACGAGAACTGAAAGTTATGAACCTTATTGGAAACTTTTTTTAAGAATGAAGAGGAGTTAGAATTAATTTGTCTCAAACTATAATATAAAATCAGAAATCAGCAAAACTACTTAGTAATGGTTAAAAAAAAATAAAATAAAATATGATTGAAGAAATAGATTAGGAAAATAAGACCCAGAAACTAACATAGTTAGTTACTATTCAGGAAACTCAAAGTCATCCATTACTAGGGTCAGAACTCCCCATTTAACAAAAACTTCGGGGGGAAATGTAGAAGCAGTTTGGAGGGAATTTATTTTAGACCAACAAGCCACATACCAAAATAAACTCCAAATAGTTACATGACCGAAATATAAGAAGATCATGGATCAATAGTATAAAGGTGAAAAAGGACACCAGTAGCCCCTTCAATTCATATTTGAAGAAGTTAAGGCCCAGAGAGAATAAGTAATTTACCCAGTCTCACAGTTGTCACTTGATTCAGTAGCCTGGGTTCTTTCCACTGTACCACACTGTCTCATAGAGTTATTAGAGAAATAGAGAAGGTGATTATTTTCACAACTTTGATTAGAAGAGTATCTCATAATTAATCAAGGGAGTAAAGATAATTAAAGAAGACAACATGTACAATTTCAATTAAATAAAATTGAAAAGCTTTTGCCCACATAATACCAGAAGGTTGAATGAGAAGATATGCAGGAAGCTTAGAGAAAATGTTTGCCACAAATATAATAGCACAGATTTATATAGCACTTTAAGACTTGCCAAGTGCTGTAAAGATGATATCTCATTGTCTACATATAATAATCCTGTGAATTAGGTGCTATTTATTACTCCAATTTATATATGAGGGAAGTGAGGCTGAGAGATTAACTCATTTCCCTGGGTTACATAGTTAGTAAGTATCTGACACAGGATTTGAAGTCCAAGCACTTGTACCCAGTGTACCACCTATAATTCTTATAAAGGTCTGATACCTAGGGAACTGATACAAATATATAAGATCAAGAGTCATTTCCCAATATATACATGGTCAAAGGATATAAAGAAGTAATTTTCAAAAGTAGAAATATAAACTGTCAGCAGCTGTATGAATTAATGCTTCAAAGTACTGCCTTCTCCATCAACAGCTCTGCTTGACTTCAATTTCATGGAATACCATGTCCCTGAGTCGCGTAACCCCTCATCATCCCACCTTGCTTTTCAGCTTCCTT
The DNA here is from genome assembly GCF_003287225.1 of Phascolarctos cinereus. NCBI lineage: Eukaryota > Metazoa > Chordata > Mammalia > Diprotodontia > Phascolarctidae > Phascolarctos > Phascolarctos cinereus. The sequence continues at coordinate 72,273,521 of NW_027555958.1, read as the reverse complement.
ATCTTCATTAGATTATAAACTCCTTGAGAATAGGGACTATGTCACTTTCTTATTTGTGTCTCCAGTATTTAACACAGTGCTGGACATATATAGTAGGTGCTTAACAAATATTGTTAATATTAAAACAATTTTAACCTCATAACTATCAAATTAGAAAAGATGAAAAAAGAAGAAAATGGCAAATGTTGGAGGGATTTTGCTGGATATCCACAGTGATTAGAAGTATGAATTGGTGTGACTTACTCCACACGGTAGTTGTGAAGATCAAATGAAATAACATTCACTTAACACAGTGTCTGGCACATAGTAGGCACTTAATAAATGATTGCTTCTTTCCTTCCTTCCATTCCAGAAAACAATTTAGAACCAAGCCCAAAAGGCCACTAAACTACACATATCTTTTGACACAGATATGCCACTAATAAGAGTACGTCACCAAAAGAACAATGACAGAGGGGAAAGAATCATAAGTTACAGAGATATTTATAACAACTCTTTGTTTTAACAGAGAATGAAAACAAGCTGTGTTCTCATAATTGGGGAACAGGTGAACAAATTGTGGTATATAAATGTAATACAATATTATTGAGCCATAAGAAAGGAAAAAGGACAAAGAAACTTGAGAAGACTTGTATGATCTAATGTAATGCAGTGAAATGAACCAAACCAGGTGAACAATTTGCAAAAAGATTACAGTGATATAAAGGAAAATAAGTTTGGAAGGCTTCTGAACTCTAATCAAGGCTGACTACAACTTCAGAAGATAGGTGATGAAGTATGATCCCTCTTATTAGAAGAGAGCTGATTAACTAATGGTGCAGAAACATACATTTTCAAACTTGCTCAATACATTGATGTCCTTGCTTTCAGTACATTTACTTGTTATGAAAGAGGACTTCCATTTTGTAGGATGGGGAGCTGTAATTTATATAATAATAATAATAATATTCACAAAAATACACAATACAAAAATACACAAGATAAAGGAAAAATAATAATATTCATAAAAATGAATTTTGTAAAATGCAAAATTCATAGAAAACAAAATTTCAGAATACTAAGCAAATGGCAACTTTGATACTATGTTGCTAAGTTTTTCATACACTTAAAATATAAAAAAATAACACAAATAAATAACACAAATAAAATAACAAATTAATAAATAACAAAATAAAATAACAAAACACACATAAAAGAATTTCACATTTTCACAACCAGTCCTTTGTTTACTGCATATTTGAATATTTGTAATTATTAATGACCTAATGTTATAATCAAAAGCTCAAAAAAACTAATTAACAGTTATTTATGGGAGGGAAAAATACCAAAAGCATCTACAAAGCTCTTATTAATACTAAAAAAGAAAAGATCCAAAATATTAATAATTATCAGTCTATATACTTGCATTTTTATTTATATAAAATTTTTAATGAAAATTATCTATATACACAGAGGACCTTCTTAATGAAGTTATTATTAGTGAATAAGCAACCCTGTACAGAGATTTCTATAGCAAGGTATATCTTACTATCACAATTCACTGAAAGCTACAAAAAATACACAATTCCCCTGTACCTATTTTAAATTTTTTTTTTATAAAGAAGCATTTGACTTGGAAGAGCGAAACGTGACCTTAAAGATTCTATTCCATTAAGGTGTCTCCTATCCACATATAATAGTTAACCTTATTCAGCAACTTTCTGACTATTAATATTAGCCAAGGTGTATGGATGACAGTGGATAGAACACCAGACCTGGAGTCAGGAAGACCTGAGTTCAAATCCAGCCTCAAACACATTGGCTTATGACCCTGGGCAAGTCACTTAACCCTGTTTGCCTCAGTTTCCTCATCTGTAAAATGAGCTGGAGAAGGAAATGGCAAATCACTCCACTATTTTTGCCAGGAAAACCCCAAATGGGGTCACGAAGAATCAGACATGACCAAAATGACTCAACAGTAAAAGAGGAGGCCATATGTTTGCCAATGTCATGGAGGAGACTAGAGCAGAATCCACTTTGAAAAGGAGGTTACTTTTCATTAGTGAGGTCATCCAAATGCTCCTGTTTACAGATGACATTCGGCTGGTTTCATTAAAACAAAACATTGCTGATTCTCCTGGAATTGCTCTCTAATCTTCTCAAAAGTTTGGCATAAATATCAACCCAGTAATACCTGTGTAGATGAAGAATGCCGATTGTTCAATTCCTGTTTTAGCATTAAAGGAACAAAAAGGAGAAGTTCTGAAAAAAAATGCACTTTCCTCTCTTCTTTGCAACGGTAAGTGTGGAATACTGACCTTTTTTTTTTTCCTGAACAGCTTTTCCCTCTTTATTTTCTTTCTTTCTTTATTTTAAAATAAGGGATGGCTTAATGAGTAAAGGAAGGATTGATATATTTGGAAATTTGTATGGTATAAAAAATGAAATGCATCAGTCAATATAAAATTTTTTTACAATAATTCACATAATTTAAGTTCAATGCATCTGTGATATCATCGATATGCATAATTCCTTCAAGAATGCAAACACAACTCAATTGTCTTCTTATTCTGTGTTTCTTGTTCATGTTATCACAAAATTTCTCCAAAGAAAATCTAACCAACTCCTGGAAGATTTTCTCCAGGTCTTCTAACATTAAGTGGGCTGCATGTCATCTATTTGCCTGTCCAACTATATTCTATTACTCAATACAAAAAGTGGTTTCCTCTTGTTCTTCTGGTCTTAAATCAACTGCATCCTCTCTTTCACCAGTCTTTCCACATCTAGCAGTGTGTGGGTAAATGTTTAAAAACCAGCTCTCCAAAATAAAAGTATTCCTGACACACTCTCAAGTTAATCTGTATTATTAACATTTTATCCATCACTTTCTTAAGTCAGAAATTGACAAAACAATTAGTCAAGTCCTGATTTGTACTGTTTGCCAATTCCCAGATATAAATGCGCATGATGAAAATTTAACAATCCTCTCTCTCAAAATTTTGCAAGCTGGCTCCATTACATCCCTGCCTGCACTCTATTCATCATTAGTTTACATCATTAGAATACAAGTTTACTTGTATACAATGTACATCTTTCCATTTCCCTTTGGATCATCTTCTACTATGGTTCCTCAGACATGTGGTGGGGCAGGATTTACAGCCATATATTTCATCACAATTAAAATACTAGTGTGAGAAAATAGATTTTTACTTCAGGATGGAGCTTGGGATCATTGAAAGTCTTACACAGTTCCTAAAAAGCAATCCAGGCCACATTTCTTTTCTTTTCTTCATTTCTGGGGCCATGTCATTGTTCATTAGCCCTGTTCATCTAAGACCCAGATATTAATGGACCAGCTCAACTATCTGTCCATTCAGCTGCATTATCTCATTCAGGATAAGAGGCTTTCTTCATTCACTTTATTTTTCCTTTGTAGATTGATAGGTCAACCTCTTTAAACTGATCATAGGCCTCATTTAAGAGGTTCTGAGTGTTCTAGTACTTGATGTAATGAGAACAGTGTCATCCACAGACATGAAGTTCTCGAGTATTTGAGGTATAAAGACGAGAAATCCATTGCCTCATCCATAGAGAAACCTCTATCTATTTAAGCAGTGTGCTAGATGTCCCATCAAGAATGCATCTTCCCATTTTATGTCTCATTTGACATTGATAACCAGAAGCTCAGTAAATATTTATATGATACCTTACAATTGATAAATTGTTTACTTCACCATAACTTTCTATTTGAACATTATTAATTCCACTTTAGAGATAAGAAAACTGAAGCTCAGAGAAATTAATTGTTGTTGATCAGTTGCAAATGACTCTTGGTGATCACATATGAGGTTTTCTTGGCAAAGACACTGGAGTGGTTTGCAATTTCATTCTCCAGTGGATGAAGGCAAAAAGAAGTTAAATAATTTGCCAAGGGTCACATGGCTTGTGAGTGTCTGAGGCCGGATTTGAACACAGGTCTTTCTGCCTCCTAGGCCAGGGTTCTATTCACTGAGCCACTTTGCTGACTTCAGAGAAATTAAGAATCATTAAAACAGTCACACAGCAAATAAGTATCAGAAATAAGACCTAAACCCAGGACTTCTGACTCCAAATTCATAATGTTTCCCCATCCCACTGCCTGTCAATATGTCAAGTGGGAAAAAAGACATGTCAGATAACCATAAGCTCAGGAAATAGTTCTCTCAGAAATAACACTAGTTGTCCATGCTTTCCTTCTTACTAAATTGACAGAAAAAGCATCAGTGGAATGGATAGTGGATCGAGGACTTGGAGTAATGAAGACTATGTTCAAATCCTGCTTCTGACTTTTAACTAGTTTTGTAGTTAGGGGCAAATCATTTAACCTCCATGATATTTCATTTCCTCATTTGTAAAATGAAGATGATAGTATCATTAGTTTCTAACTTACAGGATTGTTGTGAGACCCAAGTGAGACAGTGAATGTAAAGTGATTTACAAACTTTAAGGTCCTGTGTAAGTATTAGTTGCTATTAAATAACATTCTGTATAAATCACTTGTCCCATATTGGTGTAGTCTGGTAGTTCAATAGTTTTATTTGGATCTAGGCATTATGGGGAGTCTTTTTTTTTTTAATGGATCAGGAACATACCGAACCGAATCTCTCCAAGGGAATGAAGCTCTGCATTCTTGCATCAATATCTTTTGTTCCAAATGAATCTGACCTTTGAATTGCCCCTTTTTCTGAAAATGTTATGCCAACTATAAATGAAATTCTACTTTCCAAGCCACATAAGCTACTAAAACTATCTTCCCACATCAACAACAGCAACAGTGGTAACAACAACAAGAAAACTAGAAATATGCAAGGGATTTTTAGGTTCTATTTACAGACAGAAAGTCATCCTGCAAAAAGCATAAAGCTTATCCAGATGCATAGTTGAGCATGTATATGACTAATTCAGTAAATGGCAAAATATTTGGATAATTTTAGCCAGGGAGAAGTGATCCAAGTGCCATGATAGAGCTGTTAATTATTAATTTAACTTAATCATATTTTTCAATTTTAAAGCTAACTGTTGTAAAACAAAGACTGTTTCAACTTTGATTACAGATTAAGGCGGAATGATTTATTTTTCAAATTTCAGGAAAATGACATGAATTTTGAAAATAGCATTTTCATTTAATTTTGTAATTTGATATTCTTGCCAAACTTCCAGGTTATTAATAATAAATGTTTTGAAAAGCACAGAGTTAAGAGTCTTACAAACTACACCAACCCAATTAATTTTATGGATGAGGAAACTGAGTCCCAGAGGTTAAACAACTTGTATGAGGTCATGAAGAAAATGATAGGCAAATGCTGGGAAAAAATTAGAGTCTCTTGCCTCATAAGTTATTACTGTTTCCACTCCAACATAGTTGTCTTTGTGTTCTAGAACCTTGGTGAGATATTATTTTTCATGTAATAAAAGAAAGAAGTGCTGATATTTAAGCTAGTTGTTATTTTAGAATAATTATCCTATTATTTTTTTTTATTTTTAAAAGAAATTCTATCTTTTAAAGTTACCATATCATTTATTATTACCCTAGAGATATTTTAGCAGTTGAAGAAAAGCGAAAAATCAAAAACTTCTAAATGTATGTATTTAGCAGCCTGGAATTATTCCAGTGGTTTATTTATTCTTTACTAGGTAAGTATATAATTATGCAATATTGTGTCTCTACCCAAGAACTACTCAGATGCTTCATCACAGCACTAAGGTGATCTGAGGTTTTCAAAAGTTATACTATTAGAAAACAAGCTCTGTTAAATTCCTATCAAGCTGGATTGAAGGAGTATGTTCTGTATCCTGTAATCAATGACCCAATTTAGCTAAGGGCAAGAGACTCCATTATCGGAAGGTTAACCAGCAGTTGATCAATTTTCTCTTGGTTGTATCAATTCATGAAGACCATCTATAAACATATGGAGAGAACTACAATCTTTATGGATAGAGGTAATATGTATGCTGAGTTAAGCATGGGATTTTTGGAGTACTTAAGGTAAAAAAAAAATACTGAAATACTCCAAAATCTGAATATGCATTTCATGAATTTTTCAGAATATGTTTATATGCAAACAATGCATAGATGCCTACTAAATATATTCATTTCCTTTTTGCTAGCACCATGAGCAACAATCTTTATAATACCAACATTCTACTGATGTTGTGCCTAGCCTAGAAGCACCATGAATGCTCATGGCCTGATCTCATTACTGATTGTATGGAAGCTTTGACCTGGTCTATTTCCCATCTGGTCTGGTCCTGCTGTCCTTAGGCATCCTGGTGGCATCTCATTTCCAAAGTCTCACCAATGTTGTTGGCTTCAGCCCAACTACAGTTCAAAAATCTGAACTCGAGCAATCCAAGTGATGGAGAGTCTTAGCCTCCCCATTTTCAAACATTACAAGTGTTCACTACAGTACTTAGCTATTTTTTTCTTAAGGTAGATCAGGGAACATATTATTTCCTCTAACAAAATCAAAACAGAAGACACAAAGCTGAGAGAGATTGCCAATATATTGGATGAGACAGGCAAGATCTAAAGAAATCTCTCAATAGGTTAGACTATTGGGCTTAATATAATAAGATGAAATTTAAAGGGATAAATATAAAATCAGCACTTTGATTAAAATAATATCACCTCATGCATACAAGATGGGTGGAAGTTTGGCTAGAAAGCAGGCTGAAAAATCATTCTGAAAAAAAATATTTGGGGGTTTTAGTGACCTTGGACAATTAAAAGTAACTTGGACTCAATTATCTCATTTGTAAAATAAGGCTGTTGAACTATATAACTTCTGAGGTTCCTTCCAGCTCTAGATATATGATTCTTTCATTCTTTTGAGATAAATATGTCAGTTATATGATAGGCAGCCAAAAACATTAATGAAGTCTTAGGCATCAAGATACACATAGTATCCAGTAATAAATGAGGAGGTAATAGTTCTATGAGGCTCTGTTCTGGACCATACCTGAAGCACAGAGTTTAGTTTTGAGCGACACAATTGAAGAAGAAAATTGATAAGTTGGAGAGCGTCCAGAAGAGGACAATTAGTATGAGGAAGAGCCCACATAAGAGGATCCACTGAAGGACCTGGAGATGTATAACTTAGGAGATGGGAGGTTTAGGAGGAACATGAAAACTGTTTTCAAGTATTTGAAGGGCTGTTATGTGAAAGAGCTAGTATTAGGCCTCATAAGAAAGAAGTAGAATTAATGGCTAAGAATTTCAAAGAGGCAAATTTAGGCTTAATGTCAGTGGAAAAACCCTCTCTCTTAATTACAGCCATCTAAAAAGTAGAATGGACAGCTACATGAGGTAGGATTTTCTATCTCACTGGCAGTCTTGGATGACCACTTGTCAGAGATGCTGAAAAAGGGATTCTTATTCAGGTTCAGTTTGTACTAGATGGCCTCTGGGGTCCCTTTCAACCTTAAGATTCTATAGCTTTGTAATAGGACTTAACAAGTAATTGTTCCTAAGAGTTATATTGAGTGAGAGCTGATATTTGCAATTAATTGGCTTTTGGGATCACTGGACTAGAATTATGCTTAATAATCATTCCTTATGTGTTCCTTTCTATAAGTAATATAAATAATAGATCCAAAAATTTGAGAAATTGATTGAATTTGAAACTCAGGCTCTTCCTGAAAATCATTTGGTTATGTTATGCATTTTTTATAGTCAGTTCCTACTATTTTTAAATGAATTTTATAATTTACAATGGTTGAATAAATTGTGGTATGTGAATGTAATAGAATACTATTGTACTGTAAAAATAAGGGAAAAGACAATTTCAAAGACATATGGAGAAACTTAGATGAACCAATGCCAAATGAAGTGAGCAGAACCCGAACAATATATATGCTACTGTGTTGCTGCTGCTCAGTCGTGTCCAACTCTTCTTGACGCTGTTTGGGTTTTTTTGGCAAAGACAGTGAAATGGTTTTCCATGTCCTTCTCCAGCTCATTTTGCAAACAAGGTTAAATAACTTGCCCAGGGTCACACAGTAAGTATCAGGCCAAATCTGAATTCAAGTCTTCCTGATTCCAGACTTAGTGCTCTATCCACTACACCATTTAGCAACCCACTACTATTACTATTATAAAGACACGTAATATGGAAAAATTTCATGTAAAACTGTGAAACTAATAACTAAATGATTAACTGTAATTCCATAGGACTGACAAAGAATAACACTAGTCACTTCATGACAGAGAGATGTTGTACTAATATGCAGAATAAGAAATGCATTTTTGGATGTGGGAATGTTTTGTTTGCCTGTGCTATCATGATTCAAAGCTTCTTCCTCCCTCCCTCCTTTCCTTTCTTCCTTCCATCCTCTTTCTTTTCAGTGGGCTGAAGGAGATAAAAGAAAAAAAAACAAGTGCTTGATTATTGAAAAACTAAAATATATTCTTAATATTATAAATGAATTATTTCTCCTGATAAAAACATTATGATATCACTACGTCCTTCCATGGTGAGAGCTTATAAACTGAATTTCCAGTAGGGTCTCTCCATTTACAGAATTTACAACATATGTTCAGTAGCATAAGAAATCACGATGATTGAATCTAATCTCTCTCTGGCTCACCACCTCATAGCTGTGACTCAGCTATATGGAAGGAAGGCAAGATTTTCTATAGAAATAAACTTTTCTCCACATTTTACCCTTAAATATGATGTTATATTTTAATATTTCTGTTTTCTAATATTTCGATTTTGCTGTAACTGCAATTACCTCTTTCTTGGCTTGTAATGGAGTTCCATGTCCTTAACATGAAATAACATAATTAGAAGTTATTATTATTTATTCAAGTTATTAAGATTCATACAGCTAGGAAAATGTGTTCTAGATAGAGCAGTGTACTTATGAGTATCAATATTGGGAGGTTTGTTTTAATTTTAAATACAAGAAAAATAAAACCCCAAACCAGTAAAATTTCCTATATTTTGTTAATCATTTTTACCACTGATTTTTTAAAGTAGTGTGATTACAAAAATTCTTTATGTTAATTTTCACTCAGAATAAAGGAAACCTGTTAACATTTGTTTCTACAAAGGAATATTGTTCCTTTTAAATGTTTTACATCTCCTTTATGTAAAAAAAATCCAGAATTCTTTAGGTAGATTTCTTTAAAATTTTGAGTTGGACAAAGCCAAAACTACCAAACAAAACAAAATAAAAAAAAATTTCAGGTAAACATCTAATTCAGCAGATTTAAATTAACGTTATTTGATTTTACTTTTTTACTTTTAGTAATTTCTTTGAGTTGTATTTAGCAGAAATAGCATCTGATTTTATGAAAAAAAATCATAAACATAAAGATTTCCTTGGGCTTCTTTGTGTTACAGACTTCTGAGTTGATAACTTGGTTATCCTCATGGTAATTGAAGGTTTTATTTGTAAACTTTTGCAAATGCCATCTTTTAGAAAACTACTTTCAGAAGCTTGTTATCTCCTTTAATCATATTTAAGCCTTACTGGAAGGACAAACTCCCTTACAGTTAGAGTTGTTCAAAAATGAAATGGGCTGCTTTGGGAGACAGTAGCTTCTCCAATATTGGCAGTCTTCAAGAAAATCCTGGATGACCACTTGTCAGGTACGTAGAATATATGATTCTTTTTTTGGGTACAATTTAAATAGTGTGTTGAGTACCAAAAGAAATAAAATAAGATGATTATAATGCTCATGATAAGTGAATCAGCAAGAATAAGCACAGGCATAAACTGTTATAGATTTAATTCTCATTAGAGATTTCTATCTATCTGTCTGTCTATCTTTATGAAATATTCCAAATTGCTTTATGTGTAACTGATCCAATTCTGAGCAAGAATCTCAAATCCATAAGGAAAGGACATGTTATGCTCCTTTGATTTTCTGCTTAATCCTATATTCGTTACTCATACTTTTTAATCTTTCATAGTTGGTTTGGAATTTAAAATACGTTCAGGTAGAATGTCACTCAGTTTTGCCTTGGTGGTGATCTTGCTGCTGGGGTATATTAATTGAGTCAGAGTCTCATTACAGGATACTTAATGAAGCACATATAGATTATTTTTAATAACCAATGAATTTCTGGTTTTCTAGATGCCTTTAAAAATCTATATTTGTGTTACAATTCTTTGCTCTTTTTTGAGATCCCCAACTCTCTTACAATGCTATCCATTTAAATACTTACTCAGTTAACCAGATTTTATATTTCCCTTGCAAAACTATAATGAGCTTTCTGGGAGATATACAGTTCCTTAAATGTATTTTTTTAAATTGCCATCAATAGAGATGTATTTGTTTGATTTCTGAATTTTGAAGTATTATATAATTCTATTAGATTATTAGTATGGTAAATTTTACTTGGGCCCTGATTATATTTCCTTTGTATTTTGGAGACCCTTTAGTTAATTAATCTTTTAAAGTGTGACTACCCCAAATTGTATAAACTTTTAAACCTTACACACAGGCAATGCATATAAAGCTATGATGTTCTGTAACACTTATGATTTTAAAATTAGATGTGCCTTATATCAAGTCCTTGTAAAACTACTGAAAATATAACATACAATCAAAATTACATTAATGACAGTTTTTACTGGCCTGGATCTGCACTATTCCTATGAATATAAGGTAAATTAATTTAGAAACAGTGAACAACAAATTTCAAATAAATAAACAGAAGGGATAAGCCATTCTAGCTCATAGGCATATTTAAACCGTATATATGGTCACATATATGTGTATAAATATATCAGTGTCCTTCAAATATCGGAATATTACTTTCTGTGTCCATATGGTTTTGAACAAGTGGTGCAAGCATTCAGTATTTTCTGTGTGCCCACACTTGTATAGTTCAGCTGGAATGCCATCTGGTATCATACTCTTCTCATTTTCATCAATTTGATTTCTTTCTTAATCTAGAAAATAGTAGATTGGTCATCCAACATGTCTCCAGATGGCTGCTAGATGAGTCTATGGGGTAGATATTGGATGAGTTCTTTAAAGTTCATTCAGGGTGTCCTTTCTGTATTTGTAAGTTAATCATTTGTCCATGAAGAATCATAACTTCATCTTGGGGGCAGTACTAGCATACTAGGCTTTATGAAATGAAAGTATTTGGATAACCGATGAAAAGAATAAGAAAACACATTCATATCTCTCTGAGAAACAGATGGCTACTCATGCAGTGTTAGTTATTGAAGGCATTATCTATTTTTATATTTCTCCAGCAGCTCAAATGACATTTTAGTAGAAATTACATCCTCACACAGAGACCATCTTTATTCTTTGAAGGACAACTGGTGAAATAAGAATGCACATACATGAGAATGAGCTTTTGAAAAACAATGGTATACAAAGAACATGGTATACAAAGAACAATGGTATGCAAAGATTGGCCCATGAAGTCAATAAACGAACATGGAATGGAATCCTAATTATAGCATGAGTGATTATAATGTAAGATTATCATTAGATCCACATTAAACAATTGTTATATATGTCAATTCAATAAATATGTTAGGCCTTGAAAAGGCATTGTATTTGGCACTGAAAATAAAAAGACAAAAGTAAAATAGTTCCTGCTTTCAAGAACCTTACATTCTACTGCAGAGAGGGTATAGACATAGATAAGTGAAAGGAGGGTATATGCAAAGTTAAACAAATCAATTTCAGGAGGAAAAAAGTACTAACAACTGGTGGAATCAGGATAAATGTGTAGGAAGGAAGGGATTCTAAGAGACATGCATAAGAAGGGTGTGAATTCTAGATATGACACATAGCTATGCAAAGGTATGAAAACTGGAGATGGAATGTTGTGTAGGGGAACAGTTGACATGTTCTCTCAAGAATGCTAACTAATATAAGGATAATGAAAGACCTTATGCTGTAGAGCCTTACAGCTCATCTTAGAATCAGAAAGAAAAAGATTCAGATTCTGTCCCTGGTGTATTCTAGTTGTGTGTTCACAGTAAAGTTATTTAACTTATTGGTCCACTCAGTAATTTTTAGACAATTCTGGAGGAGTTGTGATCTGAATATTTGGAGGGGCTTCCGCATAAGGAATTGTATGAAGAACAAGGAGTTATTTATACTGATAAAATCAAAGGTCCAGAGTCTCCCTAAACTCTCCAAATGTATAAGAAATAAGGAAAGCAGGGGATCTAGGCAGCACAGTGGATAGAGCACTGGCCCTGGAGTCAGGAGGACCTGAGTTCAAATCCTGCCTCAGACACATAACACTTACTAGCTGTGTGACCCTGGGCAAGTCACTTAATCCCATTGCCTAGCCAAAAAAGAAAAAAAAAGAGAGATTATTTTAAAAAAGATTATTAAAGAAATAAGGAAAGTAGGAACTCTCAGAAGCACCACTTCTTCTCCCTACAGCCTGACTGAGTATTCTAGGGTATACTAATAATAGCTAATAAAAATAGTTATCATTTATATAGTGTTTACTATATGCCAGGCATTGTGCTAAGTGCCTTATTAATATTATCTCACTTGATCCTCACAATCAACCTGGGAGGCAGATGTTTTATTATCATTTTACAACTGAAGAAACTGAGGCAAACAGAGATTGTGATTTGGTCAGGGTCACATAGCTAGTGTATGAGGCTAGATTTGAACTTAGGACTTCCTGAACATCGATTTACTATCATCTCAATTCACCATCCAATCAACAAGCATTTATTATGTGACAACTCTGTGCCAGAAAACTGCATTTTATGCTTTTACAAATTGTTTGGTTCTTAGATAACATATGAGAAAATGATGTTGTAAAATGAAAACAAGTAATTTTCTCCTTATCTAATAATTATTATCTAATTATAATAATTCCCATTTATTTTTGGCTGATTTCAATTGCCTCTACCTTAAACTTCCTATACTCTGCTTTCTTCTTCTGAATAAGGGTCTGCCTTCTGGACACTGTCTGAATTCTTTCTTTGGTTTTTCCTTAATCAATATAGGTCAAGACATTGCTCCTATAGATAACAGACCACTTTATTTTAGCCTTTATAATGAGTAGTCTGAAGACATGTCAATGATGTCACCTTACATAAATGAAAACTCTTCTCACAGAATTCAAACAACTTTAAAGTCAAAGCATGATGGAACTGGGAGCATGATTGTCGGATCTTCCTCCTTAGTAAAAGACCTTAATTTAAATGTGCTTTTATCATTCAAGATGTTCCAGTTTTAATTGTTGCTTATTTCTCAATACTATTGGATTCAATATAGGAGATGCCCTGCATTCTTCCACCCTATCAGTTCTCTGAAGAAAGCTTTCTCCAGAATACAGTCGGAATATAGCCTTGACATTCACAGATTTTAGCCTCCAGATTTGATTATTGCAATGTCCTATTTTATGACCTTCCTGAGAACTTTTTTTAAATAGCTTTAACTTTTGCAGAATTGCTTTTCTAGAATTTAGCTTCTTCAAGATGAATTCATACTATTTCTTTAGTCCCACGAGAAATATGTTTGCTTTGCTTACTGGTTAGCTTTGAATTCATTTTGAAATAATTTGCTGATATATTAAAATGATGGCACCCTAATTTGGCCCTGTGTATTTAGAAGAACTGTAGTCTTTGAAGAAGAATTACAAATGTCAGAAATTGTGAAAAAGCTGCTGAGTTCATCTTTTAATATATTCATTCTAAAAATGCCAGTTTCAAATAGCAGATAGAAAAAATGTAAAATTAATTTATTTGGATTTAAGATAAGTTCTTCTTGCTTTATGTTATGCTTGCAACTAAAAGCAATGTAGAGGAGTGGACAGAAAGCAGGCCTTTGAGCAAGAAAGACTTGGATGTAAATCCTACCTCTGACAAATCCTCAATATGTGACCGTGAGCAAGTGTCTTAAACTCTCTTTAAGATGACAAGTTGTACAAAAGGTGCCAGCCTACATTGCCAGAGAGTTTCTTCATCTAGAAGATCCTTATATAAATGATCCTTATATAAATAAGTAAATAAATATAAGAACAAAATTATATATGGACATGCATGCACACACACACATGTGTATACATACACATATATGCATGTGTATACACATACATATACATGCACATATGCATGTGTACATATTAAATTATTAGTATATACATATGTAAACACAATAGGTACACATACACATGCAAATATACATATATGCATATTTATATTAGTATTTGTCATTTAAATATTACATATATTAATATGTATGTATGTATATATATGTATAGGTATGTGTGTGTATAGATATAGATATAGATATAGATATAGATATAGATATAGATATAGATATAGATATAGATATAGATATAGATGCAGATATAGATATAGATATAGATATAGATATAGATATAGATATAGATATAGATATAGATATAGATATAGATATAGATATAGATATAGATATAGATATAGATATAGATATAGATAGATATAGATATAGATATAGATATAGATATAGATATAGATATAGATATAGATATAGATATAGATGTAGATATAGATATAGATATAGATATAGATATAGATATAGATATAGATATAGATATAGATATATAATCACTAATCCATCAAGGCAATTTGGACAAAGTTCAGTACATTGAATTGAGAATAAAAGTATGTCTCAACATCATGTGCATGAAATCAGTTCATTAGGTTTCTAGCCTCTCTACCTCAAATGTGTTATTTTATAGGCATACTATGTCTTATATTAGTCTTATACGACCAGGTTAGGCATTTTTCATTTGAGGCTTTATGTAAAATTTCTTGAGCTCTGTTTTTTTTTAAATAGAGCACGTAACTTAGAAAATAACCTTTTGGTTTAAATTTGTGAAGTGTAGTGAATAAATGAAAGCACAGAATTATTCTTTCTTGCCTTTATCTGAAATATAAAGCGAACTGATTTTTTCCTGTAAGGTCTGTGTCAAAAAATTTCCCAGGCATCAGGTCTTTTTTTCATTCTTTCCAGAAATATGTTTTTAGATAGAAACAGTATGACATCATAGAATACTTGATTTGGATTTAGTAAGTCTTGGATAGGAGTCCTACTTTGGACACTTATTAGCTTCATGACCTTAGACAAGCTATTAATCTCTCTGAGCCTCAGTTTCTTTATCTGCAAAATGAAAATAGTAACACTTTACTTATGGAGCTGATGACATGACATCATCAAATGACATGATGGACATAATACGCTTCGCAAATCTTAAAATGCTATAACGATAATAGCATGTGAGCTATTCTTTTAAAACATTTTATTTATAAAGAAGCTAATTCACAGATTTTTAGTAGTCTTCCTTATTCCACAGTTTTCCTATCTAAATTTTTGTTTTATCCTTTAGGTGTCAAATATTAGTCAATATTTGTTGATGGTGGCTGAGGAGGAATAAAGATAAAGATCAAGACATTACAGCCATACAACTACAAAGATAGAAAATTGTTAAAAACTGGTTTTACCATGTATATGAACATAAGCAGATACTCTAATAATTCTCCTATTTAATAAAGAGCCTTTGGGAAAAATCTGAACAGAAATCCCTTTTCTAAAGGGAATTTATTCCCATATAATTTTATAGTTTATATTTTCGTAGAAATGTGTGCCTCCAAAACCCTTTTTTGTATCATGGACTTCTTTGGCAGTCTTGGGAAGCCTATGGTCCTCTTTTCAGGGTAATGTTTTTAAATTAATAAAAAAAAAAACCACTGGATTTCAAAGAAAACAAACTATGTTGAAATAGATATCAATTTTTTTTTTCCAAAACAAGTTCACACACCTCAGGTTAATAACTCTAGCATAGAATTTATTCCTATTACTAACTTGAAAGCTAGGGTTCACTTTATTGCTTTAGGATGAATAAATGCAATGCTAGTGATATGCATACTAATCAATGAAATTCAGATACTGTAGTGGGAGTGAGCAGCAAGGTTTTCTATATGAGTTTCTAGGAAGGAATGGGAAATTATTTCTGAAATATAGAAGTATTTTTCTTCCTATACTATTCTTACTGACAAGCAATGGTCTTAAATGGTATCACTCTTCATATAAAACAAAAACCAAATCTAATAAGAAACAAAGGTGTTTCCTGATGATGCAGGAAGGAATTATTTGTCCTGGTTTCAGACAGGGAAATCAGAATTTTGCCTGCACCTCGGTGCTAGCAATTACAAGTTAGCAGAGAGCAATGCTGTTGAAGAAAATGATAATTCTTTTCACTTTACCATCATTTACATTTTGTCATCTTTTGAAAAAGAGAAAAATGGCGAGAAAATCTGTATAGAGTTTACACACAAAAAGAGGATTGCAGCATAGGAAAATATGTCAGTTTACTATACCATATTTTGTTCTCTCAAAATATTACAGAATTGACACTGGGCATAATGGTGTTTGATGTTCAGAGAAAAATACAATATGTCAACAGAACTATATGGGTGATGTGGATGGCTTCCTACAAAAAAGAATATGAATCTTTATACTGATAATATTCTCAAAAGCATAATAATTTTTTAAAAAGCCAGGTGTGTGTTGGTATTTGTGTGTACATATGTGTGTGTTCTTTTTTAACTGAATTGTTGAACACTAAGGCTTCTGTAATTATTAAGTAATTTTTACCGAAAGCTAAGAGTTTGTTTCCATCATTTTCTCTTGATACATCCATTTCACAGTTTAATATGAATCTCTAGAGAAGTTATGGTTAAGGTAATAAACTTAGAAGGCCAGTGTGAACACCACTGTACACGAACAACACGTTGGTAATCTTGATGCAGCTTAAGTAAGGTATTTTGTATGAACACACCCTTTCGACTTTTTGAAAAAGCAGAATAGACTTTCATGCTTCTCCACATATCCTGTAAATATTATTTACATGTCTGGGTTATATTTGCATTTTTATGGTTTCAGTATATTCTGTGGCATATTCGAAGAACCAATTCCCTTACAGAATCTGATTTGGGATAGGTTAGTTTCTTATTTCACACAATGCTCCACTGATCTGGTGTGTGTAAAATCAGTAGAAATATGGAATCGAGGTCATAGGATCATAGATTTAAAGTTACAACACCTTCAGGGTTCATTCTCGACCAACTCTTTTTACAGATAGTTAACTTGTAAATAGTACTTTAAGTTTTGTAAAGCACTTTAAATATGTAATGTCGTTTATTGCTCACATCCTATCATTATCCTCATTTTAGAAATGAGTTGATTGAGGTCAAGAAAGTTTGTGTTCAATGTCACAAAGTGACCTAGTAAGGATCTGTGGAAGGATTTGGAAATTGGGTCTTCCTGACTCCATGTCAGGCACTTTACACATTATACCACTGAGTGCAAAGGAGCATAATGCTCACCCAAGATCACACAGGTTGCAAGAATGAGAACTGGCATTTGAACCTATGTCTGATTACAATTCCAGCATAGTTTTAACTGCTCAATTCTGCCTCGTGAAGCAAGATGGAGTTGGGGATATATATGGAACAGAATGGGGCCTTAGAGTGTGGGTTGGGAAGTGGAAGGCCAGCAGCCATAGTAGAACAGTCTCCCCCCTTTTACTTCTTAGAAATTCAATTCAACTCAACAATCAAGTATAAAGCATCCCCTGTGTCCCAGGCACTGGGTCCTGGGGACAAAAATAGAAATATAAGACAGTTCCTTGAAAAATTACTGAGATCACTTGAGATCACATATACTACAGAACGCTACTGTGTTACTAAAAGCTAGTGAAGAAAATGGATTGGCTAGAAATATACCATCACTTTAATGTGTGATTATACCCACCAAGCAGAGCACTAGGTCATGAGTCAAAAGACTTGGGTTCAAATGGCACCTCTTCCACTTGCAATGTGAACTTGAGCAAGAAATTTAACTAACTTCCATGGGCCTCAGTTTCCTCATCTGCAAAAACTAGGGGTCTAAACTAGATGACTTCTGATTTCCTTTTCCATTCCTGATTTTTGATCCTATGTAGAACAGTAGTTGGATTGAAGTCAGCTAGGAATGGAGTAGCCAGG
Organism: Phascolarctos cinereus; assembly: GCF_003287225.1. NCBI lineage: Eukaryota > Metazoa > Chordata > Mammalia > Diprotodontia > Phascolarctidae > Phascolarctos > Phascolarctos cinereus. The sequence goes on along the minus strand of NW_027555958.1, from coordinate 72,255,521 downwards.
GCTGCTTCTACAGGATCTGGTAACATCCAGTTTAGAGGTAATTATTCCTACTCAACCAAGGTAATCGGGAAATTGGCCCACAGACCATATTTGCAGTCTTATGTAAAGAATAATGATTCAATATTCAGTAATGGTTAGGTACTTTCCGTGCTCAACCCTGAGGTCCTTATGCAAATATAATTGCTGTAGAAATGGAATGGAAGTTTTGTGTGCAAAATGACTGCAGGAGCAGGTCCTTAATCAGATTTACACAGAAAAGGGGGCAAAAGCATCTCATCACATGCATGCCAAATGAATAGATGGGTTGGAATGTAAAAATCAGATATTTTTAATTTTAACACAAAGATTAGTTGTAATAACGATAGGCCCTTTATTCTCTGTTTGCAACATGATTTGTATCCAGAGAATAAAAGGCCTGAAGAGTTTAATGTTTATTTGTTTATCATTTTATTTGTGAAGGATATTTACTACAAGGAGCTCAAAAGTATTACTCCTCACAACTTTAGCTATAAAGTAAGAAGTAAGAAAGAGGAGGTAGAAGAATTTCCAAATATAGCTATGATTTACAAATATACATGTTTTATAAATAATGAGGAATCACAAATTACTTGGTGAGACCCATTTATTGATATTAGAAGGGTCTTTGGACAAAAACAAAACCATAACATCAGGGGAGTGAAACTGATCAAAATATAGGTGTGATAAGTCACCAAGCAATAAGTCACCTGTCCTAACCTCTGCAAACCAGGTCAGACCCAAACTTTATCGGCCCCATTCAGTTCAGATAAAAAGAGTCCTAGGAGCAGACACAGGAGATCCGGCCAATTTTAAGGCATTTTGCTGACTGATTTGAGACCATTCATTTGATACAGGACTACACCCAAACAATTAGGTCTCACTTTTATGTAAAGCATTCTTAAATCTAAGCTTATTTTACTCCAAGCCATCCTCTATCCATGAACCATCTGGAATGTGACCCAAGGTATGAGGCAAGTCTTTAAGCTTCATGACTCCATTTTTGCAAGATTTCAAAGTGACATCCATTACAAATTTTCTTTGTTTAACCTATGCCAGAAATTGAAGTGCCCCTGAGTATAAATGACAGGAGAATAGGCCTGCAAATCTTTTTTTTTTCAGTGAACAATACACTCTCATTTTACACAATAAAGCTTGGAATGCCTCATTTTATGCTGATGGTGGGCACTTTTGGAGTTCCTCATCCTCCAATAGTTAAAACCTATGACTAAGAAGTGGCCACTTGCAAAGAGAGATAAAGGGGATTAATGAGCATGAAATTCAGACAAGTATAGACCCTGCTATGCATGATAGAGCTGCATCTCAATCTAGCTCTATTTGTAGATAAATAAAAATCCCACTCTAAAAAACAAAAAGCTTACATTGCAGGTTACTTTTTCTTTAAGTGTTCTTTCATTAACATTAGTAGCCTTAGTAAAGAAAAAAAATGCTTTCTATGATAATCTTAGCACAATCAAATACAAAGTGAGCACGATAGTGAAATTGATCCATATAAACTATATACTAGACAACATTACCAATGAATCACCTTCCTAATAAATAGCAAATGAATACATAACTTGTAAACATACCTAAGTAAGTTGATAGAGAAATAAGGCAAGGTACAGGAGGGTAATAGCTGTGGAAATTTTTAGAACTGAGTAGTTTCCAGAAGCTTAAACTTCAGGCTACATCTGGTCCTTGTCACAGAATGCAAATTTATATTTGTTTTTACACCAAAGATAAAGGAAGACCTTTTCCTCCACCTGCTGCTCAATGCTTAAGTTACTGTTTTGTAATTACAATAAAATGTAAAAATGAGACCTCCATTTAAGTATGTCCCATTCCCACATTCCTACCACCAAAATAAAATAAAATGAAAAGGATTGTTAAATGATATAAGTACTTTGTTGTTGTTCTTGTTGTTAGTGAGATTAGACTTTGAATTATAAATTCTCTTCCTTTAGGGAAATATCATGTAAAGTCAAAGTGTTAGTAGCAACACAGCCATTCAATCCAATTCAAGGAATTCACAGAACATTTATTAAATACTCACTATATGCAGAGGCCTGTGTATCAGGCCCTGCCTGAGAATCACAAAGGTTAGCTAAGTTTTGTGCCCTTACCTACAAATAGCTTGCATTTTTATTTAGTTTCAGTTCTTTAACGTAAAATTATATTTTTATTTGTGGATTAAAAATTAGCACCTCCCAAATAGCCTACAGGAAATCCAAAAAATAACTTAGATGAGTATAATTAAGAAGCATTGCTAGCAAGTGATTAGAAGGGTAATGTATTGCAATATTATTCATACCTTATGAGAGGTCTTCCCAAACAGTTAATTAGATAATTCACATAGTCAACCTGTAAAGAATTTAGATAGCCCATTTTATAGGTCAAGAAACTGAGAGAGCTGAAATGGTAGCCTACAGCTAAAATATTTGGCTTTTTTTTCATATTTTCAGCCCAATTGCTGATCTACCTTTCTGAAATGATAATTGCCTTCCCCTTCTATTTTTTTTTTAATAGCAAGGGAAAACAGATGCATCCAACTTCATTTGAGAAATGCAGTGCATACTACTAAATGCAATGATCATTTGGAATCTTACGTATTTTATCTTTGTTTTCAGCAGTAGTTCAAGATAGGGAATTATAATGAAGACTGGAAATTGTGTGTATTTTTTTCCCTAGTAGTATAGGCAGAATTTTAATTAGTTTCATTTTCACAACTCAGTGTCTGGTGATCTCTGATCATGGCCTAGCTTTGATTTGTGATGCTTAATTTGTTTCATTTTTCTATAATGAAATGCTTTGGGATATTGCTATGTTAAGGTTTTTTTGAAACATTACTGGTAAGGTTAATAGCAGCAAAGGTTTAGAAATCTTTGAATACCCTGTTTTAGTATCATCTAAAAATGTCTTGTAATTAGTTTTTTTCTCTTTTATTATTAGCATTTTACAGAATTCTTCACACTATAATGTCAATCCCATAGTTTCATGAACCATTACTAAAACATCAGGGAGTATCATTTATAATATATAGCAATCCATTTTGATCCAAGAAAATAGACCTGGTTGCAGTGTGCCATTTTTGGATTCTTTTTTTTTAATGTAATTTGAGGTAAATGCTAAAATTATGATCTTGCTTGATTCCTGCTGTTGAGCCAGCCGTGACACAAAAGAAGATGCATATCAAAAAGAAGAATGTGAAATAACTAGGAAATAAGAATACCGTGATTCAATAAGCAAGCTACACCTGTATCCTTCTATACTAATATCTCAATTTCAGTTCTTATGCTTAATACGAGTCCTTAATCTGAGTTTATTTATGCTAATTTAACATGTCTTTATTTCTTCATTTATCTCCTCTTATCTGACAAGCTATTTCAGTTTTATCTCTTTTAAAAAAATGTAGGTCCCCCACTTAAATTTACAAATAAAGAGCCCTGAAAATGGGAGATTTAGATCATTCTGCAGAATAAGCAATATCCTGAATGCATGAAAACGTTTGTTCATATTGGCCTTCATGATTCTTTTTATACATTCATGATGGTTTATAGTTATCATATAATTATCATTTTAATAGTTCCTTATTAGAAATAACCACAAAAGAAAACAGAACTCGTCAGAGTTTCTATGGAAATGTCTTGGGCATCATCAATTGGTAATTTTATGATAAATATATGAATCATCTTCTTTGTTTTATTCATATGAGAAACCAAATTAGTGACCTTCAACTTCAAAACTGTTGCTTTGTTTTGTAGTGGGCTGGTTGTGAACGTCCACAATGGAATATAAAGTGGAAGGTTTTTCAGGCAAATAATTGCTTGAAAACTAGCTTCTAACACACACTTTTTGAAAGAACTTGCGAGAAAAATGAAGCCATATTATCTGAGGATAACATATAAGATGCCCTTCAGAATTTAATTTGATTCAGAAAATATCTGAGATTGTTCAAAAGATAGACAATAAGAGTAAATATAGCATTCCTCCTGCCAACTTAATGGTTAGCATATGTTTTTCTTTGGTGCCTGGAAAAGGGTAGGCATAGATTACTATGTTCAATGTATATCCATAGTGAAAGGATTGTAAGGGCTACAGGCTTACAACGAGTCATGACAAGATTTGTACCAAAATAATTCCATCCTCATGTTCAAATTTGAGAGATCATGTTATGGGCCATGGTACTGAGATTTGTTTTTTGCTTTTTTTTTTTTAACTACTAAATGCTGAATTAAAACTGGAACAGAAAAATAAGCCATTTGTGATATTACTTTCTTTTTAATTCTATTGAAACAAAACCTAAACTATATATCATTTGATCTGTAGTCTTTATACAATCAAATGCTCCAAGTATGATATCTGAGCTACTGGCTTATTAGTTGCTGTTATTGTTTTATTCTGGATCTGTGATTTCATTGGGCAGTTTTCTATAGTGGAAACTCCTTCCACTGGGGGAGAAATCTGTAATTTATAGTCAGAGAATTGCCTGGAACACTAAGTGTCACAAAGTAACTTTCCCATTGTAACATGGCCAATGTGGAATCAGTACTTGTTTTGAAGGTCAGCCTTCTGTCCACTATGCCATATTGCCTCTCAAAGTTTTAGTTAGTACCTACTTGTAAGTAAAAGCTAAATCCATAGAAGTACTGACTTTTAAAAATTATTTCTAGATCTTGTGAAAATGAAGGTCTTAATCTTAAAATGTTATTGTTAAAATCATGGACCTTTTTTTCTTATCTTCAAGAACATCTAGAGTTCCTTACCTATTGCTTTTCCATAATTTTGCATAGTCCAGGAGCACACAAATTATTCTACTAGTAACTATGATGTTCAATTAGTTTAAGTTTGGATAATGCTGCTCAACTAGTACATAGAAGGAAAACAAAATCAAGTTGAAAACCACATCAAATATCTAATGAATAATTTAGGAGTGTCTGAAGGGGGTTGGGTAGATCCCTGCCAAGAAATAAACTGAGAGTAGATAAAACTAAATGTCAAAAAAGACTGAAAAAATGAAGCAGATTTCCATCTCTGCCCCCTTTCTTCCCCTCCCAACTTTTAGTGTTGAATTAAGGAATCTGGTTCACACTGTAGATTGCTACATACATTTTCATGAAGAAGATTATTTGTCATTTAAGCTTTTTTCTGTTTACATATCCACATATAGGAAATATTAATCACCCCCTTAGTCTAACTTAGAGAAAAGTGGCTCACTAAATGCTCTCCAGTTGAAGCTTCAAAAGATTACTTACCCTAGGTAGCAACTAGGGTACTGGGATCATAGGATCATAGATCAATATGTAACAATACCTTTTTAATGATGAGTAATGTTTTTTCTGGCTATTTCCTCTAGATGTCACTGATTAAAAATTAGCTATATTTGCATATACCAGAAAATATTACTTTCACTTCTTATTTACATGTTTTGGCTCTTTGGGGCCTTGCTGGACTGACTGTTCTTTGACCTTTTGCCTATAAATAATATCCATCTCCTATTTATTTTATATAGGAGTTTAGTTTGAGTGAATTTTATTTCAATCATTATTTAGTGAGCTAAATATTGAGCCTTATGGATGTTTAGATATTAATTTTGGTGCGACTCTCCCAGAAAACAATATTAGTATAAGCAGATGATCTTTTCTTAGTCCTTAGCATCCAGAATCAAATACTCTTAACACTCATTCTCCCTTTGAATTTGTATTTTAAAGTACTAAACAGGATGCAATTCACTGCATTTTAGAGCTACATTTTAAATATTTTTAGCTCCTGAATTTCTAATATTTCCATAATGGCTTAGATGAAAGCAATGGTCTGATAAACTAAGAACATATTAGCATCCTATGAAACAATCCCCAATTAGTGTCATGAGGACTCATGCAATCTCTTTACCAATAAGATCATGTTGTCATTTTATAGCCCATCTTCTACATTTTAAAGTGATTTTTATAAGCACTGTATTTAAGAAATTCTTTTGAAACTACTTTGGCACTTGAACATTTTCTTTTAGATACTCAAAGCATCATCTTTAGGCAATTCACTTGCACTTTACAACTGAGATTTTATTTTTTAAGGTGAATGTGACACAGAAGAGGGAAAATGTTTTATTATAGTTCCAATGTTCAGAAAATACATCCAATACTCTGCAGTCTGCCTATCATCTACTTGTTATGCAATCAACCTAATTCTCTCAGTGTCTAAGCTGGGAAATATTAATTACTCCCTTAGTCTAATTCAGGCCAAAGTGACTCATTGAATTCTCTCTGGTTGAAATCCCAAAGATAACATACACCCAGGTAGCAACTCAGGTACTACGATCATAATAAGATCACAGACCTAGACCGGAAGGGGCATCAGAGGTCACCTACTCTAACCCTCTCATTTTACTGATGAGGAAACAGGCCAATGGAGGTTAAATGCCTTGCCTAAGGCAATTAGTGGGAAAATCAAGATTCAAAACCAGATTTTTTTGACTAAAGATTCAGTTAATTTTCCACCATATTACACTAACTCAAAAAAAAAACACAATAGCAAAAATTATGATAATAATACTAATCTGTTTGGAATCTGTATTTGAAATCAAATGAAAAATCATTGTTTCCCTGTCAAGAGAGCATAAAATAAACTGCTTGTAAAGGGATAAAAAAAGACTATTGAATTTGTTCTAGACAGCCTTCTGATAAAGTTAAGATGTTAAGTACTGAAAATAAAATATAATATATGTAAGTTTATAATTATAATGAATGTATTTTATAATTATGGTTAGTATAAATCTAAAATTTACCCCCTATAAAATTATTTGAAACATCTATTTATGAAGACTGAATTCCTTGGCTCTGTGTGTGTGTGTGTGTGTGTGTGTGTGTGTGTGTGTATGGGTGTGTGTGTATGCATATACATACATATATATTCAAACTTTACGCTTTTCTTTGTGCTGTGCAGACTAAGTCTCATCCTAAGAGGATTTAGTAAAGCAACAATTGATAGAGAATTATGTTTTCAACATTGTGAGCAATGCATTTCTGGATAGCTAAAAAAGTCATTCTAAAGTGAAAATCTTCTAAAGAGCAGAAAAATGTATTTTGATGAGGCGCATATTTTAAAAATCACATTTGTAAAGTACCTTGAAGATTGTTGATTTAATTTTTTCAGAGACTATAGGACTAGATCATCCTCAAATAAAATTCATCTCAAATAAAATTTCCTTTCATAAAGCCTACAGCCTTAGGTGCAGTGCCAGGCTTTTAGCACCTTCTTCAATAAATGGTTTTGTCAAGTTAGCAAACTACTCCCGTTGGCTCTGAGCCCTAGTTCTACTAATGGATTTGGGAATCATCTATATGCATTATCATGCTTATCCCTAGCTTCCTAAAAGCACAGGTATTATGGTGGTCCCAGGTATTCTGGTACTCTTTTTTTTTTAAAGGGTAGCATTATTATTCCATGCCTACATCCACATTTTAATTATAGAAATAAAGTAATTTTTGACTACCAGGCCTTTATACAGCACTTAGTCCTTTCCATGGCAATCATATCTCATTCTAATAGTTTTGAGAGACTGTCTGTACCACAGAGAAAGCAAATAGAAAAGCTTTCTGCTGGAAAATGTTATTCACAGTCACTGCCATTTTACAGCCTCCTCGTGAAGGCTTCTCTGACCAGCTAAGACCAGCAGCACTCTTCTATCTGTGATATACATTTGGAACTTATCACTTCAGGCCTTATATTTTCAATTCTTTACGTACACACATTTGTATATATAGATAGAGATGTATCCTATCTACTGACTATATGTTTGTATCCCCATATGCATATGTATGTATGTATGTATACATATTTACATACACATATATATGCATATACACTATATATATGTTCATGTGTATGTATGTGTATATACATATATGTATATATGTGTGTGTGGATATAAAATATATACATATATATTCTCCAATTGGATTTAAACTCTTGAAAAGCAGAAAATGTATCTTCTATGTCTTTGTCTCCTTCGCTATGCCTGCTGCAGTAGCTTGCACATAGAAGGTGATCAAAACAATTGTTAAAGGCTTCTTAAAGTGTTTGGAGCAATTCCATTGACCTATATAGGCCAAATATAATTTTTTTCTTTACAGTATGAAAATTTCTTGGTCTTTTTCTCCTTTTCCTTAAGTGAAAAATTGTGTAAAAAAAAAGAGTGAAACCAAGCAGCAGGAATTGTAGATGTGTCAGACATAAAGCAGCTAAATTATCAATCTAGTTTCAGGGTACCATTTGTACCCATGTCTACATTATAGGTGCATTCATAAGAACATATTTTGCCATGTTTTAAGATGTATCCTTTGCACTTTGAATTAAAATACATGTGAATCTGTAAAAGCAATGCACATTTTAAAACCTCAAAAGGATAGCTATTTCCTGTAGCTTGTATTTAGCCCCTCCCTCTTTTTCTCTCTCTTTTTTAAAAACCTGGTATTGTTTTCGACCTGTTATTTCATTATTGTGAGAGAAGTTCCATTGTGGAAACTTCTTCCATCAATGCCGATTGGCATGTCAGTTTGTGACCCGTAGTCTTAATTTTCCGGGGCACCGAGATATTAAATAGCTTTAACATGGTCACAAGCCAGTACATATACGAGAATACTTGAATTCAGCTTGTTCTGGTCATAAGGCTGACCCAGGCCCTCTCTGTCTAGTACACCGTGCCGCCATATAAGCAGCTTTGGAATGACAAGAGGCTTGGTTCAAGTACTGCCTCTATGTGTGTATGTGTATATATACATATACATATGTGTAATTTTATATAATGTTATGTGCATATATACACACGCATTCATGTACACAATACATAGAAACTTAGAAGTAAAATGGCAGAAGATAAACTTAATCTCGTTCCTGGCTTTGAGAAGGTATTTTATGAATCCAGCCCTATAACTTCAATACACCTATTAGTTACCCTGTCATGTTAATCTAATTTCTCCACCAAAATGCATATTAGCCTAGATATATGAGAAATGTCCATACATACACACAAAAGAAAACAGACCAGTAACAATGGTGGGAGAAATCTACTCCAGTTAACTGTTATTTTTAGACACCAAAAACTGGTATAAGAAAGGACCACAAAGGCCTGAAAATTTCCCTGCTTCCTTCTTAAGCTATAAGGAAAAGCCCAGGAAAAAAGAGGCAAGCTATCTGTAGCAGCTGGGATGTATAGGTGGGGAGATCGCAATAACAACAGAAAACCAGGTGTCTTGAACGAATCTGGACTAAGTTATCTAACACAGAATGTTAGGATGGGTAATCCACAAGAAGAAACTACTTTCAACAGAGAGTATATCAGAGTCATTTTTAGGACCCTTGAAACAACCCCCCCAAAAATTACCATGCCTGCTCTGTTTCGATTTCAGGGCCATTACCAAATATGTTGTAAGATCAGGAGGAAGACGATTGTGTTGCCCTTCTTTCTGAGGAAAAAGATGTATAAACTGGGAAAACAATCCCATTGTACCACAAGCCAAAGCAGTACTTCTGCTATGTCCTTCTTACCAATGCTTTGAAAAAAAGAGAGAGAAATGCTGCAAAGATGCTTAACACGAAAGACTGCATCTCTACTTCCTTTCTCCCTTTCCTCATAAACTGAATGGAACTGTTGTTATAAGACAATACACTGCTGAGTTAATGTAACTTAAAAATTTACAGCAGGTTGTATGCCTGGAGGCACATTATGGTGCCACCTGTAGGCATCTAATTCCACTGAAAATAATAAATAATTGTAAAGAATTCCTCAGAGCCTAGAGGATACTGGATGAGAATAGTGTTGCTAGTTCCCTCCAACGCTGATTCTGTTGTGGAGGAGGATTAGAGGACTGCTCTTGCCAACAAATATGAGTAATCCTTCTCCCCACAAAAGAGTCCAGTGAATACAAAACCCAACACCTGGGTTCCAGATATACCCGGCAAATTTCTTTTATTTGTGCCATTTAATCCACCTGCAGAAAGTGCCACATGGTAGCTGCTTAACTTAGCACGTTGATTCCATTTAAGGAGAACTTTTCATCACCATAAAGAAATCTATTTTGTCCATCTCTCTGCTTCCCATTTATTCCCTTGTAGCATTTTCCTTATGCTCTGTCAAAGGGATAGAGGAACAGTGGGGCGCTTAATTGTTAAAATTCCAGATATTCATTTGAAATATGTTAAGACTTAGCATTTTAGCAGTATCCATCAGCCCTAACCTTTTTGACTAAGAGATGACAATTGATTTATCAATTTGCTAGTATGCTACTAAAAAAAAAATAAAAAAGAAGTGGCTATCTATTGTGCTTTGATATAGGAAAGTGAATGGGCTGATTCTTGTCTTTTTCTTAATGACCATATATATTTTCTCTCTCAGATTATTTTCTACTTCATGTATCAATGGCAAATAACTTCAATTTCCTATGCCTCCTTCCCCGGGACTGGGGTAGAAGGCAGACTGTTTTCATTTGGCCAAGTTTTAAATTCCCCACTGATTTTAATTGAAACCATCCTGTCCACATGAGGCTGATAAGTGTTATAAACCTATGATAACCTTTATCCACAGGTAGAATCACATAGCTAAGGATGAAGTAAACTATGTTTAAATAACCATTTAAAGAACTGGATTGGATTTTGGGTGGTATTAAAGTTGACATTTACTTTTTTATTTATACTACATGAAGAGTTAATAAGGTTGGCATAACCTTGTTCTTTGCTAGCTCTTCTGCAAAGTATTTCAGGATCACTGCCAAGATAGATTTTAACCCTTTTAATCTTGTTAATAATCCATAGCACTCCTCATACTGCCTATATGAAAACAGAGTTGAGAGCACAGTTTGACCTGATATCCAAACTAGGGAGTGAAGGGAGAAAAGCTTACTTGCCCTTTTGGTTGCTATGGTGAGTTTCATATTTTTGAGGAAACCTCTGTTAGATGTCTTAAAATAGACCTCTGCCAAGAAAAACATTGGTCCAGTGGCATATGTTGGCTGAGCATCACAAGGTTGCTCAAATTCTCTTCCTTTGTCTTTCTCTTTGTGGGGGAGGGGGGAGGGGGGCAACCCCCCCCGGGGCAACTGCTCCAAGAATTAGCCCACTAGTCTGGCAAGCTGAGAATACAGAAACTTGCTGCTAATTACAGTGTTTACAATTCCCAACCTGTCTATTGGCGCCAGCAATCAAACTGTGTCCTCTTGAGTGTACCCAAAAACACTTGCTGGTTTGAATTTACCAAGGTTTCAAGCTGGCTACATTAATTATTGTTAACTTAAAATCATGTGTTGCATAGAAACTTAAATTGGCTGATTTAAGGCTAAAAATCTGTCTTTTAAATTTTTTAAAACATTCTGTCTACGTTGACAGAATTGAAGGAATTTGTAAAACATATCTTTTCCTTGACAAAATTTATGATGATTTTTAGGGACAAGCTGCTATGGTTAAGATACATATAGAATATACTGGAAATCAAAGGGTGAGGAATGGGGGTAGGAATATTATTAGGATAAAAGAAAATTTGGTTGTGGTATGAGAAGACATTTCTAATGACTCTTTCCATTTTGATAACTGTCTAAGTATGGATAGAAATTCAAATCATAAAGGCTTGGTTTATGTCTAAATTATTTTATTTAAGGTAAATTAGATACATACAGATTATAGAATTATTCATAGTTAATAAAAATTAAACTTCCTTTCTTAAGGGGACAGAAGTAGTATCAGGCATCTTTTTCAGGGGGCATTGCATATTTACAAATTCAATTATCATGGGGGCTTTTTGCTAATGAAAGTTGAACTCTAGTTACCCCTCTTGGCTGAAAATAATTCTTTGGGGAGGCAAGTGACAGTAATAAGACCTGAGATTTACAGCTGAAAGGATCATATGATCATAGATTTAGAGTTTGAAGAAATTTTAGAGGTCATTTTATCCAACTGTTTCATTTTATGCATGAGGAAATTGAGCCCCAGAAAAATTAAATAACTTCCCCAAAGTTGTGGTCATGGCATTTAGCAGGGTAAGAATTAGAATAAGGTCCTCAGACTTCAAATGCATTGTTATTTCCTCTACATCACAATGAATATTCCTTTGATTTGTAGAATAAGGAACAACATACTGAAAGCTGATTTTCCCCAAACCGTTAGCACTATAGATGCTATAGATGGAATTAACTGTCTGACTACCATAGCAACTTTTTTTTTAAAGATCAATTTTAAAGTAGCAGTGACAAAAATTCACCTCAAATTGGAAATTCAGGTACATTTTTTTAAAAAGGTAAAGTCCTAAATGGATAAGCCAACCAGATTCCCTATTAATGTCTATATGATGTCATCAAATTGTAAAGGAAGCCCTCACTGGGAGGAAACACTGTAGAAATACATAAGAGGACACGAAGAAGTGTCACATAAGATGGATTCTGATTAGCATAATTAGAAATATCAATATGAGATAATGGATCCATGGAATCAATGTCAAAATACAGTCCCAAATTGAGAAGGCAAGTTTCTTCTTTTACTCAGGGAAACAATTTTTTAAGCATTTCAAGCTTGTTTACAAAAATAGACAGTAATTATATTGTGAATTAATATTTAGCTTTTTAAAAAATATAGCACACTAGGATAATATGCATACATATATAGACTAATTTTTATAATTGTCATTTACAAGTCATAAATTATAATTTCTTGTTCTGATTGTTTTAGTTGATTTAAACCCATTTCCACATAGTAGGAAAAGCTTTATTTGATAGCTATTAATTTTGGGAAAATAAATTAGCATTGGATACTACAGATTTTCTTAAACTTCTTTTGAATTTTAGGGGCTTGGGGCTGTCATTTATATCTATAAAAATACATTCTACTATATTCAAAGGAAATAGTTAAAATAAGTACAACTAGCAGTTAATTTGTAACTCTGCTCTTTAACTGAAATATTTGTAAGTCATATATTCTGAAAATTAAGATATTTATGTATAGCTATTGAAATTGTTTTTACCAGTTAATATTCATTTGCTGCCTTTAATGGAGCTTTTAGTAATATACAACATCTTATTTGGTCTTTTAAGCAGACAGTGGTATATGAACATAACTTCATGGTTATATTTTCAGAATCCATGACACTTAGCAAAAGTTATAGAATCATAACTTTAGTGCTGGACTGGTTCTTAGAACCTACCTAGTCAACACCACTTATTTTATAGATGAGACAGATGATAAGAAATGATAAGTGACTTGTCCAAGATCACACAGGTAATGAGTGACATAGCCAAGATTCAAACTCAGGCCTTTTGACTCCAAATCCAATTTCTTTTCCATAATTTGAGAAAGTAGGTTAGGGATCATTTAGGCCAATCTCCTCATTTAGCAGATACAGAAATTGAGGCCTGAAAAATTTAAGTGACTTGGACCAAACTCAAATAAGTATTAGGTGGCCCAACTGCTATTCAAATATAGGCTGTATGTTTTTGATTTCAGTGTTCCTTCTATGACACCAAGCTATTAAATTACTATGCACTATGCTATGTATTTTAAATTATTAAAGTTTTGGATAGTTTTCTCAGAATTGGATGCATTTATCAAAAAATTGCCACAATACATATCTTGGTGACCTGGTTATTATCATCTGCAAGGAAGCCAAAGGCAAATGGATGTAGAGACTGTGGATGTCACCTGATTATCAGTTGTTTATTCATCAGGCTTGAAATGTGTGGTTGAGGCAGTATGAAGAAAACTACACTACTCCATGGGCAGTTTGTTACATAGAGAAAAGACCTCAGTCAATACCAGAAGTTGATTTGCCAAAAGAAAAAGTTGTGTTCTTTCCTCAAGTTGTGTTCAAATTTAGTTGGGGCCCAAAATGAAATAGCCTTAATTATTTTCTAGCAAGTCAAATGGATATCATAGGAGAAAACATTTACCACATAATCACTACTGGCAAACAAGCTCAAAGCTATACTACATTATACTATAATACATTACACTCCACACACACACATACACACACACACACACACACACACACACACACATTCTTCCTTGTATCTGTCCTGAAATGTGTTTGTTCAATACTGCATGCTTAATAAATATTCTTGACTTCCTGGATCACATGGGACTTCATAATCACCAAGGCTTCTAAAATTCTCTTTAATTTTAGGTTCTGAGCAATAAAATCCATTGTGTTAATGATAAAATGGGGAGAGGGAGGAGACTTTGGTTATTAGAGTTTACCTTCTCTTTAACCAAAACATTGTTCACTGTGATCTAGTTTTAGATGGCAAAAAAGGCAGAAATATGCCTTTCCTCTCCTTAGTCACGCTAATGGGTTTGCCTCTTTCTTTGAATACATACACAGACAACTTCATAGTAATTTCTTTTAAACGCAGGAAAGTATAAATATATTTGAAGGAAGATGCATGCAACTAGTTTCTTTCTACACAGAAAATCATACTAACAAGAAATATTAGATAAAATTGTTTTTTGCGTCTAGTATTAAATGAAAAGAAAAAAAGAAAAATGAAAGTGCTTTCCCAGTCAACTTGATGAATTAAGGAAAAACAATTGAATTCTAGCAGGACAGATGAGGAAATCTCGTCCATAGAAAAGCCACACCTACAAACATAATCAGTCTTTTTTTCATGAACTACAATGACTAAGCATATGTCAAATCCATGGCATATATACTATTATAGAATTTGGGTATTAATTTACTTAGGCCTCTTCTTAAAAATATCCAACTGAACCAGTTTGTGCAAACCCAAGAACAAATAAATTCAGCTTAAAGAGCTCTATCATCTCCAGAATGGAAACAAGTCCAAGATTGCCATTACAATTACACTTGGTGAAATTTTGATAATTTTTTTATAACCCTAAGCAACCCTTAGGCTACTTAGATGGCAGGATGGGAGGGCAAAGGAACAAGTATTTATTAATCCCCTACTATATGTCAGGTGCTGTTCAAAGCACTTAAGAGAAAGTTCTTGATCAAATAAAATAGCTGAAACTTTTGGATTTTGAAAGCCCCAAACCCTATCTCTACTGTTTTGGGGCTGATTCACAAATGACCTTCTCTGGAACACAATCCAAACACGACACAGGAGAAATTAGATTTGCAGTACAGATATGTGTGTGTTTTAAATCAGGCATTGTTCATTTCTTCATTTTATTTTATAATAAATTTATCTTGCACTGTGCACTGGACACCCATAAAATCAGTACTATATTCATAGGTAACTTTCTAAAGGCAAAACTGGACATTAAGCTTTTTTTTCTCCCTCCTTTTAGAATTTAACCTTCCTAAAGTCCATCTTTGCAAACTGATTTACTTCCTATTAACATGCTAAGATCCAGATTGCCTGCCTCTCCCAATTGCTTGCTTACAATCTGTGTCCTTCCTACTCAAATGTGATTTCATTTTCAAATTGATTCAGAGCCCTGTACCAGAGAGACAAATCTACTGAAATTATAAGCAGAGCTTTGGAGCTCAGCTGCTTCTGTATTACTGGGGACTAGAAAAGGCTCCAGCCCTCCTTACCAGGTCACCAGCCACCACTCCTTCCTATAAAGTAAGAGCTGCAGTACTTGAAATCAAAATTAGCTACTATTGGACACAACTGGGAATGAGGTATTAAGGAATAAGAAATCTTTCAGGAACTTCCTTGGAACCATCTACAGCTCTGTCCATAGCCCATAGAAACTTCGTTCTGTCATTTCTTTAATAGCTCTTCTACACAATTATAGGCTTAACATTTTCAGTATTTTTCCTGTGGTCTTCAGTATTAATTTGATTATTCAAAATCCAATCTTTTCTACAGAAGTATGGAAAAGACTTTAGCAAATGTAGGTTCAACTGGCAATACTTCCTAGAGAACTTAGTGAAATTTGTTATACACCACTAAGGAAGACTGTCAAAGCTTCAACAGTGGAACCTCATAATTCAAAGGATGCATAACAATCGATGCTGAACCATCTCAAACCAAGCACCAGATTCACCAATAGGACCCAGAAACTTTTAACATTTGAGTAGAAGTAAAATGATCCAAGCATGATATTTTCTTCCTTTTTATCTACCCAAAATAATTTGCTTTTGATGTGTATTTTACTATAGCCAGAGTTTCAGCTAGATACAAAACTATGTTTTTTATCAAACTGTAGGCAAAATATTAAAACAATAAACTGAATAAAGAAGTAGCTGTTGAACTATGTATTTTTAAATAAAAATTAAAAGTAAACAGTTGCTCTCTGTTGTGTCTAAAGATGTCACATTATTTTGAATGTTCCTGGAATAAGCATATGAGTCACCTTTCCAAATAAAATTGTACTTTTATTTTGTCCCCCAAACTACTAATATGTCAATTTACAGATTGCTGCACTGCTCCTATCAAGGTATTTGCCTTTAAAAAATAGCAAGTCATAGAGGTTACTATTATTTTAAAATTCATTTTCTATTTCCAGTAATTCTTCAGTTAAAAAAGGGAAGCTTTAAAAGTTACTTTTATTCCTTGATGTTAAATAACTTACATAAGCTCTGAAGTTTCTACATTATTAATTACATAAGATGCAATGAAATACATCTATATCAGTAATAAACTATTCAATTAGTCCATGTTCATTGAAAGCTCTGGACATTCTTCCTAATAGCCCCAGGAAAAAAAAAACGCAAAATACCAGAATGATCACATTCTCATTGATTTTCAGTGACTTAAAAAATCAGTTCGAGAAAGACAGCTAAATGAATTTCCTAGCATATTAAAAAAAAAAACCTAAGCTATTAATATCACAAACAAATTTGTGATTCAGCAAACAGCTGTAGGACTTCAACATTAATTTCAAATGTAAGATTTAATTTGAAAGTGTTATGTATGTTCTGTCAGATTCATACAGAAAACAGTAAAAAATATTTTTAACAACTCTTCTTGAAAACTATCATCATTTATGGGCAGTACCTGAAAGACTACACATATAAATCTACTACGTTGGCACTAAAACAACAATAATAACAACAACAAGTTCGTATGAAGATTTTGATTTGTTTTAAAGAATAAAATAGCATAGTAACTTTAAGTTTTTTTTAAACCAAAATATTAAGATATATTTTAGCACTTGCGAGAAAATGCCTATCACATACGAATTCACTATAGGTTAAATATTTATATATAAGTTAGTATCATACATTTATTATATTTTATTTGGAAAGATTATACACTACCAAAATGACTGAATATTAATGGAAGACGAATCTGGTGAAGACACCATTTGGGATCCTCAGTTTATTTCACACAGTGGATGCTATATCATATACTGTTTGATTAGTAAATCATTCCTTTCCCTCCACCCCTTTAAATAAAGTTAAATTGAAGATGAAAATCATTTTAAAATTATCAAATAAATGTTTTCATGGAGCCTATATTTTAAAAAATCAGATAAACATCTTGAGAAGACTAATAGACCTTGGTAGACAGATTGACCTGTCAATATGCACATTATGAAGATTTTAGTAGGATTTTCCTAAGTCCTTAGTTTTTCAGTGATTAATGAGTACCATGTCAACATACACGAAAAGATGGGGAAAAACAGTAACTACCACCATTTCTCTTAAAAGGATAAGTTTTTTTTTAATCTGGACCTTGCAAATGGACATTAGAAATCATCTAATCTAATGTCATTTTCAAATATGCAAACTAAGACACCAAGAATTAGCCCAGTCCCTCAACTAGAATGTGGTAAAGTGAGGGCTGGAACTTGTTTCCTAGCTCAAAATCTAATTCTTCACCCCCAGCCCTTAGTATACCATACTTCCTCCCTCCTTAAGTAGCCAGACAACTAGGGCAAAGTTTGGTGCGAGATTGGAGTTATCCAAATATTTGTCTCAATTTCCTATTTTGCTTTACATATGTAGACCTAGCCACAGTTTGAAACCGATGACTATTATAGCAATCACCTGCAAATGAATATAGACATATGAACTACATACTTAAATCTTGATTTTAGTGTGTGTTGAACAATGAAATTATCAATTCATCCTGTTTGTTCCTGATGAATTTGTATGCATATGATGTGGAAGATCCTGAGTTCATTTGGAGGAAAAGAGTTTATCGAATATTTGTCAGTTACAGAGAAATGACTTTATATGAAGAGTTAACAGTAAGAACCCTATAAAGAAGATCTTAAAACTGGGTTACAGTTATTTAAGATCCAGTAAGAAAAAATTTTCTGTCATTTTGATCATTTAATAGGGTGTAAATTTTTTTAAAAATTTAAATGGATTTCTAATAAGTTTTACTTATCTAAATTGAATTATTGAGAACACACTTTAAGTAAACGGACTTGCTCAAAAGCACAGTTATGTCCCATGGGCAATAGAAACTGCTCTCTGATTATACAATAATGTTTTTATTTTAGTAAAAGTTTTTTTTAAAGCTTATTATAGCACAGATGGCAGTTAGCTAGCATCCAACAAAATGATGTCAGTAAACCCATTACAAGAAAATATATGTTTTTCAGATGAAACTTCAGTGGGCAAGATTCAATATTGATTTGAGACTAGTAAAATAAATGCAGTAAACCTTGTTAAATCCCTTTGAACTAAGTATATTAGAATGCATAGTTTATTTGTAGTGAGTGTTTGGTTTGTTACTTATAGGTCTAGCTGTAGATGGCATGTGTGTATGTATGTTTGTTAAATCCTGTATATTATAGTTAAGCCTTGAGGGCCATTTAATAAGCAAACGATTGAGAAAAGTAGCCTCTATGTTTTAAAATTATTACTTTTTTTCAATGATTTCATAACCAGATTGCCTAACATAGCTTGAACTATTATTAGTCAGGATATAATAATCCTCAAAAGATTCAACTAGTCAAACAATGGCAATCTGGCCTAGGTCACAAACAGAATATGTGCATTAAAGATGCATCAGTTCTATTGTTAACAGATTTCTGAACAAAAACAAGTGATCACTGGGTACTAAAAACATTTCAAAAAACAGAATATCAGAATTTCCTTATTTTTAGATGGTGACTTTCTTGGTGTATTACAATGTTTTCTAATTAGAAAAATCCTTACTCCCAAGGAAAAGGGAGAGGGATTTTTTTTTTGCTGTAATGCGAGATTATGGTAAGTCGTGAATCAAGAGGAAATGTCAGCTAAAAGCTAACATCATTAAATATACATGTATACATGCATATACATACATACACACATATGTGTGTGTTTGTGTGTAAATATGTATGTATGTATGTATGTATATTTGTATTACAAACCAGAATAAATATTTGTTGGAGTTGCTGTGGTTGTCACTTTTTTGAAGATATAAATGGGACTATCCCTAACTAAATGATTTAATAACAGCATTAGGAGCACGACCCTTGAAAAGTATGATTTCTATTCTTTGTAAATAATTATGTTCAAAGGAAATCTGCTTTCCAGTAGTATCATGAAAACATGAGGATTATTACTGTCCTATCTACCACTGAAAGAACAACAGATCTAACACATCTGCAATATATTGATAGTCAGCATGGAACAGTGACTAGTGAAAGGCCCCAAAGGTAGCCAAAAGCATAATGAATGCTCAGCATCGTCTTTCAATTTCTATATTGTCTTCCCTTTTATTTTCTCCACCATCACCACAAGACCAATTGGGGGGAATCACATCTTCTCCATCTCTGTTGCTCCTCTGTACAGTTAAGATTTCAATGCTGCTGTTGTGGGGTATAATTTCTGAGATTCTGAGCTGAAACACTCATCAAAAATGAGAGTGTAGTTTATGGAGAAAAATTTGGTTTATGGATACACCTATCATTAAATTATTTTTTGATATCATTCCTCTCATTTTCCTTAAAATATGTTCTTGACATCACCAAGAGCTTAGTTTTGAATATAGATTCACACTTGTGTGATCCCACCTTCCTCCCCTCAAAAAAAAAGAAAAAGAAAAAGAAACAGGCAATTTTTATGTATTCAAGGACTAACAGCAGCCTCTGGTGAAGATCTGTGGTTCTACCAAGATACTGTTAGTTCTTGAGAAAGTATACTCAGTCAGCCTCACTGGATCCAGTAATTCTGGAAATAGGGTGTGTCATGAACAAAAACGAAGCCTTAAAACCATATTCAACTGTTTTCTGGGATTCTTCTCAAAGAAAATTATCAGAAAACATTTCACAAATGTGAAGAATTCTGAATATTTGAATTGTATCTTTCACAGCAGCCCCTTACCAATCAATAGAAAATCATTAACCAGGATAGGATTTTTACACACCATTAATAAATATCAGAACACAAAATTCAGTGTTCCTAAATATCACTTAAATTTCACTAGTAACTATTAAACCTTCCAGTTATAAACCATACATTTTGTGAATGGCAGGTTGAGTGTTTTGGCTGGACCAAAGTGACTAACCACAATGAGAGATGTGTTTTAAACTTCTAAAAAATATATCTAAAGCAAAAGTACCATTAGCAGATGAATGGCCCAAGAAATAACTATATGCTGTTTGTCAAGTAATGGCTCAAACAATATTAAAAAAACTAACTGTGTTAAGGGAAAAATTGCTTACTTTCCTATTATTTGGATTTAGGAATGCTTAAGATCACTTAAATTTAGCATGAAGGGAAGAAAAAAAACTATAAAATTCTTTAATCATGGCTATGGTTACTAACATGACCAAGGCAAAGACAGACTGATAGGTGATGTAATTTAAAATTCTATTTTCTGAATAGAGAAAAAAACTGCTACCAAGAGCAATTAACTATGGTGATTTCAATTTAATAAAATTGTGATATTTTTTTTTCTCTCTTATCTTAAAAAAACCCTGTCTGGGTAAAAATAAAATCCCTCCAACTTAGTTAGGAAGCAGTTCAATGAGGCTGGCATCTAATGGAAACTTTTATAAGGATTCAGAAAAGAGGTGGAAAGTAACACAATTTTCTTAGATCACCATTACCATGAAAATACAAATCTCTTTGTAGACTACAATTCATTGGAATTGCCTTTACCTGCCACAGACATTCACAATACTTAGTTCTAAAACTATTATGATGTATTTAACTGAAATATTTCTAGTTATAAATTGAGGTACCCAATTCTTAATGAATTTTTTACCTCTATGGGCCTCAGTTTCTTTATCTGTAAGATGAAGGTTTTAGATTAGATGACCACTGAAATTCCTGCCAACTCTAGATCTATTAATTTTAGAATTGTGGAACTCATCTTTCTACTGACTTTTTTTTAAGGAAGCTTTCATCTCTCAGTAAGTTCAACAGCACTACATATGTTAAAGATAAGAAAACCTACCCTTACTGGCACTCTAGTTTTCTTTCTGCTTTTCAAAGCTCATACGCAACAAGCTGTTCAAGACCCATATATCTTTCTAGAGATCACCATAGAAGTTAAGCTATCTGGACCTGACTGCTTTCCATGTTATACTATCACGCCTACAAACGAAAACATAAAATACCAGAAGTTAGTGTCTTGCTGACCATTTCACAGTTACAAGATGGCCCTGATAACTGACGGGTGGACCACACGAAAGGCTGATGATGATTTATAGAACAATGAGGGAAAGAAACACCAATTGGATGTTCTTTTCTTTTATATATTGAAGAGATGCAGGATGTCAAGATTCTGTATTCCTTCTTCCTTCAGAATATTCCTAAAATGGAATCTCCTAAGGAGGCTTTTCAAAAAAACTCAATCCCGCCTACACTGCAAGCTTTTCGGCATTTAAACCTTTCCTTAGGTCAAAGCCCTTGTAAGTGGTGTGGCCCTGAGGAGGGAGAATGTTTCCACGAGGGAAGTTTCCATTGTGGGTTTGTGGAGGGATAGAATGAAGGTGGAAGAAGTAGAAGGGCTCAGAGAATTATCCCTCACCAGATTCTAAAGTTCTTCCTCTATTCCATGGGTTCGCTGGAGTTATTTTTTTCTTCAGCAGGGTACTGAAGTAAAATGAGAATGGCTAAGATAGTGCAGAAGAGTGTGTCTATATCAAACAGCGCCTCGCCCTGAACTCCCACAGGGCCTAAGGTCGTACGCGGTGAGAAAGAAAGAACAACTTGCTGGAGAGGCAATCCTTCAGCCCTGGAAAAGTCTTATTTGTGTTCGGGGAACAATGCTGTCTGCAACGCATCTTGGCTTTGGCTCTCCGGCAAGGCAGACGCGTTAATTTCACAGGAATTCAAGTCGTAGCCGCTGCCACAGAGGCTCCGGTCCAAAGAAAGCGCAACAAAAAAAACCTCAGTCCCGGATGCTTTCGCTTGCAGCCTGGGACACTCCTAGAGGAGTAAGCCCGGGTCGTTATCCAAGTTGGACTGGAAGGGCTTTATCCTCCCAGTTTCCAGCCATTTCCTTTTGCCTTTAGAGTAGCCACGGGCTCTCAGTGTGCTTGAATATGTAAAAGAGAATCAGAGAGTTTAAAAGAGGGCAATTCGAGCTGGGTGGGAACCGCTCCACTCTGAGGCTGCCACTTCCCCAGTCCTCTGCCTTCGGCAACCTGCTGAAACATCTTCCACGCGCACCTCCGCTTGAGCCAACTCCCACAAAGTCCCAATGCTGCTACAAAACGCCGGCCTGAGGTTTCGGTGGGGACTTGGGTATTTTGCGGCTAACAGAGGGGAGGGAATGCGTGATTCCCCGCCACCACTTTCAAAAGTAATTAAAAAAAAAACCAGGAGTCAAGTGGGGTACAGAAAGTCCATCCTTCCAATCTCTAGGCATTGGCCATAGGTTCGGGATTAGGGGTGGGTGGGGAAATGAAGGGTGGGGGGAGGGAGTCCTTACACGTGTTTTATTAACACTTTACTCCCATTCCGAGAGGCAAAGAAGATAAGATGACTTGAAGAGTGAGGAGTCTCAAAGAAAATGACAAAGTGAGCAGCCACCGCCCGGCCTTTTCCTTCTTGACCCCATCTTTTACAAGCAGGGATTCAATCCTGTGTCGCAACACAGCCAATCCAGTTAATTATTCTGTTCCTCCACCCCTTCCCGGGGAATCCAAACCGACACGCTTCCATCTGGAAGTTGCACGGGGCGTCAACGCCCCAACCCTGCTCTTCCAACACAGCCTCCGTCTCCTCCCACCTCTACTCCCCCTCCCTTCCCATCCTCAGCCTCGGCCGCCATGTCTGGCTGCCTGAGTGACACAGCTAAGGGGTGGGGCGACAGGACAGCTTCCTTGCAGCCTCTTGGCACCAGATTCACGAAGTAACAGAAGTATATAGCATTGCTGAGAAGGATCCTTCTCCCCAAAGGCTCCTTCCCACTTCTCTCCTATGCAAAAATCTCCACGTCTGCCAAGTTACCACAGGTTTTTTTTTTTCAATAATTTACAACTTTAAGGAAAGGGAAATCAGGTAGAGAAGTGACTCAATATTGTTTCACATCCACTGTCTCAAGACAACGCATATCCCTGTGGCCTGAGGTGGAGACTTGCCCAAGTGATCCCACTCCTCTCTTAGCTGTCACCTCTCCTCCCTTAATCCACCCACCCCACACTCATGGGACAAGGCATGTGGCTAAAAGAGCACTACTGTGGTGGGAAGAAACTTTGTGTTCACTTAACACTGTGGAGAGGGCAAAACAAAGTAGATAGTAGGAAAAGATAAATAAAAGATGCTACCTTGGTAACCACAGTAGTTTAGAGGCCAGTTCGTGATCTGGGAGGGGGCGGGCGCTGCCTGCCTGCCGCAGGTACTCTCCTCGACTACGCGTATTCTTAAGCAATAACAACGTAATCCGTATTATCCACCCAAGAATACCCGTCACCGAAGAGAGTCAGAAAGATGAAGCTGCTGTTGTTGCTGCTGTTGCTGTTGCTGCTCCTGCTGCTCTTTCTCTTCTTCTTCTTCTTTTTCTTCTTCTTCTTCTTCTTCTTCTTCTTCTTCCTCCTCCTCCTCCTCCTCCTCCTCCTCCTCCTCCTCCTGCTTCTGCTGCTGCCATTGGACTTGATCGGGTCAATAAATCCATAATTCTATGTCCCTAAAGAAGAATCCAAAGAGTTGCTCAGCTGCTTCTTTCACAAATCCAATGGATGGTGTATTTCCATTTCTGAAAGACAAATCACAGAACCAAGTATTTAATGTCAAAGGAAAGAAACAGTGCATGCAGCTCTATGAAGAGATGCTGTCTTATCAGGTGGGAAATATTTCACAAGGCTATGGGTTAGGTTAAAGTCAAAAGCAATGTCCACTTTACCTGCTGGTCTCCTAATTTCTTCCTCTGTACTTGCTTGACTTCATATCCCCTTGTGGTCCATCAACTCACTCTTGGTACTTTGATTGAGTGTCACTGCCAGCAATAGATCCCTGTAAAAGACATGCATAGTTAAGCACACAAATATTACAAATATATTTGCCTAGTCAGGTTGAGAAACAAGTGCAGTTCAAATAAAGATAGGGTCATGCATGGGTAGGATTTTCAGTGGTGTGTTTTGGAAATGCATTTTCTCAAGTCCAGGATCATAGAAAATAAGCACTTGTTCAATTTACCACTTGAAATCAAATGCTTATAGATCTACAAGATTAGGCATCTTTTCTTTCCAGGCCCCTAGAGAAACATGATCTAATGATTTTTTAAAAGTCAAAGTATGAAATAATTAAACTCATTTCCCATAGTTCCTGCAAAGGGGTAAGTATCAGAACTCACTGAGTCTACAAGCTGCTTAGATTTCAATGGTTTAGGCATCATTTTGTAGTACCCTAATGTGTGATTATACAGCTCACATTTTAATATACACTATAAATGCATTTTTGTGCAGCTGTTGAGAGTACCTCAGCAGAAAGACCTTTAGAACTTGGTCTCCATAAAAAAAATTAAGAAACAAATAACCAAAACTCATTCCCAAAGTAGCTGAAATTCTGGCTTTCAGGGAGAGTAGCTCTGTGACTCTTCTGTGATCAATATGGCTCTTACTGGAAAAGCTTTGTCTTAAGATCCTGCAGCGGATATTCTGATAATAGGGGTTTATTGTTCACTAACTAAATGGAAAAGACAAGTGCAACATCACTGCCCAAGATATGTTGTGCTTCCATTAGAAAGTTCTCAATTTGTTTTACCTTAACTCTCAAATACATAGGAGAACATCCATGTGAATGGAATGGGGAGGGGACAGGGAAACATGGGAAGTCACTTCAGTTCTACAAATTATGTAAGTGTAAATAGCTTCCCAACAAGTAGATAATTATATAACGATCACTTATTTCTGCTCCAAGTTATCTCCAACTGACCAGGTTGTAATTTAAAGTTGTAAACACATTTGCCTTTAGTTGTTAAATCAAGCACTTGTGCAAGCACCTTAGCTATTCCTTGGACTTAGATGCTTCCTTGTAGATAGGGTAAGTCAAATTAATTTTTGTTGTTTCCTGACCTGGTATTTAATGGCTAAATTACTTTGTTACCTGAGAAAATTTTAGAGAATAGTAGCAGTGCCTTTTTCATCTTCGGTTTAATGTACTTTCCAATACATCTTAAAAGGGCACATGCAAAAGAATCAAGCAGTTATATACATTTTTTTTTCCCTGTCACCCAGCAGATCCACACTGTAGGGCTATTCCCTGATAGTATTCCCCAGAAGACAGAAAGCTGACAGGTCTCCTTCAACTTGAACTCTTAGAAACCAAAGCCCTTAGGGAAAGTAATGCAGTAGCCTGGGAAGAAAATATACCTTTGATTGTTTGATTTATATATGTTTGATTTAAACAAAACTAATATTAATTTGAAGTCAATAAATACACTGCTCTGGGTATTTAAGACTTTTTAAATGAATTATGTTTTCTTTTAATTCACAAGCATTGCCAGAGCATTTAAACTCTCTGAAAATAAAGCCCCACAAGAGACGACAATACATGGGTCATCAGAATAACATAATAAATACCCACACAGGTTTCCAACGTTTTCTAATGCCTCCCGAGAAATTTCCTTTACCTTTGCCTCCTCACAAATGAAATAAAGGACACACACACAGACACACACTCACAAATACATACAGAAAGAGAAAAGGAATGTTAAGAAACCAGAACACGCAATCCCTAAGCTTCCTTCCCACCGATGCTGTGACAGCCTTTCTCCTACCTACCCAAATGGTCCAACAGCTTCAGCACCTGGGCGAGTGGACAGCTCAGTTCCTGGCAGGCTCCCGGCAGCACTAGCAGCAGAACTGACGCTCTGAGCACTAACCAAAGCTCTCTCTAGTGCTTCGGCGGGGCAGCCTGACTTACGAGAACACCATTTCCTACGAGACCACTGCCGCTGGGTGCATATTCAATTCAAACCTCCTTAAGCTGTCGGATTTCCCCCACCCATTCTTCCTCCCTCCCCCCCTTCTCCACCCTCTACACAACAACGGGAGGTGGAAAAAGCCCATAGCATCAGGGAGATGTTGATCAACTTACACTTTGCTTTTGAATATTCTGGTACTACTAGCGAAGCGATATTGGCGGAGGCTCACGTCCGCATTAAGTACCTTTGTTCATCGATTCCTGCAAGCCATGTTTATTAGAATCTACATTCCTCCTGCTTTGCAATAGCTAGAGGTATTTTTTTTTCCCCTGTGTAGGGTGCTTTTAGTACCTTTGATCACCCTGGACCACCGGGCTGCCGGCCCCTTCTACTTTTTCTCCTTTCTCCTTTTCCTAACCATCCCTTCCCCCCTCCAAAACACTCACCCCAGTCAAACGTTTGGTAAATTGAAGCCAAATATACTGAAGGCATCGCCGTGATGCTATCGGTTTGATGGAAGTAATCAATTAAGCAGAAGCAGAAATACATTATTATTATTATTATTATTATTATTATTATTATTATTATTATTATTATGTAAAAAGGGGCAAACACCAGCGAGAGAAAAATGCAGGGGGGGGGCAATGATAGTGGTTTAACAATCAATGGAAAAACACTACATACATTTTCTCCCCTGAATATTACTCTCGTTCAATGGTTAGCAGGTAAAAAAGAAGCACATTTATCGATGTAAACACAGAGACTCACTCGCACACACTGCATCCTTTACATTTGCTCAGATTTGCCTTGCGGTATAGCAAAGTAACTGCCACAAATCCACCTCTATTGAAGTGCTTACCCTCTAAATCCAGGTTTCAAGCAGAACTCCAACTGTGTGTAAAAGCCAGGGAGTCATCTGATGTGTTTTGGGGATAGGCTTTGGGCAGTGAAAGCTGATTTCCGCCGTGTGCCGGGTTACTGTGTTAACAAGCCCTGGGAAGGGACCTCGGTGCCTTTCGCTGGCTGTGCCCCAGTGCCTTCGCGTGGCGGCGGCTTGCTCATGCTTCTGAGTCCCAGGCGATAGCCTTCAGCTGATGCGAGCTTCCAGAAAGGAGTGGGGAGGGAAAAATCATCTAATGCAATCAAATCGATCTGATCTACACCATCTGTCGCCTGCCACTATACACAAACGTTAAAATAAGAAAACGGAAAACACTGACAGCTCAAGAAGGTTGGTCTGCAAAGAGTTCATTTTTAGCAGAGCATAATTGGGCATGGACAGCATACAGTCACCAAAGCTGCTGTTACCCATCCAGTAGTGGATCCCAAACATGCTAATGGTGGATTAATTGAGGAAGATCTGACGTGCAAGCTTCATAGTCTCTTATTCATGACTTCCCAATGGGAAAGGACCAATGCCTTGTGGGACTATGGTAACATACAGTCAAAAAGCTGCTAAGAAAATGGCTCTGTGTTCACAGCACCTCTCTCTGATAACAAACATATGTCGACCAAAACCGTTTAGTAGAATGGGGAAAAATGAAATTTTCCTTCCTAGTGTAAGCAGTTCCCATCACTTGCCCTTAAAGAAAAGCAAAAATAGATACCATATCTTCACTGCACTGGGGGAAAAAAAAAATATTTTAAAAGGTTTTTTTTATCAGAATCAAACTCTACCATCTGAAAGAAACAGAATACTCCTGTGCAGGAACTATATTAAAAAATCTATTATCTTTTTTTTTCTTACTGTGATCAGAGTAGATCCATACCACGTGCAGTATATAGAAACTCAGTGCAGTTAATCCCATCAGGACTGACTCAAGGTTGCTTTAATGCCAGGAGCTCTTTTGACTTTTTGCAATGGGAATGACTTTTGGGCAAGGCATTTCTGATCACTGAGCTTTGACATGATCTGAATTCAGTATGATTTGGGGGGATACAGGAGTAGAGGGGAGATGAGAGTAGTTTTAAGCTCTACAATCACTCCCACTTCTTTGCTCTATTTCCAGTCTTTTCTGACTAGCTATTGGGGGTGGGGGGTAGAAGCCTAAAGGAGACAAAGTGGAGTTTCATCTATATTATGATTTCTGGCCCTCTGGATCTCTAATAGAAAAAAAAATCTTTGGTAATGTAAAGAATAGATAAATTACCAATTAACTTTAAAACTTTTAACATATAGTTATTTCTGTGGGTGAACATCTTGGATGGAAAATGAAGATGTTGCACAAATAAGCCAGTCACTGACCACTTTGGATGGGCTGAGAGTGAGGATAAAAAGGTGTGAGGAATTAGACAATAGTCACATGTAAAGTGGACTTATTAGCTATTGCCATTAATTTTTTTTAATGAACAGTGTCTAAAATCTACAGATTTTCTCCTGCACTTTGTCGTTTACTTGAATGATTATGCAATCTACTTGTTTTTAACCTCTCCTTTTTGGGTAGAGAATAAAACCTAAGGGAACTGTCTCAACACTGTGGTAAAACAATTTGTCTTTAGGATAATTCTTGAGATAACTGAATGTGCCTCCTGGAACTTTGGTAATCTCTTTAGAATAAACCTAACAGTTATGAATTAGATTAGCCTAAAATATAGCCCAAAGACAAATCAAACAATTTACCCAATCTTTTGTTTCAATATACATTAATTAAGCAGTGTTGCCAACCTACACAGCATTCCTGGGTCATAGTCACAGATTCAAGTCTAATATTGCTGCAGCCTTTGTTATCATTTGCGTCAAGCTATTGCCCTCTGCAGGTCAGGCTTAAAGTACAGTCAAGACTATTCCATATTCTCAGGAAATTTATGGCAGTCACGTTATTTAGACTCTGTCCCAATATTTAAATAGATTCAACTTTTTAGCTTTAGATTTGTTTTCATTAGGGCTTAAACTATTTATTTAGAGATAGCTAGTAAATTAAGAAAAATGTGTTTTAAGGATAGGTGTTCTTTGTACTTCAAAGGGATATGCTTTATGGAGTAGACTTGCTTTGTTTGTTTTTGAAATATAAAGCATCTTGAAGATAGTAATATAGTAGTCTCACTTTCTCACTTACCCTTATCCCTTTTCTAGAAGGGCCAGGTGAACCCCAAAGAGAATATGCTGATATTGGTATTCTTATATTCTCAGGAATAGAGAAGAGGTTCTTGAATAATTTCCCATTCGTGTGTGTGCTTTGGAACAACTCAAGAAAATGTATATAAGCAAAACACAAAATGCATCCTTCCTATCTTCAATGTGATGGGAACACTTAAATTCATTCTCTAATGTGAAATTAGACTTCATCAACCTCTTTCTGACCCTTCCATCTCTCCTCCCCCTTGATTTTTCTATGGCTCTACCCCTTTGTTACCTTTAATATTAAGGAATAGAGATAGTAAGTAACACCAACTGTTTCATAGTAATGAAAAATAGGACAGTTCTGTTGCCAGATAAGATCAGTCCTTCAAGTCTATAAGTCACTGATTTAACTCTTAATGATCAAGTATTATTCCTATAGTGATATTTCCACAGTTCCAAACTCTCCTTTCATACAAAATGTGTTATGACCCTACTAGCAAATTAAAAATCAACTTCATTTGCAACTAAACAGATCACATGTGCACTCAGTAAAAATGGGTAATAAGAAAAATGCATTTTGTTTGGATTCAAGTTATTTTGAAATGCTTATCTAAATAAGATATTTCCTTGGGAAAGTGGGTTTGCTTTCTCAAACTACTGCTGCCTTCTCTTGAGTCTGCAGTATGAAAGCATCCAGGGGAGAGAATAATATTTTCATCTTTTACAAAGTGAAATGTGTATCATGATGTTTGTCTTTTGCTTGTATGTTGCATTCATTATTTTTCAGAATTTGGGAATATCATGGGTGTAAGACTTTAGGACCTATGTTTAAAATAGTACAAGCTTGCTTCTCCCAGCCCCATGCTGTTGTCTTAAGAATTGGGGAGACTAGTAATAGACAGAGGAAGGACACTGTTCATTGCATATGTGCATTGAGATCAGAACAATACTTGTTTGTGGTTTTCAAAGAAAAGAAAAACTTCCCCCTCATGTAGTATCTTCTTTTGCCTCTTCAGGTCTACCCCCCTCCCCCCCACATGCTTTGTTGTTGGGCCACAACTCTTCAAATGAGTTGAATTAAATGCTAATTGCACGTGTTTCATTTAATCACAGCTCTGAAAAAAATGAGTTGGTGCCTGGATTTGGGATTTCTGTACCCTGGGAAAAGTTTAGTAGCCCTCTACAGAGGCTACCATTGCCAGGCTAATTCTACAGCCAGGAGTCTTCTTGCCTGGATTTTCCTATATTTATGATGACTATTTCTATAACAGAATAATACAGAAATAGAAACCAATTGCAAAGCTGCAACAATTCTGAGAAATGTGAAATATTCAAGGTTGATCTTTATGTTGTGAAGAAATATTCTGCAAATTTTTTTTTGTATTTGTGTACTTAGATTATTGTCTTTCTTCCCAATCCCCACTCCTCCATCTAAGACAAGGTCTGATCAGATACAAATGTTGTTATGTGATTAAATTAATTTTTGATTTTATGGGTGTGATTATATATATGTATATGTGTATGTATGTATGTATATATATACATACATACACATATATGTGTGTGTGTTTGAAGTCCTATTACCAATAGATTATAGCTTTTCAGTGAGGTTTTCAAACTCAAAGGGGAAGAAAAAGCAGACTACTTCACAGAGGCACACACACGCACACAACAACAGGGTAGTCACTGAAGGTCTAGAGAAGAAATGCAAGTCAGGGAGAACCTTAATTAAAAAGATGTAAATAACGTCATTGGTAAAACTAAAGAGAATTTATATGTGACGCAATGAAGAGGAGATACAAGTGCTCCAAATCAAGTGAAGTGACATTCCCAGAGACTGTTCCAGATGACTAGAAGTGCATCCTAGCTTTTGATGCGAAGTGCAAATTAGGAATATTAGCCCCACAGAGTCCCTAGGGAAATGAAGACCGCTGTTTGATCCCTCTCTGACAACTCTCAGTTCCAGAAACCTGCAGAGAGCTTAGGTAGCCAGTAGGCTAGGCTGATGGACGATGTGAACATTTGGCCCACTGAGCACAGATAAAGGGCGACGCTTTAGACACATCATATATTCAACAGGAACAGACTTCCCAGTGCCCGGCCTCTGTGGCCTCTGTTAATGCTGTTGGGCCTGGGGTGGGCTGAGGAAGAAAAAATGGGGGAGAAAAAAAGGAAAACAACAGTTAAATATCGCGGATTTAGTAAAATTGAAGGCTATTGGTCAAAACTAAAAGTGGAATCAATAGTCTAGACTTTTATGATTATTGCTGAGTAACTATGTGTACGTATTCCATACCCAGAAAATTACACAGATGCAACGTTGGCTTACAATGTGTGTTATGAGAATGCGTTCATAGTATCTGTGCATTGCTCACTGTAACACCTTGTTTTGTTTTGTTGTTGTTTTGTTTTGTTTTCCCTCTAGCCAGGATCATGTTCCCCTGATACCCGTTTCTTTCCCTAGCATCCCCAGAGAAGTCCTCCTTTCTGGGGCTTCTTTGACCCACAGTCCAAAGGAGGATCAGGCACTCGCCTTTGGCACCGAGATTGGGTTTGAGAATGTAGGTAGGACGACGAATACGTACTTTGCAAGTAGAGGTCTGAGAGGTCTAGGCAGACCTCAGTGTTCCCTATTACATCCCTTCTCTCCCCTGCCCAACCCCTCCCCCACCTTCTTTTCTGTCCTCCCCTCCCACTCTGCTCCCAAACCGAGAGGAGCGAGTCTCTTTTGGCAGAGCGAAGGAGCCCCCTGCTGGCCAGAAAGGAGGAAGCGCCCAGAAGAAAACCCGGCTCCCCCCTCGCCTCCGCTCCCCAAACCCAAACCCGCCCACGCGTGCCACGCTACCCAGCCCACCTCCATCCGCCTCCCTCCCCTGAGGCTCTGGAGAAGGTTTAAAACTACGACAATAACGCAACCCTTCTAACCTCGGCCGGGCACATCTCCTGGAAACGCCCAGGAATGAGGAGAGGCTGCGGGAAGCGAGCTCAGGCTCTGCTCCAGCCCAGGGTCAGACGCCGCGGGCGCAGCTGGGCAGCCAGCCTGCGGTCTGGGAAAGGGAGAAGGGGGGGAAAATGGACTTCCTCGCCCGCTGCTTTTGAAAATACCCACAGCCGGCGCGCCCAGACACAGCGAGACCCAGACTGACACACACTCCCCAAATCAAACCCACAGCAGCCAAGCCCGGAAGAGGGCTATTGATAGGCATGTTTCTGGATGCTTTTCATTAGCTGCCAAAGGAAATGTTGACTGATACCTCGGGTTGCAAGACAGCAAAAAAATCACCCCGAAGACTGGGCTGGGGGAGGAAAGGGGACTTCGTCTTCTCCTCCTCCCTCTTTTCCTGTACTCATTAAAAACCCTTAGCCAAAACTACAAAACCACACCCTAGGGTGTAGGAATTGTTAAGTCACTGCCAGATGCCCTAGATCCAGATCTGGAAAGGAAAACTTGCATCCTTGGACTCCTGGTAGCCAGAGATTCAGGCACTGCTAAGAGTTTGTTTCCTGGTGCCTCCCTCCCGGCCCTAGGAGACCCAAGGGGTATTTTGCTCTTCTAGACAGTTCCTGATTCTGGATGGAAAAAGGATGCCATCTGGATTGCGTTTGTGAAATGAGTTTATAATGTTGAAGTAGGCTACTGCTTTGAATGACAGATAGCCTCCGTATTCCTCAGTAAAGGTTATTAGAAACTGCAATGTTTCTTCCTACTTAGGCAACCTTGAGTTACTGATAGGGTGTAGCTATGCATTAACGTGACATACAGCAGTGTCTATTGCCTGTGGATGTTTTCTGTCTTTGAAGAAAGAGAATTTTTCATAAGTTCAGGCAAACATTAAATGCAGTCTGAGCGAGAAATCAAAGTTATTTACAGACACTCTTTCTTCATGTTCCTTCCAAAGGAAATAAAACAAAGGGATTTTGATAGTTAAAGTGGGTGGAACTCAAAAGGGCATCTCTCCCTCAGTCTTCTCCTAAATGTTTTTTTTTCCCCCTTTCTTTCTTAATTTGTTCAAAATATAGATTGGGGAATATTTTTGAATCTAGTAACAATGACATAAGGGAAACTGGTGGCTTTATTTATTTTATTTAAACCATCATGCAAGCAGATCTAGTGACCAAGGAAGCTTGAGCAGAATTTCAGCACTGGCAGCAATAAAATAATTTACAATTTTGCTCACATCATAGCTAATCAGATCCTCACATAAAAACCTGTGAAGACACTGTCCTTATTCCTGTTTTGCAGATGATGAAACTGATCCTCAGAAAGATAATTGGACTTGCTCCAAGTCACATAGCTAGTAGGATGTGACCAAGACTTGAACCCAAAATCTTTTGACTACAAATCACTTCACCAATACTGATGCTGCAGCTATTAATAACTATTAATTATTACTGCAGCTGCTAGCATTTCTATAGTACCTTAAGGCTCACAAAGCACTTTCCACATTATTTCATTTGATCCTGAAGATGATAATAACTCACATGTGAAAATTACTTCACAATTTACCTACTACTTTGCAACAACCCAGGGAAGCATTGTATTATTTTCCTGATTTTACAAACGAAGGTATGGAAGGTCAGAGAAGTCAAATGATTTGTTCCCTGTCATGAAGCTGATTGGAACTTGAACCCAGTTCTTCTGACTCAAGATCCAGTGGACATCTTTGAAAGCAAATTTAAGCTATAACTATAGATATTTCACTTCTTAGTCTTGGATTTCTATGAAGGGAGAAAATACTTTTATATTCAGAATGAAATAAAGACATTATGAAGAAAACACTATTTTTCACAAGCGATCCATTAGCTTTGGACAAAAATGAAGTCTTCGGTTTATATTTTCTGCAAATGTTAAAACTGTAAAACATTGAAATAATACAGGTATCAATAGAGAAGCTTCTTTCCACCTTGATGGAGAATGCCTTTTTTATATTGGAAGAATGTAAATGTGGAAATAGTGCTGCTCTTCGTGGTGAATTAAATGACTTATAAAAATGACAAAAGACTAAAATAGCTCTAGCAGTTTTACTTGAAAGCAGTTAAAGAGATATCTGAAAGGCCTGTCTCAGCATAACCTTAGTCACTCCCCCATGAAAGTCATTCAGCATTACATTTCTACAAGCTTTTGTTCACAAAGGAGTTTAGACCTAGCATCATTTTGGTGAATTTCATCTCCATTCATATATTTCTACTTTACAATTGTGAATGGTTACAGTAAAAAAAAAGTCAAAACAGATCTCCAGAGATCCCATTTTAATGGAAAAATATATATATAATATTTATTAAAGAAAGATTTTTGACTGACAGCCACAAGTTAAGTTAGTCTTACAGTATCCTGAAAGTTGAGTTTCTGGGACTGATTTACTCTGCATTAGAAAGTTCAGTTCAGGTGCAAAATCTGTTTTTTTAAACAAGGTTTTAAGATTTCATCAATTTTTCAGTAGAGTTGAATGACTCACAAGGAGACCAAATGAACCAGCTAACCTCACATGGTTGGACAACAGCCCACACTTCTCTGCATTCTCATTCATTTGTGTAAATTATTTGGCCACATGGCCTCCTGTCATGTTGAAGCTCTGTGACTTTTCAACATTTTAATTTAGTTTTAAATAAATCTCTATGCCAAGTTGGGGGTTTTAGTTTTCTTTTATATTTCCTCTCCTTCGTAACTATGATTCTTGATCTCAGCTCAGAATTATCATGATATTTGATTTATCTTCTTTGTTAGCATGGATTTATATTAGAATGATAATATTTAAGAGCTGCAGGGGTCCTTAGAAATTGTATAATTCAATTTGATAAGCATTTATTAAGCAGCTACTATGTGCAATGAGCTGTATTAAGTGCTGTGGGGAAAAGGCAAAAATGAAATAATTCTTTCCTACCAAGAGTTTATATTCTATCTATATATGAAGCACTTCAGTGTACGGGTGAGGAGACTGAGGTCAAATCCCACCTCTGCTACGTAGAATCTGTGTAACAATGAGTTATCACATTTGTAAATTAAAGGGTGTAGACCAAATGCTCTCTAAACTCCTTTCTAGCTCTAAATCCTATTACCTCCTAATTGGGTTAGCAGATAAATAGTTGAGGAGGCAGAACCAGAAGCTGGGTCATCTGAATCCTGGCCCCACTCTACCAGGCTACCTCTTTTCTAGTAGCTATCATGACTGCTTGAACTCTGAATGGTATAATGTATTAGTCTTTGCTTTAACCATCATAATCTGTGCTGTCTTATAAAGGCATATTTTCTTCAGTAATTTTTTTTTTATGCATTGTGCCATTCAAGGTGACCAAACACAGACATCCATGCTGGTATCCTGCCAAATGTCCAGCTAATGTAGTTTGGGGGAAGTAGGGCAAAATAATAAAATTACTTTCAAGCCTGGTTAGTAACGGAGATACTCACCATTAACCATACTAACAGTACATTTAACTACATTAATAGCACATTTTTAGGTAGTGAACATAACCTTTTTGTGATTCCCCCTAGTTATCAGTGCATTCTTTCTCCCCAAATAATCATGTATACATTTATCTGCTTACAGGTAGTATTCCCCAATTAAATTGTGAACTTCTCCATGATAGAAAAAAAAAAGATTCAATTTGCCTTTGTACCCATTGCATGCCAGGTTGTGTTGCATACAGTTGGAGCTTAATATGTGCTTTTGCTGATTGAATTACATTGTGTTTTATACTAGTGCATTGTATTATAGTGAAGTGGTACTGTGAACATTGGCTTGTACAGGGTTTTACAAAAGTCGTAGTATAGTTTTAAACTCTGATACTATAATCATGATGGGAAAAAAGTTAATATAGGTATAAGAACTGAACTTTTTACTAGGTCAGGCAAGACTCAAGAGGTCATCAAGGGAATTTTTCCCATAAGATAGTTACAATGGATAGACATGTGTGTAAATGTATTTTTGCTTGTCATAGCAGCCAAAATGAGACCAAAATTATTGATAGATTGGAAGCTACAAAAATCCAACTTCATCATTTGCCATGATCAAAATAATTAATAATAGTTGGCTCATAGAGTCTGAGGCAAGGTTTTAATCCAGTTGTTTCTCATTTCAAGCCCTAAACTCTCTTTGCTAGTCCACACTGCATCTCCAGGAGAGAGCCTGCCAACCATGAGAGTGTCAGGTATCTGTACAACAATCCAGTCTGTGCCCCCTCCCAACCTGAACTTACGCCACCCCCTTTTCATTCGATTAGGGGAAAAGAACATTGACTTTGGCATCAGAGAATCTGTTTTCCAATTCTGTTTCTTTCACTATGATGTTGTTCAAATCACTTAATCTAGTTATTCATCTGTACTGTCCCTTCTAACTTTAAATCTAAGGAGCTATGAATGCTTTTAGTATATAATAATAAAAAAAAAAGGAGGGGGGATTTTTCCTTGATCTCCCTGTGGGGAAGAGCAGAAAGGGTACAAGGAAAGGAGATAATTAAAGGAGTCTAATATATTCTGGTTCCTATCCCCTCAAAAAGAAATATCTGTACTATGGTCAGAGTCGCCATTTCGGAAAAGGACACTAATTGACTAGTTCTGTTTCGAAGGCCAGTTAAATGGGTAAGCAACAGACCACACTTATTGGTCTTATGGATATTGGTTATATAATAGAAAAGAATTTCCAGAAAGATAGGAATTCGGAGGTATCCCTTCTGCACTGCCAATTTGATGCTTCATTTTAGGCCACTGAGTCACACAATTGACAAGGTCTTACAAATATTATATCTCATGATGGTAGCATGTCATATGAAAGTGTTAAGCAAAACATCTGTGGACATAGGACTAGAAAGAAGCTTTAAAAATATGACTTAATCTCTTTCCTGCATTGAAGGATGAAATCTAAACCTTTCCAAAATGATAATTGAATAATAGGAGAAACAATGATTTTAGTTGCCTTCTTTTTAATTTTCAAAGAATGGAAAGTCACATGTAAG
The DNA here is from genome assembly GCF_003287225.1 of Phascolarctos cinereus. Taxonomy (NCBI): domain Eukaryota; kingdom Metazoa; phylum Chordata; class Mammalia; order Diprotodontia; family Phascolarctidae; genus Phascolarctos; species Phascolarctos cinereus. The sequence continues at coordinate 72,218,282 of NW_027555958.1, read as the reverse complement.
TGAGGGAAAGGGAGGCATTTTCTTCTTTCCCTTCCCTGCCCTCTGGCCAACTGGCTACACTATATCATATTCTCCTTTTTTCACTACTTGTAAACTATAACAAATCTTAAATAAAGAAGATGGTGGATCTCAAATACTTTAATCTGATTTAAGCACTGTGTAAGGGTGTGTAACAACTATGTAAGAGTCCCAAAGTGTTGTGGCTCAGGTTATCATTTCTGAGGGGTGAAATAACTGCAAGTTATATTATTCTTTTGCTTTCCCCTCCAGGGAAAGGAAAAAGAAAAAAGAAAAGAGAAACTATAATCTGTGGGTGAGGGTTGTGGAAGCAGACTCTCTCAGAAAGCCCTTAGGCTTTCTTGTTTTGTATTGGATATATGACAATGTATCTTTTGCCCCACATTTAACTAGACTTTAAACTCTAGGAATGATGTTTATGTACAATAAAGCAGTTCCTATTTGAAAACAAATTAAAAAAAATTATTTTCCCCCAAATGTGCTTCCTTTTAATTGAACAAATGTATCCAAGAAATTCTGCAGGCAGTTTGAAGACTCTGTAGGTGTTGTTTCTGCTCTAAATTTGTCAGCAAGAAGAATTGTAACTGGTATTTACCTTTCAATTAAACAAAGCATTTTGCAAATTAAGCACATGTCCTTGCACATCAAAATTTCTTTAACATCCTTTTCATTGTTCATTATGTGACACTTTGACAGCATCCTCAGTCCACATACAATCTAGAACCACACTGATCTCCCCCTACTCTGTACTTTGCATATGCTAAAGCAGATTAGATCCCTTACTAAGAGCACGCTGACTTCTTAAAACCAAATAGACCTCTCATTTAATATACTGAGTATATTGCAAAATATAAAAATACATTGGTGGGTCCAGAACCTGGAAAGCTTTGGACACTTATCTGACATGCGTCTTCTGATCTTCCACTGGAAATTTGACAGTGAATGACAGAACACCTTAGAGGGATATAAGGCAATGATAAAGGCAGGAATACTTCACATGAATGCAGAGTCGGGTTTCTAATAGCTACATACTTTTTTACATGCATACCAGTAGTTTGACATTTATAATTCACTGTGGAGGGGAATTTCTGTCATTTTCATACTGTCAAATCCTCTACATTTGGAAAATCAATGTCCCTTCTAATTATTATATGAATTTGAACTTCAACATTCAATTTCTCCTGGTGTCCCCTATAATGGAGTGCTACCTTTGGTTGAAGATTCACATGAGCATTTGGGAAATGTGATCATTTCAAAATTATTCCCACAAACTATTCATTGGAACCCCTTTCTTATGTCATTTGGGCCTTAATTGTGAAACTGCATTTGAAAATCCATCCATAAGAACTCATTTTAAGGAAATAGGCTTGTTCCTGACAGAATGAAACCAAGATAATTAGGATGTAGTGTTAATGGAATGTAAGTCAGAGAGAAGTTTTTTTTTCAATAAAGCAAAGATGTAGTTAACGACTGTCACTCAATCACACCGTTGCCCATTAATCTCTTTTATTTGTGTTTATTTACAGACTTACGTAATTGAAATAAAGCCATTTGAACATTGCCAAAGGAGAAATGTTTCCTGCTTTGAAAACAAATATCTCAGGATAATAGTTTCCTGATATTAAATGAAATCCAGTCTGAGAGAAGGCCTTCTTTGGAAACATTCTGACACATCTGAGACTTTTATTTTTAATATGAAGAAATTATATTCACATTTCTTAGCTTTAAGGTTCAGGTAAATAGCATGTTTAAGAGATAATTTTTAGGTAAAAATTGCTTTGAAAGAGAGACATTATTTGTATTCAAGTAGAATGATAGTTGCTACTTAGTATTTTTAAAAAGATTCAGGTCAATGAAGTAAAAGTCTATTTTTCTTGTCCTCTACTGAGTTTTTTTAAACCATGCAAATACTGATATATGTATTTCCAGTAAGGAATCCATCCACAGCATCCAATTCAACAAGTACTTATTTAGACCATTCTAAGTACATGACACAGTTTTAGGTGCTGCAGATAAAAAGACAAGAGAAAGAAAACCAGTCTCTTATATCAAGGCACTTCTATTTTAGTAATTCCCAATTATATAGTGTTTAAAAGTATGAAATGCCCTTTCCTCATGACCTTCACATACCTGTAAAGTGTGGGATGTGAAAAATTCCATTAAACAAAACAAATTCCTTAGATAGTAGCATACAAATCTATCTATCTGTCTATCTATCTATCTATCTATCTAATATATGATTTTACACCTTAAATCCATCACCACCTCTCTAATAATGGATAACATCATTAGGCCTTTAGAATCATAAATAATCGTATTTTTAGACATTTCAAAGTTGTTTGTTTTTAGTGTCATCATTACTATCTAAATTGTTCTCCTAGTTCTGTTCATTCTCCATCAGTTTATAAAAACCCTCAAAATTGCTCAATTTGATATTGACACTATAATAAAAATTATTCCTTAGATTTTACCAACTTCACTGCATAATTTCATGTCTCTTTAGAATCATCGATTTTCTCATTTCTCATAGCACAATAGCATTCCATCACATTCACATACCATAGCTTATTCAGCCACTCCACAATTGATGAGCATCTCTTTAGTTTCCAGTTTTTTGGCACCACTAAAATAGCTGATATAAATATTTTTGTAGGTAAAGGACCTTTTGCTCTTTCTTTGATCTCTTTTGGCCCTAGGCTTAGCAGTAGCACAGCTAGGTCAAAAGGTATGAATTTTTTTTTTTAACATTTTGTGTACAATTCCAAATTATTTGTCAGAAAGGTTCTACCCATTCACAGGTCCACGAACAGTGCATCCTTGTCTCTGTTTCTAGCAGTACTTCTAACATTTAACACTTTCCTTTTTAAATCATGTTTGCCATTCAGATTAATGATAGAATCTGTCAGTCAGTCATTAAATATTTATTAAGTGTATACTATGCCCTCAGAACTGTGCTAAGCAGTGAGATACTAAGAAAGAACAAAAGAAAGGACAATCCCTGTTCTCCAGGAGCTTAAGCTGTGCTGGGGCCAACACTGTGCCAATAACCATATAGAAACAAACTATATATAGGATAAATAAGAAACAAAAGGAAGATGCCTGAAGAGGGATCAAGAAAGGCATCCTGCAGAAGGTGGGAAAAACTTGGCACTTGAGGGAGACCAGAAAAGCCAGAAGGTAAAGATGAGGAGGGTGAATGCCTGAGAACATTCCAGGCCCAGGGACGATAATTATTGCTAACTCATAGTACTTACTATGTGCCAGGCACTGTGCTAAGCACTTTACAAATAGTATTTCATTTAATCCTCACAACAACCTTGAAAAGTAGGTGCTATTATTATCCCCATTTTACAGTTGAGGAAACTGGGGCAAACAGAAGTTAAATGACTTGCCTATGATCCATATCCAGTAAAGGCTGGATACCAGATTTGAACTCAGATCTTTCTGACTCCAGACCAGGTCTTCTTTCCCCTTTGCCATCAAATGGAGAACAGGACAGTATCATTGGATAGCAAAACATGTAAGATGTAAACAGACTGGAAAATTGAGGAGAGCAGTTTCTGAAGTGTCTCTTGAGTATATTAAGTAGGGGATGACTTACTCTTTAGGATGATCGCTTTGACAGATACTGGACTGGAGTGGAGAGAGAGACTTGTGGCTGAGAGACCAGTCATCAGGAAATAATCAGGCTCTTGTAATAATCCAGGCATGAAGTAATAAGAGTCTGCACCAAGGTGGTGGCATTGTCAGAGGAGAAAGGGGGGGACATTTGGGAGAGATGTTGTAAAGGTAAAACCCAGGGGCCTTGATTACAGACAGGATGTGGGGAACAAAAGAGAATGAGATATCCAAGATGACAACTAGGTCATGAATCTGGGTGACTGGGAGATTGGAGGTCACCTCAACATTTATAGAAAAATTTGGAAGGGAGGAAAGATTTTGAGGGAAAGATAATAAATTCATTTGTGGATGTGTTGAATTTAAGATGTCTATAGGACACCTAGTTTGAGATGTCTAATCTACATCTGATAAATTAGAGATGTGATACAAGAAGTCAGTGGAGAAATTAGGATTGGAGAAGGAGATTTGAGAGTCATCAGCATAAGGATGATAATTGAATCCACACAAACTGAAGAAATGACCAAGTGAAATAGAGTAGAGGAAGAAAAGAAGAGGAATCCAAAACAGAGCCATGTGTGACACCCATTGTTAGCTGGCATGACTTGGATGAATATTCTGCAAAAAAAGACTATGAAGAAATAGTCAGGTAGGAGGAGAACGAGGAGAGTGTAATATCATGAACACTTAAAAAGAAGAGATCATTAAGGAGAAGAGAATGATCAACAGTGTCAAGAGTGATCATCAGTGGTAAGGGCTGCAGAGAGGTAAAGAAGGATGAAGATTGAAAAAAGGCCATTAGATTTAGCAATAAGAGATCATTAATAACTTTATAATGCATTTCTCAAATTAATAGTAATTTGTAGCACTTTTTCCTAGGGCTATAGGTAACCTGGATATCTTGACATGAAAACTGTCTATTCATATCCTTGGACCATTTATCAATTGAGGAATGACTCTTCTTATTATGCATTTGAGTCAGTTCCCTATATACCTTATAAATAAAGCTTTATTACAAATATTTTCCCACTTCATTGTTTTCCTTTTAAACTTAGCTTTCTTTTTGGATTTGTTTGTGCAAATTTTTTCTTTTAGGCAATTGGGGTTAAGTGACCTGCCTAGGGTCACACAGCTATATGTGTCAAGTGTTTGGTTTGAGGCTGGATTTGAACCCAGGTCCTCCTGACTTTAGGGCCAGTGCTGTATCCACTGCACCACCTAGATGCCCTTGTGCAAAAGCTTTTTAATATTATTTAATAAAAAAATTATCCATTTTATCATCTGTGATCCTCTCAATTCCCTATTTGGTCATGAACCTTTCTCCTACCAACAGAACTGATACCTACTTTCCCCCATGTTTTTTTTTTCTAATTTATTTATAATTAATCACTGTATTATTAGTTTTAATTACCTATTTTACTTTCTTAGAAGATACTTCTCATAAAGTATGATTAACCTCCTTATATTTGCAATACAAAAACAAAACACTTCAGAAAAACTTTAAAAAAAAGTCAATTACAAGAAACACGTAAGGAGTACAATATTTTGTCAAGCTTACATAAAAGTCAATAGAAACATAGTTGAAGACACTCCATGAGAGGTTACAGACAATAGGCCCGTTAAAAAAAATGAACTTGAACAAGAATATGAATTGTGGCACATTCAAAATACTTTGAACATTATTTATCTCTTTTATACAACCACATGTGCTGCCGCCTTCTTTAAACATTTCACCATTTAACTTGGCACAATTTTTCAACTCTGGAGAAAATCTATGCTTGCCAAGAGGTTTCACAATTATTGATCCTAACTTTCACTGATGTATAAAATATGCCTGAAATGTACATGCAGATTTTCTATCTGTATTTTTTTAGTCTTAATATTGAACTTTGTACCACTTGTTTTTCACTAGACTTCTACAAGATGAAGAACCAAGGTAGCATTTTACAAAATTGTCCCTGTAAGTGGGAAGGACTACAAGTGACATACCGGTGCACAATTTTTGAGGCATTTTCATTATTTAGTAAAAAAAAAAAGGCATGTCTGAATTATTTTAAATGTTCATTACTATAGAAATAAATGTAATTTCTTCAAAATATAACCAACAACAAAAATGGTATAAGTTGCATTAGGTTAAAATGTACATCTCATTGCTGACATTTCAAGACTTTAGAATAACCTAAATAAGCATGGCTTTCACCTGGCACAAACTGCAATTCTGAGTTGAACACAGGTGTGTAAAATTGAGAAATGTTTATGACCAGGCCAAGGCAAAAAGGATAAAATAAGTATTTGGGGTTTACTACCCTCTAAGTTCTCCTTTCTGCATCCCTAACCCCTCTTTATTTTTACCCCAAGAATCCTACATGTGCTGGACTGTGTTCTTTTCCCATAGGACTTGTTCTCAGCAAGCTATTATCCATGGTTTGGCTTCAGTCTTATTTCCCTGCACAGACGTAGCTGCTTTTTAATAAGGGTCACTCTGAAAAGCAACATATCTCAAGATGTAAAAGAAGAAAAAATAAAATAATGTAATTTCATGCCCTGTGGAAGGTAGTGTTGGACATACATGTTTAGACAGGGGATAGATGTCTTCCCAGAATTTCTCAGATCACATCAAGTTGCGGGCTGCCTGCCTGCTTTCTTTTTCATTTTGCTTGAGAATATTCAGGTGAGAAGTAACTGTGAGAGCTAGATTTATTTATTTATGTTTATTCCCTAGGAAGCCCCCTGAAAGTTGGATGTATCTTTGAAGGAAAGATTAAAAACAGAGCTTACAAAGAGTAAAATGAATCAAGATTTCAATTATTGCCCAAGTCTTGGGCTCTGATATACAGAAAGTTTGCACATGCCTTTCTGTATCTAACTTTTCATAATATTGAAGATCAATTGATCCGTGAACCCAAAGCTATTCTAGGAAAGGTAAGTCTTTGAGATGTTGGTGTCAAATTGAAATCATTGAAGAATAAGAATTTAAGCCTCAGTGTTTTCCAGGAAATTCAGAAAATTGCAGGTACTTCTAAAAAACAGGTGGGTACTGTGGCTTCTTCTATTGTGCTAAGTGTTCTCCTGGTGTACATACCCAGCCTTGTCAGTAAGTGGTGCTTTTATCCAACAATACTGGTTTACTCTGTGGCAACTCAAATCTTGTTATATGCAAATGTTGGGCTTGAAGTCAGAGAATGTGGGTTCAAATCTTGATGCTACCACTTGCCATGTGACCTTAAGCAATCACTTAGCCTCTTCTGGTATCAATTTCTTCATGTGTGAAAATGAAGGGATTCAGGGGCAGCTAGGTGATGCAGTGGATAGAGCAACCAGCCCTGGAGTCAGGAGGACCTGAGCTCAAATCTGGTCTCAGACACTTACTAACTGTGTGACCGTGGGCAAGTCACTTAACCTCATTGCCTCCAAAACAAACAAAAAAAGAGGGGATTCAATAGGTGACTTTTGAATGTCTTTCAAGATTTGAACCTATGAACTAATATAAGGTGTTCCAAACATCTTAATGTAATTTTACCCTATTATTAAAACTGCACTTACTTTTGAGATGCCCTCTATAATATAGTATCCTCCCCACTGAACACAGAAGGAACCTCAAGTGCTATAGAATTTTCACCCTCTGTCCCTTAGGCTCATCGATAATTTCAGAGAGGCTAGTATAGTGTCTAAGGGGCTGAGATTAAAGACAGAAGGAACTAGGTTCAAGTCCCAGATACCTATTGGCTGTGTGACCTTGGGCAAGTCACTTATTCTGTCGATGCTCTAGACAATTCTCTAATACAAAGTTGCAAAGGGGATACTGACCTTTATTGGTAGTGGAAGTTTCCACACTCAAGAGTTCCCTATTCCAATACAATCACAATCTTGGTGCCTATCCCATTGATAATGACGATAAGATTCCAGATTGGAGATAAATTTATGGAGAAATTGTAAAGTACTTTGGGTGATTCCAAACTCACCACTAAGACAATGATGATCTGTCTTATTACAAACACTCAAGCTAAGTTTATCAAAGCCAGTACATTTTCAATACAGATTGGCAACTTTGCAAAACTTAAGTATAATTAATATGTATCCAACCATAACGGGATATGTCACAAAATCTCTGAGGTAAAATCTTTAGGAATTTTGAATTCCTGGGGTGGGGGAATTGGATTGGCACAGATGTTTTCATACTACAAAAAATTTCTCTGATAAAAATCAAATAGGCTGTTCAATTAATATGATTTTTAACAAGAAGAAATAGAATTTAATGTTCTGGTTTAAAAAAATTCAATTCCATTCAACAAATATGTTTAAAGTACCTAAGTGCCTAAGTATAAGTACCTACCATGCAAGGTTAAATGACACAACTGGTCAAGTTTCTGTGAAATTTTGATTTAATTTTAACCCAGTAACAGTAGATGTATTAAAATGTCCAGAAAAGTCTATTTTACAGATTTCCCTCTTACAAATGAAGAAATTGAGAGAGATGGAGCGACTTACCCAGGCACAAAGAGCTAAGTCAGTGTCTGGGACAGAATTTGAATTCAAGTCTTCCTGAATCCAAGCCCAGTTCTCTACCCACTATGCCACTTAGCTGCCATTATTGCAATGCTATATGGAGTAGCAATAGATATACTGGAGTTTCTAGAAAATTTTAACAGTATATTACATTCAGAGATCTAGATCTTGAAGAAAACTGAAAAGTTTACTACTGTCTTCCCTTTATTTTATACCTGAAGAAACCAATGCCCAGAGAGGCATCAGTGACTTGCTCCGTTGTGTCAGAAAGCTAGTGAATGTCTAAGGTAAGATTCAAATGCAAGTCTTCCTGAATGCAAGGCCTAAATTCTATCCACCATGCCATGGAGAAAGAGTCTTAGATTTCATCTCAGATACTTTAGAGTCAAACTCTGGTTTCTTATTTATGTCTGTGTGACTCCAAGGCCATTCAATTAACCTCTCTGGGACTCAGTTTCCTCATCAGGAAACTGAAAGAGTTTAGACTAATCTGTGAGGTCCCTTCTAGCTCTAAATCTAAGATTCTTCGATATTAAGAGCTATCATCAGATGATATTTTCAGAAGCAATTAGAACATTAACGTTAGAGTCAAGATGTATTCAATAAACTGAACAAGCCAGTTTTGTAGGCTACTCAAAATCCTCATATTTAGACATTGTTTTCTTCAAGAAGAGAGTAGAAAAGTTCTGGGAATGTTCAGCACTTAATAGTATCATAAAAATGAAACTATTATTTTCAACACAGGAAATAATTGCTTACAGATATAGTCATTCAAGAATCAGCTGTCTTTGGTCAGTCTTATCTTTGACTAATTAGAGCAAAGGTAAAAAAAAAGTATCACATTAGAAGACAGGATGAAAATGGAACATTTCTGCATCCAGTGATGGTAGTTCCTATTGAATCTCTTTAAACAAGCTGTTGATTCAAAAAAATGAGAAACGGACAAAAATAAAGATATTGACTCTGACAATACATGTCATCTAATGGAGATTTACCATTTGCAGAGCAGTTGACACAATCAGGGGGACAAAAGAAACCACAACCTGTGGAAGCCCACAAACACTTGCCCACATATGAAGATATGGTACCTAAAGGCAACAAACATTTAGAAAACAAGTTCTTTTGCAAAGCTTTAGAAAAAGAGATGATAGAATCCTGTGAACCATTGCCTATTAAGTTGTGGAAAATAATTGAGGAAAAAATGAATGTAGAATACTAATGCGAAAGCAACCTAAATCAGATCATCCTGAGATCATTTGTAGGTGAAGTTAGAAAGAGAAATACAAATAGACTAGATAAGGACAGATCTGCTGGAATCTAAACTGACCTGTTCTCGAGAGTGTACAGGTAAATATTGAGCAATTGTCTTTGGGAAGAAAATGTATGCAAGATACACTTTTAAGCTTAATCTGCATATGAACATTTTCATAGTCTAGACAATCAACAAAGCAATAAATCAAGCCCTGATTCCTAGAATTTGTCAATTCCAGAGATATAACTGCTTACTACAAAAATTTAATAATTGTTTCTGTCATATAATAATTGTCACTAAATAATAATTGGTTAATAATTGTTTAATTGTTAATTTGGGCTGGTTCTGACACACCCTTGGCTATTCTCATGTATTATAGAAAGTGAAAACTTACTATTTAATGCTAGGTGGGGAAATGGTAATAAACACAAAAACATGATGTTGGAAGGAGTGACTGGACCTGAACCAAATGCACATGGAAAAAAGGTAATCTAAGATTTCAGCAATAATTAACATGTATGCTGTCCCGTCTTTATGAAACTTCTATAATGATAATCCTTTTTTTTTTTTCTAATTTTAGGCAATTGGGGCTAAGTGACTTACCCAGGGCCACACAGCTAGTAAGTGTCAAGTGTTTGGTCTGAGGCTGGATTTAAACTCAGGTCCTCCTGACTCCAGGGCTGGAGCTCTATCCACTGCACCACCTAGCCGCCCCTATAATGATAAGTCTTTAATAAAAGTCAAAGGATCTGTGAACTTCCCAATGATGTGTGTAGATATTCTTCAAATGATGCAGTCATAGCATACCTACAGCTTCTCATCTCATGTAGTTCTTGCCTTTATATTCCCTTATATTTTCCCCAGAGGTTCAATTCAATGCATAGGAGATTTAGATGTCTTAACATTTCATAGGTACTAATGTAACACTGGGATTCTCCATCTCTTATTCTTCAGTCTTGCCATACAGGATCATAGTTCTAGAATAGGAAGAGAACTCAGAGGATATTCATCCTTTTTCAGATGAGACAATCAAATGTTAGAGAGATTAAGCGGAATCACACAGGTAGTAAGTTTCCACTTGAACTTAGATCCTCTGATTCCAGAGTCAGTATTCTTTTCACTGTATGATAACTGCCTCCTGTTACTCAAGGCACAACACACCTGGATCATTTCTTTCTATGACCAAAGATTTCCTTGTTGATATACTTTATGCTATTTCTTTTACACAAATCATCATTGGCTATGATGCTGCATCTGTGAATGCCTATCATATGGCTCTCAATTGCCCTTTGAGCCACCCAAAATTTTGATGTGTCATAAGTTGTGACAATCTTTCTTTCAGACTATATCATGTTACTGCAAAAATATTAGTGCTGAAAAATATTTAATGTGTGTTATATCAAGGAATAACCAGAGAATGATGAATTTGCTGTGAATTTTCTATAATACACTCCAGCCTTTTCTCTTATTGCTGTTCAACTCCGGAAGAAATTCATTATCCACTTGTAGTACTTCTTCAAGATATACTGATTTAGTAGCTTGCCCACCCCACTGGCTAAAGTAATATTGTTGGCAGATTATCTTCATTCATTTAAAAAAATAATGTTTTTATTTATCCAATTACACATAAATACAATTTACACAATTCTACCAAAGTTCATGAGTATCCCAATTTTCCCACAGCCCCTCCAAAATTTGTTACTTTTTAAAATAACAAATGGGAGTTGTGTTAGTCAAAGTGAGAACTCAGAAAGACCTTAGCTTAAAAAGGCAAAGGTCTCTCACTGCATCCTGTGCCATCTCCAGTTGTCCTAGTCTATGTCTGGCCACTGGACACAGATGGCTCCATAGGAAAAAGTAAGGCTGGTAACTTTGCACAGCCCTCCCTCACTTAAAACCAATTCATTTGCAGGTCATGACATCATCTTCCTGATGTTATGGTCCTCTTTGAGAATGAAGGACAAAATACAATCTGTGTCAGTAGTACTAGCCAATCAGATAAATGTGAAGTGGTACCATAGAACTGTTTTGATTTGTATTTCTATAATCAATAGCGATGTGGAGCACTCTTTTCATATGACTATAGATAATTTTGATTTCTTCATCTGAAAACTGCCTGTTCATATCCTTTGACCATTTATCAATTGGGGAATGACTCCTATTATTATCAATCTGACTTAGTTCTCTATATATTTGAAAAACTGTTTTAATTCATTGAAAAAAATTCTGAATGGATTGTTAGGCTGCTGTCATTCGAAGACATGTATCTTTCATTGAAGTGGCTCTGTTATATTCTGAGCTTCAATGCTATTAATGTTATGTCATCCACAACCAATAGAATCTGGAGGACCTTGCCCTCAGGGAGTCAGCAAGTTTTTCTCTATGACAGTTGCAAGCATTTTTAGTAAGTACATACCTCTCTGTATTATGTCTTGTTTGAAATTGCTAATCATAGGATTAGTAAGTAAAGGTTCTCTATTGTTGCTTCAATCAAGAAATCATGGATGAGCTTGACATATGCATGTTTCAGGAGAGCTTTTAAGGGCAGGTTTTACTTTAACAAGAACTATTTTCTTATAACAGAAAAATAAATGTGGCAGAATCTTGCAGTCCTACATATTTCTTTAAGCTATGGTAGTATGAAGATTTCTGTTACAAAAAAATTACTTTTGGAGACCTTCCTTTTCCTATATCACATTTTCATCAAAGATGTTATGGATGCACAAATACATCATTCTCATAAATATTTGATAAAGAGAAGGTGGACATGTGGTCATTAGTTGGTGATATCTTCATAATTGTCTTTTTTGCACAAAAATAGTCTGTGATTTCCCACCCCATCATTGTATTTGTTTTTCTTTCATATATCATGAAACACCATCCCTTAAATCTTTCACATTAATTGCTTCCATGGTTTCTCCCTTTAATTTACATCATCTTGTCTAGGTTTTCTTGTCTTTTTCTTCTTTAGTGCATTTCCAGTTTCTCAAGTAATATAGTGATGGCTGAGAAGAATGGCTGAGTTTAAATGTGGCTTTTCCAATGTCAGTAATGATGAAAATAGTTGTTATGGAAATGTTAGAAATTTCATTCCTTTTTTTTCTATTTATTTTTCCGCTAGTTTCACCTACAATCAACATTTGTGTGATTATGTGACTTAGTTGAGTCCCACAACAAGCTTTCTGCAGCCCAATTTTCCCTTCCACTATTCTTTTCTTTAAAAAAAAACCTGATACATCATCCTATTCTGTAATGTTTTAAAATTGAATTAAACAAGAGTTTTTCATGACCGTATATTAAAACCAGTGCTTTTTTTTTTGATTCCATGTCTTTCTGTCTGGCAAGAAGATCAAGCATCTATTGGCTAAGATGATTACTAGCGTCATTTAGCTACCTCAGTGAGGCAAATATTTTTCATTGGTTGGCATTCTAACAGAAATGGGCATAGTCCATGTTGATATCTACAAAATGAAATAGTGACTATAAAGAATCCTCATATTTTTGTCAAGAACATATTATTAAAGACTAAATTCTTTATTTATATTCCCAGTACTAGAAAAAGCATAGACAATATGATTTTCTTGTATAATTATGAATTACTTTTGGGGGCAACAAGGCGGGTCAATGAATAGAGTACTGGGCTGGAGTCAAGAAGACTTATCTTCCTGAGTTCAAATCTGGCCTCAGACACTTACTAGCTGTGTGATCTCAGGCAAGTCATTTAACTCTGTTTGCCTCAGTTTCCTCATCTGTAAAATGAGCAGGAGAAGGAAATGGTAAACCACTTCAGTAATTTTGCAAAGATGATAAACTGTGAATGACTTAGCTATTCTCAGTAATACAATGATCCAAGATAATTCCAATGCACCATTGATGAAAAATACCATCTATCCACCTCCAGAGAAAGAACTGATGGAGTCTCAATGCAGATCAAAGCATACAGTTCTTTATTTTTTCTCTTTGTTTTTCTTTTCATCTATGTCTTCTTTCACAACATGGTTAATGTGGAAATATGTTTTGTAATTGCACATTTATAACCTTTATCATATTGCTTACCCTCTCAAGAAGGGGCAAAGTCTAGGACAGAGAGAGGAAGAAAACTTGGAACTCAAAATTTAAAAATGGTAAAAATTGTCTTTCTGTATAATTGGGAAACATAAAATATTATTTTAAAAAATAATACCTACCCATCAGGAAACTTCCACATTTTCTCTGATCTTCTATATTTCTATTATTATTATTATTATTATTATTATTATTATTATTATTATTATTATTATTATTATTAAGCAATTGGGTTAAGTGACTTGCCCAGGGTCACACAGCTAGTAAGTGTCAAGTGTGTGGTCTGAGGCCAGATTTCAGGTCCTCTTAACTTCAGGGCCAGTGCTCTATCCACCGCACCACCTCGCTGCCCTGATCTTCTATATTTCAATGAATACTAATTATAAGGACACGCTATGATGAAAGCAAGCATTCAAGAATGGCAAAAATTAGATATGGTCTTCTTACACAGGAATAAAGAAGTAATATAAAATAGATACAATCAAATAGATATTAAAACAACTTTTGGGAAAAGTGTATACTCACACTCTTAGCCTAGGTTTCCCATTACCAGTATATATTTTGTTTTTCAGTTGTTCAGTCATGTGCAACTCTTTGTGACCCTGTGGACCATACTATCCATAGAGTTTTCTTGGCAAAGATATTGGATTAGTTTACCATTCCCTTCTCCCCTGGATTAAGACAAACAGAGGTTAAGTGACTTGCCCAGGGTCACACAGTAAGTGTTTGAATCCAGATTTAAACTCAGGTCTTCCTGACTCCAGGTCCAGTGCTCTAGCTGCCTCACCAGTATATGGAAGACTCCTCTAAATATAGGATTTTCCAGACATGGTTTAGAGGGTTAGACACATTTTTCTGTTAGCTGCTCCAACTGAATGTTCAATCATTGCCATGCAGGTCAATGTCCATTGAGGCCAGGATAATCATGATCCTGTACTAGTGAGGTATCTCATTCTCCTCCTTGAGGGCAGTCACCAGCAATCTGGGTTCAGATGTTGATTTGTCCTCTGTAGTGCTCTTGCTTTGGGTGGATCCTAAAGTTGCTGCTTTTCTGTTCTACACCACAGAGCAATGGATAAGTGCCTTACAGGATATGCTCATATCCTTATGGGATAGGATCAGCTCAGGTCTCCTAGTTCTGTCCAGAAATCCTATGGAAAACATATAATCATTCCAATATCATTACTCCAATCCTTCTCCTCCTTTAATAACTCCGATACATCTGTTCAGAACAGTCAGTAGGAACAGCTGACTGGGAAACCAAGTCTAACCAACTAAACTGCATCTATGAACTCCTGAGTTTGGAGGAGACACACACTTATGTCATTTCTTTATTGGTCCATTTGCATTTCCTTGTGTCAGTAGTTGAAATCCAGATATTCCTTTCCCTTCTCCAATGCCATTAGTCATGGTAGGAGGAAGAAGGTAGAAACAGGTGGTATACTCAAGAGTTATTTGTGGAAGAATAATATTATTGGAAATATTCAATTAAGAAACTTCCAACTTTCAGGATAGTCTACTTAGTTCATCTAAAACATATTCCTTTATCTGTCATTATAATAATAATCACTCACATTTATAAACAACCTATTTAGAAAGTGCTTTCTGAATTTAACAGTTGTTTAAGGGAGACAAACAGGACTGGGCTGAGGACCTCATGAGGGAAAGCCACTGAGAAATTTGCATTGTTAGCAGTTGGGGCATCATCTTGCTAGCCAGGAGGAACCATGGGAAAAGAAAAGAGAAGGCTCTGCTTCCCAACAGAGTGGCAGGAGCTGCAAGCTCCTGGGCTGGATCAAGGCATAAGTAGGTAGCCTCACCAATAGGACAGCAGATCTGGAAGGTGAATAGCAGTCTGACATGAAGTTTTCTTTTCCCAGACTATAGGGAGAAAGTAAGATGAGATGAGATGAGAGAAAGATGGTCAAAGAGTTAAACACTATGCTGATCAATGATGGCCAATTGAAACTGAACTATTCCTGATCCCAATCTGGTCAGCTGGGTTTGGCTGGTGATCATGTCTTTTTATTCTGCTACAAAATGTGTTTTGCAAAACTACTTTAGCTTCTATGGATAACTCCAAAATGTGTATTTCCTTGAATTTACTGGTTTGTAGCAGAAATGCTGGGGACAACTACAGTAGTGATAAAAGTGACTTTGTCCTAGTGTAGGGCCAAAGTTACCAGCCTCCAGTAAATTATTAGAATTTCTCTCTCTTCTCTCTCTGTCTCTGTCTCTCTCTCTGTCTCTCTCTCTCTCCCTCTGTCTCTCTTCTTCCCTCACTCTCAAAATCATGTAGCAGAAATAAATCTTTTCAAAATTGAGAAGATTCAGCCATATATTTTCCAATAAATTAATGTTGAAAGTTAGGCTGCCTATGGCTAATTATTCCACACTATTGCCTTTAATATTATGAAAACAGACAGAATTTGAAGAAAAATGTTGCTTTAAGAAAGGTACACATATTATCATAAAAATAGCAACAGTAACATGTGATGTTGTAGTTTCCATGGTTACTACAAATTTGTTATTTAATAGCAGAACAAATAGATGCACAAACACGCTAATTATATCTAAGTTTTTTTTCAAATGTTTTATATGAATATGCATACCTTTTTGCACAAAAAAGAAATGCCCCCTCTCAAGTAATTCTGCAAGTTTGAGATGGTTTTAATGTACTCAACAATAGAGTAGTGCATTACTATTCTAACATTTAGGAAAAAAATTGAAAAATTCCAAGGAAGTGTAATTTATATTGAACAGTGCAGACAACTGTTATTTTTTGCATAAACAGTGTAAGAATAGGCTAAGCCAAAGATATTTTAAAATCCCATGAATCCTGGGAGTGGTTAAGGTTTGGGGTTTACAATATAATTTCCTTAAATTCTCCCTCTATTGAAATGAGCTTAACTTTAGCTAGAAATACCTAGTAAGAGAAAGGCATGACAAAAGGGTGAATCTAATGTTCAGAATTATTGCAGTGAATCAGCATGTTATAAAAATCTGTCTGGGAAGATGAACAGGATACTTGACTGCCATAAAGATGCTCTTGTTCCACATTTGTAGAGGTTGAAAAAGGCAAGCCCATTGAGCATTCTGAAAGACTGAGTGAGAACATTGCTCAATCTTACTCTGTAAAGAAAGCTAATGACATGGATAAAGAAGAAAGGAAAAAAGTCTTCAGCTGAAATTAACCAAAAGGTCACAGGAAAGTCCTGGCATTGGAAACTCCAAAGTGAGCACATTATAGATCTAAGGGCAGGGGCAGCTGTGACCCTTCCTGCAAAAGAAGGTTGGACTAGGAGAATGGAGAATAGAAATCATGCCTCTTAACAGCCTTCTGCTGAAAGAAAGGAAATATATATGTGTCTCTGGAGAGTAACATCATCCCTCTCTACCCTAAGCTGGCTAGCAAGAAAGCTACTATTCTTGCTCTTCCATTCTCAATAAATGTCCCCCATTTTTTTTCTTTCTCTGATACTCACTCATTTTCAGTGAATATAACAGATGTAAGAGCCAAAGTTCTGTATGTGTACTATGTCACCAACAGATATTCAGTAGTTAGGCTCTTATTTGTTTATGTGGCTTTTTTTTTAGTTTCACACCGAAAGCACATAAGCAGTTGGTTGCTGTATTTCAGATGTTTGAACATGTCAGGGATATTGACTGAAAAATCTTCTTCGCGGCTCACTGTCACCTAATGATTGATATCAGCTGTAAAGAGA
Source organism: Phascolarctos cinereus (assembly GCF_003287225.1). Classification (NCBI taxonomy): domain Eukaryota; kingdom Metazoa; phylum Chordata; class Mammalia; order Diprotodontia; family Phascolarctidae; genus Phascolarctos; species Phascolarctos cinereus. The sequence continues at coordinate 72,201,098 of NW_027555958.1, read as the reverse complement.
TAAAATGTTATGGCATCATAATTCTGTTTGATGCAAGGTAATCTTTGATCTTTTACTATCAACAGAAGATTATAATATATACTTAGTGTGATAAATAATACCCTTTCACTGATGTCATAGAAAGAGCAAGTTAAATTGTTAACTGCTCTAGTAGCTAAAATATTAGTAAAAGTTTTTAAAATTTGGCATTTTATAGAACAAAAAACTACTTTCTCTCTCCCTCAACACATATGTTATACATATATACATGTCATACATACTATATCATATTATTATATAATATCTTCTATATGCAAGGTGTGTATCCCTGCTTTTATCATTACAACCATTGAATAATTAATAATATATATTTCCCCATTACGAGTAACTGAAATGCTGAATTTTTAAAGATGCCAAAAGTGTAGCCCTGAGGTAACACATGCACCAAAGCAGCAATTGGTGCAAATGTTTTTGTTAATTTAAAATAAATATTTATTAAATAACCATTACACAGATTGCCACATAGAATAGAGTTGTGGCTTCTGTGTATTAGGAGCCCATGTTCAACAAGAATCTATACAGATAAGTTCCTCAAGGGCAGAGAATATTTCATTTTTGACTCCAATGCTTAGCACAGTGCCTTATAGAGAATAGAAACTTCACATTTTTTTTGCTGTGATTGATATGCATGGAATTAGACATAGTAAGAAGACTAACAAGACAAATTTGCCATAAGAAGACAACATAGCTTCAAGTTCTGTGGTTAAATCCTTCATTGTGTATTTCCTGAATGCCTGCCATCTGAAAGCCATTATATGAAATGCAATTATTCCAAATAACAGATTTTTTATTTAGCAAGAACTTTAGTGGCTAGTAATAATTAGCTAACATTTAAATAGCGCCTACTATGTGCCAGGTACCATAGTATTTTACAAATATCTCATTCTATCCTCACCACAACCCTGAGGTAGATGCTATCATTATCATCATTTTAAATTGAAGAAACTGCAGCATATAGTGATTAAGTGACACCCAAGGTCACAGAGTTAATAAGTGTCTGATGCCAAATTTGAACTCAGGTGTTCATGACTCCAGGCCCAGGGCTTTATCTATTGTGACACTTAGCTAGCTATCTAGTTCAACCATACATAGAAAAAAAAAATCCCCACTGCAACATAGTAAGTGATCATACTATCTCTACTGGAAGACCTTCAACAATATGAAATCTATTACCTATTGTGGCAACCCATTCTATTTTTGTATATAATTTTGAGGAATTCCCTGACTTCCAACATAAATTCCATCTCTGTAGCTCCCACCCACTTTTCTTGATACTTTCTTTTGGGATCAAAAAGAGGAAATCTAATCCCTACTCTCTATATTACCTTTATGTACTTGAAGACATTGACAATGTTCTTCCCAAGTTATCTCTTCTCCAAGATAAATGTCCTTGATTCTTTTATATGGCGTGGACTCAAAGTCATTCAACATTCTGGTCACTCTCCTTTGGAACCTCTTAAACTTATCAATGTCCTTTCTAAAGTGTGATGCCTGGAAACAAACACAATATGTTAGATGTAGTCTAACCAGAAGACAGTAGAGTGTAATTATTATTACCTCTTTATTTCTGAAGGCTAAGCTGAGTCTTGTAAGTTGTATGACTGTCTAATAACACTATTGACATATTGAGTTTTCAGTTCACTAAAATCGCTAGATGTTTTTCAGACAAATTGCTGTTTAATTAGACTTCCCCAATCTTTTACCTATGTTTACTTTTTGAACCCAATTAAGATTTTATATTTGTCCCTATTAAATTTTATCTTCTTAGACTTATTTCAATGTTTTGGACAAAGGTTCTTAATCATGATTTTTGCCCTTTGGAATTATGGATACCTTATCAGAATCATTATTTTAAATGAATAAAATAAGATACACAGGATTACAAAAGAAATCAAAGTCTAGTGAAAATAAAGATAAAGATATAATTTTTGTCCCCAGCAAGTTCACAAACCTCCTGAAATTTATTCATGGATCAGTAAGGGGCCCATGACCCTCAGGTTAAGAACAGTCATTCTAGAAATCAAGATATTATTTCAACCCTGACTGTCACATAGATTGCTAGCTATCCATCACTTCCATCTACAAATTTAATAATCATATCTTTATCCAAACAATGGAATAAAAATGATAAATAGCAGAGAGCTAAGTATACACTCTTGAAACACTCCAGTAGAGATCTCTTGAAACACTCCAGTAGAGATCTCCTTCCAAAATGACAATGAACCTTTAATGACTGATCTTAGGGATTTGTCATTCAATCAGGTCCAGATCTAGTAAGTTGTCCTATCATATTGTGCTGTCTTCAAATTGGCATCTCCATCTTTTCTTCAAGAAAAGTACAAGAGATTTTGTCAAAGTCTTTGTCAAAATCTTGATGACCTATGACTGCAACATTCCCTCAAAAATAAGTTGTTACCCAGAAAAGAAAAATTACTATTTGCCCAACCTATTCTTAATGAAATAACGTCAACTCTTTCTGATCATGACTTTCTTTTTTTTCAGTGCTCACTAACCATATCTTTAATAGCGTGTTCTAGAATGTTGCCAAAAATCCAAGTTAAGTTGACAGGCCTATAATTTTCAGGCTCTATTCTCTTCTCTGATTGAAAATTGGGACATTTTCCCTTTACAAATTCTTGTGGTATGGGTCTATGAGTTTCCTTAATTTTTTTTCCCTCAATTTAACACAAACCAAATGAACATCATTTCCACATGCAAAGAAGAAGAGAAAAGAAGGACTATACATGAAACTGTGGCTCACTATTTTGTGTGGCTTACTGTTGCTTTCAAGGATATAATAAATTCAACATGTGAGTTTGGAAAATGTCACTTCTATTTTCTTATGCCTAGAGTCATATACCAAATGTCTGAGGTGAAATTTGAATTCACATCTTCTTGGCTGCAACTCCAGTGCTCTTGAATTCATATGAACTCATGACTGAGGCTATATAGAGAGAAAAGCATAAGGCTGGCTGATGCATAAAGATTCAGTAAAATATCAGGAGAAGAAATGGTCACAGAAGCAGAAGGAGAACCAAGAGAAGCATTGTGATGAAAGCCTATGGAGGAGAAAACATATAGGAAGAAGGGTGGTCACCAGAGTCAAAGTCTTCAAGGAGGAGAAATGAGAGAAGAAGCCAATATTACATGGATTAGAGTGTGATTTGAAGGATAGCTTTGTTTGTGTTCAATTCAATTTGAAATATATTTATTAAGCACCTAATATGTCTAGGCAGTGTGTAAGGCACTGGTGTTGCTGAAACAAAACAGAAATGGTTCTTATTCTTGATGATCTTACATTCTACTGGAGGGGAAGGGGACATGTACAGATATAGTACATACACACGTGTGTGTGTGTCTCAAAGTAATTTTGGCTGGGTAGAGGATGTATTGACACTGATGTGAGAATAGACAGGAGAGTCCTAGACTCCAGTATTTTAAAAAAAATACATTTATTCCATGTGCTAATTCTGCTTCTCCTGAGGAAGCTAAGGATTCCAATATATTGAAGTGAAGGAGAATATTCCAGACATGGGGAACAGTATGTGCAAAATGTAACAGCAGGAGACAAAATTCTGTATAATGGGAACAAAAAGCGGGGTAATTTGGCTGGAATGTAGATTTCATGAGGGATAGTAATATGAAATTGGTCTGGAAAGAGAGGTTAAAGCTAGATAGCAAAGGCCTTAAATGCCATAAAGAGGAGCTTATATTTGATCCAAAAGCAACAGGGAGCTATGAAAGATTATTGTTAAGGGGAATAATCTGGTTGAATCTTCACTTAAGGAATGCCAGTTAGCAGATTATGCATTGGAGAGGGGACAAGCTAGAGGGAGGGAAAGCAATCAAAAGTCTATTGTATTTGTCCAAGCAAGAGGTTATGGTCCTTATCTGGCATCATCTGTATTCATAATTCTGGTCACCCTCCTCTGAACATTATCCAATTTATCAATGTCCTTCCTAAGACGTGGTGCCCAGAATTGAACACAATATTCTTACGGAAGTTTGACCAGGGTAGTGGATAGGGGTACTATCACATCCCGAATTCTAGGTACTATGAATTGCAACCTAATTTTATTAGCTTTTTTGCTTCTATATTAGCTCATGTTAAACTTTTGGTCCACTAAAACCACTAGATCTTTTTCAGACAGTTATCTAGTTAAATCCTCCCATCTTAGACTAATTAATTTTTTTTACAAAAATATTAATTTTGAACTTAAAAACAAAAAGTAAAAAAAAAGAGAGAACACTTCCATGTACATAGCATAACATAAAAAGAGGATCCATTTCATGCTTTTTTTAAACTATGTAATAAATAACTAAATCATTTTCAAAGCAACTCTGCTTTTTTTTTGTTCTTCCTTCTAAGTTTTTTTTGTTCTCTGTTGTGTACTTTTTTCCTCCCTTCAACCCCCCATCCCACCCTAGAGAAGGCTACCATTAAACACAAATATGTATATAAATGTAAAACTCTACTACACATACTTTTATTTAAAATTCATGTAGGACTTTATATTTATTCCTTTTACATTTTATTTTATTAGATTCAGTCTAATATTCTAGCCAAAGTCTTTTGGTTCTGCATTCTGTTATGTAACATTTTTATCATTCCTCCTAGCTCTGTATCATCTCATAATTTGATAAATATGCCATCTATACCTCTATCCAAATCATTAATTAGCACATCTAATAGTAGAGCCCAGAATAGATCTCTTGGGCTCTCCACTGGTTACGTCCTTCCAAGTTAACACAGAACTGTTAATAACTACTGTGGGCATCCTATCATTCAACTATTTTCAAATTCACCCAACTATACTATCATCTAATCCAAACCTTTCTATCTCATTCAGTACAATATATTAGAGACTCTGTAATATACCATACTAAAATTCAGTTAAATTATTAACTTTCCCCTGATCTAGCAGCCTGTTAGACCTATGAAATAAAAGGAAAATTAGGATAATTTGGTATGAAATGTTCTTGATAAAGCCATCCTAGCTTTTTGTGATTACTGCTTCCATTTCTAGATGTTAATTAACCATCCTTTAAATAATTCATTCTAAAATTTTATCCAAAGCTGAAGTAAATATTGACAAACTATGGCCCATGGGCCAAATCTAGTCCACCATCTGTTTTTGTACAGCCCATGACCTAAGAATTTTTCTTTTACATATATCCCAACTCATCTCTATTCCTTAACAAAAATCAAAATATTGGCTTTTTTCCAAGCCTGCAGCCCCTCTCTATGCCCCTCAGCAAGTGAAAGATTTCTAATAATGACTCAAAGATTACAAGTAGCAGTTATTCCCCTAACATGTAGCCTGTTATGTAATAGGTGCTCAATGAATTATTTTTTAATTGAACTGAGTTAAGGAAGTTTAGCCTAGATAAGAGAAGAGTTGGGAGTACATGGCAACATTTCCATATATTGGAACAACCATCATGTGGAAGAGTAATTAGTCTTCTTTGCTTGACCTCAGAAGTGAAAATCTGGGGCTAATGATAGAGGTTGCAAAGGTGAAATCTGGATTTTATGCAGGGAAGTACTTTATGACAACTAAAGGTACCCAAAGGTGGGATATGATGTCTTAAAAGGGCATGGGCTTTCCTCATTAAAGGTCTTTAAGGAAAGGTTGGATAACCTCTGGACTGTAGAAATACAACAGAGAAAGAAGAAATAACAGAATGATGCACTTGTGGCTCCTCAGACGGGGGGATAAGGCAGCAGGTACTGCTAACTTTCCACCCACCCAGAGGTATACAACAATTTTTCTTCCTAACTGAAAAGCTCTTGCTGAAGAGAGTCTTTGACTGTTCATTTCTTCTGTGTACCTGTTCATTTTCTGCTCACCAGCCCACAAAAAGAGTTCAAATACCACGAAGGAAGTTGATCAGAAAGAGTCATGAAATACCTGCAAATGTTCTGGAGTGCAGGGCAAGGTACTTGCATGATGCATTTCCAGAACCAGGTTCACCAGTGTCTCATGTGGGTTGACAGCAGACAGAGCACACTGCACATAGTCCAAGGACTGGCCCTTACTGGCCAGCTTCCCATTACGCAGTGACAGTACTTGTTCAAATACAGTTCAGATTACACGGCCTATGAACCACTAATGCTTAGTGAAGTGCCTGGCACATAGTAGGTGCTTAATAAATCCTTGTTCAGTTAACTTATAAGATCCTTCCCAGCTCTGAGATTCTATGACTATGTAAATTAATCACTCTGGCATTTAAATACATCTATATTCCCTACCCAAAACACCGTTCTCACATTCTCTCCCACTGTTACTTCATAGTCTAGTCACATTATAGTAACTAAACTTCAGTGTTTTCCTCTTTGTTCCAGGATCAAATATCAAATATTCTTTTTGGCTTCTAATGCCCTTCACAACTTTATCTCTTCTACTTTTCCAATTTTCATCTACTTCATTTCCCTCCACAAGGTATCTGATCTAGTAACATTAAGTTTCTCACTTTTGTTTGTAGAGGAACACATAAACATACACATGTTTATGCATATATATGTATATATGCATATAATATTTATAAAATTTAAGATATATTACATTTTTTCTCTTCTAGAACATAAGCTTTTTGAAGGTAATACTCATATGTTCATTTTTATATCGTGCACAATACCTTTAAGTAAATAGTAGGTAAATATTTTTGGATGAATGAATGAATGATAAATATTAACCAGAAAAAGTATATAAGACTCATATTTTTTCTCAAAATGAAGACACATAACCTCTGAGGCCCGGGAGATACAACAGCTATTTATTTGCTTTTGCATAGCAACAATAATACAAACACAGCTAACATTAAAGTTTTACTCCATACTGTGGTTTTAAGCCATTAAACATTATCCATCATCAAATAAAATGAAAAGAAGCACATCTCAAAGGTTGAGAATGTGAAATCAGTTTGTCCAGTAATGAGGCAAATTCCATAGACCTGTAGAAGATAAAGGTATGAACTTTGAGAAAAGAAATCCTGGCATCTATCAAATGCTATAATATACTTCCAACCATCTATTTATCTATATCTATATTTATCTAGACATACATACATATACATATATATATGTATATATAGGTATATCTATATGCATATAAATATATATGCATGTATATGTGTACGTATAAACCACCTTTATTCATACAGATCAACTTATAGTCTCAAAGAATTATCTAGGGCATTAAGAAGCTAAATGTCTTGTTCCTGATGGTACAGCTACTATGTGTTAAACATGAGATGTGAACCCAGGTTTCCTGAAGCCATAGCTTATCCTCTTTACACTAGCCTATGCTGCCTCTCCTGGAAACCAACCATTCTATATGTAGTAAGGGAATGTTCCCTTGAGAAATTGACACGGAGCATATAATGACTGAATAATCTAATCATGAGAAAACTCACAGGAAAGTCACTATGAACAAGGACACATAAGTTTAAAATGATTTTTCCCAGCAGAATCCATCCTGCCATAGGAGGAGGCCTATTATCCAATGGGACTTAAATAGTCAAGCAGATTCCTCACTGAGGAAATATGACTGAAATCTCATTATCCAGTCTGACAACCCCTATAGTTAACCTTTGGCTAGCCACGACATGAATTAGAGTAGTTCATGCTAAGAAAACAAAATGCTGTCTATGCCACAATTTCCTATTCTGAATGTTATTGCTACCGATAAGCAATTGAGGAACTTGGGTGTGGGGGAAGCTTAGGAAATGCAAAATACTATTCTCCTTGGCAGATCTGTGCCTCTTCAGGTTTCTCCAATTGCAATAGATGATCATGGCTGAGGTTGTTTAGGCATCTGAAAGTAGGTAAATGGATGTCAATATGTCAATCAATCAATCAATCAACATTAAGTGCCTACTATGTGCCAACACGCCCAAGTGCAGCCCTAACCACATAAAAATGTAATTTGGAAATACATTTTTAAGTAAAAAATGATGTTAATATGTGGTTTTCTAGGTCAATATGCAGCCCACAGGGCTCCTTATATATGGATTGGTGGTCCCTATTTCTATTTGATTTTGCTATCACTGGATTAGAAAATTGCCCAAGAGCCCTTCCTGCTTGGAAGTACCCACAAAGAGAAATGACAATTCTGCATCTTTAGTTCAATCATATAAACATTTTGCATTGACATGACTTGTTAAATAAATTATCTCAAGAGATAGCTTCATCCCTCTTAATATTTAATTGTATAGTACTTATTCCAAGAGAAATAGAATATAACATTTTCCTTTAACAAAGGAGGGCAATTAGTTTGCAAGAATTCCCAAGCTGTGAAGAATAGAACACAGAGTCGAAGACTAAAGATTCCACTCAACTTCCTCTTTGCCGTTCTGGTTGCTTCACTAGTGTCTGATATCCCTTGTCATCAATCACAAGACCGCTTCTTCTCACAGAGGGAGTATAATTTCTGGCTCACTGGTAGACTCAATTCAATTTAATTCAACAAACATTTAAATACTTAACTGGGTGCCAGAGATGCTAAGTACTGAAGATACAAAGACAAAAATTAAATAGTCTCTCTCTCAAGGAGTTACGTTCCACTTGGAGATTGCTCCGTGTACATGAGTAGGTATCTACAAAATTCTACACAGTCATGTCAAGAGCAAGAATGCTAATACCGGAGAATCAGGAAAGATCTTGTATATGGGAGGTGGCACCTAGGAGCACCCATGGATGTGAGTGATAGAGATAAAATGGGAATATATTCTAGATATTGGAGGACCATTTGTGCAAAGGCAGGAAGGAGGTAGAAGGAGGTCATGTAAACAGACCAGATGGGTCCACTTATCTCATACAATATAGCTATACCATTTATGATACAAAACAATGGCAAAATTGGTTCTTTTTTTTCTTTTCAGTTTTTCACCAAGTAATTGGGATAGCGCCAATTCCCTTGAAGATTTTGAAATGATATTTTGCTTCTCATGAAGAGGATGAGGGCAGGATTGTTTTCCTTATGAGGAGCTGTGTTTTCGTTTGCATTAAATGATGGTCTATAATTGATTTGTATGCCAAACCACAACTGTCTCAAACTGTTTTCAATTATTTTGTTCTCAAGACAATATGCAGTATTATTCATAGAGAGCATTTCAAGTCCCTTTCCAGAGAGTCAATCATAAACTAAAGAGGAAAAGAAGGTTTTTAATGGGAAATTGAAAGAGAGGAAGTCACTGAATAACTTAGGAGATGAAATGCTCCCCTGATTCGCACATGCTCATTCTTCCATCTGTCCAGTTTTCTAATGGCCCAACAAATATAAGCATCTCTCTATTCACAAAGGAACTTCGGGAGTTCAGATTTCTTAACCCCATGTTATTGTTGACTAAACATAATTTAGACATACTACTATCTTTTTCCCTTAGGTAAACAATGATTATGCTCTAGGCTAACAGTCCTACTAAACTGCCTTTGTTTATAAATACAAAAAAGGTAGCTTAGTGTTCCTTTGAGGTTGATTCAAGGAACACTTAAAAAAAAACTGGAGTATTGTCTATGGCAGCCTTGAAAATAACCTCTCTTACACTCTCCCAGGGTGAGTAACAATCTCTGCTGATTCCTCTTTTTTTTTTTAGTACTTTTATAGCTTTTACAAGGAAGGTGGGTTGATAAAGATCTTAGAGGGCTGGTAAATATTTATGTTTCATTTTCAGGATGATCTAGAGAATAGTATCAGAATGTCTAAATTTTTGTAGAGGCACAGATGAAGTCAAGTACTCATTAAACACATCCTACCAGCCCAGCCCAAGCTCAACAAGGGAAGGAGATGTTTGTCCTTTTTCTCTAAGGGATTCATAATCTAGCTGGAGAGACAGGCCCATGTTTATATGGGAAAAGAAAGAAAGACAATTCCTAGTTGGCTCAGTGGACAGAGAGCCAGGCCTGGAGTCAGAAAGAACTGAATTCACATCCAGCCTTAAACATTTGTTAGCTGTGTGACCCTGGGCAAGTCACTTAACCTCTGTTTGCCTCAGTTTCCTCATCTGTAAAATGGGGATAATAATAACACCTACCTCCCATGGTTTATGTGAAGCCCAAATGAAATAATAATTGTAAAGAGCTTAGAACAGTGCCTGACATGTAGTAGGAGCTATATTAATGTTAGCTATGATAATGATGCACCTAATATGTGCAAGCTATTTTAGGTCCTGAGGATGCAAAGCTAGATATGACAAATGTGAAGGAGTCCGCAATATAAGAAAGGGGGAAAGGTAAATGCATAAATGAATATGATACAAAGAACAATGGGCTGAGGAGGCAGTATGGCATGGTGGAAATACTATTAGATGTGGAGACAAAAGACTTGAATCCAACCACTGGCTTGCTAGTTTTCATTGAATATTTCTCTCTCCAGCAAAACTATATGTTTATTTAGTGAAATTCAGACCACCTAATGTATTCTTGTTCATTTTCGTATGATTCCTATCTTAAAACACAAAAATCCATGAACCTTCAATAAAAATGATACAAGCATTTGGTAAGCACCTACTATGTGCTGGCTACTGCACTAAGAGCTTTATCTAATATCTCCTTGGATCTTCACAACAAGTCTTGGAGATGGGTGTTATGTTACCTTCATTTTACAGTTGAGAAAACTGAAGCATTCAGAGGTTTTATCCATGCTCACCTTGCCTAGGGTCACACAGCTAATAAGTATCTGAGGCTGAATTTGAGCCCAATTCTTCCTAATTTCATGCCCAGTGTTCCATCTAACTATTAGGGAAAGTACAGAAGACTTCCTGGAGGAGCTGAGATACAAGCTGAATCTCAGAGAAACTTTTGAACTTTGAGAGGCAAGAATGCTGAAAATGAAAGAGCAGAGCACTGAAAGGATTGTAGAAAGAACAGAGTGAAGTAGAAATGAAGTAGAAATTTATGGGTTTTTTTGTTTTTGTTTTTTTTAGGCAATTGGATTAAGTGACTTGCCCAGGGTCACACAGGAATGAATATATTTATTGGGTAAGTTGATGTAGGTAAACTGGGTCCAGTTGATGGAGGACAATGACCAATAGCTTGCTTTGAATGTCACATTGTGGAGTAAGAATTTGCTATAGATTCTCAAGCAGAAGATAATATAATAAAATTTTACCTGGCAGAAGTATGCTAGAAAAATTAGAATTGGAAATCTGCAAACAGAAAAACCAATTTCATAATTTCACAAAATCAGATACTTGTACTAGTTGGACTAGGTTTTGTCTAAGGTCCCTTTTTGTCCTAACAGTCTATGATTCTGTCATTATAGACATGAGGTAATGGGAGCCTTGGATCAGAGTGATGGTAATAGGAACGGAAGTCTTTCAAAGAAGAATTCACAATGCTGACTGCATAAAAGAGATACTTTTTTTTTTGCCTATGATAGTCCAGGAAAATTGTTATTTCACTGGCACATATAAAGAAGGTGAGAAGGAGTGCTAGAGTCCTTCTGCAGTGACCATTTCTTTGTCTTCTTTTCTGGATCCATGTCCTCTTCAATCCCCTTAAACACTGACATCCAATAGGGGCCTGCCATTGTTTTGCTTCTTTTTCTCTCTTCAGTCTATTCCAGGGGTGAGGAACCTGTGGCTTTGAGGCCTCTAGGTCCTCAAGGATGGCTCTTTGAGTAAATCAAATTTGGATTCAAGAGGAAACTTTTGGATTCAAGAATTCAAGTTTGGATTCAACAACCTAGAGGGCCACATGTGTGCTAGAGGCCAGAGGTTCCTCATCCTTGGAACTCAATTCCTTGGTGCTATCATTCACTTCCATAATTCCAACATTACCTTTATGCATCTGGTTATCACTTTTCTGAACTTTCCTCAGAGTTCCAGACACACGTGTCCAAGGTATAGATATTTTCAACCTGGGTAGGCACACTTCTGCTTGTATGTCAAACAAATATCTTAAGTTTAATATGTACCAAATTGAACCCATTATCTCTTCTCCTAACTTCTCCACTTTTGTAGATGGTACCATCCTCTTCCCAAACTCCCAAGCTTACAACCTTGGGGTTGTCTTTGACTCTTCCCTCTTCCTAATATTCCACACAGAATCATTTACCAAGGCCTGCCCATTCTACATACTATTTCTCTTATTTCTATACCTACTACACCCACACTATTTTGTGTCCTTGTCTTTCCTTACCTTGAATGTCATAGCCTCCTAACTGGGTCTCCTTGTTCCTTATCTTTCCCCTCTCCAATCTCTCAATCACAGTGTCAAAGGATCAGATGTGTAGAGCAGTAAGGATCTTAGATCAAATCATCATAGGATTATCAATTCAAAGATGGAAGAGACACTGAGTCCAATTGCTTGAGGAAACTGAGGCAAAGTAAAGTTAAGTGACTTGCCCAGGGCCCCACATCTACTATGTATCAATGGGAAGATGTTAAATAAGTCTTTTAAACTCCAAAATCCAGTACCTTTTATTTTACAAATGGGGAAACCTAGGGCTAGAGAAGTTAATAATTTGCCACAAGCTAAAGGTAGGCAATAAGTTTCAGAGCTAGAATTTGAACTCAGCTCTGTTGACGCAAAGTTCAACCTTCCAAGTTCCATGCTCTTTCCACTGAATTATGCTTCCTTATTGTAGTCCTATTATACTATACTGATCATACCTTCCCTCTGCTCTAAAACCTGCCACTGTTCCTTACTGCATACTGAAAAAAGTCATCACTCCTTACTCTTACTCAAGCTCATCCATTGCCTGGCTCTAAGCCACCTTTCTAAATAGTTCTTATAAGTAAGTACTCCCTTTAAAGTATTCTCCATTCTCCATTCCTCTTTCCTCTCCCATCTTTATGCCTTTGCTTATGATGTTTATCATGCCTGGTCTAGGCCTCCTTCCAATTTCTCTCTGTTTAATGCAATCATCTTTGTTTCTTTTTTTTTTTTTTATTGAGGCTATCGGGATTATGTGACTTGCCCAAGGTCACACAACTAGTACATGTCAAATGTTTGGTCTGAGGCTGGATTTGAACTCAGGTCCTCCTGACTTCAGGGATGGTGCTCTATCCACTGAGCCACCTAGCTGCCCCTTAATGCAATCATCTTTTCTCTAATACCCAGTTCAGGTGCGATCTCACCCACAAAGCCTTTCCTGATGGCTTCCAGATAGTTCTTTCTTCCTCCTTAAATTTCACAAAACACTGTTTGAATTTCTCCTTTGAATATATAGCTTTCTGCATTGTATTACATTTACTCACTGACAAATCGATCTCCCTTATTATACACTGTACTGCATGTAGGAAGGAATTGGGTCTTATTTCACCTCTGTATCCCTATTATAAAGCCTCTGCTTAATACATTCTTGCTGAATTTAATTGAAGGGTATGATAATGAGTTCAATGTTAGATATGCTAAGTTTGAAGTGACATTGAAACCTCAAAGTGGAGCTGTCTTAAAGGTAGCTGAAAATCTTGAAGCTTGGGTAAGAGGTCAGGGATAATGAAGATGTATGTTTGGAAATCATTAGCATAGAAGTGAGGGGATGCTGTGAGTGGATAGGCAACCCACGGGTGTTAATATCAAGGAAAAGTAACAAAGTGGTGATGGTACAGCATCAGGAATTAATGAATGAGGGAAGATATGAAAAAAGACAAAAAGGGAATGGTGATGGAGGTATATAGAGAGCCATCTTAGAGAACTCATGGTCACAGAAGGGAAGGAGCAGGGGGAGAAAAAATTTCAAAAAGAATAAGTATAGGGACTGGACGTATGATATCAATGGTATAGAAAACTCCCAGATGGGGAAACTCCATCTACCAGTACAGGTTGTCACCTCCTCTAGTTTTAAAGATTTGCCTATAGTACAAAAACTTAAGCAACATGCCCATAGTTACCCAAGCAATGTGGGTCACAGACAGGTCTTGATTCCAGGTTTTCCCAGCTTCAAGGGTGGCTACCGATCCACTAAGAAATGCTGAAGGCAGTAATGACACAGGATGAAGACGTAGAACATGCTCTTAGATTTGAATAGAAGTAGGCCATTGATAACTCTCTCTAGAACCCTTTCAGTGAAAATGGGAGAGACGCCAGGTAAGCAGAAAACAGGTGGTGAGGAAACTGAGTCAGTGTGCATAGAACACTTATTTCAGGAGTTTGACAGTGAAAGAAGAATTGTTCTATTACACTGGGGACAATTCCTTGTCTAATATTTTGCACATTGATGATTAAGTAGAACCCGCTTAATTTTATTCTGACTCTTCTTTCATGATTTAATATGATTTTTTCCTACAAATGTAGCAAAAACCCACAGTGCTTGGCACAGAGTAAATGTTTAATAAACATTTATTGATTAACTAACAAGTGTAGTAAGTGTAGAGGATAGAATGGTCCAATGAAAGCTTAGTTGTTGTGTGTGTGTGTGTGTGTGTGTGTGTGTGTGTGTGTGTGTCTTAAGGTAAACAAGACTTGTGATTGGTTGAAGGCAAAAGAGAAGGAGCCAATGGACAATAAGGACAGCTGCATACTAATTGGGCCTCTTAGGAGATGGAAAAGGACAGAAAGGAGAACATAGGTGGAGGGGTTAGTTTTAGAAAAAAACAAAGACATATTTCTCTTCAAGACCCCATAGAATGGCTATTAACAGGAGCAATAGTGCTTCTGAAACCTTAGCCATAGTTAGCTTTTAACTTCTTTCTGTTCTTAATTATCACAATTCCTTGTAGGCACCATATGAGGAAGACAGCATAGCAATGCACAGTATTTGGCAATGACCTTCAGCAGTTTATTCTGGGGCTGTCAAATTTTTTTAAAGCTCCTATGGTAAACTAAGCTTTGGAAAAATACTGCCATGGTAAAGCTAAAACTATCTTTATTGCATTTTTTTTTGGCATGGTCTTGCTGATTTCAAACTTATTTAAATATTTGAATCATTTGATTTTTCTATCAGAGATTAATAACTCTTGAAAGACATACCCTGATTGGTTGGGGGGGAAAGTCTCTGTAGTTTATCCCTCTATTACTTAGAGTATGAAATAAGATAACACATTTGCTTGACAAATATATATTTATGTCAGATATTATCAGTTATGTTATCACCATCTGCACTCTGCTATATATTAGCAACAATATGAATAGAGATCCACATATAAATTGCTGGTTTACAACAGATATCATCACTAATGTCCCCATAACTATATGTTTTCATGAGTTTTTTAAAAAAACCTTTTAGTATTAAGTTAAATAGGAAATGCAGCCCTATTTTATGTTCTTGGAAGTGTTACATTTTTAGAGGATTCTATTAAAGGATGAAGGCAATGATGCCAAATTAAAGATAGTTTAAATGATACCAGTGAAGGAAAAAAAAAGTCATTTGTGATGTGAATATAAGTTGCTACATGGGGGTATATTTGTTTACTGGAGATTTTCTAGGTTTCTGACCAATCCTTTATTACAAGGTTGATAGTTATATTGATAATTACTTTAAAACAATCAAAATGGTGTGTGTGTGTGTGTGTGTGTGTGTGTGTGTGTGTGTGTGTGTGTGTGCAGGTGGCTAGTAGAGGGGGATGATTATGTTCAGAAAAAGAAGAATCCACTGTATTCTGAGGCAGCTCATTCCACTTTGGACAACTTAAAGGGGGGAAAAATCTGACACAGAATTATCTAAAAAATGAAATTGAATACCTTGGAAGATAATGAGTTAGCCTTCCTCACTAGATATCTTTGGTAACTTCAACTGAAAGTCAGATTATCATTCATTGGAGACTTTGAAGGGGGAATTCCTATTCAGGCATAAGTTGGACTAGAAAGCTTCTGAGGTCCTCTCCAACTCTGAGCATTCTGTGATATGCTTTTATATCTGTTATTTTGTATATACATTTTCCAATTTATTGTCTTTCCTCTAAGAGATGCTAAAGTAACAGTTCATTTCAGAGCCAAAGCTGAGAGAATATTTCCTTTCTCTTCTCTCTCAATCTAAGTAAAAATTAAAATGAAAAAAAAAATCGATTATTGTGCTTTGGACTAGAGGCTAAGCTGGGTTCCATATCATAGTCCTGTATCTCTACCATGAGCTAACTATATTCAGCCTGCACAAAGGAAAAAGGGTATAGTCAGAATTTTCTGTGACACACTAAAATTAATCTTTGATCCAAGGAGGTTAGGCATTATAATCTCTGGGGAGGAGTTATATACCAGAACAGTGATCTTCCATTGTTGTGAATGTGAGAGGGACATAGAAGGAGTTAACAAATTATCACAAGGTTTTAGGTGTTAGAGTGGAAATATTAGGACATTACTTTCACCTGGATGGTTGGTTGACTTTAGGTGACCTGAGAAACTTTTTTTAAAGTGTGTTTTTTACCATTATTCTGAAATATTTCTGATTAATTCAATTCTTTGTGCATTCGTTTATTTTTTCTAATTTAGGTACCCCTATGTCCATTTGGATTGGAACCCACTCAACCAATCAACATTTATGTATCACTTGCTGTGTATTGGGGCCCAAGCCAAGTGCTGGAGGTACAAAGACAAAAGTGAAATGAATTCTTGCCCTGCAGGGCTGCCTTAGCAGTTCTTAATATGTTTTCATTACTGAAAATATTTATTACTTGTTGGTCAAATCTGTTGGTGAACCTCTTGGATAGAATAGTTAGACTATCCTTTGGAAAGCAGATACACAGTCCATTTCTTTCATTTTTCTTATTTTTTTTTCAGTCAAAGACAAGGTTTATTAGAACATCCGTCATATTGGGAAGACTCTCAAGGAGTCTGAGCATTAGTGAGCTATTGGCTAGATTGTAAGAATCTGAACAGTGGCTAGATTTTAAGAATCTAAGCAGATGCTAGATTAGAAGAATCTGAGCACCTTAATGGAGACAAGATGGATCTTATATACAGAAAGACTGTGGGAGGGATCTAGGAATGGCCAAGTAGTTTGTGGTGACTGGATACAATCCATTTCTGAGACTGTAGCTGAAGTCTTTCTAGCTTGCTATGACTTGCCACTGGCATAGACTTAGAGAACCCAAAGTCCCTTTGACAGTACTATGGGGCATTGAAACAAAATGTTAATGTCAATTCATCTCGTTCAAAGAGTTAAAAATAAATCTAGCACCAAAAATTTGTGATTTCACATGATAATTGTCTAGATAATTGTTTTTGAAACCACTCATCTTCACTTCTTTTTATACCTACTAGAGGTATCCAGATAACTTTCATTTGCATTCTTTCGCCATTGGCTGTGCTTGTAAAAGCAAGATAACATTCTTCAATTCATCTTTCAACTGAATGCATAATTCACAAGAATAATATGTAACATATTCCAAAGAAAAATATGTTAGGTTCTGCAAAGTACTGCTGTTCATTACCTCCAACAGCTATAAAATACTATTTGGTTGCTCTCAAAAAAAATGTGTTGATAAGGGGCAGCTAGGTGGTGAAGTAGATAGAGCTCCTGCTTTGGAGTTAGGAGTCATGCGTTCAAATCTGACCTCAGACACTTGAAACTTACTAGCTGTGTGACCCTGGGCAAGTCACTTCACCCTGATTGCCTCACACCCCCCCCAAATAAATATGTGCTGACACATCTGGTTTTGACGCAATAGGTACTTCCCAACAAACACTCAGACATAGGTTCCTATACAGTAGTTCAGTACTTTTGTCCTCTAGTTAGGCTTTAAATTTTCAAAGTGTCCCTGATCTTATTTGATATTAGCTTTTGGGTTGTTAAAAAAAAAAGCAGAGGGGCAGCTAGGTGGCGCAGTGGATAGAGCTCTGGCCTTGGAGTCAGGAGTATGTGAGTTCAAATCCAGTCTCAGACACATGTCACTTACTAGCTGTGTGACTCTGGGCAAGTCACTTAACCCCGATTGCCTCACCAAAAAGCAAAAAATAAATAAATAAATAAATAAATAAAGTAGGTATGAGTATTTGAACTTTTATAGAATGGAACTAACATTTACTGTCATATTTGATGAGAGTTGTGTTACCGCTAAATCTTAACTTCATTTATACTTTTGTACTCATTGGGCATATTGTTCTTTTGGCACTATTTTTTCATTCTGCATGACTTCATAGAATTCCTATATTTCTCAAAATTCTTATTTATTATTCTTTATGGCACAATAATATTCTATTACATCCAAAAAAGCATAATTTGTTCAGCCTTTCCCTAATCATCGGGCATATATTTTATTTCTAGCTTTTTGTTATCCCAATTTGCACGATTGTGAAAAGTTTTGTATATGTCTTTTCTTCCTATCAATAACCGCCTTAGGGAATAGTAACAGAAGTAGAATTTCTGGGTCAAAAGATAGGAACAATTTAGTAACATCTTGTTTTCTAGAAATCCTAAATTACAAAAAAATGTTTTAAAGAACAGCTTCAATGAAACTTGTGATTGGTAAAGTAAGAGTAAGCTATTAATTTCCTCAACCCCAGCAAAATTTAAAGGAAGTGACAAGATAGCTAATCAATCACTTTATTTATGGGCCTTAGACTAAATGGAAAAGGTCTTTGTGTAGGAATGGTATTGCACAAGACTGGTTTGGATCAACAGAAGTACTTAGCCATACCCTAGGGAATGTATATAAATTTAAAAGTGAGTTGAAAAGAGGCCCTTGGCAGAAATTGGAGCAGATAGGCATTCTACCATACCCCTGAGGAACAAAGGTAGTGATGTGACAGAGAAGGTGGATATCCATAACATCATTGACTCTATGGGCATTTCAGAGTAGAATACCCAGGCTGAGGGCAGTCCCAAGAAAAGCTTAGCTCTTTCCACAACTTCTGCTTCCAGTTCCTTTCTATCTATCTACACGCTATAATATAATCAAATGTTTCATTCCCAAAATGTTTCTGGTAAACTGAATTTGGCATCAACTACATCTCCGAGTGGTCAGGAGTTAACTAGAGACAAATATAAATATAAAGTTAGTCAAAAAGACTGACATCTACCTAAATGTTGAGAGTTTTCATAACTAGAGTAATGGAGTGATCGAGACTGAACTATTACCTAAAAAATAAATAAACAAATAAATAAACTCCCTAAAGGTAAAGAAGGGTAACCCCTTTGACCATGTGAGCCATTATATTGTCCCATAGGCTTGAAACAAGCTAATTATTATGTGAGGAGTTGCAAAAGATTTTTATAATTCCATCTTTCATAAGAAATGTAAAAGCCAGAATATAATAAGAAATTCATATTCTAAAGCATAATTGTTCAGTGGATTAATTATAAAAAACATATACACACACACACATATATATACGTGATTCATATACATATGCATATATCTGTATATATATATATATATATATATATATATATATATATATACTCAGTTCTGATGAAAAAAAAATCATTTTTCTTAAGCCTGATAGGGAATTCTCTGACTGGGAAGAATTGGACGTCATGGGGGAGACATAGAAAAAGAAGAGGATCAGTCAAAGGAGAGGAGAGTATACAGAATATAACTAGAAGGATTTTTAAAAAGAAAATATTTCTTTTTTTTTTTTGGTTTTATTTTTTAGGCAATTGGGGTTAGGTGACTTGCCTGGGGTCACACAGCTAGTAAGTGTCAAGTGTTTGGTCTGAGGCCAGATTTGAATTCAGGTGCTCCTGATTTCAGGGCCGCTGCTCTATCCACTGCGCCACCTAGCTGCCCCAAAAGAAAATATTTCTTGTCAAAGGGTAGGAAACAAGGGAAAATGATCAAATGCTTTTACAATTGTGAAAAGAAGTTTATTAAAAAACAAACAAACAAACAAACAAACAAAAAACCCTTCAGGGTTGAGGTAACCATTTAGACAGGACTGCAAGCATCTCTTACCCAAGGACAAATAGCTTTCACAACAGTGGAAGACTGTCTCCTTCAAAAGCAGTTCTTATTATTTGGTCAACATATATTTGGGGAGTATTTCTATATTGTTAGCTCATCAGGATGATGTAAAAAGCTATGGTTCCTATTTCCCCCTACAAATTAAAGAGAAATCATTTCCAATGCTACTATCTACTTTCATGTTTCCATGAATGGAGGAGCTCAGCTAGGCAACTATGTCCTCCACCAATTTATTTTCTCAGGTCCAAGTTCCCTTCCTAATTTCATCTTCTTCAGTGCTATTGTTCTCCTCAGTATCTTTGTGGATATTGAGGAAATAGAATCTAAATGTGGTGTCTATTACTGTCACCAATAAGAATCATTTGAATCACTCCCTCCCCCCGTTTTGTGTCTGTTGTTAATCCTACTTCCAGTTCCATCTATTAAAATTGTTGGGATTTTCTGTTTTAGCAGGATATCTTAAGACACATTCTCCAGTGCTCCTTGCAATCTTCAATTATCCTCTTAATAATATTTTTTATCATTCTTTTTAATGGTTTTTTTAACCATTATTTTCCTTGGCTTTCTTGTCTCTCTGTCAAGGAGCTCAGTTATTTGTTGGTTAGACTGGTTACTAGACTATTTTGGTCTTCTCACTATGGTGATAATTTTACAGGGAGACAAACTTTTTCTTAGAAATAGTAATAAACAGTCAGTATCTTTAATCTTATTTGCATTTTATAGTCACCAATTCCCTTGACTAGGTTGTGTAGAAGCTGTTTTATTTGTATGCAGTGTCTGCTCATATCCGTATGATAAGGAAAACACCATAAGAAAACTTCATTTCACACATTTAAGAAATTAGGGGACAAATATCTCTGTATTTCAACTTGTAATCCTTTTTGCCAAGGGCACCACCAGTCTAGAGTGCAATTCATTTGCAGAACATTACAGCACAGAGGATGAGCAGTACCACTTAACAAAACATTGAAAAGCAATTCATGAAAAAGTGACCCCTTCAAGAGAGCGTATTGTGAGAATCTACCATGCTTGATCATTCTAAGAGCGTGTACAGAGGGAACTTGAAGGATAATAACAAACAGCTTGAAATGGAATGGATAGATAGGTGGGGCATTTTATACCCCCTTTTCTTAGAAAGAGACAATGGCACTTAAGGGAGAAAGAGCAGCAAAATGTGACCAAAAGTGTACGGAAAAATCTGTACTGGAGGCAACACAAATTTTAAAGGTCCTCAAGACTCATTTTCAAGAATTCTTAAAAGGAGGTGATTCAAAACGGACAGTAATTATTTTAGGTAGTACTTTCATCAGAAAAAAAGCAGTGATTGAGAATTTGGAGAAGAGCATTTCAATTCAATTAACAATTACTAAATTCACTGTAATTGCAAAGCATCACACTAGGTACTGGGAATACAACCATCAGCCAATCAGTTAGTTAGCATTTACTAAGCACTTGCTGTTTGCCAGGCACTGTAGTAAGTTGAAGAGTGGAAGATTCAGGTAGGAAGAAGCCAGGCCTTGCCCTCAAGGAGCTTACATTCTAATGGGAGAAGAAAAATAAAAAGGAAGCTGAAGTATGATGATGGAACCAAAGGTACCTGAGGTACAAGGCATAGTAGAGGAAGTCTGAAGTTTAGCAGGGAGGGGAATGAGACACTGCTGGCCTGCCCTCCTTAATCAAAAGGAGAGGGGGACAGAGGCCTGGATGATGCTTCCAATGTATGAATTCCAAAGCTGGAGTGAGGCTTCAAGATGATAGAGGAAATTCAGAAAGCAGCTTGGAGAAGACTGCTCTTAAGGATTCACAATCCCTCTTTCTCAGTTTTATGATCCCTTTATGTTTCTGGTCAATGCACCCATCAAGGGGAATCATGATGAAAGTGTGAGAAATGAACAAATAATCTTAGGGTTTTTTTTTCCAGTAGACCATACAGGAGCTATTTTGCCCAACTGTATGCGAATAACACTGACAATCTAAGTGAAATGGATGAATATTTACAAAAATATAAATTGTCCAGATTAACAAAAGAGAAAGTAAAATACTTAAATAACCCCATTTCAGAAAAGGAAATTGAACCAGCCATCAATTAACTCCCTAAGAAAAAAACTCCAGGACCAGATGGATTTACAAGTGAATTCTACCAAACATTTAAAGAACAATTAATCCCAATATTATATAAACTATTTGGGAAAATAGACAAAGAAGGAATCCTGCCAAATTCTTTTTATGACACAAATATGGCACTGATACCTAAAACAGGAAGGTCTAAAACAGAGGAAGAAAATTATAGACCAATTTCCCTGATGAATATAGATGCAAGAATTTTAAATGAAATTCTATCAAAGAGAATACAGCAATTTATCATGAGGATAACACACTTTGAACAGGTGAGATTTATACCAGGAGTGCAGGGCTGGTTCGATATTAGGAAAACTATTAGCATAATTGACCATATCAACAACAAAATTAACTGAAATCATATGTTTATCTCAATAGATGCAGAAAAAGCTTTTGACAAATTACAACACCCATTCCTATTAAAACACTAGAGAGCATAGGAATAAATGGAGTTTTCCTTAAAATGATAAGTAGCATCTATCTAAAACTGTCAGCAAGAATTATATGCAACGGGGATAAGCTAGAAGCATTTCAATAAGATCCAGGGTGAAACAAGGATGTCCATTATCACCATTGTTATTCAATATTGTTATTCAATATTCATAAATTTTAGCTTTAGCAATAAAGGAAGAGACAGAAATCGAAAGAATTAGAATAGGTAAATAAAAAACAAGCCATCACTCTTTGCAGATGATATGATGGTATACTGAAAGAATCCTAGAGAATCAACTGAAAAGCTACTTGAAATAATTAACAACTTTAGCAATATTGTAGGATATAAAATAAACTCACATAAATAATCAGCATTTCTATATATTATTAACAAAGCCAAACAGCAAGAGATAGAAAGAGAAATTCCATTTAAAGTAACTGTAGACAATACAAAATATTTGGCAGTCTACCTGAAAAGAGAATCCCAGGAACTATATGAACACAATTCCAGAACACTTCACAAATAAAGTCAGATCTAAATAATTGAAAAAATTTCAGTTGCTCATAGATAGGCTGAGCTAATACAATAAAAATGACAATTCTACCTAAATTAATTTACTTATTCAGTGCCATACCAGTCAAACTACCAAAAACATTTTATAGAACTTGAAAAAATAATAACAAAATTCATCTGGACAAACAAAAGGTCCAGAATATCAAGGGAATTAATGAAAAGAAATGCAAGGGAAGGTGGCCTAGCCATACCAGATCTAAAACAGTATTATTAAGCAACAATTATCAAAACTTCTTGGTATTGGCTAAGAAATAGAATGGTGGATCAGTGGAATAGGTTAGGTACACAAGACACAGTAGTCAATGACTATAGTAATCTACAGTTTGATAAACCTAAAGACTCCAGCTTCTGGGATAAGAACTCACTATTTGACAAAAAATGCTAGGAAAACTTGAAAATAGTACAGCAGAAACCAGGCATAGACCAACATCTTACATTGTACAGCAAGATAAGGTAAAAATGGGTACGCAATTTAGACATAAAGGGTGATACTATAAGGAAATTAAGAGAGCAAGGAATAGTTTATTTATCAGATCTATGGAGAACAGAAGAATTTATGGACAAACAAGAGATAGAGATCATTATGAAATGCAAAATGGATGATTTTGATTACATTAAATTAAAAAAGTTTTTGCACAAACAAAGCCAATGCAACCAAGATTAGAACTGAAACAGAAAGCTGGAAAACAATTTTTACATCTGGTGTCTCTGATAAAGGCCTCATTTCTAAGATGTATAGAGAACTGGGTCAAATTTATAAGAACATAAGTGATTCCCAATTGATAAATAATCAAAGGATATGAACAGGCAGTTTTCAGATAAAGAAATTAAAGCTATCTATAGTCATGTGAAAAAATGCTCTAAATCACTATTGATTAGAGAAATGCAAATTAGAACAACTCTGACATACCACATCACACCTATCAGATTGACTAACATGACAACACAGGAACATGATCAATGTTGGAGAAGATGTGAGAAAATTGAAACACTAATGCATTGTTGGTGGAGTTGGGAACTGATCCAACCATTCTGGAAAGCAATTTGGAACTATGTCCAAAGGGCTATAAAACTGTGCATACGCTTTGATCCAGCAATACCACTTCTAGGTCTATATCCCAAAGAGATCATAAAAATGGGAAAAGGACTCACATGTACAAAAATATTTATAGCAGCTCTTTTTGTGGTGGCAAAGAATTTGAAGTTGAGGGGATGTCCATCAGTTGGGGAATGGCTGAACAAGTCGTGGTATACGCATGTAATGGAATATTATTGTTCCATAAGAAATGATGAGCAGGCAGAATTCAGAAAAATCTGGAAAGACTTACATGGACTGATGCTGAGGGAAGTGAGCAGAACCAGATAACATTGTACACAGTAACCACAACATTGTTTGATGACCAAATTTGATAGACAACTCTTCTCAGCAATGCAATGATCTGACAATTTTAAGACTATTGATGGAAAATGCTATCCACATCCATAGAAAGAGTTTGAATGCAGATCGAAGGGTACTATTTTCTCTCTTTTTTTTTCTTGTGGTTTTTCCCTTTGGTTCTGATTCTTCTTTAGGACATGACTTAAGTGGAAATGTGTTTAATATGAACATACATGTGTAGCCTATATCAGATTACATGCCATCTTAGGGAAGAGGGAGGGAAGGGAGGGAAAAAATTTAGAACTCAAGATCTTATAAAAGTGAATGTTGAAAACTGAAAATAAATAAAGAATGACAAAGAAAAAGAAGAAAAAAAGAATTAAGAAAAGTAAATTAAAACAACTCTGAAGTAATACCTCACATTCATCAGATTGGTAAAGTTTATGAAAAAGGAAAATGACAAATTCTGGAGGAACTGTGGAAAAACAGCTGTATTCATTATTGTTGGTATAACCATTTTAGAAGGCAATTTGGAACGATGTCCAAAAGGCCATTAAACTGTGTATATCCTTGATCCAGTAATACTACTATTATGAGTTTTATCAATACAAAGTGATCAAAGAAAAATGAAGAGGACTCATATGTATAAAAATATTTATTACAGCTATTTTTGTGGTGGCAAGGAATTAGAAACTGAAGGGGTACCAGTTAATCCACTGGTGAATGTCTGAGCAAGTTATGGTATATGAATATTATGGAATATGATTGTGCTGTTGTCCTTAGGATTGTCAAGAACAAAACCAAGACTCCATTTTTAGGAAATGAAATTTTCAGAACAATGATGAGCAACTCTATAACTTTCTAATTTTGTGATTTGCTTTGGTGGTGGTCTTAAATGCTTATGTAAAGAAAAGGAAAGAAAGTTGAAATCATTCAAATATAGCTGTAACGGAGGCAAGTATTGTAACAAATTTAGTCTGATCTGTTTGATTTCTTGCAAATATTATCCAGGTGACCAAGTGGATTTTTTTTTTACTGGTTTGGGCAGATTTTTGGTGGCTTGTAGATATTGTCTGTATTGATTTAGGGGAGTCAATGGGGTGGAGGCATTGGTTGCAAGTTCATAAGATTATCTATCTGGAGCTAGAAGGTACCCTGGAGACCATTTATTTCAACCAACTCATTTTACAATTGAGGAAACTGAGGCCCAGAGAAGATAAATGACTTTTTAAAGGTCTCACAAAAAGTGAAGGGTAAAAATCACTATTTGAACTCAAATAGTTGACCTTTCTATTACAACATATTGCCTTGATGTAAGACCATAACAACTTCCCAAATCATAGCAAAATGAAAGGAAAATATAGAAAACAAGGAGGCATAGTAAAATGGTAAGAGGGCTGGATTTTGAGTCAAAGGATGTGTCACTTGACTTTTGTCTTTTTTGCATTTTGGGGCAATCTGGAAGTCAAGTGCTTGTTAGTTGGTGATAGTATATTAGAAACCAATTTGGGCAATTGACGCTTAAAGACCTCTTCCTTCAGATGACGATGATGATCATCATCATGATAATAAGCCTGGATTCTCAGGCTAATTCACTCACCTTGACTATTTTTCCTGTTATGAGTCACCTAGAAAATAGGTTTTGTGATTTGTCACTCACATACTATTGTGTTGCTGTTATCTTACCATACTTCAGCTGATGTGACTTGATCTGGGACTATTGGGACTAAGAAAAAAGATAATGAGGCAGTGTTGTATTTGATCCACAGTGATAGAGTCAGCATCTAAAAATAAAGCAGACTGGTGAACTTGTTTAAGGTCCGCACCAGGCGATGACTCAGTGCTACTTTCCCTAAGCTGCTGGTTTCCTAGCACAGAAGCTGGGTAATTCTGTCTGCAGCCTGATAGAAAAGGCAATATTGAATAATGCATGCTAATCAAGTGCCTGAGATGACTGTAGATTCAACACTAGATAAAATAACCCTCCAGATGAGCTACTGAAAGGAGCAAGTGGACATGGTTAAATCAGAGCCTTTTCAAATAAATGCTGATGTGAGACATCAGGAGGAGAAATGACCTGACACACTGGATATCAGTTTCACATAAGAAGAATAGGGCTATGGAGTCTGAAAAAAATCACCAATGTGCAAATAATCAGAGGCTAATTGGACTTCCTGAGGGAGTGCAGTTTGGGGACCTCTTGGCTATTTAAGATAAATGAATTGTGAACCTTTACAATTCCACGCTGAAGAAGATACTCTTCTCCACTTAAAGGGGTCATGGTGCTGTCAGAACTGTCAAGAATATTACCATGAACAACACATAAACAGGAATCTTCAAGGCCTCAGAGTGGAGCCAGTCTCAGAGTCTGCAATGCTGCCTGAAGAAAGAAAGATCTCATTTGTGAAAATAACCACTCTGTTTTCATATTGCCAGACATCTGCTCTTGGCTAAAAGCAACATGAAAGGGGAATTGTTTCCCAGTAGGGTTGGAATGCTGGTAGTTCTGGACTTCTGTTAGGAAAGAACCTTTCTTTTGGGGGAAAAAAATAAAAAGAAAATATGTAGCTAAGCCAGCAGAAACCAGTAGTACTCAAATATGGAAATGAGACCAATAGGGGCTCACTGGAGGATGAATATGAACGTTCCAGCCTTCTATCTGGCCTCGTATCATATGCTTCATAGTCATCACCATAATATTTTTGGACCAAGCCTGTGATTTCATTTGCATAGGGAATTCCTGGTGAAGAAACTCTGCTTATGCAAATTGGTAATTGTTCTAAGTCAAATCAAGAAGCATTTATTAAGCCTCTACTATGTGCCAGGCACCGTGCTCAGTAAGCTGGTGATACAAAGAAAGGTAAAGAAACCAAACGAACAGTTGCAGCCCTCAAGGTAACTGGGGAGACAACATGAAAACAACTATGGACAAGTAAGTTATTGCTGTTGTTAGTTATGTCTGGCTCTCCATGACCCTATTTTGGAGTTTTCTTAGCAGAGATACTGGAATGCTTTGCCATTTCCTTCTCCTGCTCATTTTATAGATTAGAAAACTGAAGCAAACAGGGTTAAGTGACTTGCCCAGGGTCACACAGCTAGTCAGTGTCTGAGGCCAGATTTGAACTCAGGAAGATGAGTCTTCCTGGTTCTAGGCCCAGCACTCTAGCCACCTAACTCCTCCTTACAAACAACTATATAAACTATAAATCGGAGATAATAGAGAGGGAAGGCACTAAGATTGAGGATTTAGAAGGTGGAACTTCAGACGAGATTTGAAGGAAGCCAAAAGGTCAAGACGAGGAGTGAGAGATTTTTAGGCAGAGGGAACAGGCAGTGAAAATTCTTCAAGTCAGAAGATGGAGTGACTTGTTAGAGGGACAGCAAAGAAGGACTGGATTTCAAAGAAGGTGGAGCTGACTGAAGTGTAAGGAGGCTGAAAAAGCAAGAAGTGGCCAGGTGATGAAGGGCGTTAAAAGCCTATTTGAGTATTTGATATTGATTCTGGAGATGATAGGGAACCACTGGAGTTTATGGAATGGGGACAGGAGTGGGGTGTGACATAATCAGACCTGCATTTTAGAAAGATCAGTTTGCCAGCTGAATGGACAGGAGTGAAGAGAGACTTGAGGCATGGAGCCCAACCAGCAGGCCAATGGAACAGTCTAGGAATGAGGTGGTATTCTACAACTTGATGTCTCATACATGAAGCCAACTGGCCACTTATGGCCCACAATGCTTCTGAGTGTAGGCTGGACTAGATAAAAATGTTACTGGGAAATATTTAATAAAAACAAATAAAATACAATAAAACATAGGTAATATTACATTTTAAAACTAAGCCAATATGAAGTTTGTAGGGATCATTATGTATGATTTAATGGGCTGCTGCTATTGGTCTAACATAGTTGTCTGGGGCACTGAGAGCCTAACGGACTTCTTCAGTGTCACACAGCTTCTATATGTCAGAGAGGCAGAATGTGGACCTAAGTTTTCTAGACTCTGAGGCTGGTTCTTAAACTACTTTTTCATGCTATTTCTGCACTATATTAGCTTATATATATATACATATATATATATATGGTACTTTAAGGTTTACAAAGAATTATATGTATTTTATTTCATTTGCTCCTCTTAACAACACCTTGAAGTTTGAAATCTTCAGTGTTTTATAGGCCTTTCCTTTTTATAGGCCTTTCCTCAACCATTTTGAACTGCTAGCACCTGCCTGCTATGTGCTGGGTCTCTTGGCCCACAAAAGACCCCACAGTACCACCTGTTGCAAGAGGGCAAGCTCTAAATGGTCTAGTCACCTTCCTCCTTCAATAGACTTCTTTCCAGTCACTGATACTCTGTCTGGACTCATTTCTCAATTGTTACCATACACTCACACACTCAAACTCTCTTTGGCCTACTGATTCTGAATTCCCAGCTACAGAAATACAAATTCTGTTCCCAATTGCCCATTGTGTATTCCTTTACCCATAGTGCCCTCAAACCTACTCTCAAATGCATTACTCCAGATCTACCTATCATTACATTGTGCGCTCTGGAATGCCTGTTCAATAATTCAATAACTTGATTTCATCTTTAAAAAGTTCTTCTATTATTCTTTCCATCTTCTATTGCTCATTGAGACCTGGCTACTTCCTGATGACATTGACTCACTGTCCAACCTTTCTAGTACTGGTTGCACTTTCATTCATACACGTTGACTTACTGGTTGTGGAGGAAAAGATGGAATGCTCCTTGAATTCTCCTTCCTTGCTCAATGAATTCAGTATCTGGATCAAAGTCTGTCTTTCCTCTCTGGTGCCTTTCCTCACTTGAGATATCAGCATATATATTGGTATTTCCTTAAATAGTCTCCAATCCCAGTTCCTCAGTCTATTCAACACATGACCTACTCTTACACTGTGCTTCAACTACAAATAGAGATGGTCATACCCCTAACCTTGCCATTACCCACAAATATTCTAATTCCATATTTCTGAACTCTGAAATTGCAATATTTGATCATAATCTGCTATCATTCCAAATTTTCCTGTGTTTTATAACCCCCCACTCTGTTATTTTTCTTCAAAGTGGTCTCCAGTCCTACCACCATTTTTCTCCAGGACATAATCAATGAAATGGCAACACTCTACTCTGTCCCCTGTATCAAATGATTGTGAACTAGTTCAACTCTATACAATCCTTTGCACTCCAATCCTTTGTTCCCTTCTCATCTCCCAGATGGCTCTGGAGGAGAAAGTGAGGCTGGTGACTTTGCACAGCCTTCCCTCACTTAAATCCAATTCACTTGCAAGTCATGACATCACCTTCCTG
Organism: Phascolarctos cinereus; assembly: GCF_003287225.1. NCBI lineage: Eukaryota > Metazoa > Chordata > Mammalia > Diprotodontia > Phascolarctidae > Phascolarctos > Phascolarctos cinereus. The sequence continues at coordinate 72,171,447 of NW_027555958.1, read as the reverse complement.
ATGTCATGGTCCTCTTCCAGAATGAAGGATAAACAACAACAACAACAACTCTTATCATTTCAGTGACCATGACTTTCCAAACCTCAATCTTGAATTATTCTCACCATCTGCTTCCTTCACTCAGGATATGATAAAATAAACATTTTTTAAGTGCCTGCTATGTGTTAGGGACACAAATAGGAGAAAGGAAAGACAGTTCTTGAACTCAAGCATCTTATAATCCACAAAATGAAGCTGAAAAGGGCTGGGGAATGCTAGAGGGTACTAGTTAGTGATGGAATTGAAACGAAGTGGAGCAGCTGGTGCCAGATGAAGACATTTTGAATCCTCTGTAAAGTCAGGCTTCAGGAGGAGTAGAATCCTCTGTAAAGTCAGGCTTCACTCCCCTCCCCCAATTACTCCCATCAGAGAGGCAGAAGCAAGTGAGCCTAAGCATATTGATGGTGTGAGAGTAGAAAAGCTGTAGCAATCTCCATAGTAAAGAATTTCTTGCTGATGAGTTTACCTGGTGATAAGTTGGTCCTGGGTGGGGCATGAGGTAGATGATAATCAAATCAAAACCAAGCAGAGCATTGTTAGCTCCTATTCAATTGTTACTGAACAGAGTTGAAGACACTTACATCATGAAGATTGTGATCATTAGAAATTTCTGATACACAATCTTAACTGAGCCCTCAATGCAGCAAGGCAATCCTTTTATATATCCCTAATAGATTCATTCTGCCACTCATGACAATAGCAATTTCAAACATTTCTATCCCTTCCTGTCTCCTATAGCACCTCTCTGAACTGAAGACTTTGTCTCTACTTATCTAAAAAAAAATGAGACCATTCCAGGGATTTCACGTTTTCCCTTCTTCCCCATCTCATGTCATTTAGACATCGTTCCACGCTATTTCCTTTTTGCAAATACAAACCCCTCTACATGCACCCTTGATCCCATTCCTTCCTATCTACTACAGCAGATTGCCCCACTACATGATCCCCATTTTCTCTCTTTCTCTAATCTTCAATCTCTCTCTAGCTATTACCTTCTTCCTTACTGTGTATAGCTAACACATCCATGAACACATCCCCCATCCTTAAAAAAAAAAATCCCTCACTTGATCTGCGTTGTACTTTATCTCTCCTTCATTTCTGGGCTAATGTTCTTGGGAAAGCTTTTTAATTATTGAAGCTTTCAGCTCCTCTCCTCTCACTTTCTTCTAGACCCTCTGTAGTCTAGCTTCTGACCTCATTATCAAATGAAGCTACTCCTTCTAAAGTCACCAGTGATCTTTTAATTGTCAAATCTAAATGGTATTTTCTTAGTTTTAATCCTTCTCAATCTCTCTATAGCCTTTGATCATACATTTCTCCTGGATACTCTCTCTCTTCTAGATTTTTATAACGTTTCTCACTCCTTGTCCCCTTTGACCTAATAGTTTCCTTTTCTGGTTCTTTATCAAGGCAACATCCACTAACCATGGATGTCTTCCAAGACTCTGTCCTTGTCCCTCTTCTCTCATTTTCCCATACTATTTCACCTGGTGATCTCATCAGTTCCCATGAGTTCACTATGCAGATAATTCCCCAGATCTGTATATCCATGGCTAAACTCTTCTTAACTCATTTTGAATCACCAACCATCACTTTGACAGCTTGAATAGGATGCCCCCTAAACATCTCAGATTCAACATGTCTAAAGCAGAACCCAGTCCTCCTCTTTGCCTGACTTCCCTTGTACCCTAGAGGGTCCTACCATCTTCTTAGTCACCTAGGCTTATGATCTCAATTTTATCCTTAAATTCTTACTTGCACTCATTCCTCATATCTAATCTGCTGTCAAGCCTTGTCATTTCCACCTTCACACATCTCTAATATGCATTTCTTTCTCTCCTCTCCTCTCTGGTACAGGTTCTCATCTCCTCAGGACTATTTAAATATCTTTTTTGTTGATCTCCTTGTCCCAAGTCTCTCCCCATTCCAGGCCATACTCAACTCAGCTGTCAAAGTGATCTACCTAAAGTGCAGTTCTAACCATATTATTTCACTCCTCAATAAATTCCAGTGGATCGGATACAAAATACTGTTTGGCTTTTAAAGTCCTTCACAACTTGGCCTCTTTCTATTTTTTCAGTCTTCTTACATTTTTTTTCTTCTTCATATACTTTACTCTCCACAACCCTGGTTTTGTTGTCCCTTGCATTAGATACTCCATCCCCTAGTTTCACAGAATTATGTTTTTCCCTCTCTATTAGTCCTCCATCCTTAGAAGGCTCTCCCTCCTCTCCTCCACCTCCTGGTTACTCTGGCTTTCAAGACTCAGCTCAGTTCCCACTTTCTGCAAGGAGCTTTTCCCAGTCTAACTCCCTTCTGGGACTATCTCCTATTTACATACACTCCCAACATCATTTATGTACATGGTTGGTTGCATGTTTTCTCCTACATTCAAACCTTATTTCCTTTAGGGTAGGGTCCATGGTTTTTAATTTGTTTGTATTCTCAGTGCTTAACACAGCGCTTGACAAATACTAAGTGCTTAATAACTGTGTGTGAATTGATTCAAACCATTGAAGATATAATTACATACTTCATTTATAGATGAGGAAACTGAAGTGGAGAGATGTTAAATGATTTACTTGTGGTCATACTAAGTTTTTGGGGAAAGGTTTGATTTGAGATTTTTTTCTGACATCAAGTCACTTTTCAATATATCAACTGCTGAGTCATCAATATCATATATTATTTTAGACTATCTCATTATGGAAACATATTAAAATCCTCACTTTTAGTTCAAATGCAAATATTGTGAATAATAGTTTTTCTAGCTTAAGACCTTCCTCAGACTTTTCTCCTTAGGGAAATGCATAAAACATTGAGAGCAAAAGCTAAGGTTCCAGGGTGGAAACAAAACTTAATAGAAGAAGTGTTTCTTGTCTAGTTAAGATGATTGCCTTTCCCATTCCCTGAAGCAACTGGGTTATGTCCTACCTTTTTCCATTGGAAAAAAATATATTGATCACTGGAAAGAGATTCTTCTGCCTCCTATCCAAAGCTTTATGACTTTTTGAGTCAAAATAAAACAAAACAAAAACATAAATACTTTTATTAAAAATCATTAAAGTGAACATGGTGAGTATGTTATAATTATTTAAATCCTATTTGTCTAAGGTTTAACTCAGATGTCTCCTCTCCTGTCAATTTTTTTTTTGCAGTCTTTCCAGCTAGAAGAAATCCTTTATTCACTGAATTTTCTCTTTACTGTTGAAAATTTTCTATATATTTGCCATATTTTAACAGCTATTTCTGTGCATGTTGTCTCTCCTACACTAGTCTATAAACTCCTTGAGGGAAGTGACTGGTGTTGATTTTCATTTTGGTATCCCCTAATCTATACCACATTGGCCTGGTGCCTGATAAATGCTTGTTGAATTTAATTGACTTAATTAGAAGTCCAATAGATATTAATATCAAGAGTCTTTAATTCTCTAAATCTTTAAAAGAAAAAAAAAACTACTGTTAATGCAAGTCCTTCTTTATTGACTAGCAGTCTTTAATTGTTTAAAACATATTTATGTCAAATTAATGATACTTTCTGCCAAGTGTGTGTACATGTATGTTTGTATGTGGGTGTGTTTTAGATTTGTAGTGGACTGTCTGTTAGCCCATTAAAAAGAAATTGACTTTAAAAAGAAGATAAACTGGTCACATAGAAAGACAGGGAGATAATGAATGAATACCCTGAATATTGTATAAGTATCCCTGTAAAATCAAAAGAATGTAAGGAAAAGTCTCTAATACATTGAGTGGACATTGGTCATTGGTGAATGTTTTATATGATGGGCAGAGATGAATGGCTTGTGACCTTCATTGTTGCAAATGATACATCAAGTAGATCAAAGATCTATACAAGAATATTACAACGGACCAAGTCCTAACTCTACCAGTGTTTTAGGTGCTCTTGGACAAATCACAGTTCTCTGGGTCTCAGTTTCTTCAAGTATCATAGTGAAGGACAATTTTCTTTGGAACTGATCTCCTTGGGCTATGTGCCCAAGAGTGGATCAATTGGGGGATTACTGAGTCAAAAGGTGCGAACAGGTCACTGAGTTTTCTCATGTCATTGCCAATTGTTTTCCAGAATATTCTGACCTGATTATCACTCCAACAGACAATAGCACATGCTCTACCAGCCTCAGAGGATTTTTGTGTAAATCTCTTAAAATGTGTAGCATCATTGAAAAGTGTAGCATACTATGCAAATAAAAGGTATCAGTGTTATTACTATCTTTAAATAAAACTGAAATTCATATTTAATTTAATCCATCTAAAGAGCTAACTGGTTGAAATATATCTTCAATCATGACAAAACACATGCCAAGTGACAAGTGAATTAATATCACCTCACTTATTCTTATCACATTTGTGTCTCACTGAAACTATCCTCCAGACAGAAATGCATCCTCTTGTCCAAGTGTAATTTTCTACCCAGAGGCTAGTGAAACCTGTTACTATCACATCTTCCACATAAAGGTGCATTGCTTTCACTTCTTGTCACTAAAGTCATAGGACATTCATTAGGAACATTTGAGTTAGACCTGAGTAATATCAGAAGCAGCAACTGACTAATTGTTAGACCTGCAGTTGCTTATGTTGAAAAAGACTCATATCATTAAAATTTTGGGTTAGATTCCATTGAGAATGTTGAAGGGTGAATTTCATTAAAATTGGAAATTAAGGAAAAAATATATATATGTATGTGAGTGTCTAGCATGGGCTTTGAGAGTTTTACAATACGTATATTCAGAATCATTCTGGGGCTGGTCAGGAAAGAAGCCAGAAGACAAGATTGTTGGACCTTGCTAACTAACGATAACAGCAACAACAGTGGCAACCAGACAAACTCTACCTTTCTGTAACAGTGGAAAAGGTACTGGAATTAGAATCATAAGAGAGCTATGCTTGAATCCAGCCTTTGATGCTTAATTAGTGGTGTGATTCTGAGCAAGTCATTGAAACCCTGTAGGTCTCAGTTTCCTGGTCTGTGAAATGGAGATAATAAAGCTTAAGTTGCTTGGCCTCACAGGACTGTTGTAAGGAAAGTGTTTTGGAAACCTTCAAGAACTACATAAATTATGTAGGGAGCTATTATTATCATGCACACATACATACATTCTGGGAAAACAGCTTGTTGCTATAAGTAACACTCTGATCTTTGAGGATTCTTCGGTTGCAACTTAACTATCCCTTTCCTTCTGTAAGCTACATCAAAAATCTCTTGGTGTTTCCAACCACTGCTACAGAAAAGTTCCTAGCTAAGCCATTTCTTTTCCACATAAAAGAAAACCCATGTGATATTCTAACTCTGAATCTCTAAATTATCTTTTTAGAATTTCAGCACACAATTTACAAGTGACAGGTAACATATTTCATTATCCTTTTATGTTTGAAATAACTTTCAGAGAATGGAGAGAGGTTTTTTTGGGGGGGCATTGTTGTAATCAATTCTGTCAGCAATATTATTGGATTTACTTGAATTCATAAACACCATCATCTTTCGTTGTTATTTCAAAAATTTTTCAGGTTCCTTACAGAAGAACAGCATAAATAGGAAAATATGCTTAAATAAGATATCTGTTGAAGAAATCGTGAGTGGATGGATACACTTGTAAATGTGGCCATTGTCCAAACAATGGTAGCCTCATCATGTCAGTAAAATCAACAGAAAATGAAATGCACACTAATACTCCAGTGTACTTTGCCTCTTTGAGAGAGGCAGGTAAAAAATGTAGCTTCCAATGGAGACTGAAAGTTGGTAGGACTTGGGGTGGTCCAGTGGTTAAGACTGATGAACTTTGAGTCAGAGGATGTATTTTTGAGCGAGTTGTAGAGTCATACTTGGTCTCAGTTTCCTTTTTGAAAAATGAAAAGGTTGTACTTGATGGTCAGGGACTCTAAGATCCCTTCTAGTTTTAAATCTATAGTCTTCTGGAATAAATAAGACAACTTGCCACCAGGATCGTATTTAACGCACACCCATAGGCATTATGTTGCTCCTGTCAAGACATCATTCATACCTAACCAAGAGTAAAATGCATGCTGCACTCAGTCTAAGATGGGATCCTCCTGGATCAGTTTCCCCGTTATATTCCTTTGAAAGGGAATGTTACCCACCTGGCTATTCCTGAGTCTGGCTATGAGGTGGATTTGATACTGCTTGGTTGGAAAACAAAATTATCTGAATTCAAACAGAGCTAAAGATATTTTACCCTCTCATATTTGGGCCTAAATCTAGTCCTGCTTTATATCTGGGCCCTGCAGTCTTTTCTGCCAAATTTGTATCTTCCAGACTACTGGCCATTCACCTACAGTTGGTAGCAAACAGTGGGTACCAGTCAATGTCCCCCCATCATTCCCTGGATGCAGCCTGTGCTCCATTCCAGTCAACCTCCTCTTTGGGACCCCCTTGAGGCATGGACAGTTCTATGCCACTTGCCAGCAGGAAGCAGTTTCAGAAGCTGAGCCCTTTGCCCCTTACCCCAAAAGAATTTGTGTCCCATTTGTTTGAGGGGAGAATGATGAGGATAGGAGTTATACCCCAAAGAGGAAAAAACCTTGGACTTTCCCACAAGGCCAAATCTCTGGTTCACCTGAGGCTATAATCCCATCAACTAACCTTTTATTGTGGCTACCCGAAATCTTCCAATTAACTGTGGCCTAGACCTCCCTATGTCCCAGGCTACTTCCCACCCTTAATCCAATCTAGGCTCCATTCTCTCTTGGCCTCCCCTGGAGTTCTATTACCTCATAGACCATTTGGCCACTGCTAGATCCCTCCCATAGTCTTTCTGTATATAAGGTCCATCTTGTCTCCATTAAGATGCTCTGATTCTTACAATTTAGCCACTGTTCAGATTTTTACTATCTAGCCAATAGCTCAAAGACCCACAGATTCTTAAGAGTCTGGCTAACATGGCAGATCTTTAATAAATTTTGTCTTTGGCCGAAAAAAAAATGCATGCTGTAAATGTTGGATAAATCCTCATTGTTGATTAAGTGGATAGAGCACTGAACCTGGAAACAAGTGAGTCCACATCTGGCCTCAGAAGCTTACCAGCTGTATGACCTTCAGCAAGTCACTTAACCTTTATCTGCCTCAGTTTCCTCAACTATAAAATGGAGATAATAATAACACTTTCCTCCCAGGGTTGTTGCAAGAATCATATGATATAATATTTGTAAAGTGCTTAGCTCAGTGCCTGAAACATGGTAGGCACTATATAAATATTAGTTTTCCTCCTCCGCCTCTTATTTTCCTTCTTCTTCCTTTTCTTATTCCCCTCTTCCTCCTCCTCTTTCTCTTCCTTCTTCTTCCTCTTTCTCTTCTTCTCCTTCCTTTTTCTCTTCTTCTTGTTCCTCTTCCTCTTTCTCTTCTTGATTAATTTCCCTCCACTGTAAGATTAGACAAAGGAACTACAACCTAGATTAATAAATTCCAATCTGGAAGGACTTTAGAGGTCATCTATTCTAACCCTATCACTCTTCTAATCTTTGAAGCTATTTCTCTCTTAATTCAGCCCAAGTTTGCATTTCCTACTTTTTGACACCATATCACACCAGTAACTCATATTGAGTTTGCAGTCCACTAAAACCTCCAGATTCTTTTTAGAACAATTTCTACCTATCCATGCTTCCTTCATCTTATATTTGTGTAATTGATTTCCTGTAGCTGAGTGCAAGAATTTACATTTGCCCTAATGAATTCAGGCTGTCAAGGCTAGACTGTGACAATCCTTTTGGATCCTCACTCTTGTCATCCATTGTTTTAGCTGTCCCTCCCATTTTGGTGTGATCTGCAAATTTGATGATCATATCATGTATGTCTTTATCAGAGTCATGGATGATAATGATGATAAAAGTTAAAGAACACAGGATCAAGGGTGGATTCTAGGAGTATTTTCCAGGAGAACTCTTTCTAAATGGACAAATAAATATTAATTGAAGGCAATTCTCCTTGAACTTCCCCATCTCATATCACTCAGGCCTTTTGCTACCACCTCTGCTTTCACCCGTATGTCACAAGAAGAAGTGGCCTTTCTCCTTAGAAGGCAAACCCCTCTACTTGCCCAAATGATTCCATTCCACCCCAATTCCTCCAACAGATTGCTCCCTCTGTAATCCCCACTTCTTCACTTACTTCAATCTTTCTCTCTCTACTGGCTCCTTCTCTACAGCTTATAAATATGTCCATGTCTCCCCATCCTCAAAAAAAGAAAAACAAAAACTCACTTGCTCCTTCTATCCCTACTAAGTATCAGGGCAGCTAGGGATTCAGTAAATAAAGCACCAGTCCTGGAGTCAGGAAGACCTGAATTCAAATTCTGTCTTGGACACATACTAGCTGTATGACCCTGGGCAATCACTTAACCCAGTTTGCCTAGTTTTCCTATGTGTAAAATGGGGATAATAATAGCACCTACCTTCCAGGGTTGTTGTGAGGATCAAATGAGGTAACAATCAGAGTAGTTGCTAGATAAAAGGTTATTCCTTTCTCCATCCTCCTCTTATTTAATTTTGAACCTCAGTTTTTCTATTTGTAAAATGGGGGTGATATTTGCATTCCCTACTTTGGCAGGTTATTATTAAGCACCTACTTTCAGCATCTTACATATATGTTTATTAAAGTAAATTCAGCAGAATGAAGCTGAATAGTGGCATGATATTTTGACTTACCCAGCATGGACATATTTACAAATCACACTTTTGTCTGCACTGATTCTCCATCAATTGGCTCAATGGGGTGATAGTCGTTATAAATTATAACTATTTCTTATTAGTGACATTAGTCTGTCTTTTTATACTCCATTCGCCCCAGCCTGTCAGTGGTACTGAATCCCAGAACTGCACAGTTGAAAAGAACATCAGAGGCCTCCAGTGCAATCCTAAATATCTTCCCTCTCTACCACACTGCCAACAAGTAGTCATTCAGCATCTCCTTGAAAATTTATAGTAAGTAGGAACCCATTACTTCCCAAGGCAGCACATTCCACTTTTGGATAGATCTAATTGTTAGGAATTTTCTTTCCATCAAGCCTGAATCTGCCTCTGTGTAGCTTTCACCCTGGGCTCCAAGTTCTGCTCCTGGGGACAAACAGAATGAATCTAATCCCTCTTCCACAGGTCAACCTTTCAAATATTTGAAAAAAGTTAAAATGATGACTCTAAATCTTATCTAAACATCCCAAGTTGCTTTAACCAATCATTGTAGAGCACAGCCTCCGGTCCTTTCACTAGCCTGATAACCTTCCTCAGGACACTTCCCAGCTTATGAATACCTTTTCTAAAATGTGGTGCTCAAAACTGAACACAATACTGCCTAAGTGTTTTATCTAGGGGGAGAGTTAGATAGGATTATAACCTCTTTTACCTCAGATGGCATGCCATTCTTAAGTCAGCAATGGTTAGCATTAGCTTTTTTTGATATTACACTGTTTACTCATATTGAGGTTTCAATGCAAAAATTTTGAGAACCTTTTCACATGAAATGGTATCTAGTCATTCCTTCATCTTGTATTTTTTAGGTTGGTTATCTTTGGTATGTAACATCTTTCCTTTAATTGTGAAGAATTGTTGAAGTTGTCCACCCCACTGTGACTTGCAATCCTACATGAGTAATGAACCTAGCAATACTTCTGCATATTAAGGCATTGTAATCCCTTATCATTTTATTATGATGGATATCAATTGAATTTATCTAGCAACATAACTTGACATTATGGATATGGAATATTTACTTGAATTTGTTTACTTTTACATTGATCCCCCTTCTCTTCCATTAGACTACACGCACACCACGCACACATGCACATGCACATGCATGCACACACACACACGTGCACAAACACATAACAATAATGCCCCCTCCCCCTTTCTATTCAGCTACTTAAATCATAAATTCACAGATCTTAGAGCTAGAAGAAACCTCAAAAAATTATCTGGTCCAGCTACCTTTCTTGACACAGGTGAAATGATAATATCTTCATTTTATTGATGAAGTAACTTAGACCTAGAAAAGTTAATTGACTTGATCAGGCTCATACCGTTAGTGATAGAAGAAAAAAGAGACAAGTTTAGATTTGATTTATGGAAAAATGCTCTGGCTATTAGATCCATACCAAACTGGAAGGTGGAGCCTCAGGAAGTAGTTATCTCCCACACTTAAAGTCTTTAAAGAATATTTGGACTACTGTATTATGTTGTATAGAGGATTGTTTAATTGTAAAACAAAGGTATGAAGTCACAAAAGGCAATCTTAATCCATTTCAGGAGGGTAAAAGAGTGTGACAAAGAAGAGAAAGAAGAAAGCCACTAACATACTCGGAGCTAAGAAACAGATACAAGGTTCATCTTGAAGAAGATGAACAGCTGTGGCTTCTGAGGACATAACCCTTGCTTTTCTTCCAAGGAATAATGGTGTGAATCCACAAACACTGTCAGATGAAAGACCTTCAAGTAAGTGTTAGAGGAGATGAGTCATAATGTTTGGTTGCTTCCTGCCAAGGATCACAGAGACAATTGTTTTGTCAACTCTATGTTAATGGAAGAGAGGTCTATCTTTCCTTGGCCTAAATCCAGGATATGATAGAGGACCTTCCAAGTCCTGTCAAACCTGATGGCCACTACTACCCACTTTTTTATTTATGAAAAATTATAAATTATAAAATACTTTCCAGTCCTGATACTGTTAGAAGTAAGCTAGAGAGCATTATTAGGGATTTTGAAGTCTTGGGCAAGAAATAAAGAATTTAGGGGCCACAGGTAATTTTTCCCCCCACTTTCAGAAAGAAAGGCAGATTTGGAATTGAATGGCTGGATGATGGCAAAGAATAGGTTTTGAATTTCTGGACCATAACTAAAAACATAGAAATGATAGACCTTATAATAGCAATGGACTACTGATAAAAAAGAGCTGTCAAAAATTATGGATTTTTAAAACTCTAATAAAATATTTTCATTTTCCCAACTATATTTCTTATAGAATACCTACAATATGAAGATACCAATAGAGATGGATGGAAATCCATAGGAGACAAAATACAAGAAACAAGCAATGCATCCTATGCTTTCATGTCTACACTCAAAATTGTGAGTAAAAACAAGATGAACTACATATCCTATTACAGTGGGACAATTTGGTCTAATATGTTCCTGACATTAGATATGATGTGACCTATGAATAGAATATGGTTCTTGAGGATGAAGGAACAAAACCAGTAAGTGGAGGGGAGTAGAATAACACTATATAACCTGAATCCCAACCCTCCTTGGCCATTTGGACTCTCTCTCCATTAATGATCAATGCTCTCTACCTGCACAACAGGTGGAGTGGAGATGGCAAAAGCAGACGGAGAAAAGCTCCAGTCTCTTCAGGTCAGTTGGAGCCCCTTCAGGTTCTTGCCAACTCTGTCCAGTCCCTCACAAAAGCACAAGGCATTGATCTCCATCAATGAGGAAAGAGTTCCATACAAATGGATTTAGGGATTCAGGGTAAATTGTAAAAAAATTATTCTCAGGTGAGCAAATCAAAGAACTAGATAGCTAGTAGGGAGAAATATATTGGAGAGTATTGTGAAAAGATGAAAAGTGACAGAAACAGAATCTATCTATCTATCTATCTATCTATCTATCTATCTATCTATCTATATGGACAGAGAGACAGATAATGGTGTATATTTTAGACCACATGATTATGAATCCTATCTCTGCCACATACTGTGACTTTGGCTAAATCATTTAACCCCTCTTGGCTTCAGTTTCCTCATCTATAAAATGTTGGTGTTAGTTAGACTAGAGGGCCTCTTTTACCTCTAAATCTATAGACTTGGACAGAAAAGGAATAAGTGAGGATCGCGGGAAACAGATCACAAAATTGTCACGGAGGCATGATATAATATTGATGGAGAGCACTAAATTACTTGGAGCTCTTTTTGTCCAAAACAAAAAAGTTAATGGTTTATTTGCTTTTCATAGTGATATTTTCATTCCTCAAAAGGTGAAAAAAAGAGTATCATTGCTATTCTTCATCTTTTTCTAACCAACAAGGAAGAACTGATTGTTCTAGTAGAAATTATGGGAATTTTGTGGGGAATTTGTGATAGCAAAAAGAAGTGAAATGTTCATGGTCCAACATGTCTTCTAAATTTTGGGAGAAGAGATTTGAAAGGGTACAAAGAAATGTTAAGTAAACTAAAATTATTCTCATCAACTAAAATTATACACAAAACAAGTTTTTAAAGGGATAATGATCCTATTCTTTGTAGGGTAACAACATGAAGCAATGGACAAAGCAATGGATTCAGAAAGTCATTCTTGACTCTTTGTTTCTTCAGTCTCCCTAATCTTCACTCTGTCCTCAGTAATAATATTAACAGCTCTATTTATATAGTTGTATTTATATAGTATTTTAAGGTTTAAAAAACACTTTATACATCTCATTCATTTAATCCTTGCAAATACCTTGTTATCCTCATTTTACAAATGAGGAAATTGAATCTAAGAGAGGTTAAGTGATTTGTCCAAGGTCACAGAGCTAGTATCAGAGACAGAATTCAAATTCAAACTTTCTGACTCTTACATCAAGCACTCTCTGTCTAGTTATTCAGGCCTTTAAATTCTATCCATATATTTCTCATATTTTTCCCTTTCTCCAGTCATATGGAAACCACCAAATTTTAGACCCCCATCAGCTCTTGCCTGTTCCGTTGCAATAGCCTCCTGGTGTTCTTGCCTCAGCCCTCTGCTTTTCCAATCCATTATCCACTTAAAGTGATATACTTAAAGGAAAGGTCTGACTATGTCAGTCTCTTGCTCAAAAAGCCACAGTTGTTTTCTTCTTGCTTCTAGGGTCAAATCAAAATGACTGGCATTTAAAGCCCTTCCAAATTTAGCTTTGGCCTACCCCTCTAGGCTTATTTTATGTTACTTCCCTTTACAATTTCTCTGTTCTACTCAAATTGCCCTACCTGTTCTTTCCATGTTTCCGCATGCCTAATAATATAATCTCTCACCTTCCTGCTCTTGTATAAGCTGCCAATATCTGGAATGTACTCCTTCCTCATCTCAGTTTTTTTTTTAAATTCAAACTCCTATCAAATTTTAGCATAATTTCCATGTCCTCAGATCTGCCCAGATATCAAAATTATTTCATATTTGCTTTGTATTTAACATACTTGTACGTGTTGTTTCTACTAATAGAATGACAGCTCCTTGCTATCCTGTGTGTTTATTGATTGATTGATTGGAGCAAGAGGAATTGAATTTGAATGCTATCTCTGCCACTCACTAGCCCCATGATCCTGGGGAAGTCATTCAATTTCTCTGGGTCTCAGTTGCTACAGCAATAAAATTTGAGACCTCTATGCCCTTCCAGGCCTAAACAAATGATCTTATAGGTCATCTCAGTAGGGAATGTGATGCTCTCAAGCATTAAATTCTCAAAATGAAATGAAAATAATTTCAATGAATAAGAAAAGGGGGAGTTGTCAAGAGAGACCAATGTGAATGTCCATCAACCAACTTAGATGAAAATGAAATACAACAAAGCAAAAAGACATGTTTTATTGATGCATTTTGTCTTTACATAACAGTCTTTTCCATGCCTCCTGCAAGCTAAAACCCCCTTTGTGACAAAAAACTAGAAAACAGCTCTTACAGTGATCTTACCAATCAAACAATATATTTGATATTGTCATGAGGGGGAGGTATGTAACAGCATTTCTTTGGATCTTCAGTGATTTTTAATTTATGCAGGATTCAACTTTATTTTAATGGCTTTTTTCAATTGCTTTGGTTTAGTCATTACGTATGCTATTTTATAGTCTGGCTCATCTTGTTTGGTACCAGGTTATAAAAATCTCTATATTTCCCAGAATCCCTCATTTCTTACTATAAATATACATAGTATATATATATATATATATATACACACACACACATATATACATATATATACACACACACACATATACACATATATATGTACACTTATATATAATATACATAATATTATGTCAAATTAACATATAATTTTTTCAGTCATTCTTCAGCTCATGGGTATACCTTGGTTTCTAGTTTTGTGGTATCAGAAGGAATGCTACTATATATCTTGGTATGTATTGGACATTGATTTCTGTCTTTCATTATCTACTCTTGTGCTCAGATCAAAGGGCATAACCAGTTTAGGAACATTTATTGTTTAATTTTAAAATGAAATTCAGAACAGTTGGACTACTTAATAGCACAAAGAACAACATCACTATGCCTGTCTTCCCATAGACTCTTCAATATTAACTATTTCCACTTTTTCTGATGGGAATTTAAATGTTTTGAGGTGAAATAGAATTATTTAAATTTTCTATTTCTCTCATTATCAGTGATTTTGAACATATTTTTAAGTTGTCATTTATAGTTTTGAATTCTTATTTTGAAAACTATCTGATCATAGCCTACAATCATGTATCTATTGGGAAATGATGCTTATAACTATATATTTCTCTCAACTCCCATTATTATTGGATTTTTTTTGCAACTGTCTACCTAATCTGGTGTTTCTATTTTACTTCTTTCTTCACTGATTTCATTCATGCAAAAACCCCCCAACTTCTTAATCTTACATAATTAAAATTATTTATTTTACTTTTTTGTGGTAACTCTATTTCTTGTTTGGTTAAGAATGCCCCTTCCCCCCAGCCACAGATGTTATTTTCTTTTGTTTTGTTTTTTTTTTTTCATTTTTGTAATGTGATCGCTTTTATTCATGTTATTATGTAAGGTACATATTCATTTGAAGTTTATTGTGATATTTGGTGCAAGATGTTTGTCTGTGTCTAATTTCTGCCAAACTGCTGTCTAGTTTTTCTAGAAATTCTAGTCAAAAAATCAGTCTTGGTTTAAAAAAAAACACACAAAAAATGTGCTGTGGTTTTCTATTACTTGTGTTTCTTGCTTATCTGTGTTCTATTCCAATTTAGGATTTTAAAAGACACATATGGAATATGAAAAAAATTATAGGTAACTAAAAATTAATACATAACTAAGGTAAGAAAAGTTTCAGATGTATTAAATCTTAGAATGAACTGAGGTTAACAAATCATGGCAAAGGATGGGACTGCTATTCAGGCAAGATGGGATGATAGTAACATATGACAAAGAGAAGGCAGTACGGCTCAAATTTCATTTTGCTTCAGCCAAAAAAGATTACTATTTGGACTGGGAAAGATAGGAAAAAATTTTCAAATGGGCAATACAAACAAATACAAATTGGGAATAGATAGGAGAGTTCAAGTCACAAGGTCCGTATGCACTGTGCTGCACAATACTGAAAAAAAAAAACTGATAGTAGTCATTGTTTAGCAAGTGTCTGGGACACTTGAAACAAGGGGAGAATAGGTAGAATGCTGTAGGTATGGAGATGGGCAACTGTTGTCTCTATTTTCAAAGCAGCTAAGAGAATAGACTAGAAATGATAGGCCAGTGAGCTTCAATTTGACGTATGTTAAAATTCTATGTTACACCATGGAAAGAATAGTTAATGAACATCTAGGGAAAAAAGGCAAGCATTCATCAAAATGTGGCTTCATCACAAATAGATCATAACAGACTAATCTAATTTACCTTTTTGACAAAGTTCCTAGACTGGTAGATCAAGAAATGAGATAGATAAATTTCATCCAGATTTCAACAAGACATTTGGTAAGTTTATCATACTATTTCTAAATAAAAGACAGAGAAATATGGTTAAGACAACAGTACAGTTAGGTAAATTTCAAACTTGTGATTGACCAAACTGAAATAATTCCTACTTCACATGGATATTTGAACATTTTTAAAATGTTTGTTAACATTTTTATTAGTGACTGAGTAAAGGCATAGATAGTAAGTGTTCATTTTAGGTAACACAAAAGTAAAAGGATAACTCCCATGTTTTGTTACAATCAAGATCCATTCCTAAAAGAAGTGGTAGGCCCCTGGTCACTTAAGGTCTTCAGGTTGGTTACTCTGCAATGTGGTTTCTTATTGCATAGGTTGGTCTAGATAGCTGGTGATATCTTTACCAATTCTGAGCTTCTCACATTCTTGGATTCTATTTTACCCTTTTATTTCCTTAAGGACCTCTATTTAACATTATAGTCATAAAATGTAAATTGTTATATAATTAATACAACATAAAACCAGAGGCAAAGGTTTAGTGGAAAGATCAATGGATTGAAAATTCAAATTCAACTAACATTTATTTAGCACCTAAGAAGCAGAAGACCTGGGTTTTAGTTCCAGCTTTGCTATGTTCTAATTATGTAACCTTTGTAAAAATGTTCTTTTAAAAAAATCACTTAAATTTTTTGTATCTATAAAAGTGGGGATAATAATACCTGTTTTTGCTCACTTCACTGAGCTGTGAGGATCAAATGAGTTAAGGATATGAAAATACTTTGTAAGCTGTAAAGCACCGTACAAGTGTAACATAATATTGTTATCGGTCCTGGGGCTTCCGTTTAATAGTTGTGTGGACCTGGGCAATTCCCTCAATCCTCTCTGGGATTTGGTTTTCTCATTTGTAAATGAGAGAATAGGATTAGGGGATCCCTCAAGTCCCCTCCAACTCAGTCATTCTGTGATTCTAAGCGCTAATCAGGGGATCAGGTAAAATGTCCTCTAGAATTTCAGAGAAGGGAAAAGTATATTTGTGCTAGGAAAGGGAAGCCTGCATGGAGCAAATGGTTCTAGAATCAGACCTTGGAGAATCTGTATTGATAGAGGGAGGATGTCAGAGATAGGCTTGGAAATAATGGTAAGCAATGACTCAGTGGTGAGAATGTGCACCATTTCGTGTAATGGGGAAAGGACAACATGGAATGGTGAAAGGAGCAGTGAACTCAAAATCAAGAGAGATCTATTTCAAATCCATTTTTAGACCCTTACCTGTCATGGAATCATGGGCAAATCATTTAACATCTCTGAGCCTCTGTTTCCTCATCTATTAAATGAGGATAATAACTGTAGTTCTTATATCAGGTTGTTGTGAGGATCAAATCACAAAATTCAAGTAAAGCATTTTGCACATTTTAAAATGTTACATATATAATACACACATATGTAATATATATACATATATATATACACGTATATATGTATATATATATATGTATATATATATATATGTATATATATATATATTATATATATATACGTATATATGTATCATTGGTAGGAATACTGACCTCTCCTCCTCTTCCCTCCCACATCCCCCAGATGTCCAGATTCTGTGGGGTAGTGAGTTGGAAGAAGAACATGACCACTGATTCAACTTGTATGAGATAGGAGACTTCCCTCTCCTAACCCATGTGTCTCTTTCCCTTCTCTGAAATTCTAGTGAGAAGAACCTAACTGTCTCTTTTTCTGAACTTCACTATTACTACAAAGGACACTAACATCTTCTCAGACACATGGGCATTATTTCTAACTCCTCACTCTCTCTCATCAGCACACTGCCTCCTCCTTCCCCCCGCCCCTGATAATTTGTTGTCAAATCCTGTTGTTTCTGTCTTCATGACATCTTTCATTTTTGTCCACTTCTCTCCTTTGACAATGCCAGAATTCTGGTACAGGTCCTTGTTACCTCATACCTGAATTATTGCAATATTCTGCTGATTTATCTCCCTGCCACAAATCTCTGCCCATTTCAATACATCTTTTGCTTGGCTGTCCAAATGATGTTTCTGAAGCACAAATCTGATTATGTCACTCCCCTATTCAAGAAGGTCCAGCGGCTCCCTATTTCCTCCAAGATCTAATACAAAATCCTCTAGCTGGCTTTTAAAGCCCTTCATCACCTGGTCTCTTTTTACCTTTCTAATCTTCTTACCCTTTACTCCCCTCCACACACTTTGAAATCCAGTGACACAGGCCTCCTCACTCTTCCTTGAACATCATACTCCATCTCCTGACTCTAAGCACTTTCACTGTCTGTCCCCCATGCCTGGAATTCTCTCCCTCCTCATCTCTACCTTTTAGCTTCCCTGGTTTCCTTCAAGTTTCAGCTAGCACCCCACCTTATGCAAGAAGCCTTTCCCAGACCTCCATAATCTCAGTGCCTTCCCTTTGAAACTACTTTTAATTAATTTATCTTGTATATATCTTGCTTGGACATAGTTGTTAAAATGTCTTCTCCCCCATCAGACTGAGAGCTGCTTAAGGGTAGAGACCTTTATTTTTTTCTTGCCTTTCTTTGCATACCAGGTCCTTTACTCTGGGTGTGGCATATAACAGGTGCTTAAATGCTTGTTGACAGACTGCCTAACTGACCTCCAGGCTTTTACAATTTGCCTTGCTCCTTTTTTTGTAAGGTCCCATGGACCTTACAATATGATCTGTTTCTATTTCTTTCATACTTTTGAATGCTGTCATCTGACTTACTGATGCACCCTAAAGACCCCTCAACTTTGCTATATGAGTCATTTTTCAGTCATGTCCAACTCTTCATGATCCATTTTGGGTGGGGGTTTTCTTGGTAAATATACTGGAGTGGTTTGCCATTTCTTTCTCCAGCTCATTTTACAGATGAAGAACTGAGGCAAACAAAGTTAAGTGATTTATTTGCCCAGGGTCACACAGCTAGTGTTTGAGATCAGATTTGAACTCAGGAAGATAAGTCTTCTAATTCCAAGCCCAGTGCTCTATCCACTGAGCCACTTAGCTGGCCTTTACTATATTCCTAGCTGCTACAATCTTAAAACTTTGCCCTTTCCAAATACTCTGAAGCTGACTCTCTTTTATGAGTTGGTACCTCAATCTACAATGTGAGCTCCTTGACAGCAAGAGCTGTCTTGTTTTTCTCTTGCAATCCCCAAAGCTTAGCATGTTGCTTGGTAACTACAAAGTAAGTAATAAATGCTCATTCATTCATTTATTCATTCATAGATATGGAATGAAGAGTTTACAAATTTTAGTTTGATTCCTATCTGGATTAATACAGATTTCAAACTTGGAGTTAATTAAGATTGATGATCTTTACTGAACAGAATCCCTAGATTCAGTTCAATTCAATATTTATTTAAAGGCTGATAGTTATAAAGCAATATGCTAGGCATTGGGGAGACAAATACAAAAACAGATCAATTCCTGTCTTCAAAAAGCTTACATTCTTCTGGAGCGACACAAACAAAAATAAAGTATATGAAAATTAGTAGCAAGTAATTTCAGAAGCTAAGAAGCACTAAAAACTGGGGCATGAGGAGAGGTCATGTGTGGGAGGTGCCCCCAGATCTATGCTATGAATGGTCTCCAAATTTCTCAGGCAGAGGTGAGGAGTAAGTGCATTCCATACAGTCAGTGCAAAGGTAGGGTGTAGAATTCTTGAGTAGATTTTCATCTCTATTTGAACCCAACATGTTTTCTTTCTTCTTTTTCCAAAGAGAATTCCCTTTAAAATTCAAGAGAGTTACATGATGTGAGAAGAGAAGAAAATCTGGTCACTTGTATATCATTACCATCATTGTGTAGTCTGATCAAGGAATACAGGCAGGAGTAGTGGTGTGAGACGTAGGATAACTTATTATACAGAAATAGGCATCCATTTCCTACATAAGTATTGCATGCATATGAAGCATCATTTGGTGCCATTTGGCAACTTGGGATTTAAGAGGTATAGTAAAGGGTTTGAGCACATGGCCAGAGAATTTCACCTCAGTGTTATTATTATTTTTTTAGACGGTTGAGTCTGAGCTGTTACATTTGGCAGGTTTCCTTGTTAGCGTTTGATAAACAATTAATACCAAATGCTAACAAGGAAACCTGCCAATGTTACAGCTCGATTCTAACTACCAAAAAAAAATGTCGTTAGAAAAATCACTTGCTGCAGAGCATTCCCATGGTGTACCGGTCTTGGAGTTGTAGGGGATCCAAGCTGGTACAAGCAGTGAGTCGAAAGGCATGAGGCCATTTGCCAGTAATCCAGGGAGCCCCCGTGAAGTTCTTAAATTGTGGTGACGTCTTCGTTTTTAGGACAGATCACAGGTTCATAGATTAGAGTTGAAAAGGCCATTAGAGCTCCTCTACCCTATCCCCTCATTTTACAGATGTGGAGACCTAAGTTTAAAATAAATAATAGTATTAGGTGATATTTCTAGAACATTTTAAGGTTAGAAAAGCACTTCACATTACTTTTGCTTTTCGTAAAATCCCCTTGAGTTATGTAGTGGGGGTATTATTACCCCCATTTTATAGATGAGTATACTAAGGCTCACAAAAATTAAGTTAACCAGGCTCAAAGCAGGATTTCCACTGGTGTCTTCCTAAAAGTCCAAGACTATCTATTATGCCTTTCAGTTAGTCAGTGAGTAAATCAATATTTAGAAAGGACTATGTACCGGACATTGTGTTAAGTTTTAAGGATATAAAGAAAGGCAAAATCAGTCCCTGTCTTCAAGGAGTTCACATTCTAATGCAGAGAAAAATAGGGCAATACAAGATAGAGAGTCCATTTTGTACGTACAAGATTTATACAGAATAGATAGCAGGTACTCTCAGTAGGAAGTCACTAGCAGCTGGGGAAACAGGAAAGGCCTCCTGAAGAAGGTATAATTTGAGCTGAGCCTTGAAGAAAGCCAGAAAAACTGAGGAGCAGAGGTGAGGAGGAAGAGCAATCCAGGCTTCAGGCAATGGTCAGAGCAAAAGCCTTGAGATAGGGTCATTTGTTTGAGGCCCTCTATCAGCACTTAATCATTAATGGGTTCTTTAGGGTCATAGGATTTTGAAGTGAAAGGAACATTAGAGATTATTTAGACTCAATCCTCTCCACCCTTTTTACAGAGGAGAAAACAGAGTCCTACCAAAGTGAAAATGACTTGCTTAAGTTACAGAACAGGGACTGAAATCTAAGTCTCTTAACTCCAAGCCCGGTGCTCTGGTCACTATCCCATGCTGGATTTCTTCTATTGTTGTTGAGCCAGCTGTGTCCAACTCTTCAGGATCCCATTTGGAGTTTTCGTAGCAAGGATAATGGAGTGGTTTGCCATTTCTTTCTCCAGCTCATTTTATATATGAGGAAACTGAGGCAAACAGGGTTAAGTGACTTGCCAGGGTCATATAGCTAAGTGTCTGAGGCCAGATTTGAACTCAGAAAGAGGAGTCTTTCTGACTCTAGAGCTGGTGCTCTATCCACTGTACCACCTATCTGTCCAAAGATGTCTTTTTGCAGCTCAGTAAATATCTCATTTGATAGAGATAAATACAAGCAGATAAATTAGGGGAATGATGTCAAATACTATCAACTCTTAGTGTTCTGCTTGTGGACTCTTCCTTGTGTATTATCAGTATGCTCCAGGGACTACCTTCCACTTGGTAGGCACAGGATTGGATTCCTTGATGTTTTTCCAGACCACCATCCTCCCCAGGCAGACTTTCCCTTGTGCTTGCTTTACTTGCTTCACTAAGAGTAAGTCATGTCAAACTAACCTCATTTCCTTTTTTTTGACAGGGTTACTAGACTGGAAGCTCTGGGGAATGCTCTAGACAGTGGATCTTGATTTCACCAAGGCACCTGACAATACCCTTGTGGAGAAGATGGAGAGATGTGGACTATATGATAGGATGGTTAGGTTCCTTTGTGGTTTGTTATACCCCCCTCTCCAAAGCACGTGGATTAATGCATAAGTGTCAGCCTGGATAGAGGTCTCTAGTGGTATACAACACAGGTCTTTCATCTCAGCAGTGTACTGGCCAGCATTTTTTTTTTTAGCAGTGGCTTAGATGATGATATAGCATTCAGAATTAACCACCGTTTTAAGTATTTCCACCCCAAATCAACAACATTGTATTTTGTGTGCACTTGCACACACACACATGCACACACATACTGTTTCCCTTGGCTAGACTGCCAACTCAAAAGCAGGGATTGTTTTCCTTCTCTCTTTGTATTCCTAGCACTGGCAAGGTGTCTAGAACACAGGCGTATATAATAAATGCTTGTTGATTGATGTGAAAGCCAAAAAACAGCATTGCCTATTGTATAGAGAACAGGAAGACATGGATTCAAGTCCATTCCCAAAACTTACCAATTACAAGTCCATAAGTAAGTGACTCAATCTTCTACTTCCTGAAGGAAATTCTCTGACTCAAAGTTCCAAAGGAATGCTGATGTGCTTTGGTGAAGAGACAGCCTTCACTAAGAGTGACCAACCATGATAAAATCACAAATCTGATTGTGCAAGCTTATCCTCTGTGAATGAAGAGTGAATGAATAAGGCATTTATTAAGCACTTACTATGTGCAAAGCACTGTGCTTAAGTCCTAGGGATATAAAGAGAAAGGGGAGGCAGCCCCTGCTCTCAAAAAGCTTACATTCTAATGGGAGAGGGGAAAAAACCCAACAAAACATATTGAAGGTTTCAGTTGCAAGTCAGATGGAAAAGTACCACAGTCCTTAGGGTGCAGCGGCTAAGCAGATGTTATTGGCTCTTCTTTAATGGCATTTCCACTAATAAAACGATAGCAGTTTCTGACAGTGCCAAGGACTTTTTGGCAAGACCTCTTTTTTCTGGGTCTTCAGCAGCAGTGGCTGTAGCACCTGCAGGAGCAGTTGCCAAGCTGCATCTCCACAGGGATTGCTTCAGAGTGTGATAGTTTAGGGCACTGAACTGGAAGCATTATCATTCCCAAGGCCTTTTGGCCTCAGGGTCCAGTGCTGGCTGAATCCATCAGTATAGGGGAGATAGTGGCTGAGGTGGTGGCTATGATTTGACTTGCCTGATACGTACATGTGGCCTCCTTTCACCCCCATCCTTTCCCTTAGGGTGACTGGCTGAATCAGCTAGATTGACTCATTTGCCTTATGTATGACAATTGATTGACAGTTTGGGGAGATGGCTGATGCCTTCTCCTCAGGGGCCACTTTTTAAAAGATAGATAATGGATGGATGGATGGATGGATGGATGGATGGATGGATGGATGGATAGAGAGAGAGAAGTAGATAGATATGGATGAAGATGGAGAGAGAGAGAGAGAGAGAGAGAGAGAGAGAGAGAGAGAGAGAGAGAGAGAGAGAGAGAGAGAGAGAGAGAGAGAGAGAGAGAGAGAGAGAGAGAGAGAGAGAGATGCGTAGAGGTTCAGTGGATAGGGTGCTGGACCTGCAGTCAGGAAGACCTAGGTCAAATCCAGGCTCAGACATTTACTAGTTGTGTGACCCTGGGTAAGTGACTTAAATTCTGATTGCTTTAATCCACTGGAGGAAGAAATGGTAAACCACTCCAGTATATTTGCCATGAAAATCTCATGTACAGTATGGTCCATGGGGTCACAAAGAATCAGACATAACCAAATGACTGAAAAACAACATAGGCATGTCTATTTATCTATCTGCCTGCCTGTCTGTCTATCTATCTATCATCTATCTATCTATCTATCTATGTATATGTGCATCTGTAAAGCTATATATAAAATATATATATATATATACACATATATATATATCTTCATGAGACAATGATACAATTTATTAGACAATCAAAGCAAAATTTAAAAACATTTCAGCAATCTGAAGCAAAGCGATGAAATGTAGAAAATAAAATTTGATAGGACTAAATGCCAATTATAACACTTTGGTTGAAAATGTATAACGGGGGAAGGGAATACAATTTATTAAACATCTTTCTCCTTTTTGTACTCATTTTTAACCTAAGTGCTATAATTCAGGCATTGTGCTAAGCACTTTACAAAGATAAGTTTAGTAATGGAGAGACCTGAATTAGCAATACTTCTTATGAAATATATGTTGGTATTCCAATGTGATATGGTAGTCTAAAAAGCAAATAATATTAATAGCTAGTATTTATATAGCACATTAATCTTTGCATTTTGCACATTATCACATTTGATGCTCACAACAATCCTAGACAGCAGGTGCTATTATTATGTCCATTTTATAGATGAGGAAAGTGAGTCAGACATAATTAAGTGACTTGCCCAGGGTCACAAACTCACCTGCAATTGGGTTTGAACCCAGCTTTTCCTGACTCCAGGGCCAGTACTCAATCCACTGAACCACATCACTACCTCAATTTTAAGCTACCTTAATTTAAGTATAGTGATCAGAGCTGAACACAGTACAATAGATGTAGTATGACCAGTTCATAGTACTGTCAGACCACATTGAAATATGCTGAGTTCCCTATCCTTGTAGGTC
Organism: Phascolarctos cinereus; assembly: GCF_003287225.1. Taxonomy (NCBI): domain Eukaryota; kingdom Metazoa; phylum Chordata; class Mammalia; order Diprotodontia; family Phascolarctidae; genus Phascolarctos; species Phascolarctos cinereus. The sequence continues at coordinate 72,147,229 of NW_027555958.1, read as the reverse complement.
TTCAAGCAGAGACTGACAGGCACTAGTCAGATATCTTACAGTGGGCATTCCCTTCACTTATGGGTTGAAATAGTTGACCTCTGAGTTCCCTTCTGACACTCAAGTTATATGATTCTGTGAATCCTGTATCCATTTCTGGGTACCACAGAGGGTGAGATAGCCTGCAACATATCCAAAATACAGTGGTCAGGATGGTAGATTATCTGGAAAACATCTCATAGTATAACATCTAAAGAAATAATGTGTGTTTTACTTAGAAATTAAAAGGCTTTGTGGGAAATGATCATAAAAGATGGAGTGATATAGCAGATAGAGTGACAAATTTGGAGACAAGAAAGTTCAGATCCAAGTGTTGCCTCTGACATTTACTAGGTATATGACCTTAAGGCGAGTAATTTAACCTTTCTGTGTCTTAGGCTTAGATTCACCAAATCTGTGAGGGAGTTCTCACACTGATCAAGTGAGAGGTCCTTGATATATTGCCATATCTTATGAAAATAGGACATTTAAAATAGAATGTAAGTTCCTTGAGGACAAGGACCACTCTTTTTTGTCTTTGTTTAGCACCATAGTAGGCTCTTAATGCTTGTTGACTGATTGTTGGTTGATTAGATGATTGACAATTATATCAAAAAAGAAAAGGAAAATGTCTCTTTTCAACAGTTCACTACCCCTAACCTTAGACTCTGCCTGTGGACTAAATCTTAGCATACTTCATCCTGCCCTTTTTGATCACTGGAGTAATAACCATGGCAAACAAGGAAGTTCTTTGAACATATGATCTGCCAGAAAATAGACTCATATCAACTTGTACAGGAAAGACAAAATTTATTTGGAAGGAAGAAAGGTCCACCTATTGATCTGAGGCAGGGGTGTGCTAGCAAATGTTTAACAACCAGCTCTCAAAAAATTGGGTGCAGAAAATACTTTTAAATTTAATCTACATTGTTAACATTTTGTCCTGTCACTTTCTTAAATCTAGGCAGTCCACAAAACAAACAAAGAAAATCAATCCCTGATTTGTAGTATTTGATGATTTTCACAAGGTATAAATGCTCAAACTGAAATTTAATAATCAGCTCTGCTTTGGCATACCCCTACCCATAGTGGGGAAAGAAATAGGTCCTTAAAGGACTTTTCTGTGCAGTCATATATCCCTTCTCAGGCATTTTCTCAGACCAAAGGCAATGATCTCTCATTCACTGCTGTTTTTATTTCCATGCTCATCTGTGACAAACATTGACAGAAGTCTGCACACAAGGGTAAGCTACCGACTCTGACAGCCATTTCTGGACTGAGCTGAATTGAATTCAGGTTCTCAATAAAGACCTGGGGAGGAGAGACAAATATAGAACCTCCTTTGCTAGTTGGTCCTAAAGACATGTCACTATACTTTGTGGAGGTCAAAGGGAGTGAACTCTACATTAATTTATATTTTCAGTAAAGATGGCCAAAAAAGAGACTAGATCTACTCTGGAGGGAGGAGGATGGAGGAAGGAGGAAGCTCATCGGCAGCCTTAAAAGAAGTTTTTCTAAAGGTGTTGTTATTTATTTCATCAACATCAATGTAGGGAGCCCCTGGTTTGTAAAATTTCCTTCACCCAGGAAGATCACAATTGTTTGACTTCACAGTTGAGTCCTAAAGAGTTAAGAGACTCCCACAAGTGCACAGCCAAAGGTGAGATTTGGATCCGGTTTTTCCTGATTCCAAGTCTCTTCTTTACACACACACACACATACACACACACACACTCCAAATATAATCTTAAAGGGTGTGTGTGTGTGTGTGTGTGTGTTTGTGGTGGAAAGAGGAGTCCCATCATCCTTGCCTTCATGACAGTATGGTTAAAACAGATTGCCTGTTAGAAAAGCACATGGCACATGTTTAATACTTAATAAATGCTATTTTCATTCATTCATTGTTAAGTCTTTTTCAGGTATAGCCCTTCCCCTCCCAGACACTCACCAAGAGAGGCTGCCTCTCAGCTTCATACTTTTTTGACCCAAAGTCTCACAGTTTTAAAGTCTCACAAATTTAAGGCACAAGAGAAGCATTCCAATTCACCTTGCCCTAGGAATGGCTCTATCTAGGGGTCTAAATGAGAATCGACCAAGAAAATCTTGGTAAAAGAGAAAAGAAATACAAAAGAAGGGAAAGAACAAAAGATATTTTACCTCCACCATTTTCTTTTTCTCTCCTTTTTTCTTTTCGATTTATGAAAATTGTCTGATAGCTGCCAAGTATCTTCCAAATGTAACAGCTGTGTTCTTCCTGAATATACTGGGAGAAATTTGTGAAGCCTATCCTCCGTGCACAGTGCTGGCATCTTGTAAAAATGCCTATGGAATTAAGGGTCACAGATTGTTTGTAGTACGATGCACGCACATTATGGTGAGATCCCTAGACTAGGGGTCAGGAGACACTGTTTGCATCTCAGAATATCTCCCACTTTGTTTTGTGATTTTTTTAGTAAATCAAAGCAAAAATTCTATGAAATGGACTCTGAGAGGAAAGTGATTCTCATGAATAAGGTAATGTAGCTAAAATTCTTTGAACCCCTTGGAGCATGGTACTATTTAAAACATGAGGTTTTTGACATACAAATGAATACTATGTAACCTTGGGGTACATAAAAATGACTAAAAGAAATGAATTTTTAAGCCTGTTTCAAAAAGTGACAGACCTCTGTCCATCAGGCATCCAGCTATCAAAATCGAAATTGTACCTGACAATTTTGACACCTAGAGCAAACTCCAAAATACGGGCTCAGAGCAACCTTCTTATAAAACAGGCCTTTGAATCAACTTTTTAAAACAAATTGAGTTGAGGGGGAAGAGACCTAGGGACACAGTTCCATGAAAGGGAGATAAAGATCTTAGATACCAGGAGGTCTCTTTGAGGTAACTGTAAGGGGTAGAGGGAATGAATGAATGAATGAAAAGCATTTGTAAAGCCCCTACTATGTACTATGTATCTGTGCTAAGGATTGAGGTTACAAAAACAAAAGAAAGTCTTTGCCTGAGCAGCTTACATTGTAATGGGAAGAAAAAAAATTAAGTATAGAGGAAGGTACTTGCCAAGGAAAGTAAGTTTTTGTCTGGAAAGGCACTGGGATCATGAGCGTCTCCACAGATCAATTTGATTGTCATACCCTTCCCAGAAGCAATGGTGCTACTGTGGAGGGGGAGGAGAAGAAGGAGTTGAGAGGGGAGGCTAGGCTTTTGGAAGGTGGAGCAAGGCAGTTCACTCCTAGGGGAGAAGATTGCCATCTGGTCATTTCCTATGGTAGTTAATTATTGTTGCTAACCAGGTGCTAAATTCAGTTGTTTATATGCAGTTGTGAGGGAGGGTAAGAGCTGTCAGAGTTCACTAAATTTCTGTATCCTGGTGAGCAGCTCTGTTTCTCTACCCAAGTTATGGACCTGAGACACATCTCTGTGTGTCCTCTTCATTCATGGATGATCAAGAGCACCTATAAATGCCCTCAGCACACCTTTCCAACAACCCCACCACTCTCAACACAGTTTGGTAGCCTCTAATCCTTAGGCTCATTTCCTTTTAAACAAACTCCTCAGCATACCTCCTTAACTTGGTCTAGCTCTCAGATCCTCATGGAGATCCTGTGAGGCCTCAAAAGACCCCTTTGGGGACTTGAAAGTTTTCAACCTTATGTGTTGGATCTCTAAAGGTATCATTGTAAGCTGTACCTCTTGGTGACGGGAGTTACTTTTTCAATCTGGTCTCCAATCTATTCCCATTCAGTTAGCATTTATTAAGCTCCTAATATATACCAGACACAGTGTTAAGTGGTTGGAATATTTTTGTTGTTCAGTCATTTTTCCAGTCATGTCTGATTCCATTTGGACTTTTCTTGGCAGAGATACTACAGTGGTTTGCCATTTCCTTCTCCAGCTCATTTTACAGATGAGGGAAAGGAGGCAAACAAGGTTAAGTGGTTTTGCTTGGGGTCACACAGCTAGTAAGTATCTGAAGTGAGGCTTGAACTCTGGAAGATGAAACGTCCTGACTCCAGGCCTGGCACTCTATCTATTGAGCCACCTCGCTGCCCAGGGGGAAATATAGAGGCAAAAACATGGTCTGTGCCCTTAACTCACATTCTAATGGAGTAAATACACTCAAACAACTATATAAAAGAGGGTACCCTGTTAGTAGAATGAACATCTTCAACTCACCCAAATTTCCATTCCCTTGGGCAAGTATCTGAGTGTAGTATTGCATGTTATAGCTCTCTGTCTGTGTCACTACTAAACAGTAACCTCTATGAAGGCAAGACTCATAACTTCTCTGTGTTTTATCTCTCCCTGCAGCTGATACTTAAACATTATCCCTTTACCCTGGCCTCAGTAAGTGCTTAATAAATGTGTCAGATTGAATTATATATTAACTCAGGGTACAACTAAAGGATAATGTCTTTTAAAATTGATGTGATCATTGAGATTATTTAGGCCCATGGAAATAAAACTGATAGCAGCACATACAGCACATCAGGAAAAAGCAGCAACTTTCACAGCATCAAAGCACATAGTTCCCAAAATACCCATAGAAGCCTTATGAGGCTGTTTGAAATCTTGAAAGTCTTCAAGCTTGTGGGTTGGGTTTCCATAGCACACCTAGTTAGTATTAAGCTAGGCAGCTAGGTCACCCAGTGAATGCTGTGCTGAGCCTGGAATCCAGAAGATCAGAAATCTAATGTTGCTCCATGTAGCTTACTAGCTACATGATTTTGGACAAGTCGAATAATCATTTTATGCCCCAGTTCCCCTATCTGTAAAATAGGGATTATAATAATAACACCTACCTCCCAGAGTTGTTGTGAGAATAGAACATGTAAAGTACTTGTGAACCTTATATTAAAGTTTGGATAACAGCCCAGTGTGTGTGTGTGTGTGTGTGTGTGTGTGTGTGTGTTTAAAGGGGGTGTTCAGGGAGAAATGAATAGTGAAGCATTGATTTTCCCATATCCTTTTTTATCCTCCACTTTTTTCTAGAATAACTTATCCTCAGGAAATCCTGAAATTCCTCACAGGACCCTTCAATGCTTGCTCTAACTGCTTGCTTACTGATAGTAAGTTCCATTTTTATAGGATTTCTTTCTTTCTAGCTTCCATATTTTGAGGATGTGTGATATTGGCAAGGTGGTTACTTTAGGCATTAATGCAGATTACAATCCCTCTTCAACTTGGCAGATGGTTTTTGAGGCTTGATTGTAGCTAAACAGTTCATCACACTATGGTCAACTGAGGAGTGAGCTATTTGGAACTTAGCTAGCCTGGTCCTTGGGAAAACAGATGTACAGTCTGTCACCGGGTCTGTACTTAAAACTTCTGTAGCTTGGTAGAAATCTCCAGAGATTGTACTCTGCTGATCTAGTCTTCAAAAGCTCAGGGTTACCTCCATGCGGTGATGAGACATTAGAGTAGTACATCAATGGAGGTAACAAGTACAAAAACATTGAAAATTCCATTTCCCAGGTTGGTTAGGAATAGAGGAACAGTCTGTGACTACTTTGCTCCCTCATTGAACCAAGGAAGAATCCAACAATCCAATCAAACAACCATCTATTAAGCGACTATTACGTATGCTGTATTTCATTGCGGATGGAGATCACCAGAGTCTGGAAGATCTGGATTCAAATTCCACCTTTGAAACCTGGGTGAGTCACTTAATATCTCGGTACTCCCTGACAGCTCCCTAATACTTTGAAGCTGCAGAGCAGGGGCCAATCTTCATTCTTAGGGATGCAGATGCTAATAAAATCAGAGATCCACTTGAAAATACATTACTTCTCTTCACACAGAATGACCAGAAAAATTGACCTTGCTATTTGTCATGCCTCACAATGCATTTTCCCATGTCTATTCTTTCTCAAAGACCCATCCCCTATACCTGGAATATACTGGCTCCTAATATCTACCTCTTAGAATTCTTAGTTTCCATTAAAGTTCAGCACAGGTCCCAGCTTCTGCCTGAGGCCTTTTCTAATTTCCTTAACCGCTCCTGTTAAAATTGCCTTGTACGTATTTTGCACATTAACAAGTCATATCTCTGATTACAATCTAAGTTCTTTGAGGACAAGACTGTTTCATTCTTTTCTTTGTATCTCTAATATCTCTCAGTGTGCAGGCTAGCACACATTAGAGGCTTATTGAAGCTAACTGATAGATTCTGATGTGTTGTGCTAGACACTAGAATTACAAAGGCAAAATGAACATCCACAAAAACAAAAACAAAAACAAAATCTGACCTCAGCATGCTTATATTCTACTGTGGCATGGAGATAAGGATGGACATGGCAGGCAAATAGATCAAGGGATGGATAAAGGGCTGGATTTTCTCTCAAAGCAGCATGGGAATTATTAGAACTTCCTACCATTTGGATTACTGACTTGGAGAAAGAATAAATGAAAGGGCAACAAAGGAGTATCTTCTTCCTTTTTCCTATGGGACAAGCCTTATTTCTTTCTTTCTTTCTCCTTTCTCCTGTATTTCTGACCTTGTGGGGGCAGAATCAGGAGTAGAGTTAAAGGTCTGAGGGGACCTAAGAAATTTTCTTTACTAGCTTATGATTGATTGCTTCATTGTGTAGTTTTCAATTTAATTGTGCTCATTTAGTGTACCTGGCTGATGTAAATAGGTGTCATGGTAAGTAATGCATCCCAGATGTATGTAAAAATCAGAGCTCTAATCTCATCCTAGGGACTGATGATAATAAACCAGCCGCTCAAGCTTCTCTCCAGTAGTTTATGGCATCACTGGCTTCCCTTGATGGAATTATAGCCTTATCATATACAGGTGGGGAGGGGGCATTATTCCTTATGTGTAACATAATGCCCAGTAACGTAATGTGTGTCATTAACAAAGTGACAAAATAAAACTTGAATTACCACTTCAAGATATGCTTTACAAAGCCATCAATCCATACACTTCGGGGGCCTTTGGAGTTGTGCTGCTTTTAAATTCATCACTCGCTGTGTACATACTGAATTATTCACACACCAGCCACACAGCCCCTGTTGGGTCTTCATGAGGCAGCTGGGAGGTGTCAGAAAAGAAGGTAAAAATCTAAGTCTAAAGCAGAAATCAGGGAATGCCACAAGGAGGCATTCAGGAAAGTTATGGCATCTGTACATCAGTAGTTCGGGGAGCTGCAACATTCTGATATTACTTCCCATCTACTCTACATATATCATGTATGGACCCCATTATTTACATCCTATCTTCCCCAAGCAACAGACTCCTTGAGGACAGGGACCATTTAATCCACATAAGCTCTGAGGATCCTTATCCAAATTCCCATTCCCAGAAGTGAGTCTAAGGACCTGGAGCCATCCTACATCTTCCCCTAAATATTCTAGGGAATACTCCTTAGGAATCTTGGGTGATTCACTAATGCCATTGGCTCAAGTCCCCACTGGTGTGCTTGATTCTTTCTCATTCCCCCAAGATTATCAGATGAAAACTATTTTATACAGATTTTCTTAAGTAGTATTTACTTATTTCCTTAGGCAGTATTTAGTATGACCTTAAGTAGTATTTACTTTTTGAGTATTTATTAAGTGATCCAGTAAAAGCAGTGGGTACAAAACCTCTCCCAAAGGTCTGTGACACATCCTTCCACAAGTGTATGCAGAGTCCAGGGGAAAGTGGGCTCAAGCTTAGGGAATTTTTGTGGCAAACAGGTCATACAACTCCTGATTGCTAGAAGTACTTTTCCTCTATTTGTGAGGTGGTCAAGAAATTGTCCTTAAGTATGTTGAATTTTCATTCAGTCTGTGTCTGTTGAAGAAATTGCTGCTAGCTACTGCTGTCTTGGGCTAGTGGTGCTAGGACTGCTGACGATGAAAAGTCCAATATCCTTTAGCTCCTTTGAAGCTCTCACTGACCTTCTCTGGGCAAAAAAGAGAGGGCAAGAAATCTGAGATCCTCCTTCTTTACCAAGCAGTTACTGCTTGGAGGGTTTAGTTGAATGACCCCAACTTGTTCTGACCTTTTGAATGATTCAATTCTAATTAACATGGTAGTTTATAAATGATCCCTGGGAAGTGGCCAGATTTCCTTTGCCTATCTGAACGTGATTCTATAGCAATATCAATTTGATTGGGAAGACTTTTCATACTTAGTCTACTTCAGCTAGTTCAGATATCAGTTCTAAAATGAGGTGGGATGTTTTCAATGTCACCCTTACAATTATAAGCCCAGCCCTTAGCACGGAACTAGGCACAGAGCAAATATTTGATAAATATTAACTGATTGTTAATTAAGATTTTAAGTGCGTTTCTCAGAATGAATTCATCTTAGATCCAGAGATCTACATTGGCATGATGGAGGGTGTAGGATCATAACAAGGTACGTCAATTAATGTTAAACTAACTTCTGAAGTGAAAGGGTTGAAGGGACACAGTTTTGAAAGAATGGTTGATGCTTGAGAGCCCATGCGAAGAACATTAAAAGCACTGAATCTGGAGTCAGAGAGACCTAGGTTTCAAATGTTTCCTTAGTCATTCCACATCTCTGGTAATGTCCTCATCTATAAACAGGAATAATAGCAATTATTGCTAGAATCAATCCTCATACGTTTGAGAGAGGCAGTGTGGTCCTGGGTTCAAAACTCACTTCTGCTACTCACTCTCTGTGTCACTTTGGGCAATGACAATGATAACTGACATTTTTATTGCAATTTAAGATTTGCAAAATGCTTTCCATATATTATCTCACTTGATTCCCCACAGCAATCCTATTACAAGATTATTTTTAGCCCCCATTTTACAACTGAAAAAAGACAGAAATAAAGATAAATTTTCTCAAGATTAAGCAACTGATAAATGTCCAAAGCAGGATTTGAACTCAGGTCTTCATGATTTCAATTCCAGCTTACTATCCTCTATGCCACTTTGCTGCTGCTAAGCTTAGTAATATAGGTTCAAAATGAAAGGATTGGACTAGATCACTCTAAGAGTGCTTGGGAGCTCTACAGAGGCAGCTAGGTGATGAAAGAGGCAGGGTCTGACCTGGAATCAGAAAGATCTGAGTACAAATGCAGCTTCTGACAATTACTACCTGTGTAACCTTGAGCAAGTCACTTAGCCTCTGTCTGACTCAGTTTCCTCATTTGTAAAATTGGGATAACAATAGCACCCATTTCTCAGGAGTGTTGTGAGGATAAAATGAACTGATATTTGTAAAGCACCTTGAAGACCTTTAAAAAAAAGTGCTTAATAAATGCTTTTATTATCATTATTAAATCATTATTATTATCATTATTAAATCATTATTAAATCTGATAACATATATAAAATACTTTGTAACATTAGAACATCTATAAAAATGCCAGCCTGTGTTATTACTGATAAAAGATCTTTGATTCCCTTCCTTTCGGTCCCACTCCACACTACCAGTTGATTGGTCTGGGTGTAGTTCTTATAAAGAAAGTCTCTGTTGTTTTCTTTGGCTTGTCCCATCATCCCCTGGGCATATAGGATTTAGACATTTGATTGTAGTGTCAAGGATATCAGTTTCAAAGGCAGCCTTTCCTGCAGGTACAGTTAAGCAGAGCACAGATTTCTACAAAGCACAGTGACAAATATTAAGGAGCTACTCAGAGCCTAAGAAATTGGTTTCTAATTCTGGATCGCAGGAAGCCTTTATGTGCATGCGAGGCAGGTGATGAAAAGATTTTGAGATCTTTTGATGTACTGCAGGAGAAAGAATTAGATGAGCGAGAGCCTAAGAATTACTGGATTTAAGAGGTTCTCCATAGAAGTTGCAGAAATGAGCTAGGTATTTGTAAAGTTAGATCCTATGGCCTGCAATCCTTGGGTCCAGGCAGGTGATTTCCTGCAGTACTTGGGTCCTTCTGTATGCTTCTTTAGGGGCAAGGCAAATTTGAGAGAAGAAGAGGGCAGGGGAGGGCCAAGGGCAAAAGAATGAAAGCAAGAACTGAAGTGTGAAAGAAGGGAATGAACACCCCCAACCTGGTGAGGAAACTCAGCATATTACTAGGTTGGTCATTCGTTAGCTCATTCTACTCTCTTGAGCTTTTAACATTACCTTCGTGTGGTGAGAGAGGCATTTTGCCCATAAATCTTGTCAGAGCTAATCATGTGAGTCTTTAAGGAAAAAAATGTAAAGACATGGGTACTGAGAATGAGCCTTAAGCAATGATTCACTTCACCTCGGTGATTCTGATCTTCACCAAGAAGGAGAGATAGTGAACACTAAACAGTGTCACTATCAGTCATGGAACCTGAAACTTACTGGGAAGGAATGCTTCTAGGTGTTTAAATTCACATAATATCATTCTATCCACCTTCATGCAAACAGAGGCAAGAAAGAGAGCAGAAACTAGAGTAAGGTGATAGAGTAAGGTTTTGCCTTTTTGGCGGCTGTATTTAGAAGGAGCTGACAACACTTAGTGTACTTTAGCAACACGTCTAGTGATTTCAGCTGTGTCTCACTCTTTGTGACCCCATTTGGGGTTTTCTTGGCAAAGATACTGGAGTGATTGGCCATTTCCTTCTGCAGCTAATTTTACAGATGAGGAAACTGAGGCAAACAGTGACTAGCCCAGGGTCAAACAGCTAGTAAGTGTCTCAGGTTCTAGACACTGCACCACCTAGCTGACACTCTTTGCCAACCACAGAAACAAAGTTTAGCACCTCATTAGCAGGAATCATTCATTAAAATAGGAGAATACCAGATGGCTGTCCTTGTGAGCTCCTATCCTAAACCTGCACACCAGTATCTTGTAGTCTATGTCTCCATCCCTTCCCCTTTACTTTTACCTAGATTCCTTTGGGTTTGTGTGTCTGTCATGACTAGGCTACACAGTTCATGCCTAGAGTTAATTTTTGCACCTGAAAGTTGGCCAACTAGTTCATAATCAATGACTGAATGAATAAAAAAAAAAGAATTTATCATGTGTACTACGGACAAAACACTGGACTAAGCACTAGGGATATAAATAAAAAAGTGAGATTATCCCCACTCTTAAGGAGCTCATCTACAAGGGGAAGACAAGCACAGGTGCAGGTCAGATACAAGGCTCCTCTGGTTCTTAGAGCGTAACAGTAAAGAAGATGCTGACATGTCTTCTTTTAACAAAACCATGCTCATTTCTATTAACACAACCATGTTCATTTCTGATGTTGAACCATTTGTGCATGCCAAAGATTTTGATGGTGAGAACTTTATTTTCCAGATCTGCAGGAGCTGTGCATACTGAGCAGGCTAGGGCTACAGTGCGACAGCACCTGTTGAAGCCTTTGGCAGGTTCCATCTCTGAGAAGATGGAAGGAAGGAGATAAGTATTTATTTAGCACTGACTGTGTGCCGGATGTTGTGCTAAACACATCAGAAATCTTGTCTCATTTGATCCTCACAACAACTGTGGGAGTTAGGTGTCATTATTATCTTTATTTTATAGATAAGAAAAGTGAGGCAGGTGGAGATTAAGTGACTTGCTCAGGGTCACATTGCTTATTAAAGGTGTCTGAGATCAGATTCAAGCTCAGGTCTTGCTGACTCCAGGCACAGCATGTCATTTGCTTGGCCACCTAGCATCTCTAGAAGGGTTTGTTCCCTGGCTGATGGTTGGAAGCAGGTTCTGTGGTGAGGGGGCCACTTCTGTTCTAGGGACTCTTGAGCTCAGGGTCCTAGAATGTCTTTATCTGGATCTCAAAGGAGATGGTAGTCCAGGTAGCATCAGTAGTTTGGCTTGTTTCTTCATACCCTGTGAATTACAATGGGTCAACATCTGGTTGAGATTGATGGACTCTTTTCTAAAAAGGTTGCTGCCCTGAATGAATGCTATAGGGGTTCTCCTGGAAGCAAGATCACAAGGTCATTCCATGGTCACTCTAAGAATTGAAAATTACTTAGTATCTAGAGCCAGTTCTGTAAGATACACACTTATTAAGTGCCAACTCTGTGCCAGACACTGTACTAATCACTGGGGATGTAAATGAGGCAAAAAACAGTCCCTGCCCTCAAGGAGCTAACAATCTACATGGTAGAGACAATAAGCAAATAAATAAGTGTAAATAAGCCATACATGGGATAGATAGGAAATAATTAACAAAAGGAAGGCATTGGGATTAAGAGGGATTAGGAAGTGCTTCCTATAGAAGGTAGAAACAACCTGTAGAATCCTGCCATGATAAAGCAACCTACAAAGAGTATGATAACTAACCCGTGCTATTAAAATTCTTTCTTAACTTTGGGGCAAATATGCACTTGGAAGGGATTTCCTTAGGCAAGCTCCGTCTGGAGTAGACCGGGTTGGTTTCCCCTCCCCCATCCATACACAAACCTACTTCCAACATGGAGGCTCTAAAATTAGCTCAGGTCAAAGAGATGAAAATAGCAGCTCCAGTAAATAAATTGAGTCTCCTCATGCCTGTTGCTCACTGAGCCCATTGTCTCAGCAGTCATGCAGCTCTTCTCTAGAATGTTGGTTTTACACTCATACCAATGGACTCATATGCAATAATTTTCTCCAAAATTATAATAAATAATAAAAATAGAAGCAATAGATTTTTCAATATCTTGAAATGTTACCAATTTTCACAGCTAAAATGCATTTAAGCCAAATATCCTAAGTTATCAGGCTGCAATATTATATACGTTGAGTTTAGGAAGAAAAAAAGAAGATGCCTTCTTTAACAACACATATTGTAATACTATTGGCAGGACAGTAATTTTTCTGTTTACAAAGCTTATGTTCAGTGATTTCCCTGGCACAGCCAGACATGCTGAGATAAGGCACATATTGACTGAAATAACAATTCCCATCTGATTGAAGCTATATGTTTAGAAGACCATTCTTACTATGTATTTGTTATTTGAATATCTAAAGGACTCATTTAAAATGGAAAAAAAATATAGCCTTCTAAAACATCCTGTTACAGAATTTTTCCCAAGATGAATAGATCATAAGATTGCTGTATAATTTGAGTATAACACAAGATTCAACATGCCACAAATATGAGCTTCCACCATGGAAATAACGTAATAGGTTGAAGTGGTTTTAGAACCTTTCTTGAAGTGATGGTATAGACATACCATTTTGAGATACCTAACTTAAAGCTAGTTTATCATCAGGTACAGGATTGGTTAAACAGAGAGAAGGCTTCTCAGAGTTATTCTCTGACAAGTACTGATCACCTAATCTGGTTCTTGTGGTAGGTCCCTTCCCAATCTGACCAACTGGGGCCAATTTCTTGTTTCCCTCTTGTTTTCCATTCATTTTATTTTTCTGCTGCTGTTTTTTTTTTCCCTTTTGCCCACACTTGTGATTTGTGTTGGTGAAGTATACTCCAAGAAATAGTACTACTCTAGAGTTTGAGGACCTGGATTCAAATCCCACCTCACAAGGTCCCTGACTTTGAACAGATCACTTAACTCTCTATGGGCCTTAGTTAACATGTGTTAAAAATAAAGGAATTGGACTACCATTATGACTCATAGCTAGCATTTATAAAGCACTTTAGGGTTTGCAAAGCATTTTATCCTCACAACAACTCTGGGAGGTGGGTACTATTATTATCCTCATTTTACAGATGAGGAAAATGAGGCAAACAGAGGTTAAGTGACTTACTCAGGGACATAGAGTAAGCATTAGAGGCAGGACCTGAACTCAATTATTCCTAGTTCTAACATCAGTTCTCTGCCCATTATGCCATGATTCTTCTTTACTCACTGATAGCCTATTACAAACAAGTTCCCCACTAGACATCCCTGCTCTCCTAAGAAGCACATAGATTAGGCACTACTCACTTTACTCAATAGACAGGTTCCAAGAGTGACTCACTGACTCACAGAAATTGATTTGGAGGGGACAGTATTCCAATCCTGGGAGTAAGGAAGTCACTGGTTCCAGTAGTAGTGTGGGCATTCCAAATGTGCAGCTCAGTGATACTCGAAAGTAGCTTGCCTTAAATGAGTGAGGCCAAAAGGCCACATCTTCATTTGGTCCTAGACATGGAGAGGGAGCCATCAGCTAATATTGTCCCTTTCCAATACTGTTGTCTCCTGCTTCTCTTCTTTTGACCTTTACCTCTGTATGCTTGATTTTATTGTCACTGTGGCTTCTGGTTGAGTAATCTTTCTAAAACACTGCTGAGATTATGTCACCTCTCTACTAAAAAAAAAAAGTTATAGTGCTCTCCATCTCCTATCAAATAAAATACAAAAATCTAATCTTGTTATTCAAAATTCTCCATAATCTGTATTTAATCTACTTGTGCAGCCTTATTTAATATAATTAATTATTTCCTACTCCTCCTTAATTCTCACCAAACTCGATGTTCCATCTTTCTAAGCATTTTCCCTGCCTATGCCCCTTGCTTGGAACTCTTTTCCTCCTCATCTCTAGCCCTAGCTTCCTTTAAGTCTAGAGTCCCTCCATCTTCAAGGAAGTTTTTCCACTCTTCCTTTATCTAAATGTTTTTCCTCTAAGACTGGTCTTAATTTGTTTTGTAGATTTATTTTTCTTTTCTTGTCTATAATCATTTGCATCTTGTCTTTCAGATTGTGAGCTCTTGGGGTGGGGCACTAATGTTTTGCCTTTCTTTGTATCCAATCCAATCCAATAAACATTTATTAAGTGCCTACTATATGCCAGACACTGCTAAGCACTGGGCATACAATTAATAAAAAGAAAGACAGTCCTTGCCCTCAAGGAGTTTACAATCTAAAAGGAAAAACCCAACATGCAAAAGGAGGCAGGGGAGTGGGGGGGGGGAGAAGAGGAATCTTGTTCTGTGGATCTAAAACCTGGCAGGGTAGCAGATACTAAATTCAATGAGTCCAGTTTCTACCCTCTATAAAGGAAGGCATTGGGTGAAGTTTGGTACTGTGCTTTCCAGCCCTCAAATCAGAGGGGAGAGGAAACTGAGGGAAAATATGTCAATCAAAGCTTGAGACAGTAGCCTGGTGATGAGCTTATCCTAGGATTGTCATTTTGTTCCATGGAGTTAAAACCAGGCAGGGCAGCAGAGGCAAAGTGGAGACCCCCATCACTTAGTCTGGAATTAGCCTGGAATGTAGTGGTGTTTAATAAATACTAGTTGATTAATATAGTTAATAATATACACTTCTATATTTAATTTAATAACCAAACTGGACTACTCTCCTGTTCTAGTCTTGCCTTTCCAATCCATTCAATTAGAATTTATTAATAACCTACAGTGTACCCAGAAGTATGCTTGTTGAGGATGCAAACACAAAAACAGCATAATTCCTGTCCTCAAGCAGCTTATATTTATTATAGTCATTTTCCTCCAGCACTCTTTTATGCCTGCAGTGAACTCTAACTTCTGTTTTTCCTCTGTTCTCATTTGTTCAAATCCATCCCTTCCTTTGAGACCCAACTTAGGACCTACCTCATGAATGGAACTTTAATTTCATCCTAGATAGAAACTATCCCTCATATTTCCCAAAATATTTTGTCTTGGCTTCTCCTTTGCATTTATCTCAATTTCAACGATAATATGTTTTTGGTGTACTTGACATTCGCCCATTATAATACAAACTCTTTGAGAGAAGAGCATTTGTTATATCTGTCTTCGTATCCCCAGGGCCTGCCATAGTCTCTTGTATCTAATAGGTACTTAATAAATGTGTCAAATTGAAAATTGATCACTCTCCTTCTGGAAGAGTTTTATATGGAAAGTGACCTTATGTTTTTTAAATGTTCTTAAAATATTTCTAAGCAAGAGAAAACCTTACTGAATAACTCAAATACCCTTTACCTGTATCTTCAGATAGCTACTGCTTTTCCAAAACCTAAATTATTTCAAAGATTACCTCTTGGAATTTATATTATCTAACCTTAGGTGCTATATAAAATAAAGATGTATTAACACCTCATAATTAATGGATTTGAATTGGTTCATAGGGCAAGATTCTTCAGTAAGCTTCCTATGTGGATATGTGGGAAGGAAGGAACTTCAATTCAATGAACATTTCACATTCAGTAATTAGCACCTACTACATGCAAGGAAATGGTAGGCTTTAGGGATAATAAGGTGAAAAACACTGAGGAATTTATAATCTATTAATTTGGGGTGGAGAAGAGAGAAATGAGGGATGGATAGAGACAAGAAATGATTGCTTAAGGTGTAAGACTCTTTCTAATAAGTCGTTGATTTGCTTAGGGGTATGCTAGCTAGCTACATTTCAGTTTGGTTCCTTCACCCACCTCCTGTCTCTGGCCTTCCATGTGGCTGCAGGAATAGATAAGGTTCTCATTTTCACAGAACCTTGACTGTGACTTGAACGAGAACACAAAGGCCCTGTAGTCCAACCCACAGTTGAGCAGATATTCCCTCTATGGACAGTGGGTTGTCTACAGTAGGAGTCATTTTTAAAAAGTTACATAGAGTCTCCTATAAAAGGGTCTGAATTTTGTTCTTTCTCTGTATGCTTGAGTCTGTAGCACTGCTTTGGCATTAATATTAATAGCTGCCTTCATTTGCAATACAGCTGAAATTTCTAGCTTTCTTTATGTGCACTGTCAGAGAATTGATCTAGTTTTTGTTAGAAAATGTAATGGTGGTTAAGAAACCAATTCCATTTTTTACCAGGTAAGGCTGTTGTTATAGCAATACAAGTATACTTCAAATGCAAGAATCCCATCTAGAAATTTAAAGAACAGAGGGGAAATTATCTTTTTTTCTATAATGGGGATATGAGTTTATATAAAATTGAAGACAGGGAAATTGCAAAGAAGACCACACGTACCTGCCTACCTCATTTCCTGACCACCAGATGCAGCAAGCCCAGAGACATTCCATTCACACCTCAAAGATTTGCAGACATTTGCCAACAGAATTTCACACAATCCAACATTCAGTCTCAAAGGAAAATGTTACTTTCAAAGCCTTCTTATAGCCTTGATGACCATTTTAAAGACACTTAGGACTATTCTCATTTTGATAATACATTGGTCTGATATACTAAGGGAAAGGTGACATTAAGAAAAAGACTTAGAGAAGGAAAGGTGCTTAGAAGCCATCTGGTATAGCTTCTACAGATGGAGAAACTGAGGCTCAAGGAAGCAAAGGGATTTGCTCAAGATAACATTGGTAAAAAGGTAGAAAGTAGATAATAAGCTGCTGATCTGAGACTTGAACCCAGGTCTTCTGAAACCAAATCCAGATTTCTTTTATCACTAGCTCTCAGGTCTGCCCCCTGAGGGCAAGAAGGACATAAATAATCAATCTTCCATGTGACAACCAATCCAATCCAAAAAACATTTATTAAGGACCAACTATATGCAGGCTATTTTATACTAGGATCTGGGGGAGAAAAAGACAAATTTAAAAAAAATAAAAAAGTCTTTGACCTCAAGGAAGGTGTATAAAAACTAGACTGACCCACCAAAGCTATGGCCTGGGAGTATGAATCTTTGGTGAGCCTACTTCTGAGAGTATGTGATGATGCAGAATTGAAGGGCCTAGTTCTCTACTCCCCAGCATGCATAGGTTTTGTAAATGTCTCATGTTCACTTACCACCTAGCAAAGAAAAGACTGTTTGGTTATCTTCTGAGCTAGAACAGAATGTCTTCAAGGGTATGAACCAGCTAAATCTCTATCTCCTCCTGGTGGTGAGTGAGGCAATAACTGTTGTAAGCTCCTGGGTGAGGAGAGAAATAGTAACATCAGCAGCGACTCTCTACCTTGACCTGTATATCACTACAAATACATAGTAACTCTTGGTGTTTTTTCTTTTCTTCTGTTGGTGAAAATGTTAGAGATGAAATGAACTGCAACCTTGTGAACTTCAAAAGGCTGGGAGAGCCACAGAAGAAGTGGGGGAAATGGTCTAGAAACTGGAATCCATATAAGAGTTTACCTACAACTAAGCCATGTGAGATACTTTCACTGTGAATTACTTGACTCAGCAAAGTAGTAAAGTCTCCCCTATAACTGAGACACTAAGCCCTGCTAAGAGATTGACTTTTTGAATATCTGTGTATCACATTTGGAAACAACCTTGGTGGGGCAACTTCTTTGTAGCAACTGCTTTAATTTTACTCAGTTTTCCTTAGAAAATTATTAGAAGGACAGCCCATATGAGCAAAGGCATGGAGATTGGAATGGAATCAATCAGTGTAGGGAGTAATTAGTTTAATCAGAATGTAGACTGCGTGAAAGGGAAGCTTTAAATGCTAGGGTGAGATGTTCATATTTTGTCCTAGAGGCCATAATAAACTACAGAAAGTTTTAATGCGGGGGAGTAACATGATTAGATTTGGGCTGTGTAAAAAAATTTTTGGCAGATATTTAGAGACTGGATTTGGAGAAGGAAGAGATTGTAAGCTAGGAGGTATTAGAAGCCTATTATAATAGCAGAGAGAAGTGGTAAAGGGGGCCTGAACTGGGGTATAGACCACGTGAGTGGAGAAGGGAATGGAGGTGAGAGAAATAGTGGCAGAATGGACAAGATTTGTGATCTGTTTGGAAATGGGGCTGGGGATGTGAGGGAAAGAGAACTGTTGAGAATGACCCTTAGGAAAGATGTGGTACTCTCAAAAGTAATAGCAAGGTTTGAAGGAAGGGTGATTATAAGAAGAATCATGTTGAGTTTGAAATGTCTAAGAAACATCCATTCTATGATAGTCCACATTTGGTGATTCTGAGTGATCCTGCGGCTAGTTGGATAATCTATAATCAGATGCATGAAGACCTTAAATGACTTCATAGAAGCTGGTGAAATTACAGTAGCATAAGGAATGTAAAGAGAAGGGAAGATGATGCCAGACTTGAAGACAGTTATCTTATCTCCTCTAAGACTTCTCTTCTCCAGGTTAAACAGCTCATTTCTTCAACTGATCCTCAGAGTATGAACTTCAGTGCCTTTTATCCTGCTTGTTCTGCAATGTGCCATCAGGTTTGCTAGGTGGTTCAGTGGACAGAGTGTTGAGTATGAAGTCAGGAAGACTCATCTTCCTGAGTTCAAATCTAGCCTCAGACACTTACTAGCTGTGTGACCCTGGGCAAGTCACTTAACCCTGTTGGCCTCAGTTTTCTCAGCTATAAAATGAGCTGAAGAGGGAAATGGCAAACCACTTTGCCAAGAAAATCCCAAATGAGGTCACAAAGGATTTGATATGACTGAAAATGACTGAACAACAGCATCATCTCCAGTTTATCAATGTCCTTTCTAATATGGCATGCCAAGAAGTGAATATAATACTCCAGATATGATACTAGATTCTCTATACACAACATTCCAACTCCCATCTCCACACTTTTGTGCTTACTGTTTCTCATTCTTGAAATGCTTCTCCTGTTCATCTCCAACGATCAGAATCCCTGGCTTCATTCAATACTCTACTCAAATATTGCCAACTTCTGCGGGAGGCTTTTACTAGTCTCCACAACTGATGGACTCTTCCTCCCTAAGATTTTCTACCAGCTCCTTTGTATGTATCTAGCATGTACCTATTTATTTACATGTGATCTCTCCTATCATCTTGCACTTAACACATTTACTAGCCATGTGACCTTGGGCAAGTCACTTTCCTTTATTTTTTTTTTTTGTTTTTTGGTGAGGCAATTGGGGTTAAGCGATTTGCCTAAAGTCACACAACTAGTGAATATTATGTGTCTGAGGTCATATATGAAATCAGGTCTCCCTGACTCCAGAGCCAGTGCCACCTAGCTGCCCCACCACTTTCCTTTTCTAAGGCTCAGTTTTCTTATTTTTAAAATGAGGATAAATAATAGCAACTATTTCCCAGTGTTGTTCTGAGGATTAAATGAGATATTGCATGTAAAGTATTTTTACTTTTTTATTTTGGTGAGGCAATTAGGGTTAAGTGACTTGCCCTGAGTCACATAGCTAGTATTATGTGTCTGAAGCTGGATTTAAACTCAGGTCCTCTTGACTCCAGCACTGGTGCTCTAACCACGGTAAAGTGTTTTTAAACCTCAAAACACTATATAAATGTAAATTCTTTATACTTTAATAATCCCCCAATTTCACAAATAGGGAAACTGAGACCCAGGTTGTTAAATTACTTCACTGAGATCATACAGTTAGTTAGGAAGCCAGTTGTATTATAATGGAAAAAGTAGAAATGGAATCAGAAGACTTGAGTCCTACATCTGTGACTTACTTGCTTGGGTATCCTTGCATAAATTTAATCAGACTTATTTTTTTATCTGTGAAATGGAAGCAAAAAAATTCCAAATACAAAAATATCCCATCTAAGAGAAGCCTTTCCTGATCCCATTTGCTATTTCCCTTCTCCTTCAGATTATCTCTAATTTATCCTATAAATATATGTATATATATATGTATGTGCACATACATATATATACATGTCTCCAATTCACCATGTATGTATATGCTTACAAGATTATATACACACACACAAATCCATATACATACATATGTATGTATCTATATCTGTCTATCTCTCTAATCTAGTTTTTACATCGTTGTTTGGATATTATCTTCCTAATTGGACTGTGAGCTCCTTAAGAGCAAGGAATGTCTTCTGGCTTTTTTGTTGTTGTTGTTGTTATCCCCACAGTGCCTGGCACAAGGTAGGTGCTTAGTAAGTGCTTATTAAATGACTAATTCATGGAGGCATTGTAAAGATCAAAAGAGATAAAGTATTTAAAGGTAACTGGTCTTACTATATAAAATCTGCTGATGGATTAATCAAGTAGGGGCAGCTAGGTGGCGCAGTGGATAGAGCACCGGCCCTGAAGTCAGGAGGACCTGAGTTCAAATCTGACCTCAGACCAAACACTTGACACTTACTAGCTGTGTGACCCTAGGCAAGTCACTTAACCCCAATTGCCTAAAAATTTAAAAAAAAAGAAAAACAAGAATCAATCAAGGAACAATTATTAAATTTGAGGAGATCAATTTTCTATTCCTGGCTCTGCCACTTCCAAGTTGATTGACTGCAGGCAATCAAATCTGTTTGATCCTCAGCTTCCTCATCTGTAAAATGGGAATGATAACAGTTGTATTGATTACCTTCACAGTTCTTGTAAGGAAAATGCTTTGCAAATTGTAAATTACCAAATAAAATCAAGTATTAATAGCAAAGCTGGAATGAGAGCCCATATATTTACTTTCTACTGTAGCATTTTTCCCACTATGTTACTCTGCCTCCATTTATATGTGCCACTATTAGGGTGCCCACAAGCAGATAGACATTGGTGGAATATCCCTAACAAATAGTCGGTAAATACTGCCCCAAAACGTAATTTGAACTGATGATTTGACTTTGTGTTTTTAACTTTCCTTAGCATTTTCTTATCTCTCAAATAGTCAAGTGGATCTGTGATCTTACAGATTTGGGATTTGTCATCAACACCTTAAATAATGAGGATAAAGAACCCATTTCCCTAGCCAATGAGAAATAAGGAAATATATTAGGTTATTTTTTTTTACATTGTATAGGTGGGTATGAATAGGAGTATCTGCATATATTAATGTGCCCTCTCTGTATAATTATTTTAGTTTTTGCTCATTCCAACAACATGACTTCATTTGAAATGGGGGAAAAATTTCCCTGCCTAGCTATTTAAAAGTCTATAAAGATTTTTTTTACTTGCAGAAAAAGAGGGAGAAAGATATTCAAAAAACATTTGTTGAGTACCTAGTATGCACAAAGTGAGAGGCAGAGAGGTATAATGGATGGGTGTTGGCCTCGTAGTCAAGAAGTCCCCAGTCCAAGACTGGACTCTGATACTGTCTATGTGACCCTGAGTAAATGACTTAACCTCACAGTGCCCCAAGTAGCTCTTCAAGACTAGAAATTGCAAATGGAATTTGCTGCTGCTACTTCTGCCCCACCCAGAGACTCACAGAATTTATTTTTCTTCTTCCTTGGACAGCAGCTACCAAAGAAAAAGGAGAGAGAGGTTTTATCTATTCATGTATTTCTGTATGCAATTTCAGCTTAGTAGCCAATTAATTTTTTTTTGTCACCATGTGCTAAACCAATAGGGAACATTCAGGACACCTGTATGTGCTCTGAAAAGGGGGCACCCTAATTATGTGTTTTCAGAAAAAGGCTCACTAAGCTTCTCGTCATTTTAATACAGGGCATAATATAACATTCATGCTTCAAATACTGGGCCCTCATTGGCCCCAAATTGGTCACCTACATAAATACGTAAATTAGATAAATTAACAAATAAATAAATGAAAAGAACAAAAACCTAAACTAATCATATCAGACTTTGAAATGTTATTTTCAAAAGGTTTTTTTTTCTATCAAATCGCATATGGCTCTGCTGAGGGAGTGGTTTTTGCAGGGTAAAAGGGGAGGGAGCTGTTTCTGAAGGGTGATATTCTTACATAGGGATGGCAGTTATGGAAGGAGAACAGCTACCACTGGGGAACAGCAAAGATGGGCAACCACCTCTTCTGACCCCAGATCTCTGTGTAGACTGGTAGGCTAGAGGCTCTGGAATGCAGTAGGATGAGCACTCTGATTAAAAGTCCAAAAGTCAAGTGGGGCTCAGTTGTATACAATTTTTGACAAAGAGCCAATGGGGAGGCAAGAGAGTAGAGAAGAAGGAAAAGAAGGAAAAGGGGGAGGAAGAAGGAAGAAAAGGAGGAGGAGGGAAAGAAGAAGAAGAAGAAGAAGAAGAAGAAGAAGAAGAAGAAGAAGAAGAAGAAGAAGAAGAAGAAGAAGAAGAAGAAGAAGAAGACAACTTATTTGGCACCAACAATACAAGTTTCTCACAAAGTGGGAAGCTGAGTCTCACTGATTTTTGTTTGACCAGAACATTATCCTGTGGCCATTTTTCCTGAAAGCACGATTCAACATTAAACAAAATACACTGGAGCTTGCTCAGGCACAGTACTCAGTGTCCATGTGCCAGGCAGGTCCAGAATTAAGGGTAATCAAGGTGGGCAGATTCCATGGGGCAACATTTAGGCAAATGCAATAATGGATGCTTTCTAATATTACTTTTTATAAATGCATACATTTTTTATTACCAGAAAATTTCACTCTCCATTGAATTTAGATATCCTCTTCCCTTTTCCCAGGTTGAATTCCTACCCAATTTTGAAAACCTACTTCAAAGGTCACCAGTAATTCTTTCCTCTTGTATGTCAGCCCTCACCTTTTTATAATATCATAGTCACTTATGTTTGTGTTTTCTGCTCCTATTTGATGGTGAGCTCTGTGATGGTGGGGCAACGTTTTATCAAAAATGTTTTGTCCTCCATACCTAGCACAGGGATAGGTATATGAGTGATCATTAAAAATATTTACTGAATTAAATAAGTGATTTTTGTGAGAAGTTAAGAGGTATGCAGTACATTGAAGGAACCAGACTTCTAGTGGATATTAATACACAGGGGATACAATTTTCAAAACTGTTCTAAGATGCACAACTGCCTTGTCCCAGCTGTTATTGCGATAATGGTGTACTGTGGGGATAAAAATGATATATTATGTGGACCTTATGTTATTTGAGTAAGGAAATACTCTTGGATGAGATACAAGATTGAGCCATAAAATGTTGACAGGCTTACACTGACGTTTCTGTGTATTCAGGAGGTGAAAGACATTGAAACCTAATCTTTGATTGCAGAATCACAGTGTCTGAAAATTAGAAGGGACTTCAGTCCAACTCCATATTATCCCCTCCCCCTAGGCAACATAGTTATCAATCTCCTTGACAAAATTGGGATTCAAGTAGAGTCTATCTTCTCACCTCCCTTTCAGTGCCCTTCCTTCCCATCCACATCCTATTTTCTCTCCAAGAAGCAAAATTATATCATTTTAAAGCTAAAAGGGAATTTGTAAGTAATTTAATCCAAAGTCCTTGCTCACAACAGCTGTTAAGCCTGGAAGGCTCTTTGCTAAGGTGTAAGTAGCTAGTGGCTTTGGGTGCTGTTAACTCTCCAAGGAGTATTTACATTTTAATAGGGAACTTTTGAAGACTGAACAACCTAAGAGACCCAAAGGAGTAAGTTTCTAATGGTGAAATTTCAGGCAGAAATGACAGACTGACTGATGGGAAAGCTATTTTTGCAGCCCTGAAATCTCATCATTTAGGTGACTTCCTACTTAGAAGATTTTCCCTGTTACGAAAATGTGTTTTACTGAAAAGGGGCAATCAGATTTTAGATGACTCTCAATTTTCCATATTACAGGGAGACCATGGAAGCATTGGTAATAGAGCCAGCGAGTTTGACTTTGATTCCTGGCCAAAAAATTCAACACCCTTAGACCAACATTGCCGTGAGCCCCTCTAAACTTAGCTTGGCTAATCTACAAATGGCATAACATCATCAGGCCTGCTTTTGGAGGGCTTCCAGCTCAGGGGGAAGTCCTCCTGACATAGACTTTGAGAAGTTAGGTCAACATTATGATCACAGCATTGTAGAAATGTTAAACAC
The DNA here is from genome assembly GCF_003287225.1 of Phascolarctos cinereus. Taxonomy (NCBI): domain Eukaryota; kingdom Metazoa; phylum Chordata; class Mammalia; order Diprotodontia; family Phascolarctidae; genus Phascolarctos; species Phascolarctos cinereus. The sequence goes on along the minus strand of NW_027555958.1, from coordinate 72,122,816 downwards.
TTCCCAGCTTATCATACCTTTTTTATTTCTCTTGCTCTTCTTTTGATGGAGGTACTAATGAGCAAGGAAAGGACCAGAGGGCAAGGAGTAGGAGGCAGAAAGAAGAAAAACCAGAGTTGTAGATGATTCACAAATTGGGTTACCAGGACCACAGTAATCAAAAGTTGCCTGCATTAATAATTGGATAAAAGTTGGTTGTGTTATAATGAGGGAAGCTGATGCTACATTCAATCCTTCTTGAAGGATTTTTTTTTTTGCAAATTTCCATATTTTGAAATTTTGGAGTAAGAATTTGTATTCCTACCAACTACTTCCAACTTATCACCATGAACTTTTTTAATCCTCTGGTGAGGAAAATATCATGTTAGGGAATAGAAAAAAGAAGATGGCATCCATATCTGTATGTGTGGGGTGAAGAATAAAGAACAGAGGGAAAAAAACAATGATGTTATATTTGGTATGCAGGCATTCTCACTGTAAGAAACAACTACACTATATTTTTTGGCAAATATTAGAGGAGCCAAACCTAATGACTCCTTCCATAACATATAATACTTCCTATTTTATTCCAACAAACATAATGATATCATTTTAGTTGAGTCACAGTTTGTCAATCAATCACATAATAAGCATTGATCAAGTGCCTGCTGTGTTCTAATCACTGTGCTAATCACTGGGGGTCAAAAAAAAAAGAAAGAAAAGAGAACAGTCCCTACGAGTCAAGGAGCTTCCACTCTAAGTGCTTTCACAAGTTTTCCTTCATTCCATCTTTACAGGCAACCCTCAGAGAAGGCCAGGAAAACATTGTTGTCCCCATCTTGCACATGAGGACACTGAGGCTCACAGAGGTTAATTGTATTACTCAAGGCTACCCAGGTATTAGTGAGGAACCTAAACTCAATTCCAGTTCTAATGACTACAAGTCTAATGCTCTTTCAACTCAAATTGCATTTTTTGATTCATCAAACTTTTAGTTTCCATTAAGCATCTACTGAACATAAAGAACTCTGCAGGGAAGATATATAAAGACAAAGAAAAAATGAAACAATTCCTGTCCTCAAGGAGCTTCCATTCTATTAGAGGAATGCAACATGACCACATACATGGTAAGTTAAAAAAAAAGGGCCTAAGGAATACATGAGGCAGCTACATGGTGCAATGGATAGAGCACTAGGCTTGCAATCAGGAGAACCTGAGTTTAAATCTGGCCCCCGATACTTCCTAGCTGTGTGACCTTGGGCAAGTCACTTAACCTGAAGAAGGAAATGGCAAATCACTTCAGTATCTTTGCTGAGAAAACTCCATGGGCAGAGACCCATGACATAATCAAGAGCTCACTGAAACTACTGAACAGCAATAAGAGCAACAACAAGGAATGCATACAAAATAATTTCAGGAGGGAGAGAGCGCTGACAAGTGAGGGGATTGAGAAAGGCATTATATGACAGCTGAACTGCACTTTGAAGGAAAAGAGGGATTCTGGATGGTAGAGAAGTAAGTGAATTTTGACACAGGGCCCTACCTCTCTCAACAAAAGTGTGGAAGTGGGACATGAGAGGTAGAATTTTTTTATAAGCAGTCCAGTTCGACTAGAAAGGTAAGCGGTAGGTAGATTGCAAAGGGCTTTAAATGTCAGACTGGGGATTTTTTATTTTACCCAAGAGGCAATAGATATGCTTCCTCTCTATGACCCATCCAATGGCAGCCTGAGATAAGACAGGAAGAATACTAGAAGCCTCATGCTCTTACAGTTGTATCCTTTCAATTTTTTTTTTTCTGAAAGTAAGCTACACTCTTCAGAAAGCATGCCTGGGGGATGCTGAAATTTTGTAATATCATGGATGGATTTACATTTTCTTTATGGAAACCAGTCATCAAGGTAGAGGAATTAGATGGTTTAAATTTTACAGCCCCTATGTAATTGACCTCAGGCAGGGATAAAAATGTAGATAACTGAAGGTGAAAGTAAAGAGAGTGCTTATTAGTAAATTGTTCTCTGAGGGTATTCAGACAATTTTGTGTTTGTTTAGACATGCTATTTCCTCAATGTGGGGAACTCCCAAAGTGGAAACACTCTTCATTCATTGCTGCTCAACAACTTCTCAGTAACTTTTAGATTTAGAAAGTTCTTACATGTATCAGAAACAAGGCATAAACCCAGGTTTTTCTAACTCCAAAGCTGGCCTTCTAACTACTACACCACACTGCCTCCATTTGGACAACATGAGGTTATATTTTGTAGTCTCTGTACTTACTTTTGTGAAGATGTGCAGAGCTAAGACAATAATCTAAAAAGTCTGTTATCACCAACTTTTGTTACAGAAGAATAACCCCTAAGAATGACAGGTGATCAATATGCTAAACAATTAATATCAAATATGCAGCAAAATGATGCATAATCCCGCTAGTGGAAAAGATTCAATATAAATAGTAGGTAGGCTGTTGCCAGAAAATGCTCTTTAGCATGTGAAATAATAAAGTAAAATACTTGAAAGATGAATGGCATTGTTGATTTGCATACCTTGGCTTCAATACATTTACACAATATTTGCATTAGAAACATATCTGAAGCCAGCCAATGGAAAAGAATACATGGTTTTTTACCAACATGCTTATACATTAATAATATTACTTGGCAATCTGATGTTTCAAGACCTAGGGTGAATTACTTATTAAAAACCCATATACAGCTATCTGTCTTTATCTTTCTTTCTGTGTGAGCCATAATGGCTCTGATTGTTTTCAAAATTACATTTGGACAGGATATGACTGTTACATGAGACCTCTCCAACCAATATCATTTCCCTCACTCATAAAATACATTATACTGCTGTGTGCATTGAGCCAAATCATTAATGAAGGAAGCATAACCTAACCTTTGTGCTTCTGATTTGACCAGCAGTTACACTGTGGCAAGCTAACATCTTAGAAATTGTTTAAAAAGTGAAACTAGCATGATGATGAATATTTATGGTGTAGTAGTCACTTATTTCTTGAAAACGCAGTCTGCAATTCTGAATCATTTCCTTCTTAACTATTCTCTAGGAGACTTAACTAGGAGATAGGGAAACAGATTTTGAATTAGGCATTATTTGCAAAACTAAGCAAGATGCCACCTCTGTGGATTTCAATTATGCAAGAACAGTGATAGCCATTAAAGAATCTTCTGAATGTGTGAATTATTGAAATAAGCTAAAAACATACCTCCCCTTTGCCTGTTTTTTTTTTAAATTTGACAGCCATTAAAAAAAAAAGGCACTAATTCATGGTGCTCGGCACTTTGTAGAAGCTTAATAAATGTTTGTTGATTGATTGCTGCTATGCGTTAAAAGAACAAGGAAAAGCCAATATGGCAGCTGAATAGTGTTATTTTTGTTGCAATACTTTTTATCTGTAATTCTCTTTGGAAAATTCTTTTAATGCCTTTTTATCACCAAAATATGATGGAGATGATCAAGAACGTGTAGGGCAAGTGACCCTAAGTGTGTTGTAGGTTAGTTACAAAGAACTTTTACTTTCCCCCCCACAAATTGCCTAGCTTAGAAAAAAAAACCAAACCAATTCTACAAAATCAATCTGATGAAACACGGCAATGGAATAAGACATCTTCCTATATCTACACACAATACTCTCACATGCATACACATGCATGCATACATCCATGCATACATGAATATATATGTATGTATATATCCACAATCACATCAGACATATCTAATATCATTTAGGTAAAACCACTGATTTTGTTGGAAAGGACATGGGCAAATTTAAATAGGAAACTGGGAGTACAAAGAATCTGCCTTTATAAGAACATGCTATTAATCATTCCTTGAGATTTGACTGCTGGTCTTATGATCACGAGAGAGACAGACAGACAAACAGAGAAAAACAAGGATTCAGAGACAGACAGAGATAGAGGCATAGACAGAAGTAGAAAGAAACAGGTAGAGAGCCCTAAAGCCACGTAATACTTTAATTTTGAGAGAAAACAGTCCTTTCGCTCCTCAGGTAAAAGCGAATTGCTCTCCCTCTCCATTCTTCAAAAAAGCCACCAGTTCAGATGTCTAGTGTAATCCTACGTGATTTAAGCTTTCATGTGAGTTGCTCTGTCAGTTATCCCTTTAATACCCAAATGTCATTTTTCACAATTGAAAATTGCTTGAAAGTATACAAATGTGTACTTCCCAACCTGGCTGTCATTCTCAGGGTCTTCACCAATTCTTCCCAAAAGGACAGTGATTTTCAGGGCCAACTTAGGAAATGTTCAAACCCCTGTAATCACATAACTACAGAATCTAGGGTCTATGGAAGGTGATTCACTACTTGTTCTAATAGCATATTGAAAGGCCAGGCCCTGCCTTTCCTAGATGAATTCCCACTAAGCGCAAATAAGTTTCGTTAAGTATTAGGAAACAGAGGGAATGAAATAACGATTCAATAACAAAGAATCCAAATAGGATTCTTTCCATGGAAGAAGATATTACCATCTGTATGTCTGAACTACTTTGGCAACAGATATAAATTGAGTTATTGTGGAGGAAACAAGGAGAGGAGGAGTAAAAGAAGAACTTTAATTTGTTGCTGTTGTTGTTATGTTTCCTTTTGGCTACTTGCTTACACTAACTACTGCTACTATATACTACTACTATATACCCACATATACACACATACACCACACATATATACACACATATGTATAAATGAATATATTTGTGTATATATGTATGCATATATATTTCAAACATATATATTCAAAGTATCATAGTTGTTTTCGTGCTAAGAGATGATATTGACACAAGACATTACATAATATTAGGAAAAAATTACATACATTGCATTGGAGCAATACTGAGAGGCTGCCTTGCCTCCACTAAAAACAGAGTGAAAAACTGAGTATCTGCCAATGTAGATCTCCAGTTGAAAGCAGATAAGCCATTAGCTTTGGCTCCATATATCACTTCCTATATTATCAGCCATGGAAAGTGCCAGCTATAGAACCTGTGGGATGAAGGATCATGGAACCCAGATCTGCCTTTTGGAGTGAGTCTAGATGAAGGTACCATTATGAAACTGCTCAGAGCATTTGAGTGACAGCTCTTTGAGGGAAGATGTTTTGTGGGATTGGATCCTTAAACTCTAATTACAAAAATAACAATAACAACAGCAAAACTTCATTGGGCACTAAAACCTTGTTGCAAAACAGAAAAGCCTGGGAAAAAAGGGTTCCAGTAGTAAAGATCTGCTCAATAGAAAGGGAATTGACTCATATTACCGTAATGTAGCTATCAGTTTGGAAAGCCAGGTTCAGTGGAAATCTGGAGAACAGGTCAACTATGTTACTCATGACAGGGAAATGTAAGGAGGAAAAAAATCAAATCAATAAAGTCCTATTTGATGTTAAAACAAAATAGTGATTTGGCTAGTCTTGTATAAACAGATGGTGTCTGAATACTTAAAATAGAAGATGCCATTGAGAATCAACAAAGGGGTCAAAAAAGAACAACTCAGTATAAGCTGAATTTATTTTCTGGCTTTCATGGGGTTCTTATACCAGTAATAAGACCTATAGCATTCATCCATGAATATATACACCTTATACAAACACAGAAGATAGACGAGTCAAATTGAAAATGAGGAAAATAGGGGCTGGATTTGCCTTTGGGAAATTGTAAAGTGCTTTGACTTAATTCAGGTTTCTTTATGAAACATAAGTCCCTCTTTTTGGTACTGATATTCTTCTGGTGTTGTTGCATAGCTGTGGGTCACAGAACCCTACATATCCCAAAGAATATAAAGTTGTGATCATTCAAAACACCATAGACAGGTACAAGGTGGGCAAGCAAGTCTGTAATATATTAGAAAACAAGGAATTGAAAAGGAGAAACAATTTCAAGGATGTCATCAAATAAATGTTTGAACGAAAAAAAGATGGTCTTGTCCTGTGGTAAGATGATGTACTCCTTTAGTATTCATGTGATATCAAAAGAAAGAAACATGACTCCTCACAGGTTGAGTGGATACCCCCAGTAGTGACCTTACTAAGGCATGGACAAAAAGGCAGGCATGGATGGATGTGATCCAGGTCATTTGAAGGAATATCTTTATAGTAATGAGATCACAGAACCATTTGAATATTTGAGCATTTGTAAAAAGACTCTTCTGGCCTCATCTGATCTGGCCTCTGCTTGGGAACATTGAGGGTCCTTGTCATTAATCTTTTATGGCACGGTGGCCATGTCATGAGACTAGGAGAATGATCTGAAATTGTAGCATCCAGAGAGAAGAAGTTTCTGAGATCCCCCTCCCTCTTGATTATGGTGAAAATTTCCTAAAATAAGTGTCATGAATGATTGTGATAATTCACCTCTCTCTTGGCATTAGAAGGTAGGGGGCCTACTAGAAGCCAGTGAGTTTCCTGTTTCTTTCTCCTGATACTTCCAAGTGGTAGGAGATTGATCAGAGAAACTGGGCTTCACTCTGCGGGCTGGTTATTCAAATTTGCTATATTTGTTACTATAACTGCTACTGCTTGTATTTTCATTATTTTGCTAATTAAATGGATTTACTTTTACTGCTGTAAGGGGCAGCTTGTGAACAATGACTTGATCTAAGAGGAAGGAGCAAATTTCAAGTGGATGGGGATAGAACCAATGCGATTATTTGGGTAAGATAGCAAAGGGGAAATTGGCCATAAACTGCTACAGGCTTGAAAACACACACACACAAACAAACATATATAAAGAGTGCTTAGTCTGAAAAAAGAAGTCTCCCATAGTACACTATGGGATCCAATCTTTACTCTTATTTATTCAACTTTTTTGTCAATTACTTGGTGTAGAAAACATGCTTATCAAATTTAGGATGACACAAATTCAATTTAATAGTTTTCAATACAATGAAAATCCAATTCTTGCTATGTGCAATGAATTCTATAAAGTGCTGGACATATACATAAAAAATGAGAAATATGCCCTTCCCCTCAAGTACTTTACATTCTACTTATGGGATATTGCATGTGCACAGATTTGAGAAGTGAGAAACAGCTTACAGCTACTAGGAATGAGGAAAGATATCTTCTAGGAATTGGCAACTGAGCTGAACTTTGAAAAAAGCCTAAAGTTTATTAGGAGACAGAGGTGAGAAGGAAGTACATTGTAGGTATGGTTATGATAGCCTATGAAAAGGTACAGGCTAGAGATGGTTCAGGGGAGTTAGTAAGCTAGTTCTAGTTTGGCTGGAATACACAGTTCATTAATAGGAGTAATTTATATTTGATTTAGATTGAAGCCAGATAATCAAAGGATTTTACCGTCAGGAAGAAGAGTTTTTATTTTATACTAGAGGCAATAGGGAACCAATGAAAATTTTAAAGCAGCAGATGGACTTTGTCAAAGTTGTCACTTAGGAAGATTATTTTCCTGGTTGTATGAAGGGAGAGAGTCTACAAGTAGGGGGCCAACCAGGAAGTTATTGGGATAGACCAGATGAAAGGTAATGAAACCTTGAACTAGAGTGAAATCCACGTGAATGGATGGAAAGTTATGATAGTGAATTGACAAGATTTGTGAACTGATTGATTGGAACAGTAGTAAGAGAAATGGAAGAGTCAAAGATCCCCAGGATTACCCAACATAATGACTTGAAGGGTAATTAGGAAGTTTGGAGGAGGCACTGTTACCCATCTCCAACCTGCTGGTAGGATGCTAAAAACTTGCATAGACTTGAGGTGGATACACAAGGGGGCTCACTAATCTGCTTAGAATTTTAAGCTACTTGGAGAAGATATTAGAAAGGATGAACAAAAGAGGATAAATGTCAGAGTGCGGCATGGTCCTGTGAAAACAGGATTAGGTATTGAAGCATGAAAAGAACTGAGATTGGAATGGACATGTAAGAGCAAGAAAGAGATGTTTTCAGTACTATACTAGTGAAAAGAGTTGTGGTGAGCAAAAGGATAAAACTGCTTTTCACAGTGAATGGGGCAATGATAACTGATATCTGAGAGAAAGCAATGCTATTCAACTCATATTTTCTTTCATTTTCTTTTGTGGCCTGGCAAAAACACAATAGAGGCCACTAGGTGGCACAACGAGTAGAGTAATACACCTAGTATTATGAAGACCTGAGTTCAAACCAGACTAGTCATTTTTGAGCTATGTGACCCTGGGCAAGTCACTTAACCAGTTTGCTCCACTTTTCTCATCTTTAAAATAAGGATGATAATAGCAACTATCCGTGAGGATTGTTGTGAGAAACAAATGTGATAATATTTGTAAAGTACTTAGTAAACTTTAAAGCACTTATTATGAATGCTATCATCATCATCATCATCATCATCATCATCATCATTTGGCTAATAGAAAGGTGATATGTAAGAAAGTGCTAAGAGAGCACCTAACTGCCTGCCTTTGGTGATTTGAAGATTGCTGAGGTATGTGAACTACATATGTGGACCCCAAAAGAACTGGTGAATGTGATTACTGAGCTCTTGCCAGTGATCTCTGAAACACTGTGAGCAATGGCAGAAATGCTGCAGGACCAGAGAAGGCTAGACAGTGGGCCTATTTTCAAAAAAAGCAAAGGGAATCAAGGCTTCAAACTATAGTAGACTTGAATTTTTCCTGGCAAAATTCTAAAAATCATTTTTAAAGGGATGATTAGTGAATAGATGCCCAGAAAAGGAAGCTGTGTTCACAAGTAACCAACATAGCTTCATCAAGAAGTGTGTTGGGGAAGGTAGGGATAAGCATTTATATCACCAAAATGCCAACAGTATCACATGTAAGCAGGACAGAATCTCAGACTTGAAAGGAACCTCATGGCCATGTAGTCTGACAGCTGGAAAAGAATTCACTTTACCCACATGCCCAAGAAGTAGTCATCTTGCCTTTATGTGAAGAGAAGAGAAACCCTTAATCTCTGATGCTGCCCATTCTACTTTCAATAACTCTCATAGTTAACAATGTTTTCTTTATGTCAAGCCTGTATTTTCTGTTTTGCTAGGGCCACGCATTGCTGCCACTTATGCCCTTAGGGGCCAAGCAGAACAAATTGAATCCTTCTTCCACATGATAAAATTTTTCTTCTACCATGCATCAGCCACTGTGCTAAGTTTTTTTTTTTAACAAATATTATTTTATTTCATGCTCACAAAAATCCTCCAAGGTAAGGGCTACTGTGATCCCTATTTTATAATTGAAGAAACTGAGGCTGTCAGAATTTAAGTGCCTTGCCCAAGATCATACAGCTATAATAAGTGTCTGAGACTGTATTTGAACTCAAGTCTTCCTGACTTCAGGCCCAGTGTCCTATCCACTGCTCTACTGGCTGCCTCAAGAACAGTCATATCCAACCAATGTTCTTTTCATTTTGAGGTAGGGTTATTAGACTGGAAGAGCCAAAGAATATAATATATACAGTGTTGCTAGATAGGAGGAAAACATTTTTAAAAGACTCATGCTAAACAGGTGAACATATAAAGAGATGTGGGTTAAACAGTAGATAGTATACTTAGGTGTATTAGGAATAGGTTCAAGTGGCAAATCTAGACAGTCTTTAATATTTCAATATCAATCTAGAGGGAAATCTTAAGTGGAGGGTGGCAGAAATCTGTATTTGGTTCTGTGCTGTTATATATATATATATATATATATATATATATATATGTATATATACACACACACACACACACATACATAAATACATACATGCACACACACATATATAATCAAAGACAGATTAAGGTTTAAGTATCATGCTTATAAAATTTTCAACTAACACAAAAATGAGAAAGATATCTAACTATAATGGATGACAGGATTCAGAATGATCTTGGTAAACTATAATATCGAGGTTGAATCAAATGTAGTAAAATTAATAGGAATGCATCAAGCATTGTACTTGGGTTCAAAAAGTCTACTTTATGAGTACAAAGTGGGGAAGGTGTGGCTACCAGGGGTGGGCAACCTACGGCCTCAAAGCCACATGTGGCCTTCTAGGTTGTTGTGTACAGCCTTTTGACTGAATTCAAGTTTTGCAGAACCAATCCTTTTATTAAGGGGACTCATTCTCTGAAGTTTGGATTCAGTCAAAGGGCCATACTTGAGGACCTAAAGGGTCACATGTGTCATCAAGGCCTCAGGTTCCCCAGCCCTGGCTGCTAGACCTTCATTCATTTAAAAAAAAAATCTGAGAGTTTTGTGGATTGCAAGTTCCTTATGAATCAGCAATGTGATGTAGCAGCCAAAATAGCTAATGCAATCCTAGGTTTCATTGAGAAGCACAGTTTATAGTACTAAGAATGTGATTAAAACCATGCTCGATTCTGTCTGAGAAAAGGCACGAATAAACTGGAGAACATTCAGATAAAGACAACTAGGAGAGTGGAAGCCTGTGAATTTAAACTATCTGAGTACAGACTGAAGGGATGATAGGAGGTAATCTAGTCCAGGCTTTTCATGCTATAGATGAGACCTAGAGAGGTTAAGCAACTTGTCCTAGGTTATACAAGTACTAAACAGAGGAGCTAGAATTTGAACTCAGGTCTTATAATTCCAAATTCAGCACACTTTTGCCTGCACCAGTCTGTTGATCAAAGATTTAGAGGAGATAATCTCACTCACTCTGGCTATTTGAGGGACAATCACGTGGAAGGATTTCATTTGTTCTGTTTGACTCCAAAGGGCAAAAGTGGCAGCAATGCCTGGCCATCACACAGAACAGAAAATACAGGTTTGACATAAGGAAAACATTGTCAACTATGACAGTTGTCCAAGAGCAGAGTGGGCAGCATCAGAAATTAAGGGTTTCCTTTCTCTTCAAGTAAAGGCAGGTTGACCACTTCAGCTGGCAGACTAGGTTCCTTCCAATTCTGAGATTCTGTCATGTTGACATGTGATACTGTTGGCATTTTGATGGGTATCATAAACCTAATAATTAGAGCACTGTTATGAAATTTTTAAAGCTTAACTGTTTGTGATCATTGCTAATGATGGGAATCTTCTATCTCTTTGAAGGAGTCAGGGTTGTTGTATGGCCAGCCATCCCTCATTTGGCTACAGGCAATATTGGAGGTGTCTTCAGTGAGCCATGGATCAAGGAGATGGATTTCTATTCTAAATATTATTTGAGTCCCTTGTGCAAAACATCATTCCCTACAGATTCAGGCTAACTGGATGAAGGTGCCAAATTTCTGTTCATTAAAGGAGTCCGACACCTGCTCAATTCATAACTGACTCCTTCCTTTGAAAAGGAATCATCCAATAATCTTTAGAGCTGGAAGGGTTCAAACTATAGATGCTCAAAGATATGGTTCTACCCTTGAGAGCAGAGTGAGGGGCAGCTTTGGGTTCTCAAAAGATGGAATGCAAATAGAAGCATTTTTCGAGCAGTAGCAGAGGTTTAGATTGAGGCTTTTTTGGATGATTTTTTTAAACTTTGTTGTCTATTCTCTTCTTGTACAGTTGATCAAGAGAACCACAGTCTTTCAGCTCCATTGCAACTTTGTTGTCTATTCTATTTGTTCAACCAATAGAATAGTTCAAACCAATAGTTCGAAGCAATACTTCACAACAATAATTCAAACCAAGAGCTTACCATTGTCAATGCCTTTTCCCTTCTCTCTCTGTGTCTCCCTCTCTCTGTCTCTCTGCATCAGTCTTCATTTCTCTATTTCTCTCTCTCTCTCTCTCTCTCTCTCTCTTCTCTCTCTCTCTCTCTCTCTCTCCCTCTTCCCTCCCCCCTCTTTCCCCCCTCTCTCATTCTTCTGTTCTCTCCTGGTGGTAGAATAGTCCTCAGTTCTTCTCCTAGAAACAATGGGTAGAAGGCTACTTTTTTTTATTAATTTATTTTGGTTTATCAACAATCACTTCCATAGGCTTTTGAGTTTTAAATTTTTCTACTTTTCCTTCACCGACTCCCTCCCCAAGATGGTGTACAATCTGATATAGGCTGTTCATATACATTCCTATTAAACATATTTTCACATTAGTGATGTGGTAAGGAAGAATTAGAACCAATAGGAGAAACCATGAGAAAGAGGAAACAAAACAAAACAGAAGAAAAAATAGCAAATAGTATGCTTTGATCTGCATTCAAACTCCATAGTTCTTTCTTTGGATGTGGATAGCATTTTCCATAATGAGACCTTTGGAGATGTCTTAGATCCTTGAATTGCTGAGAAGGGCTAAGTCTATCAACATTAGTCATTGCACAACATGGCTATTACTGTGTACTATGTTCTCCTGGTTCTGCTCACTTCACTCAGCATCAATCCATACAAGTCTTTCCAGGTTTTTCTGAAGTCCACCTGTTCATTATTTCTTATAGCACAGTAGTATTCCATTACATTAATATACCACAACTTGTTCAACCATTCCCCAATTGATGGACAGTCTCTAATTTCCAATTCTTTGCCACCACAAAAAGAGCTGCTATAAATATTTTTGTACATGTGGGTCCTTTCCCCATTTATGTGAACTCTTTGGGATACAGACCTAGAAGTGCTATTGCTGACTCAAAGGGTATGCATTAGTGTTCCAGTTTTCCCACATTATCTCCAACATTTATCATTTTGCTATTTTGCCATGTTGGCCACTCTGATAGGTGTGATATGGTACCTCAGAGTTGTTTTGATTTGCATTTCTTTAATCAATAGTGATTTAGAGCATTTTTTCTTACGACTATAGATGGCTTTAATTTCTCCATCTGAGAACTGCCTGTTCATATCCTTTGACCATTTATCAATTGGGGAATGACTTTTATCTTATAAATTTGACTTAATTCTCTATGTATTTTAGAAATGAGGCCATTATCAGAGAGACTGGTTGTAAAAAATTCTTTCCCAATTTTCTACTTTCTTTTAAATCTTGGTTTCATTGGCTTTGTGCAAAAAATTTTCAATTTAATGTAATCAAAGTTAACCATTTTGCTTTTTGTAATGTCCTTTATCTCCTGTTTGGTCATTAATTCTTCTGTTCTCCATAAATCTGACAGATAAACTATTCCTTGCTCTCCCAGTTTGTTACAGTATCAGCCTTTGTATCTAAATCATTAGCCTGTTTTGCCTTTATTTTGGTATATGGTGTGAGATTTTGGTCTGTGCCTAGTTTCTGCCATAATCTTTTCCAGTTTTCCCAGCAGTTTTTGTCAGAGAGGGAGTTCTTATCCCAGAATCTGGGGTGTTTGGGTTTATCAAATAGTAGATTACTACTGTGTCTTGCTTACTTAACCTATTCCACTGATCCACCACTCTATTTCTTAGCCAGTACCAAGCAGTTTTGATGATTACTGCTTTATAATACAATTTAAAATGTGGAATGGCTAAGCCACTTTCCCCTGCATTTCTTCTCATTAGTTCCCTTGATATTCTGGACTTTTTGTTATTCCAAATGAATCTTGTTATTGTTTTTCCTAATACTACAAAATAATTTTTTGGTAGTTTGATTGGTATGGCACTGAATGAGTAAATTAGCTTAGGTAGAATTGTCATTTTTATTATATTAGCTTGGCCTACCCATAAGCAACTGATGTTTTTTCCAATTAATTAGATCTGACTTTGTGTGAAAAGCGGAATTTCTCTTTCTATCTCTTGCCGTGGGGCTTTGTTGGTAATGTATAGAAATGCCAATGATTTATGTGGGTTTATTTTATAGCCTGCAACGTTGCTAAAGTTGTTTATTATTTCAAGTAGTTTTTTACTTGATTCTCTAGGATTCTCTAAGTATATCATCATATCATCTGTAAAGAGTTTGTTTCTTCTTTGCCTATTCTAATACTTTCAATTTCCTTTTCTTCTCTTATTGTTAAAGCTAACATTTCCAGTACGATATTGAACAACAGTGGTGATAATGGATATCCTTGTTTCACCCCTGATCTAATTGGAAATGTTTCTAGCTTGTCCTCATTACATATGATGCTTGCTGAAGGTTTTAGGTAGATGTTATTTATTATTTTAAGGAAGACTCCATTTATTCCTATGCTCTCTAGTGTTTTTAATGGGAATGGATGTTGTATTTTGTCAAAAGTCTTTTCTGTATCTATTGAGATGTTCATGTGGTTTCTGTTAGTTTTGTTGTTGATTTGATCAATTATACTGATAGTTTTCCTAGTACTGAACCAGCCCTGCATTCCTGGTATAAATCCTACCTGGCCATAGTGTACTATTCTTGTGATAATTTGCTGTAATCTATTTGTTAATATTTTATTTAAAATTTTTTCATCTAAATTCATTAAGGAAATTGGTCTAGGTTTAGGTATCAGCACTATATTTGTATCATAGAAAGAATTTGGTAAGACTTCTTCTTTGACTATTTTCCCAGATCATCTATATAGTATTGGAGTTAATTGTTCCTTAAATGTTTGGTAGAATTTGCTTGTAAATCCTTCTGGCCCTGGAGTTTTTTCCCAGGGAGTTCATCAATGGCTTATTCAATTTCTTTTTCTGACATAGGGTCATTTAAGTATTTTACTTCCTCTTCTATCAATCTGGGCAATTTATATTTTTTGTACATAGTCATCCATTTCACTAAAATTGTCAAATTTATTGGCGTACAGTTGGGCAAAATAGTTCCTAATTATTGTTTTAATTTCCTCTTCCTTGATGGTAGATTCACCCTTTACATTTTTGATACTGGTAATTTGGTTTTCTCCTTTCTTTCTTTTAATTAAATGAACCAAAGGTTTATCTATTTTATTTTTTTTTCATGAAACCAGTTCTTGGTTTTATTTATTAGTTCAATAGTTTTCTTAATTTCAATTTTCTTAATTTCTCCTTTGGTTTTCAGTATTTCCAATTTAGTGTTTAATTGAGGATTTTTAATTTCTTCTTTTTCCAGTTTTTTTAGTTGTCTGCCCAATTCATTGATCTCCTCTTTCTCTATTTTATTCATGTAAGCATTGAGAGATATAAAACTTCCCCTAAGAACTGCTTTTGCTGCATCCCATCAGTTATTGATTGTTTCTATGATTTGTTGTCTGATCCATTCATTTTTTGGGATTAGATTATTTAGTTTTCAATTATTTTTAGTCTATCTTTCCATGGCCCTTTATTAAATATAACTTTTATTGCTTCATGATCTCAAAATGATGCATTTAATATTTCTGCCTTTCTAAATTGTATTGTGAGGTTTTTATGACCTAGCACATGGTCAATTTTTGTGTATGTACCTTGTACCACTGTGAAAAAATATATTCCTTTCTATCCCCATTCAGTTTTCTCCAGAGGTCTACCATACCTAACTTTTCTAAAATTCTTTTCACCTCTTTAACTTCTTTCTTATTTATTTTGTGGTTAGATTTATCTAGTTCAGAGAGGGGGAGGTTGGGGACCCCCACTAGTATAGTTTTGCTGTCTATTTCTTCCTGTAACTCCCTGAACTTCTCCTGTAAGAATTTGGATGCTACTATATGTTTAGTAATGATATATCTTCATCGTCTATGGTGCCTTTTAGCAATATATAGTTTCCTTCCTTATCTCTTTTGATAAGATCTATTTTTGCTTTGTCTAAGTTCAGGATTGCTACCTCTGCTTTTTTTACATCAGCTGAAGTATAATATATTCTACCCCAGCCTTTCACCTTTACCCTGTGTGTGTCTCTCTGTTTTAAATGTGTTTCCTGTAAACAACATTTTGTAGGGTTATGTTTTTTAATCCATTCTGCAATCCACTTCCATGTTATGGGAAAGTTCATCCCATTCACATTCGCAGTTATGATTACTATCTGTGTCTTTCTTTCCATCCTATATCCCCCCCCATTTATGCTTTTCTTTCTTCTTTCTCCCTTTCCCTCCTCACTAGTGTTTTGCTTTTGACCACAGCCTGCCTCAGCCTCGCCTCCCTTCTATTAGCCCCTTCCCTTTTCTTCCCCTTTACCTTTACTACTTCTTTCCTCTCTTTTATCCCCCCTCCCTTTTTTTCCTCCTTTTCCCTCCTACCGCCTAAAGGGCAAGTTAGATTTCTATATCTAACTGATTATGTTATTCCCTCCTTGAGCCAAATCTGATTATAGTAAGGTTCAAACAATGCTCATCTCCCTCCCTTCTTTCCCTCTATTGTAATGGGTTTTTGTGCCTTTTCTTGTAACATAATTTCCCCTTGTCTGCCTCCTCCTTTTCTTTTCTCCTAGTATGGTCCCTTAGTTAGATCAGATTAATCCACTTACTTAGATCCATTTAACCCACTTGATTAGATTTTTTTATCATTACATCAGAGTCAATTTATACCTATCCCCTCTATGTATACTCATTTAAAGTGCTGTAATAACAATACAGTTCTCATGTGTTACAAGTGTCATCTTCCCTTGCAGAGATATAAACAGTTTGCCCTTATTAATGACATGTTGGGTTTTTTTCTGTCCCTTTTACCTTTTTATGTCTCTCTTGAGTCTTGTATTTGAAGATCAATTTTTCTGTTGAGCTCTGTTCTTTTTATCAGGAAGGTTTGGAAGTCCCCTATTTCATTGAATGTCTATCTCTTCCCCTGAAAGATTATGCTTATTTTTGCTGGGTAGTTGATCCTTGGTTGTAATCCAAGCTCCTTTTCCTTATGGAATAATCATATTCCATGTCCTATGGTCTTTTAATGTAAAAGCTGCGGGGTCCTGTGTAATCTTGATTGTGGCTACATGATATTTAAATTGTTTCTTTCTTGCTGCTTGAAGTATTTTCTCTTTGACCTGGTAATTTTGGAATTTGGCTACTATATTCCTTGGTGTTTTCAATTTGGTATCTCTTTTATGAGGTGATTGGTGTATTCTTTCTATGGCTATTTTATCCTCTGGTTCTAGGACCTCAGGGCAGTTTTCCTTGGTGATTTCCTGAAAGATGCTGTCCGGGCTTTTTTTATCATCATGGTTTTCAGGTAAACCAATAATTTTTAAATTGTTTCTCCTGGATTTATTTTCCAAGGCAGTTGTTTTACCAATGAGGCATTTTACATTTTCATCTCTTTTTTTTGTTCTTTTGTTTCTGTTTGACTGATTCTCGCTCTCGCACAGATTCATTAGCTTCCACTTGCCCAATTCTAATTTTTACCAAATTGTTTTCTTCTATTAGATTTTGTACCTCCTTCTCCATTTGGCCAATTGTATTTTTTAGGGACTTGTTTTCTACTGTTAATTTTTCTCCATCCTTTTCTAAGCTATTTACTCTCTCTTGCATACTTCTCATTTCTTTTCCCATTTTTCCTTCTACCTCTTATTTGACTTTTAAAATCCTTCTTAAGCTCTTCTAAGAAGGCTTTTTGGGCTTCAGACCAGTTCACATTCCTTTTTGAGGTCCCAGATAAGGGTTTGTGGACAATGTTGTCCTCTTCAGAATTTCTGCCTTGATCTTCACTGTTCCCATAATAAGAATCTATAGTACATTTCTTTTTGCTGATGGCTATTTCCTGGCCTTTTGAGATATTGAGCTCTCCTGCTGGAGAGGGGCCACTGACCCAAGCTTCTTGCATTGGGAGCCCAGGGCCTGGTCACTGGCTTTGTGTGTTGGGGCCTCAGATGCTAGCAGTTGGAGGCTGTAGGGTTCTGGCAGCTTACCTGTTGTTGGGCTGGAATCAGCAATACTGAAACTCTAGTCTGGCCCTTGGAGGTTGCCTGCTCACCTGGGCCTTTCCTTTCCCTTCTTTCACTTTCTTCTGCTCCTTGCAGATGGATGTTTCACTGTTGTGGAATGTTTCTCCTCCTAGGGGGAACCCTTGGAGCACTTCCCAGAGTTTTGCTGAAGCACTGGGTGACTTGGTTGCTGAAGAATGCTGAGGCATGTGGTGGTTTTTTTTTGAGCCAATTTCCACTGGTTCCCCTGCCCTTACTGAGGCACTCAGGGGTCCTGGTGTTGGTGTTTGCCTGCTCCACTACCTGGGGTTCAAGATCTCCCCCTGGTATGCTGAGGTGAGGCTTTCTGCTAGCTAGCTGGGACACCTCCTATTCTGTACTGCTTCCTTTCCCCTAGGGCAAGAGGGGCCTTTCCCATTAATCGGTCAAGCTACCTGGGCTACTGGACTGTTACACCCTGTCTTTCTGTTGGTTCAGCTGTTCCAGGGTTTTTCCTGTGGCAACTACTCCACCATTTTGACTCCCGGAAGCAGAACTAGGAGGCTACTTTTAAGGCAGGCAAAAAAATGATTTTTTTTTCTTCACAAATCATTGGTCATAGAATTAGAGTTGGAAAGGACCTCAAAAATCATCTAGGCCTATCTTATCATTTTACTGATACTTATACTGAGGCCCTGATTGATAAAATTAGACACACACACACACACATATACATACATATGTATGTGTACATATATTATAGTTACAATATAGCACATAATTACAGTAATTATATTTTATATAACGTGACTGTTGACAGATAATGTTTCCAAAAGAGCTACCATTATGAAGACACTTTATGGATGCCTTTGGCTCAACACAGCTCAAATTAGACTGATCCATGGTCATGACATAAGTTGTAGGAGGTGATATTTGAGGTTGTGGGGAAAAAAGGCATCTGATGTTACAATCCCAGAGAATCAATGAAGAAACTAGTTGAGATTATTAATAGTTTTAGTAAAGTATTAAGATGCAAAATAAATCCACAAAATCATCAACATTCCTCTATAGAACTAACAGAAAACAAAGACATGGCAATAAGAGAAATTCCAATAAAATAATTACAACATGCATAAACTATCTGGGTATCTTACTTATAGTTGTGAGATGGTGATGATAATGCTAATGATAATAGCATTCATATAAGTGCTTTAAAGTTTACAAAGTACCTTACAAATATTATGTCATTTGATTCTCACAAGTACACACTTACTAATGTGTGTATATGCATGCACAATTTATGTAAAATATCAGAAAATGTTCTTTATAGAAATAAAAGGAAGACAACTAAGAAATTTGTTCTGTTCACGATTGGGTTGTGCCAATGTAGCAAAAATGACAGTATTGCTTAATTTGCCTTACAGTAGTGATCAAATTACTGAGCGAACACTTTGTATAGCTAGACAAAAATAAAAATTAATTGGTATGAAGAAAAAATACTGGAATTACCAAACCTCAAAAAATATTGTAAAGCAGTAGTCATCTAAACTTGTATGTATTTTAACCACTTCTAACAAGTGTTAAAACAATAACTCAGTATTTGAGAAACCCCAAAATATAAATTACTGTGAAAAGGATTTCTTTCTGATAAGAACTGCCAGGAAAATGAAAACAATTTGACAGAATTTAGTTTTAGCTAAACATCATACATTATATCTTCTAATGATCTCAAAATGAATGTTATTTGAAAAGAAAAAGTCACTTCAAAGAAATAAATATATTCATACATACATGTATATGAATATATAAATATAAAACACATACATATGTATATATGCACATATACATATGTATATATATTATGCATATATATGTGTATGTATGTTTGTGTGCATATATATATATATATATATATATATATAGAGAGAGAGAGAGAGAGAGAGAGAGAGAGAGAGAGAGAGAGAGAGGGAGGGAGAATAAGAGAGAGAAAATCTTTCATAATTATGGTTGGGGAGAATTCTTAAATAAAGGAATAAAGGAGTATTTATTGTGGTAGTATAATTGGTAGAAAATCTTTACTCACATCTGTTATATACTCTCTTACCAGGACATATGAAATCTAGGGGACAGTAGGCTTGAGGTTAGATGACCCAGTAGCAGAAAGGTAACTCAACTTTTATTAAAAAGGTAACTCACAGCTTCTGGTTGCTGGAAGTCCTTTTTTCCCCTTCATGTAGTCTTCAAGAAATCCTCCTTACTCATGGTATTGCTTCTTAATGTACTCTTTGTAACTCTGTGAATCTGCTTTCAGTTTTTCTTTACCCCCAGCACAGATATGGCTGTCAGCTCTTCTAAAGAGTGCTAGAATGCTGATGGAAAATGAGAAATCCATAGAACCTCTAAAGTGTATGAGATCTACTTCTACTCAGTGGGGGTGGCAGTTGGGGTGGAAAGGGAGTGGTGGAAAAAGAAGCAAGCCTCCTACTCTGTTCTCCCAAGTGACTCTTTCTCAGAAAGTTTAGTTGGAATGATCTCTCCCCATTCCTTGATTCATAGAAACTCTATTTCTGCCAGATTCTTTGATAACTTGTATTCTGAACTGTTCTTCTATTTTGTATAAAACCCAAAGTAAGTGACTAAATTTCTTCCCCCTATACAAACACTAATTGTCAACATTATTCCAGTTCATCTGAGGATATTTAATATTTAATCTAATATGTTTGATTGATTTGTTAATTGAAATTTTTTCTCACCTATTCAGATGTGAGGACACATTATCACTTATTTTAAGTGGGGAATGAGGTGATTTGATTCATTTACTCAATAAACTATGTCTTTACATACAATATGGGCATTGCCCCAGACAAACGGAGACCTGGGAAACATCTTAGCTTAAAAGGGTTAAGGTTTCCCACTGCATTCTGGGCCACGAGCAGAGGTTTTGACTCATGTCTTGTCACTGGACTCCAATGCCTCTGGAGGAGAGAGTGAGGCTGATGAGTCTGCACAGCTCTGCCTCACATAAATCAAATTCATTGGCAAGTTAAGGCATGATCCTCTTGCTGTCAGTGGTCCACTTCCAGAATGAATGATCAACAACAACAACAACAACAACCACCTCTTTACAAGTATTTTATGTGTGTATTTATGTATATATGTGCATACATATACACACATGCATATATCTAATTTTTTACCTGTGCTGTTTTGTTTCTCCCAGAAGAATATAAGATTAATAAATGCTTTTTTTAATCCACTCATAAATCCCTTCAGTTTCTCCAGTAGTATATTCAATTGTTGATCAATGTACAAGATTATCCATTCTTAGTACCAACAGTAAAGTTAATGTTCATAGATGATCCAAACACTAATACCTTTAGCAGATATATAAATGCTACTCATCTACCATCACTGCAAAAGTAGAAAGGATATTCATGAGGCTAAGGACAAATTTGTACTTTTCTTTGTTTCATGGATTGATATAATTCAAAATTTCATCAACTAGTGATCAACTTACTGGTGAAGAATGTCTTCATATTTAGCCAGCCTGGTCCTTAAAAAAGTAGACATAGTCTATTTCCAAAGTTTCCTCAAAGATATTTCAATATTTCAAGACCACTTAAATCTTATCCTCTGTTGGTAGGGCTTTTAAGAAACTCGGGTCATTCTAGGCCCCAAAGGGGCATTACAGTAGGATATTTGTACTGGTTCTGATTTGACCTACTCAAAATCTGGCCTTTAACAGATTCAAAGAGAGGCCAGCACTCTACTGTAAGAGATGAGCAATGAAAGAAAGTGATTTTTCTTTTAAGAAGGAATTAAGGAGGAATCTCAAAAACAATGCTATCATGTTATCCAACCATTTGCAATTGAAGTTGGCAGTTCTTCTTTCAAACCGTTTTTGCAGTGTTCGCGTCCCAGAAGGGACAGCTAAGAATTCTGGTTTTATTTGAACTCTTGCCAGTTTCCTTCAGCAGGATACTGGCAGTCCACTTTCTGGTGTTAATTATTTCTGCCCTGATTGCCTGGCAACACATAACATGGGAGGTATTACACTTCTCTATTTGTTAATACTTCCAGCTGAATGCAGAAAGAAAATGGAACACATCGTCAGCTGGAGATGTGACACGTTGAGTTAGGTGTGTTCTTTGATTGAAAATTTGTTATGGGTGAAGTGGTTTGTAATCCCCTGATTGAGTTTGTTAGCCACCATTTCAGGGAGAAAATTTCAGGTGACATAGCAGTGCCATATGTTGAAGGAAGGAGAATACCTATTGTTCTTAATGGCACCCAAAATTGTGGAGAGGAATGGTCAGAATGGATGTTACAAGTCTCCATTCATTTGTGTGCCAGGATTATGAACATCTTGCCACTGTTTTAACTAAGGAAATTTTTGTTAGTCCAGGCAGGAATTGCCAATCTGGGGTCACTGAATTTGATTTTAAAAAATAATTGAAGATTCATCACCGAAACAATTATTTTCTTTTATATTACTATATATTTTATTTTATACATTTAAAAACATTATTGTGAGAAGAGGTCCATAAGATTTACCAGACATAAGATTCAAGGGGTCTATGACTCAAAAAATTAAGAATCCCTGTTCTAGAGAAATCCAGATATCTAGTGTGTTGGGAAATGATGTGTGTGACAATAACAACATTCCACCCAGCTCACTGTGGGGCAGGTTAGCTATGAGCATTAGGCTGGGCAGGCTGTAGGCATTCTCTAATTTTCAGCAATAGATTTAGGGTGATTAATGAAATGTGGCAATGCTACTGTTTCTTTTGTTACACAAATTCTGCTCCGCAGAGTCCAAAAAGATACATCTATTTATGACATTGGATCACAAGAGAAATTCATGAATTATGTCAACATCTTCAAGAAATTTAGAAAAAAAATAACAGGCTGAAACTTTCCATCTTGCGGAGTTGATGAAAGCCCCTACTGAGTAACAGCCTCTAAAATGGCAGCTCTCCACTCTGTGCTGCTAGGTTATGCGAGATAATGAAACAAGAGAAAGCAGTTCTAAAATTGGATTTTAAAAAATGCAAATCCAAGTATGCCTCTGTAGTGATTCTTTCAAAATTTCCTCCAATGTAAATGGTCAGTTCTCACTCCCCTTTCACTCTCTAATGATTAAAATCAAGATGGAAAATAATTTTTCTAAAATCATCAGGTCTGCAATAATTCTACCCAATCTGCAAAACTGGCACTTCCCCAGCCCATTTTTACCCAAATTAGCTTTCCTAGTCGACTGTTCCCCCTATCACTGAGCAAAGAGAGCACAGGCATCTGCTAGTAACAAATACACCCAGTTCCACACACACAGTGATAACTAAGAAAATCAGGCAAAAAGGGGATAGATACTGTGTGATACAGTGCATTAAAAGCGCTAGAAGCGAAAGTCACGAAGACCTGTGTTCAAATCTACTTTTGACCTTCCTAGCTCTTTGACCACGAGCAAATCACTTAATCTCTCTGAACCTCAGTTTCTTTATCTAATAATAATATTAACTGGCATTTATGTAGCACCTACTATGTGCCAGGCACTGTGCTAAGCATTTTACAAATATTATCTTGTTGATTCTCACAAAAACTGGGAGGTAGGTTCTTTTATCTCCATTTTACAATTGAGGACATTGAGGTAAAGAGGAGTTAAGTGACTTGTCTAAGGTCACATAGCTACCAAATGTCTGAGGCCAGATTCCAACTTAGGTCTTCCTGACTCCAGGTTGAGCATTCTATCCAGTGTGTCACCTAGCTTATCTATAGAATGGAGATAATAATACTCAGGGCACCTAGCTCATAGGACTGTTGTGAGGTTTCAGTGAGATAGTGTGTGCAAAGTGTTTACAGACTCTAAAATGTTCTAGGCATTCTGGTATAGTAGAAAGAAAACTGGATCTGGAGTTAGAGGACCTGCATTCAAATCCCACTGATATGGCCTCACATAAATTATTCAGGCTCCCTTAGCATCAATTACCTTATCTGTAAAATTAGGGGGTTAGACTATGTGACCGCTGTGCCGACTAGACCAAATGGTAGAAATGATTCAAGGCACACTAGTAACCCTTCATCATAAAGACCCCAAGTGAGGAGATAGGTAGGACCATAATAGTTTAGTGGTCTTGAGCTGATTGGTTAAAAGTACTAAAGTCTACTTTGGGAGGCATGACAAATCCCACATAACTCAAGAACCCACAAGAAAATATTGCTTTTAAGACCTGATTAATTTCTCAATCTGATGGAGTCTGTTGGTGCTACCCACCAAGAAGGGTCCCTGTGAATGAGCGCACCTAAAAACCTGTAGCTATTGACTCATGTCCTTATTAACTATACCCAGTAAAACATTTTTGTTTGCTTGTCTTACTAACTATCTTGCTAACTCAATCTCACCAAATCCTAACCCTGAATTTAGGAGTAGGAATAGTTAGGGATCTGATTATCAGAAAGATCAAACACCAGACACTTTAGCACAATGTAGGGCTTTGTGGAGATGATGAAATGGATGGGTAAATTTGATTGGAGTAAGGGAGAGAAAGAGGAAGAACAAAAAGATACATGGTTCTGAGGAGACCTGAGGAGAAGGGGAATGGAAAAAGAAAGAAGGAAGACAAGATCAAAATTCAGAGGTATAAAGGAATTAGTAATCATTTTGTCAAACCCCCTCATTTTACAGATGAGGAAATTGAGGCTCATAGAAATGAAATTATTTGCCCAAAGTCACAGAGGTAATAAATGACAAAGAAAGGATTCACGTTCAGGTTGTCTAGCTCTGCATAAGACACTCTTTCCACTATACCACAGCCTTCATAAAAAAAAGAATGTTTTAAATTATATTTAAGATAGACTTGCCCACCTAATTACACCTTGGATAATTACATAGCTTCATTTAATTTAGGCTTTGGAGAGGTCATATCAGATGTCACAGACACATCTGGACATGTCTCTATCACTGTCTTTCTGTCTCTGCCTATTTTTTCCAACCTTATTTCCCTGTTCCACTCTTTTTTTTGGGTAGATGAATATCTATTCTTTATACTCCACATTTTCTAAGAATCTTTAGAGGGTTTTTGTGTCATGCATTAGCATTTGTAGACAGATATTCTAGAAAGGGGATGCCTTTCTCTGCATGGAAATTTCCATGTATAACCAAATATTATCTAATGTTGATGGCAATCTAGAATTCAATTTTGATTTTATACAGGGGCATTTTCCCCCTTTAATCAACATATAATTATGGAGTGCTCACTAAGTACCCAGTAATAATAGGCATTATATGGGATACAAAGAGTTTCTCCCTTTAGGGAACTAGCAATCTAATCTAACAAGGACAACAACAATGATCATTAGAGTATTCATGAAGATGCCATCATTGAGTTAGTCAATAAACATTTATTTTGTGCTTTCTATTAAGTGGTAAGTAGAGACAAAAAAGCAACCTCAGCCTTCAAGGAGCATACATTCTAATGGGGGAGGAAAATGTAAATAACTAGTTGTGTTTAAAATATAAACAAAGAAGATGGATGAATGTAATTGGAAAGATGACAGCAATACCAGTCATGGTGACCTGGAAAGTCTTCTGTACAAGCTGAGATTTGAGCAGAGGCTTGAAGGAAAGACACAAGAAACTGAGAGATAGAGGGTTAGAGGCAGAATATTCCAGGAATGGGACAGAGTTAATGCAAAGGCAGAGAGATGAGCTATGGAATGTTATATTAAATGAACCAAAAGTCAGTCAGTGTAGACAAATCTTATAGTACATTGAGAGGAATAGAGTGTAAGGTTGTTAAAGGCAGGAAGAAGCCACGTCATGAAGAACATTCAATACCCAATGGAGGACTTTATATTTTACCTTTGGGAAAATAGGAATCCACTGGAGCTCCTTGATCAAGGGGAGATCTTGTCACACTTACGCTCCAGAAAAATTACCTTTGCTATTGAGTGGAATATTGATTGGACTGGAGAGAGGCTTGATGCTATGAGACCAGTTAGAAGGCCACTGCAGTTGTCAGGGTGAGAAGTAATAAGGGCCTGAAGTAGGGTTGTAGTTGTATGAACAGAGACATAATATAAGACATGTTGTAAGGTAGAAATGACAAGATTTAACAATTGATTGGATATGTGGGGTAAATATGAGGAGTGAGGATGATTCTGACGTTGTAAGCCTGGATGACTAGGTGAATGATGTTACCCATAACAACTATTGGAAAGTCTGGAAGAAGGTGGGGTTAGAGAAAAGATATGGTTCTGTTTCGGACATATTGAGATTGAGATACTTAAGGGACATCTAGTTGCAAATTTGGGTTTGGGGCTCAGTAAGATTAGGGCTGGATATATAGATCTGGAGATAAGCTGCATGGAGATAATTGAACCACCAGGACCGATATAATCACCAAATGAGATGGAGTATGGAAAAGAAAAAGACAGAGAGAGAGAACTCAGGACAGCATTAAGAGACACCAATGATTAGTGGAAATGATGTAGATGACAAACCAGTTGAACCTTTCAGATGTTGCAGAGATATCAAGGAGGATGAGGACTGATAAAAGTCCAATAGATTTGGCAGTTAAAGAGATCATTGATCACTTTGGAGAGGGATATTGTTAAATTATGAGGGTGGAAGCCACATTGTAGAGAGTTTTTAGAAGAGAGTGAAGGGAGAGGATGTGGAGGCACCAATTGAAGAAGGTTTTCTGAAGAGTTTACCCATGAAGGGAGGAGAAATATTGGTTTGGTGGATGTGGATGAATCCAGTTGGTTTTTTTAAGGATAAGGGATACATTGGGCATGTTCATAAGCAGTAGAAAAACAATAGTTACTGGGAGACTGGAGATAAGAGAACTAGTGAAGATGACAGTGGGGACAATTTTCTTAAGAAGAGACAGGGAATGATGGGATCAAGGTAGAAAGTAATGGGGTTTTCCTTGTCAAGGAGAAGAGCCCCCTCTTCATCTGAGACCAGAGTGAAGGAGATAGTGGAGGGAGATGTCTGAATGATGTGAGATGCAGAAGAAGGGAAAAGGGAGAGCTCTAAGTGAATTAACTCAGTTTTTTTCAGTAAGTATGAGACAAATTCTTCAGCTGAAAGGGTTGGGGGAGGGAGCCATAGGAAGCTGGCTGAGAGAAGAGGTTTGAACATCCATCATAGAGAGTGGGATAATGAATCAATTAGGGAGGAATAGAATGTATGCTTTGCTGAAGTGAGGGCCCAGATTAGTCAGCAGAGAATTGTAGTGGTAGTCCTCAAAAGATGAGACTATAACACAACACTTTAATTCTGTAAAGCCAAATCAAACCAAAATAAAGAAAAACAAAAACCAATCACTTTATTCAACTGTTCATTAGTGTGTCAAATATGAACATGAACATGAAACATAATAGGATAGGATAATTTCTATCTGAACTTCATAAAAATATAAATGTGAAAATAAGTCAAAATGAAATTTATATTATTCTCTAAAGTTTGTAAAAAGCTTTATATGCTAATGAGATAGGACATGGATAAGAACTGGACCTGTGATTTCACTGATATAGGGAATTCCCAGGTGAGAAGCTCCCTTTACCAATACAGGTCAGCCTCTTCTTTATAAATCATCATCTAGGGTTTTAGTTGTATTCAGGGAAGATTAGTAACTCTGGTGTGATGGCTGCCAAGCCCTTTTTAAGGCTGCTTTCCACCTTTGGTGTCCACCTGTTCCACCTAACCCTCTCCTGTGGCTCCAACAAGCTGTAGCATGTGCAGCGGCTACACCCTGTAAATCATTTCGGCAGATGGGCTAAACCAGGTTGAGGGTAACTGAGGGGTCTCAAACCTATTGTTGAATTAGGGGGGTGTCTATCCCAAGACTTTCCCTGGTGTAATGGGTGGGTGAGAACAATTTGTTCCAATAGCCATGAAGGCAGCCAAAGCAGAAGCTGTGGAGCACTTAGAGCTTGGTTAGACATCGAAGACACCAATGTCATACCCTGCATCCCAAGATGACCAGTCATCTTGATTCTGTCCTGCCACTGGACTGTGATGACTCTGGAAGAGAAAGTGAGGCTGACGACTTCATGCAACTCTGCCTCACTGAAATACAATTTACACACAAATCAAAAGGCAACACTCATACCATTTTGCCATTTTTCCTATCTCAAAGTCCTGTGATGACAGGCAAGTGATGAAACAGCAGGTGTGGATACACTGGGATCTATAGTCCCAATCCTGTACACAGGCAGCCCAGGCCATAGGGTCATTCACTTGAAACAGCAGTGGGATTTGGCAGACCCCTGGGTGTCTCAGCAGTCTGTTAAGGATTGCACTGCTCACCTCCTGGTGTGAGGAAGGTACTAGAAAAGATGCCCTAAAAATTGTCTGCTTACCCAACCCTGGCCTGGTTATTGCAGCCAGAGGGGAATCTTACTCTAGTCAAAACACACACACAACACAAATGTACAAAAACCTCTACAAAGATGCTTCGCATGGAATGTGCAAACAGTTATGGACAACACAAAATCCAGTAGGCTTGAAAGACAAATAACTCTTGTTGCAAGAGAACTCAGCAGGTATCATATCCAAATAGTAGTCCTAAGGGAAACAAGCTGGCAAATGAAGGCCAGCTTACTGAAGTTAGAGTTGGATACACATTTTTTCTAGAGTGGCTGCAGTGAAGGAGAGTGCCAGGAAGCTGGAGCAGGTTTTGCAATCAAAACTAATCTAGTCAACAAGCTTGTATGCCTACCAAAAGGTGTGAACAGCTGGCACGTGATGATGCAATTACCGTTTGCAGGAAAAACATCATGCCACCATAATCAGTGCCTGTTGTCCCATGATGATGAACCTTGATGATGTCAAAGAAAAATTTTATGAAGACCTAGAGACCCTTATCATCAATGTGCCAAAAGAGGACAAGCTTATAATTCTGAGTGACTTTAATGATAGAGTAGGCTTAGACTACCAGACTTGGCAGGGAGTCCTAGGGAGGAATGGAATTGGAAATAGCAACAGCAATGGTCACTTACTACTGAAGATTTGTGCATCTCATAACCTTCTCATCACCAACACTGTCTTCTGTTTACCTAAATTCAATAAAACTTCATGGATGTACCCTTGCAGCAAACATTGGCATTTAATAGATTATGTGACTGTAAGGAGAAGGGATAGAGAGGTTATGAGAGTGACGAAGGGAATATGTGGCTCAGGGTGCTGGACTGATCATAGACTTATCCTTTCCAAGCTAAATATTCACTCTCAAAAAAATGACTACCATAAGAATTAATGTCAAACAGATTAGAGCTCTTCTTTGAGCAGGAACAATTTGTTGCTAACTTGGAGGGAAAGTTGAGCCAACACACAGTTGACAACAGTGGAGCAGAAAAGGAATGGGCAGCTTTCAGAGATTTGGTGTACAGCACCGAATTTGCTCATTTGGGTCAGAACACAAACACCAAGACTGGTTTGAGGAAAATGATGGGGAAATTCAGAGGCTATGAAATGAAAAAATGAGAACTCCACAGGATTTATCAGCAGCATAGTTCATCCATCTCTAAGAAGGCAGCATTTAATTTCATCAAAAGTAAAGTACAAAAAAAAAAAGCTTAGAGAGATACAGGATTCGTGGCTCAGTAAGAAGGCAGATAAAATTCAGTTTTATGTTGATAGTAACAATCCAAAGAGCTTTTATGATGCCCTGAAGGCTATTTATGGGCCAAAGACCAATGGTGCATCTCAACTACTCAGTGCTGATGGAGCCACATTGATCAGGGATAAGCATATGATCCTAGAGAGATGGGCTGAACACTTCCATAGTGTTCTCAACAAACTATCCTCAATCAATGCTGAGGCCATTGACCATTTACCACAGGTTGAAGTCAATCCCTCCCTAGCTGAAGTTCCAACTGAAAAAGAAGTTGGTTTTTTCTTTTGGCTTTTTAGGCAATTGGGGTTAAATGACTTGCCCAGGGTCACACAGCTAGTAAGTGTCAAGTGTTTGGTCTGAGGCCGGATTTGAACTCAGGTCTGGTGCTCTATCCACTGTGCCACCTAGCTGCCCCTGAAAGAGAAGTTTTGAATGTCGTTAGGCTCCTTTCCTGTGGCAAAGCACCTGGTGCTTATTCTATTGCAGCTGAGATTTAGAAGGTAGGTGGTCCATTGCTCATGCAAAAGCTGACTGAAATTTTCCAGGTTATGTGGCAAGAGGAGGCTATCCCACAGGAATTCAAGGATGCCTCCATTGTCTATCTCTGTAAAGGTAAAGGAAATAGATTGTCCTGTGAAAATCACAGGGGGCTCTCTCTGTTAGTCATTGCTGGCAAGATTTTTGCCACAGTCAGTATGGCTTCTGAAAGGGCCAAGGAATAGTTGATATGGTGTTTACTGCCCTACAACTCCAGGAGAAATGCCAGGAGCAGAACAGAAGTCCACATAACATTTACAGATCTGACCCAGGTCTTTAATAGTTTCAGTTGTGAGGGCATATGGACAATTATGTCCAAATTTGGTTGCCTGGAGATGTTCATCAGCATTGTACATCAATTTCATGACGGCATGTTTGCTGAGGTTCTGGATAATGGACAATGCTCTCATGCTTTTGCAGTCACCCATGGAGGGAAACAAGGTTGTGTGCTTGCTCCTATGCTTTTTAGCATGATGTTTTCATCCATATTTTCAAATATTTTCAATAAGGATGAACATGGCATCAAGGTCAGCTACTACACTGATGGTAAATTCTTCAACTTGAAAAGGTTATAAGCCAAGACCAAAGTGGAGAGAGTGTTGGTGCACGGTTTTTTGTTTGCAGACGATTGTGCAGTCAATACAGCCTCTGAAGCTGAAATGCAATGAAGTATGGATTGATTATCTGCTGCTTGTGCTAATTATGGCCTAACAATTGACACCAAGAAAACACAAGTGCTCCATCAGCCACCACCACACCATCCATGTGTGGAACCTTTGGTTCCAGCAAATGGAGAAGTTTTGAATGCTGTGGATAAGTTCATGTACCTTGGTAGTGTACTTTTCAGGGATGTACACATTGAGCTAGCTCAGTGTTTGGGAGGCTCTGAAGGAAGGTATGGGAGAGAAGAAGTATTATAGTGACCAAACTGAAGCTCTACAGAGACATTATGATGACCTCATTGTTTTATGCTTGTGAAACCTGAACAGTATGCCAGTGTCATGTCAGGAAACTGAATTGCTTCCATTTGAATTGTCTTAGGAAGATTCTTACGATCACCTGGCAGGATAAGATATCACACCCTGAGGTCCTTTCTTGAATTAAACTGCCAAGAATTCAAACTCTGCTTCAGAGAGCACAACTGCAATGGGGCTGGCCATATTGTTCAAATGCAAAACGTACACTTACCAAAAAGACTGTTTTATGGAGAACTCACACAGGGCAAGTGTTCACATGATGATCAGAAGAAGCTATACAAGGACACTCTCAAGGTCTCTCTTAAGAACTTTAGAGTTGGTTGTGTGACAGAGTGGACACTGGCATGAGACTGCTCAGCATGGCTTGCCTACATCAGAGCAAGTGCTATGCTCTATGAGCAAAGCAGAATTGAAACAGCTCAAAGGAAATGCAGGATGAACAAATTTGAGAATCTATCCCAAATGTTCACACAGACTATTTGTGCCCAACCTGTGATAGAGCATTCTGAGCTCGTATTAGTCTGATCAGCCACAGTCAGACATACTGAAACTTGACTCTAGCCTAGTGATGTCGTTTTGGTCCTCTCAGAGAACAAAAGACAACAACCACTAAGTCATGATCTTAGAGAACTGTCTAGAAATAAATCTTCCTAATTTCAAATTGAAAGAGCCTTTTGTGAGAAGAATATACAATTGTCTGAGAGGGTAGATGTTTGCCCAGGATCGCACAGCCATTGTGTATTAGAAGTAGGACTGAAAGCCGGGTCTTACTGTCTTTGACTGCAGCTTTCTATACATTATGCCCTATTTCTTATATGGGAAAGCAACCCATCTGTGAGAGTTGTGACCAGGGAATGAAGTTTCTGGGCAGTGGCAGGGATGGTAGTAAATTTATGGGACAAGTAACTAACTAATTTTTTTATAGAAGCAATGTTACTGCAGATTTGATTAACATGCCTATAGCAAGAGGTTGAAGTGGGAGGAGGGCAGGCCTAGTTATACTGCAGAATGGGATATAAAGGTGAAATATAGTATGGTCTCAGGCCTAGGACCACCTAGATATAATGATCTAGCTACATTCTTTTTACTCACTAAACCACTAGTTAAGATGGTTCATTCCTAAGGTGCAGATGTTCCAAAGATAAGTGGATTAACTGGGAGATTTGATTCTAGAGGTCCACTGTAGAGGATGCTGGTCCAGGTTAGGATATGTGGGGGCAGTGGCAGCAGCTAGATAGTAAGATGGTCCAGGTGGATGATGGCTGAGATAGGAAGGTAGATAAGGTCTGGTCTGGATCTGAGATCAGCTAGATATAATTGGATAGGCAAGCTTGCCCTCACTCTCAGATCTAGGCCAGTTTGATGAAGTCACCAATGTGTTAGATTCCTGAGAAAGAACTAGTATGTGAATCACTATCCCTTTATATGATCATGTAAAGCCTTGGTCTCAGAGAGTAGCTTATTTCCTGGTGGAATCTGGCCTACTTTATGCTTTGCTTTACCCAGATGTAAACTGTAAAGTGTCTGCATTGCAGGTGTTAAGGTTGAATTAATTTGAGTTGATAAAAGTCTTTGGTCAAGGGGCTTCTTTGGTTAAGACTTAATCAGAAAGGATGCTAAGTGCCATGCATTACTTCTGTCATGCACATAGCCTGAATGAAGTGTATCTGGTAAAAGCTGAATGGGTCTCATTATGTCAAAGCAGGAAGAGTCTGTGTTAACAAATACCATTTTCTCAAGTGTGCATTTGCTTCTAAATGATCAAAATCTTGCTTCAGAGAAGGGTTGCCAGAGAAATGTTTTAAAAGACCCATCTTAACAGGGAAAGTTACAAAGCCAAGTAAGTTTAATTGCATGTCACCTCTTGGTTTTGACAAAATATAATAGCACAAGTTGCTTGTAAACTTAATTATGCAGACTTATTTTAGTCGAACAAAATATACACTGTGGGATGAAGGAGTAAGTGGAGAGATATGAGCCAACTTTTAGCTTGATTTTTCTTTTCCTTTCTTTTCTTTTTGTAATAAAAATCCTCATGAAAGTGATTTAAATTAATGAATTTTTATCAGTGTAACTAGTGCCAGGGAGATAATTTTTCATTTGGTAAAAGGTCCTTTCCTATGGTCAGAGGAGAAACAAAAGGAACCCTTTTTAGTGTGAGCACAGACTTGCTTAGGGAATTCGTTGCCTGGTCACATTTCACTGCCAAGAACTTCGAGAGCTTCCATAGTCACTCCAGAAGTCATTGTAACTTACTGTTTTTTTTTCTTTTCCAGGTCATTAGGTGGAATAGCATATTGTCGAGGGACAGAGTTTGCTTTTAGAACAGGTTCAATCTCTCTAGCCCACTCTACTTTGCCCTGCCATGAGAGACAGGCTTTCTTTCTTTCTTTCCTATTTCTATCAATGGCACCAGCATTTTCCTGGTCACTCTTAAAATCTCAGAATCATCTTTGACTCTTCTTTCTCCTTAGGTCCTCTATTCTTCTAATTACTTGTATCTATTTCTTCTTTTTTCATAATTTCCATTTTCACTTCCACCACCCAAGTCTAGATCTTAAAAGCTTTTTTCTTGGAAAACTGTAACTACTACCTAACCAGGCTTCCTGACCCTAGTCTTTCTCTCTTCCAGTCCATCCCACACACTATTGCCAGATAAATCTTCTCAAAATCTGCATTTTTATCATATTCTTCCCTACTTAAAAAAATTCCAGTGGTTTTCTATTAGTGAGGGCATAATTTAATTCAATTCAAAAAGTACTTAAATGCCTGCTATCTGCCAAGTATAAGTTTAGAGTACTAAGGGAGTCTTATGCCCATCAACTTCAACTAATATAAGCAAGATGTTCTCTACCATGATAATTTTATCAGACCTCTTTGATTGAGTTACAGAATAGTACAAACTAGGGATAGATTGAAAGAATGTGGATGGTAGGTTAGTTGAAGAGGATCAATAACTGCCTATAGGGGCATGGGAAAAACAGCAAACTGGTTTGGAATCCACCATACCAATAGCAGGGCATCCTTGTGGTAAGGTAGCTCTGGCCAGGTTCCTAAGAAATAATCTCTTAGGTCTGGGGCAATCCTCCCTGCACTTTTGAATAGAGAATGACTTTGTGAACTTCAAAAGGTTGGACCATTAGAACTTCTCATAGGTATCAGGTAGCAATGTCACTAGGAGGCAGTGGCTAATGGCATTATCTGCACTGGGAGCTGAGAATAGTCCAGACACACTGAGAAAGGCAGCCTAAGGATGACTAAGGCCATTGACCCTCAGGACCCAGCAGACAGCTACATACCACTAAATGGAAATTTAACAAAGACTTCGCTAGTTGAGAAAAGGATGCCCAGGAACCAGGAGGTATGAGTGACCTCTTCACCATATGTGCTCTCTAATTTGAAGTTATCTCTCTCTAAGAAACTTGTGTGTATATTTAGAAACAGGGTTTCACATACTTTTCAGGATACATTTCTATTTCAAGTGTTCTTTCAATAATATCTCAGCAAATATCTCTTTCTAGAAGCTAATTAAGTCAGTCTATCTAGTAATCAATGGGAAGTTCACTGGGTGAGCTTTATGAGCAACAGTACTAGAATACTACCCTTATCCTCTAAAACTCTGGGAGAATAGGTAGTTAACTGTGATCCTGAAAGCTAGGTGGTATAGTGGATAGAATGCTTATCCTTGAGTCAGATAAACTTGAGTTAAAATCTAGCTGGTTAAGTCACTTAATTTCTGTTTACCTCAATTTCCTCATATGTAAAATGGAGATAATAATAACACCTACCTCCCAGGGTTGTTGTGAGGATCAAATGAGGTAATATTTGTAAATATCACTTAGCATCATGCCAGGCACATAGTAGGCACTATAAAAATATTTATTCTCCTTCCTCTCCCCAACTTGTCTGTGGAAGTAGAAGTTGGTAAAGTGAACTGAGAGTGGGTGCTACATTAAATACTGGGAACACTACAATAAAGTGAGACATAGTCTCTATTCTCAAAGCTCCTACATTCTCCGGTGACCAACAGATAATATTTACATAGAATGGTAAGTATGATGTAATTTGAAGAGGGAGAAAACATTCATGTCTAATGGTGATCAGGAAATTCTCCTCAAAGAGACTTGAAGGAAACTAAAGATTTAAATCTACTGAAAGGAAAAAGGAGTACTTTTCAGACATGGGTTGACCATCTGTGTTCTATGGAGGAAAAGAATCACTGCAAAGGTTAGATTAGAGCAAAGTTTGATCCGAAAGTTTTTAGGATCATAGCTCTAGAGGCTTCCTAGTCTTCTAGGTGCTAAGCTTGAGTCATCCTTCCCTGGGATGTTATCTGTGAAAGGTGACAGTATTTCACATACTTTGGGGGACCCTCTAAAATACAGATGAGGAACCAAATACCCAGAGAATTAAAGTGACTTGTCTAAGGTTACGCATGTAGTATTTGAACTTAGAACCTCTGACTCTAAAGGAAGGAAGGAAGCTATATGGTGCAGTAGACAGGGTATTGGATCCTTGGAGTCAAGAAGACCTGAGTTCAAGTACAGCCTTATACACTTACTAGTTGTGTGACTCTGCTCGTTGCTTAATCTCCGTTTGCCTCAGTTTCCTCAACTGTAAAATGGGGATAATAATAGCACCTACTTCATGGGGTTATTGTGAAAATCAAATGAAATAATATTTGTTTAGCACATAGCAGTGTCTGAGACACAGTAGGTACTTGATAAATGCCTATTCTTTTCTCCTGAGTCAATTTTTGTTCCATCATACCACCTGGTACCTTGGGTAGAGTGTCAGGCCTGGAGTCAGAAAGACTCATTTCTCTGAGTTCAAATTTGGTCTCAGACACTAGTTGTGTGAACCTGGGCAAGTCACTCAACCTTGTTTGCCTCAGTTTCCTCATCTGTAAAAAGAGCTGAAGAAGGAAATGGGAAACCACTTCAGTATCTTTGCCAAGAAAACCCCAAATGAGGTCACAAAGAGCTAACATAACTAAAAAACAACTGAACAACAATAACAACAGATGTTCAATCTCTTTGACCTGGCATTCTAGGCTCTTTTCAGTCTTTCTACAGCACATCAACCTGATTCCATCTTCTACCCCTCACCAAAATTAGCATTCTATTCCAGATAAGCTGTCTTTTCTCTCCCCAACCTTCAACATGGCATTCTCAGTTTCAATGTCAAAGCCTGATTCAAAGTCAGATCTTTGGACTCCTGGTCTGTGATTCTTTGCATTACACTACACTGCCTCACATGTGTGTGTGAACTATGCTATACACTCTTAAATTGACAAGAATGATATCTCAAACTTCTTTTGCATCTTGTTAATCTTCCATTGCCCACAGTAGCACAATTTATCTCACACATTCAAAATAAATATTTATTGAAAAAAAATGAAGGTGATCATGAAGTAGACAAATCAAAGTAATAGTTCTAAGACCTTTACAAATTGTTAATTTGCCCCAAAATGACTATGAAGAGATGTGTTCATCCTGAGAAGAGACTATTAAGTGGTTCAACATTTTCTAGGAAATATGAATTTTTTTTTGTACTTTTAAATGTACTTCTGTACAAATCTTCTGATAGTGTCAAATGGTACAGGCTAAATATGTTGGCCAAAAAATACATTCTCTTCTAAATCACTATTGATTGGAAAAACTCAAATCAAAACAACTCTAAGGTACCACATAGCACCTATCAGATAAGCCAATGTGACAAAAAGGGTAAATGATAAATGTTGGAGAAGATGTGGTAAAATTGGAACACTAATGCATTGTTGATGGAGTTGTGAAGTGTTCCAATAATTTTGGAGAGCAATTTGGAACTATGCCCAAAGGGCTATAAAAATGTGCATACTCTCTGACTCAGCAATAGCACTTCTAGGGCTGTATGACAAAGAGAGCATAAAAATGGGTAAGTGACCCACATGTACAAAAATATTTATAGCAACTCTTTCTGTGGTAGCAAAGAATTGGAAATTGAGGGGATGTCCATCAATTAGGGAATGGCTGGATAAGTTGTGGTATATGAATGTAATGGAACACTATTTTCCTATAAGAAATGATGAACAGGTGGACTTCAGAAAAATCTGGAAAGACTTGTATGGACTGATACTGAATGAAGTGAGCAGAACCAGAAGAACGTTGTACACAGTAACAGCCATGTTGTGCAATGACTAACATTGATAGGCTTAGCTCTTCTCAACAATGCAATGATCTAAGACATCTCCAAAAGTCTCATGTTGGAAAATGCTATTCACATCCAGAGAAAGAACTATGGAGTCTGAATGCAGATCAAAGCATACCATTTACTCTTTTTTTTCTTCTGTTTTGTTTTGTTACTTCTTTCTTGTGATTTCTCCTATTGGTTTTAATTCTTCTTTACAATGTGACTAATGTGAAAATATGTATAGGTAGAGCCTATTATCATATATATATATATGCATATATATATATATATATATATACACACACACACATATCATATATCATATTGCACTCTGTTTTGGGGAGGGAGGTGGTCAGGGAGGGGGAGAAAATTTATAGCTCAAAAGCTTATGGAAGTGAATGTTGAAAATTAAAAATAAATTAATACAATAAAAAAATAAGTTCTCCAAGGATGATCAGCAATTTAAGAGTTGTAAGAATTTTTGCAAAACTATGTAATTAATATTATAGAACTTGTAGGAGTTTCTTTTGTATATTTAAATAAATATATCATCTTGCCTATTTATAATGTCAAGGTGAAAGATTATGGGATTAAGATCTTAGACAGAAGGCTTGAAGAATTGTACAAACCCCTTATTGTACAGATTAGGAGAAGCCTATGAGGTAAAGTGACTTGCCCAAGTTCACATGGGCAATAAGTAACAGAACTACTTTTGGCATCCAGTTCTTCCAACCTTGGCTTTCTTCATACTGCACTATGTTCCCTTGCCATATGCATAAATAATTTTTAATTTTATCTTAGTTAA
Organism: Phascolarctos cinereus; assembly: GCF_003287225.1. NCBI lineage: Eukaryota > Metazoa > Chordata > Mammalia > Diprotodontia > Phascolarctidae > Phascolarctos > Phascolarctos cinereus. The sequence goes on along the minus strand of NW_027555958.1, from coordinate 72,085,174 downwards.
TAGGAAATAATGTAGTCCTACTTCCCTCTTGATCTTAATAAGCACTTAAGAGTACTAAGAAGTGGCTGGCCATCAGCTACCTACTTAGTTATCACTTTGAGGCCCAGTAACATTGAAAATTAATAACTAATGATTAACAGTAACAGCAGTAATGATAACAATACCATACATTTAGATGCTGATTTCAGATTTGTAAAAGGTTTTACATAATTGATCTTGATTAGATCCTTCACTAACATTGTGGTTTGGTTTGATTGTACCCAATTACATTTTAGAAAACTACACATTTTCTGGTCATTAATTGAATATGTTCATGTGTGCTCGTTGACACCATTACCACTAACTTATGTTTCCCCACATTTTGGGCTAAAACAGCATAAGAAGGGGGTTGGCTGAGTCAATCAATCAATTGTATTATTCTTCTTAAAGTAACTATCAAATTGCTAAAGTTAGGTGTCCTAACCAGGTGGGAACACTTCCTGTTTGAGTCAATCAATCACAGGTATAGACTAAGTGTGCAAAATGCCTTTGACCAATTTAGATATCCTTGAGAGCTACTGAATGAAGCGGAGTGATATTATACTGGCAGTGTCTTTGTATTGGTTGAGGAAACTTAGTTAGACTCTGTGCAGTCATCTAGAAAATAGCAGACAAGTTTAGAACTCAGTAGGCATTGTAATGTCATGCAATTACCTAGCCAAAAAACCAAAAAGCAAAAAATACCCTACTTTTTTAGTTCTCAAACTATTGTACTAAATTCGGCCAATCCTTGGACAGTAGAGACACAGCTACATTAAGGTGGAGTAAAGACTTTAAGCTTAGTAGAACCTACTAGAAATCACACATTGCTGCCCAGTCTTCAAGAATGTAGTCACTTCCAAATCATGATAAGACATTACAGTAGGACTATTATAGAATATAATTGAATTGATGTAATAGACCAAAGTCAAGTCAATTTTTTCCCATCAGTTATTAGATTAAAAGGAGTTTCGCAGATATATATATATATATATATATATAGCATGTATTTATTATGTATAGTATACATACACATATATACATACACATACATACATGCACACATGCATACATAGATATATACAGACATATACGTAGATATAGATAGATGGATGGACAGAGAGAAAGAAAAAAAAGAAAGAGAAAGAGAGAGGTAGATAGATAATAGAGAGACATATATAAATGATAGAGATACATATATGCATACATAGATCCATAGACATACACACATATATATGCACATATGTATGTGTATATCTATATATACTTCATATATGTGATGTATACTTTGTGTAATATATGTGTATGTATATATATATGCATATGTGTATATATTTGTGTATGTGTGTGCACGAATGTACATACATACATACATATGTAATCTTTGAAATTGAGCCTGCTAAGTCCCTTTTGCTCTTCTTAGGTTTCACTTTGCTTCTGTGTGGCAGCGATAGCCTTGGATGGTGAACACAAAACACAAAGTCAATGACAAGAACGTTCTTTTGCTTCTTTTGTAAATGTCATTTCCATCCTGAAAAAGTCTGCACTGAGCATTATATTTCTCACTTTTTGTGAGTCTGGCGAAGATATGCTATTTTTCCTGGTTTCGTCAGCAGTGAAAATTTCTTCACACAGGCATGGAGCTGATGACACTATAGTGAAAGCTCTCCAAACAGTAATTGGAAATGTTAAAAAAAAATAACTTGACAAAACCTAACTGCATCATAGTTATATTTCATCACCTTAGACATTCATCATCACTCACTCTATGTGCACATACATATGCTAATGGCTAAAAAATGTTTGGGAGTTGGCTCATGTCGAGGAGTTGAGAATTTCCTCTTTGCAATTTTAGTGTATTTTGGGGATGGCTGGTAACTTGTGACAATTTCATAATGGTTGATCGTTTTTAAAAAAAGGAAGCCCACAATTGTAAAGAAATAGTCCAAGTAATGTTCTTCCAAAGGATGACGTAAAATAGAAAGGTTGTGTTATCATGCTTATTTTTCAGTACTTCAAAGATCATTGTGAAATTTGAGGCAGTAGACTTGTAAATGGTCTTTTGGCTTGCAATCTCCCCCTTCTGCAAGTCCTCCATGCAGCTGCCAAATTCTTTTAATTAAGACATGAGTCAGATTGTCACTTGAATGCTCCGAAAACTTCATGGCTCCCCATTGTTGCTAGGATTAAAGTTTTTAAAATGCTCCAGTTTGGTATTTAAGCTTCTCCCCCAAATCAGGTTCCCATTTGTCCTTCAAGATTTTTAATCTGTGTTACCACCTTTCCTGCACTCTAGTCTAGTCACACTGATCTACTTGGTTTTTCCCCTGAAGTCCAATTTCTATCATTCATCTTCAAGTGTTTTCATAATACTTTCTTATCACCTCCTTAACTTAGAATTCCTAAATTCCTCCAGGACTTGGCTCAGATGTCACCTCCTATGTAAAGTCATTTCTTCTTCCCACCCATCTGTTATTAGAGTTTTCTCTCTCCTCAAGTTTTCTTGTGATTACTCATTTTTGTGAAAGTTGTATCCCACCTCCTGCCCCCAGCAGAATATAAGTTTCTCAAGAGCACTTAGTGTTTCATTTTTGCCTTTCTATTCCCAAAACTTAGCACAGTCTTGTAAAATCTTTAACTCAGTGTTTTATTGATGCTCTTTCTTTATATCACTGTTGATTCCTAATAACTCCTTGTCCATAAGAGAAATCTCCCTTATAATAAGAAAGCATAGCTAAGCAAAACAAACCAAAACATTGACCATGTTGATAATATGCCTCGTGTCATAGCTGTAGTCCATCACTTCTCTGCTGAGAAAAGTATGCATACTATTAGTCAAAACAGGTCACACTATTGATTAGAATTCTGATGTCATTGAATGTTTTCTCTTATATCATGGTCATTGTGTTCTGATTTTTTTTATTTTTCTCCGTATCAGTTTATACAGGTCTTCCAAAGTTTCTCTAAATTCTTCATATGTGTCATTTATTATAGCACAATAAAATTCCACTACATTCAGGTACCATAATTAGTTCAGCTATTCCTCAAATTATGGACATCTAATTTGCTTCCAGTTTTTTGGCAGTTTGAAAAGTGCTACTATAAAGCTATATAAATACATATATACATACATATGTATATGTATACACACACATATGTATTTATATTATATATGTGTATGTATATAGGTATAGATATATAAATATATATTCTATTCCTGGAGTCTTTTCTTTCATCTTTGACTCATTTAGGGTTTATGTCTTTGAAAGTGAGTTTATGTCTAACTGTATTACTGGGTCAAAAGCAATGAATACTTTAGTCACTTTTCTTGCATAGTTCGAAATTGTTTTCCAGAATCATTAGACAAATAGATAAATCCAGCAATAGTAATTAGTATATTAGCAAAGGTAGATTTGCCTGCCTTCCCACAGCCCTACCTACATTTACCATATATTAAACCTAAGAATTGTTTTAATTTGCATTTCTCTTACTATTTATCATGTATTAGAGATTTGGAATATTCTTTCATATCAGTGATAGTTTGCATTTCTTTTTTGAAAATTCCTTGTTCAAATCATTTGATCCCTACTATTACATAAATTCTTTATATACCTTGGATATCAGATAATTACCAAAAAATTTTTCTGTACCAATTTTTTCCCACTGAACAGTTACTTTTCTTATTTTTTCTATACTGATATTGTGAAAATTATTATTAATTTTTATGTAATTGAGATAATTTGTTTTTTATTATTTATATTACTACTTTGGTTAAGAATTCTCTCTCCTAGCTGCAGTTGTATAAGCTGATAAACTGTGTTCTCCCACCTACCTTAAAATTTTTTTTAAATCTGACACCTTGGTATAAGGCATTGGTATAAATTTAAATTCACCTGTAACCCTGAAGCTTTGGACTTACTCACCCAATCCCTGATTCCTACTGTCGGCCTAAGTCAACAGAGTGTGGTTGGTTTTATTTTCCCTCAAGATTCTAGACTTTTCAATGATTTTCTCATAATTTTGCCCCCAATCATCCATCCATTAATTTTGCCTCAACATATTTTGACCAGTTACTATCTCCCTGAGAATGAATTAAATAAATATCTCCTCAATTAACTAATTAAATTCAGTAAGTGTTTACAAAGGGATATTTACTGAGAAAGCATAGTAAGAATTAAGTATAATAATTGTCAAATTGTAAGGATATTCTCCTACAACACCACACTCTTTGGGTAGAGTGGACTCAAATTTAAAGTAGTGACACCCAAACATTTGCCTCATAAGTGAACCTATGAGTATGTCATAGCCTATGGACAAGTTACTCCCCTTTTTATTTTTTAATAAGTCAGTCAATAAACATTTATTAAGCACCTACTATCTGCCAGGTACCATGTTAAATTCTGGGGATACAAAAAGAGGCAAAAGACAGTTCCTGCCCTTAAGGAGCTACCAAGTCAATTTACTTGCTTAATCAAGCACGTAGTTTTTCAGGGCTGCTTGTTCTTTTTCCTCCTTCCTGGGGACCAATGACAATCAAGAGGGTGATGTCTTGATCTGTTCATGGATTGGATTTAAGTAAGGCAGAACTGCCCAAGGTCGTCAGGCTTGCTTTCTCCTCCAGAGTCATTGAAGTCCAGTGGCAAAACAAAGGTTAAGACCACTGGAGATGGCTCAGGATGCAATAAGTGACTTTGGCCATTCTAAATTAGGGTCTTTCCCAGGTCTCAGTTTGTCTAATGCTTACCCATTCAATGACTAAAAGCCAGGTAAGAATTACGACTAAAGATTGCTCAGTTTACCATTGCAAAGATATCAGTCTTGGAGAGGAGGACCTTCAGAGTTTCTGGTCAGAACAGAAAACAATTACTATTTACACTCATTTCTAAGTCATCAAAATATAAACAGTGAGCCACAGAGGCTTGGGTTAAAGCTATTATTGGCCATTCAATGAAAGCCAGAATGATTTGGGTTTAAGGGAGTAGTCAAGTAGCTCCATTTAAAACACAATGTGGTTTTTTAAAGCCTGTTTTTTCAGAGCTATATTTTGAAAATTAAAGAATGAAAACTGTGGAAGACAAAAGTAAATTGTCCCAAATTTTTGAAAATCAATAAATAAAAATTAGAAGAAGGAGAAGGAGGAGGAGAAGGAGGAGGAAGAATTATCTAACTTCTACTTGAATTGGCAGGTTGGATCCCCAGAGGGCAGAGAGTACTACTCTTAGATAACATGGTAAACACAGTTAATACAAAATATCTTCCTAAGAATCTGGTTCACTTCTTCCCACAGATATGCACAGCTTCCTTGAGAGGAGCAACCTTAAACTTAGACCTTAATACTAGTGAGGCACACTTGTAAGAAATATGTATGGCAAAATTTGCCTGAATATATTTGCTCTGGACATCCTTCTCTGTGTAGAGATCTCATGCAGAACCCTTGCTGTTGTTGTTCATCCTTCATTCCTAACAAAGGACCAAAGATATCAAGAGACTATTGTCTTGACTTGTTTATGAATTGGATTTAAGTGAGGCAGAGCTTCAGAAAGCCAGCAGCCTTGCTCTCTCCTTCAGACTCATTGAAGTCCAGTGGCAAGACAGAGGTCATCTGGCCCAGGAAACCATGCAGCTGCTGCAGTTACTGGCAGACAATATTATGAATTCCAGTTGCTGGCCTTTTGGTGAGTCTTCCAACCTTTCAAAGTTAGCAAGGTCTTAATCTAGTTTGTTCCATCTCTGGCACTTATTCACTTACAATCAGGAAATCATAAATACATAAAAGATTTTTTAAAACCCAATAATGTCATACATTCATAGCCATATGGTGACCAAGTGAGAGGGCCCAAATCCCCTCCCTACTCAGAAACTCACTGCAGTTCTTATTCCTCTGCAAGAGCAGAATAATTTAATCACAATTCAGAACTAGCACAATCATCTGGAAAGCTAATATAATAATAATAGTTTTTGCAATAATAAAAGTTTTTGCAAGATGACTAATAATCTGTGTTTCATTTCACTGTGTTTGGCATTGTCCAATCAAACAGTCAAGCTTGATCTTTCAACTCACCTCTCTCTGATCTTCACTCTTTGCTTTGTGGCAGCCCACTCTCATCATTACTTAAGCACCCTCTCCCCACAGCTGCTCAAGTTCTGGGAAGGGAAAGTCACTACCTCCATAGCTTTTGATGCTTACAAAGTCAATACTAAAGAAAGGAAATAGAAGAGAGTCAAATGTAGCCAAGAACAAACTTTACTAAGACTCAAAATGCAGCATGGGTGTATAAAGACTTTGTCACCATTATGTCAGAGAAGGGCTGTCTTGCTCTGCTCATTGCTAAAAATCCCATACTGTCACCTGGAGGGCCACACATAAGAAGGCTGCCAGTTAGAAGTGGTTTCCTTTTTCACCAGATGTGGCATACTTTTAGGAAGCATGTCATCAACTTTTCTAGATAGCAATCAATTAGAAGACTCCTGGTGATTAGTCATACATGGCCAGAGACCAACTACTCAGAGCTCCCATATGGCTCACTGGAAGAAACAGAACATATATGCATGCTTGGGGTGCCAGGGAAGGGTTCCATTATATGTTGCTTCATGAAAACTTTCTTTAAAGATATGAAATTGTCATTAGTAGTTGATAAGTGTATTCACAATTTATATCAAGGAAGAAAAAGGCCTGAAGACTTAGATATTTAATCTGGAGGACGAAATGAACCAATTAAATGAAAGTGATACTTATAAGTACCTGGGTCTTCTCCAGTTAAAACATACTGAGAAAAGGCTATCAAGTCTCAAGAAAGCCGAGGCTTTTTATTTTAAGGGACTTACTGGCATTTTTGAACATAAAGCTTAGTGGAAACAATATGTTTAGAGCAATTGATCCCTATGCAATATAAGTTTGAAATCTAGTTTTGAATGATAAAATAGATGTAGAAGATACAAAAACCAAAACAAATAAAAACACTCCTATAGAATTCAATGAAACACAGCGGTCATGATTTCAAGGCAGCTACTAAAAGATTCTAATTTCTTTGTCAAATTTTTTTTAAAAATAGAAGAGTGATTGATGCTCTCAGAAAACCTGATAAAAGATTAACATTTAAAGGAAGGAGTTGCTTTCTCATATTTCTTCTTTGGGGACCTATCCTCAGAATCTGGAAACTTCTCACTTTCTTACCCTGGCACATCCCTCTATCATTTTGGCCCTCATCTCTTATTAAAGAGTGCCTTCAGTGATTTCCATTTTGGGTCAGATCAGCTATGTTTCATTGTCCTCCTCAATGTGCTTCTGATTCTCTGGCCTTTGTCATCATGAGTCAATTGTTTTTTTACCCTAGAATAGAGTTGAAGAACCTGTGGCCTTGAGGCCATATGTGGCCTTATCTAGGTCCTTGGGTGCAGCCTTTTGACTGAATCCAAATTTTATAAAACAAATCCTTTTATTAAGGGGATTTGTTCTGTGAAGTTTGGATTTGATGGGGTAATGGGACATGGTCTTTTCCTTATAGGAAGGCCTTTTCCTTATAGACGATGTCTTTGAAAGCAACCCAGTCTCTGAATTTTCCCATCAGATTCAGTCAAAGGGCCACACTTGAGGACCTAGAAGCCCAATGTGGCCTTGAGGTGCAGGTTCTCCTCCTCTGCCCTAGGACTTCCCTTAATGCCTAGGGTTTTCTCACTCTAGAAGATCTGTTCACTATGCTGGCCCCTTTCTCCCTTTGGTGACTTACTTCCAGGGCTTCCATTTTAGGGACAGGCCCTGGCTAGCCATGTTTTATTTACCTCTGGGCTGTGCATAGGACTCTGTACTTCACTACCAATGTGTAACTCTTCCCATCCTACCTAGGCCCTGCCATTTCAACACTCTATTACTTGCTGTCTTTACCCATTAAAGTAAGCTTCTTTGGGGCAGCTAGGTGGCACAATGGATAGAGCATTGGCCCTGGATTCAGGAGGACCCGAGTTCAAATCCAGTCTCAGACATACAACACTTACTAGCTGTGTGACCCTGGGCAAGTCACTTAACCCCATTGCCTAGCCAAAAACAAACAAAAAAAAATCGAAGTAAACTTCTTTGTGTAGGGACTGTCTGTCGTTCTGGTTTCATTCTCATCCCCAGTGCTTAGCATGGTTTCTGGAATATCTCAAGTGCTTAATAAATGCTTTTTGCTGCCTAGGGCTAAGCTTGGTCATTATAATTTCACAGCATTCAATTGCAATTGTTTTCTTGTTCTTTCCATTCACATTGTGGTCATTGTGGACATATAATTTTCCTTGTTTGTTTACTTCAATTTGCAATCATTCACACAAATCTACCATATTTCTCTATATTCCTCATATTCATTGTTTCATAGAATACTGTAATATTTAAATGTAGAGCAATTTGTTTAGTTTTTCCCCAATTGAAAGGCATTTACTTTGTTTCTGCTTGTTTGCTCTGAAAAAAAAGAAGTATTACTATAAAACTTTTGGTGAAGGGTTTGTCTTTTCATCATTGACTTGCTTGGGATATTTGCCTGGTAGTAGCATCTCTGCGATTGTACAAGCATTTTTAGTTTTTTTCTTTGAATAATTCCAAATCACTTTTCAGAATGGTTGGACCATTTCAAAGTTCCATCAACAGTATATTAGGGTGCTGGCAATCTCACAATCCTCCAGTCTTGAATATTCTTCTCTTGTCTTGTGAACCAATTTCCTGGGTGAGAGACAAAACCTCAAGTGGTTTCAGCTGAAAAACTCCTTGATAAAACTCCTGGTATTACTTCTTTTTGAATCCACAGCACTTAGCATATTCATTGCCTGCCAAAGAATGAATGCTTAATATATACTTTTGATTTATGAATTCTATTGATTAATTTGAATTTGTCTTATAATTAGTGATTTAGATCATTCTTTATATGGTTTTCCATTCTTTACTTGAAAATTGTTCATTCATATGCTTTGACTACTTATAAGAATAGCTAACATTGATATAACATTTCAAGGTTTGCAAAGTATTATCGCACGTTATCTCATTTTATCCTCAGAATAAGCCTGGGAGATGGATGCTATTATTATCCTCATTTTACAGATGAAGAAACTGAGGCACAGAGAATTAAATGACCTGCCTAAGATCACACAAGTAAGATATATATATATCGGAGGCTGGATTAAAACAAAGGACTGCCTGATTCTAAGTCTGATGATCTATCCTCTGCACCACCTAGGTGCTTCTTATCTATTGGGGAATGGCTTTTGTTCTTATGTATTCTTTTTAGCAGCCTCTATACTTTATATTTGATTCACATATTTCTCCCAGTCGTCTGATTTCCTTCTTATTCTAGTTGCATTAATTCCATTTATGCAAAAACTTTTCAGTTTCATGTAATGAAAATTATTTATTTTGTAATTATCTCTATCATTTTTTTGGTTATGAATTAACTCTTTACTTAGGGCTTTGAAAGACACCTGATCTAGCCTTTGATATTCAGCTTAAACATCCACTTTGAGTTTGTCACGCTCCAAAATGTTGGCCTAATCCTAATTTCTGCCCGATTGCTTTCTAACTTTCCTGGCAATTCTTGTCAAACGGGGAATTCTTTCCTAGATAATTCATGTTTTGTAATTTATCAATCATTGGGTTACTGACTTCAATTATTTCTGATTCTTCTTTGTCTAATCTGTTACATTGATCCACTTTTCTATTTCTAACCAGTATCAAATAATTTTGTATTACTGATTTAAAATATTGTCTGAGGTCAGTTCCCAATGTTTCTTTAGTTATACTACCTGCTGTTTAGCATTGGCCAGTCTACAGACCTCTAGCTTCACAAGGATTTTTGCTGAAGCTAGGATTCAGAATAAATAAGGAACACATATACCAAATGGGCATAATTTCCTTCCTGCATCCCGTGTCTTATATGCAATTCTGTATACAAAGCCATATTTACTCCACAGTATATTATTAAACTATCTATTACTCTCCTGAGTAAAAGCACAATAGCCGTAATTCCATTCTGTAAGTTTTGTAACCACATGAACTAGATCTCCAATCACTCAACGGTCTACCTTCCACACCTACTATGTATTTAACACTCTGCTTTGGATAGCCTTTGGCATCTGCCAAAGTGACATGTCCATAGTAGGGACGTGGCAAACAATGCATAATTGTAGCTACCACATAATCATTGTGTTCAATGTTAGAGGTTTATGAGTGCTGGGACCTCAAAATCACAACATGAGGGTCTTGTTTAAAAGAATTCAACCCAAGGCTTTTTTCACTCAAGAACAAGGTTTATCAGAACGTTTGTCATATTGGGCAGACACTTCAGGAGTCTGAACATAGTTAGCTATTGGCTAGATTATAAGAATCAGAGCAGTGGCTAGATTTTAAGAATCTGAGCACCTTAATGGACACAAGATAGACCTTATATACAGAAAGACTGTGGGAGAGATCTTGGAGTGGCCAAGCAGTCTGAGGGGACTGTGAGGTAATAAAATTCCAGGGACTTGGACCACACGGCCAAGGGAGAATGGAGCCTAACTATGATTGGGGGGGGCATAGGGAGGTAAGACAATGGAGGGCTAAGCTAGGTTAAGGGTATTATAGGCCAATGAAAGGCCAGTTGATGGGATTATAGCCTCAGGTGAATGCCAGAGATTTGGCCACATAGGAAAGTCCTGGTTTTTTTCCTTTCTGGGATCCAGATCCCAACTCCATCATTTGCACCCTGCTTTTTCAGTCCAAAAATTGGTTTATAACCTTTCTTCAGATAATCATTGCATGATATAATTCTCTTCATCACACCACTTTAAAAGGTGAACAGAGCAGCAATGTATTCACCAGTGCCATATGGATATCCATTTATTGAGATTGCATTGAGAGCCTAGAATTCTCAGCACATGCCCATTGTCAGTATTCAATTTTAATGTACAATCATGATTATTCTGTGCATCCTAATCTTGCACCAAAGACAGTCTAGTAATAAATGATTTTTAAGTAATACCAGTGCAACTTTTTTTTTAAAAAAGCATCACATAATGGTCACATCCTACTTTTTTGCAAAAAAAGTTTGGCAAAAAGTCTGCAATGATTATGCGGTGAAATATGGTATATTGTAGATGACCCTAGGATCCATAAATCCCCACTCACTCTGTATCCTTTGCTTCATTTTTTTGATTTTTATCACCAACCATCTACTGTATATTGCCTAGATATTCTGGGAGTATTTCAAGCTCATATTCTAAAATATGATGTAACTCATTATATATACCATTAAATCTAATCTGCCTCTACTGCATTTCTCTCTTTCTCTTAGGGGTGCCACCACCCTTCTAGTTAGTCATACTCACTTCCTTATTCTCTCTGACCCCTTATATCTAATCAGTTACACAATCTTGTTGATTCTCCCATATTTCCTCTATTCTCTGCTTAAATCCACTATGTTAATAGCCTCTTAAATTTGTGTCCCTACTTTTAGTCTCTCCCTTCTCCTTCTTCCTTTTTTTTAGGCAATTGGGGTTAAGTGACTTGCCCAGGGTCACACAGCTAGTGAGTGTCAAGTGTTTGGTCTGAGGTTGAATTTGAATTCAGGTTCTCCTGACTTCAGGGCTAGTGCTCTATCCAGTGCGCCACCTAGCTATCTCAGTCTCTCCCTTCTGCAATCTATCCTCTATTATATCTGCCAAATAAACTTGCCTAAGACACAGATCTGACTACTTCACTTCTCTTCTCAAGAATTCTTAGTTACTCCCTATCACCTTTAGATTAACATAACATTTCTTAGTTTGAAATTTGTAGCTGTTCACACCCAAACTCCATTCTGTGTTTCTAACCATTTTAGAATGTTCCTTTTCCTTCCAGCCAAACTGGCCCACTTATTGTTCTCTGAAATCAGCATCTGCCATGTTTATACATACTGTCATCATACCTGGTATGTACTCCCTCCTCACCTCTGTCTCTTAGACCCCTTTGCCTACCCTTCAAGAGTTATGTATTATTTCCTATTTGAAGCCTTTCCCTCTAGTTTTTGTTTTTTTGTATTTTTCCCTCCTCTAATTTTAGGTTCTTGTTGTTCATTCATTTCAATTGTGTCTGACTCTTCATGACCCCATTTGGGGTTTGCTTGACAAAGATACTGGAGTGGTTTGCCATTTCCTTCTTCAGCTCATTCTGCAGATGAGGAAATTGAGGCAAACAGGGTTAAGTGACTTGGCCAGGGTCATACAGCTAGCAAGTGTCCGAAGTTGGATTTAAATTTACAAACATGAGTCTTCCTGACTGCAGGCCCAATATTCTACCCACTGTGCCACCTAGCTGCCCCTCCTCTAATTATATTGAGTTTATTTATTTGTTTAAATGTTGTGCTCTCTCTTTCCCACTCCCAGCCCCCAAGAAGAATGCAAACTCAATTAGGACAAAGACTATTTTTAATTTTGTCTCTTGCCCACCAGCAGCTTGACACAGGGCTCAGCATATAACAGGCTTTTAATAAATGTTTGTTTAATTAAAATGTACATATGTAAACAGTATATAAGTTTGTAATGCAGCAAAGAAGCAAATATTTTGTTGGAATAAATCAAAACTCTAAAATATCAGCATGCATTTATGCCATCCCACTTCTCCTTATAATGGCACCAGAGGGGGGCAACTCATGTTCCTTTATCTCCAATCCCAGACTAACCCAAGTAGAAGTAAGTGACTCAAAAATAAAAGAGCTTCCATCAGTGAATGAAATTCACACATAACTCAAAGCCTCCCCCAAGGAGTTTCCTTTCACTGTTCCTTATAGACCTGTCTTCCTCTTGTGGAACTTGCAGAGCAGAAAAATGAAGTAAAATTTTAGGAAAAACAACAATTAAAAAAGTGATGTGTTTTTCTCCATAAGCAATTCAGCAAGAGTGATTTATGAGAATATGGGGGAAAAATTAAAGCCTGTAAAGTCTTAATGGCAAGGGCAAGGGGGGAGGCACAGAAGGAAGTTGCAAAATTCAAAATTCTCAAAATGTGGATTATATATTGCTGAAGAAGACTTGGTGAGCAACTTAATATTTTATTCTTGAGCCTTTTGTGGCTTTAACAAAAACTACCTGTGATTGGGGTCAGCAGACCCAAATTATATTTTTTCTTCCTTTCCTCTGTTGAGTCTTTTGGAAGGATGCATTACTAAGGTACCAGCTCAGCCAAAATTATGTACGCTGAAGTATCTAATTCACGACTGAAGCAAGACAGGCAATTTAGAGAGACAGGGTTATTGTGGTGATTCTGGCTTAGGTGATTCACACTAAAATGGCTATAGGTGAGTAATAAAGGGAAGTTTGTTTGGTGATCCTTACAGACAATGCAAAGCAGCTAATGAGACAACTAATTGGAAGAGGTACTGCTTTGTCTACTATGGACTAGCCCAGAAGGTAAAAACAAAATTTCAAGGTTGATAAATCAGCACTTAGCCCTTAACTGTGAGCTTATCAATAGATTCATGGTGCATTTTAAGTGGGAACAAGGAACGTGTTGGAGAAAAGCCCTAACAAAAGTTATTCCAAATATGTGGTTGTTTAAAATCTTAATCAAATGAGATAATATGTTGAAATTAACCTATCAGTAGTCAGATGTAATCCAAGAACATGTACAGAGATGATAAAGTATTTCAATAACTCCATACCCTTGCTTCTTGTTCTTCCTTCACCCCCAAACCCAGAGAAATAAGGGAGCTAGTTGGCAAGACAAATGCATATCTTGAGTCCTTATCTCTGTCCTGGACTCCAGTACTATTTTGCCAATGACCTTCTGGATAACTTCATCTGAAGTACCTATCCATACCTTGAAGTCAACATGTGCAAAACAGAGCTCATTATCTTTGCCTTTCAATTTGTCATGCTTCCTAATTTTCCTTTTTCTGTCAAATATATATCCTTCATCCTTAATTCTTCCCTCCCCTCTACCCTACCATCAAATTCAACCAGTTACCAGGTGTTCTACTTCCCCAACATTTTTAGTATCCATCCCTTTTTCTCCACTTAAGCACCACCAGTCTAGTTCTAGCTGTCATCAATTGTACCCTAATTGGTCTCCTTTTTTTTCCTTTAACATCTTCCTTCTCTGATCCATGCCCCACACATGTCAAAATAATCTTCGAAATACATAGGTTTATCCTTATCACTCCCTAACTCAAGAACCTTCACTGACTCCCTATTGCTGTTAGGATAAGATACAAACTACAAATGCTGAAACTGAAAACCCTCCACTCTATGGCTCTAAATCAGCAATCAATCAACAGACTTTTATTAAGCATTTAATATGTGCCAGGCATTGTGCTCCTTTTTTCAGAGTTATCTTTCATGTTCTGTCCAAACTGGATAACGAGCCATTTCATTTATTCAACATTACATTCCTTGTCTTCACGAATTTATTCTCATGGTGCTCCACCCCTCCTCATCTCCACCTATCTTTCTACAAGACTTAGTTTACTTGCTACCTCCTGCTTCAAGCCTTCCCTGATTCCCCAAGTCATTAATACTCTCTTCCTCTTCATAGTAATACGAATAAAGAACCATGGGAACTTTCTGACTTCCAGCTTTAACCTTCCATACGTGCTGATTCCCCATTAGAATGTGAGCTCCTTCAGAGCCAGGACTGTCATACTGTTCTATTTGTATTCCCAGTGCTTCGCACGATGCTTTGTACATATTGAGCACTTAATAAATGTTTTTCATTCATTCATTCAATACTTTGTTCATATTGAGCACTTAATAAATGTTTTTTATTCATTCATTCACTATTTCATTCACTCATCTACTCATCTGTATGCATTTTGAAACCCTCCAGTATAATTAACCTCCCTGTGCTCAGGGATTATATAGCTTATGTGTGTGCCTCCTCAGTGCCTTGTACAGTGCACTGTATGGTTTATTTATTAAATACAAATTATTTTTATTATTACTAAATACAAATGTTTTATTTGTCAAATACATTTTGTGTTATTGTTAAATATTATTAATTTAAATGTATTAAATTATAATTATATTAAATTATAGTATTGAATTAAACACGTTATTAAATACTGAGTTATGTATAAATATAAATGTTAATGTGTTATTTTTAAAAAGCAGTCATAAAAATTTCATACTATGTACATAGATGCTATGCACAAAATATGTGATTGATTAACATGCATATATGGTAATGTATTGCCCAGGGGTTTGCTGTTAAAAATTTAACAACCAGCTCTCTGAAAAAAAAATACATGCAAGACATACATTTAAATTGAATTTGAATTATCAGCATTTTCTCCATCACTTTCTTAAATTTAGACAATCAATAAAATCAATATCAATTTGTAACACTTTCCCATTTCTGAGATATAAATGCTAACAATGAAAATTTAACAATTGATTAGAGCTGTTTTAAACTGTGTCTAGCAAACTCATGGTCTTACCTCTGCCCAGCTAGATTTGAAGTTCCTTTAGGGAAGGGGCAGGTCCTGGTTTTTATAGCTTAATTTTTTAAGGTTTCATATACCTACTGTTTGAAGCAGCATTCAGTTATGTTTTCCTTGAATATTTTGAGATATTTAGGAATGTAAGAGAGAGAGAAATGCAAATAGTCTGACTAATCTCTAAGGAGCTACCATAAAACCTAGCTGTCTCAAGTCATTCAGGTACAGTTTCCTGGAAGGACCTTTAACAGGGCAAGGTTTGGCTTTATGACTCACTACTCTTGAGTTTTGGGAAATGGCTAAAACTTACTGGGAGAAGAAGATTCAGCAGGCATCTGATCACAGGGACATCTCATGAGGTCATTTTTCCAGAGGATAACCTGAAGACATTGAGTGGTAGATTCAGGCTGGTGTCTGGCCAGAAGTTGAATAAAGTCTCTCATGAACCAGAGCTGATTATCACTCCAAGATACAGGATGAGCTGAAATGCTGTGACCCAGAGATTTAAAATGCTCTATAGCACTCATTTACTAAAAAGGAAATTTGATGTATCTGTCTCCCCTACATCTGTGAAAACAAATAGGCAGAATGAAGAAAAGACATTCAGAGAACTGGGAAACAGCTTTAGCAGTGACTACTTTAATCCTGAGATTAATTATTTCTAGGTTAAAATTATTACTCTTTCTTTTCATTTAAACAGTAAGAAATATATTTAGCTTATATATTAAATGAATGATTATTTGGAGCTACAATAACAAGGAACAAAAACTGGGAATCTGAATAGGTTGGGGCATCTGAGCAAAGAGAATTATGATTTATTTTTGGAATGATCCATTCTCCTAGAATTTAAACATGGAACCCAGAAGCCCTAGGTAAATTCAGAGGACTGAATTTTTAGGGGAGCAGGGAGCAGTGAGTAAAGCAAACTTTATAATTTCATTAAAGATTAAGGGTAATTACAAGCAGGTTAAAAAAAATAGCAGGGTCATAGTATATTAAAAGAGTCTAGTTCTAGGACATAGTTTCCTGCATGAAGAATGTCAGTGGAAATGAGGTGAAAATAAGACTAAAGGTGTTAAGGACAACAGGTGCTTTTCAGGAGACCAGACAGCTCCATCTTCAGTCATGCCCTATGTTGGGAAGTCAGTCTCTTATGTTCTAGAGAGGAGTCCTCAACCAGGGCTACCTCCTTCAAAGGATTCAAATGACCGTAGCAGCATTTGGTAGTAAGAAATCAGCTTGAGGCTGGTAATTCAAGGCATTCCTACTTTCTTAGCTGAATGAGTTGATATGGTTTAAGATTCAAATATCCCTGTTTTTTTTTTTTTTGCACAGATATTATATCTAGAACAAAAGCTTCAAACTGTATCTCCTAGCAAACAACATTTTCTATGTGGGATCCAAAATATTCCTATATGGAGAAAGTGTTTCATTTAGAATATGAAGGAACTGTGGAGATCAGCTAATTCAATGCCCCCCTCATCTTACAGATCAGGAAACTGAGGAGAAAATGGCTTCTCATCATCACATAGTTTCAAATAGTCACATAGTTTCTAGGCAGGTGAAATTTGAACTAGGGTCCTCAGATTCCAAAACGGGTGTTGTTTTCACTAGCAGGGGGTATAATCTGTGGCCTTGAGGCCGCTCATGGCCCTCTAGGTCCTCAAGCGTAGCCTTTTTACTGAGCCCAAGTTTTACAGAAAAAATCCTTTTATTAAGGGGATTTATTCTGTGATGTTTGGATTCGATCAAAGAGCTGCACTTGAGAACCTAGAGGGCCACATGTGGCCTCAAGGCCACAGGTTCCCCACCCCTGCACTAGAACAATATAGCCTAATGTTGTCCATTATAAGGATTACTTTTAATATTAAAAAAAAAAGATTGTGTAAGTGACAGTACTCGGAAGGTTAATTTCTATTCATTGAGAAAATACATAATGATAAAAATCTACTCTAAATTCAATAACACTGTAAGTGTGCTTGTTTTTGATTAATCCAACTATACAGTTTGAAAAATAGCAGTGCACATGTGCATAAAATATATTTTTTGTCTTCTTTTTGAGGGTATGTTTGCTTATTTATTGATTCACAGACCCCGTAATTTAGATTTGAGAGGACCCTTAGTCCAGCCCTTTTATATTATAACTAAATGAAGTGAAATCTAGATGAGTGAAGTGGTTTGCCAAAAATCCAATTGCTTATAAGTAGTCAAGATGAGATTGGAACATAGTTAAGTTTACTGACTGAACTTAGTGCTTGGTCCTATTGTAACAATTCACTCCATATAAATTCGATAAGTATTTATTGAACATTTTGTAGGTATAAGACAGGAGGCAGCCTAGTAGAGTGGAAGAATAGTGGATTTCAAATTCAGGAAGAATTAGGCTGTAGTCCTACCTGTAGTAGTATTGGCAGTATGATTCTGGGGCAAGTCTCAGTACCCCAGCCAGCTCTCTATGATGATAATTTGAAGAGAAGATAGGGACCTATGTTGCTACAGGAAGTTTGTAACAAGGGAACTCCTTTATGTGGTTTGAAACCTCAGCTTATTTATTTATTTATGTATTTATTCATTCATTCATTTTTAATGTGCTCAGTACTGGAAATAAGATGACAAAAACAAAACTTATTCTAAAAGAAGGGAAGATACATATACACAAAGGTTTACCTATGCTGTGGTGTACCTATGGCATGCAATTGTAAGGACATTTAGACAGCACAGTAGATAGAGTATAGAGCCTGGAGTCAGGAAGATGTGAATTCAAATCTAGCCTCAGACACTTACTAGTCATGTGACCCCTTGGCAAAGTCATTTAACCCCGTTTGCCTGACTTTCCTCCTCTGTGAAATGAACTGGAGAAGGAAATGGCAAACCACTCCCATATCTTTGCCAAGAAAACCCCAAATGGACGTGAGTGAAATGACTGAACAACAGAGAAGACTACAGATGATCAAACGACTGCTGAGCTGCCTTGAAGAGATTTCCTTTCTCCTTGCATGGTCATGTACTGCTGAGAAAAGCACACTGCCTTACCTTTCATAAATGCTTTCTGTCTGGGGAATGAAGGAAGAGAAGCTAGAGTATCTCCCAGAGGGGTAGGCCCTGAAGGTGCATTGCAAATGTCCATTAAAGGCTTATGTGATAATAACAACTAGGAGTACTTTCAGCATCAGCTATGTGGGACAATCACCCCACTGTGGGAATGGGTTAAAGGTCTGTAGGTGATAATGCCTTAGCTAAATTAGCTTTGCAATCTTGGTACTGCCTCAGGCCCAGAAGTCTAGGCAGGTGAAATTCAGTAGAGACGTTAAGGTCTAGGACCTAAATGGAGGTAAACTTACTCGGGAAAGTTTTCAATTATCTCAGAGCCAGGAAACTGAGTCCAGCCAGGAAATAATCATCTGCCCTACGTAGAAAAAGGGAGTTTGGAGATATTAAAGACTAGAAAGACAGTAATCTTTGGACTAAAATTCACATTAAACACCCCCACGTCGGACTCATGCCAAAGGTGCAGAGAGGGTCAGCCCCCTGTGCTGGCACAAACCGGAGAAGAATTGCTATTGGAGAATTATCACCTGGAAGAACTAATGAGAATGCTCCTCCAGGGTGTGTAGACATTTCCCAAGCACTTTTTATGCATTCTCACAGATCCTCCCAGTACCCTGTCAGAACTCAAAACAAGAACAGAAAGCAGTCGTCTCTAATCCTGTCCATAAATTTAGGGATTATCGTATGTTGTAATGGAAAGTCCAATGGATTTAGAGCCAGAAAACCTTTCTTTTCTTCCTAACCTCAAGAGCTTTAGTTTCCTTACCTATAAATAAAAAAAAGTTAGACCCTTGACTTTGAAGGTAATTCATTATTTACAAAGTAATAAATTCTGATGAATGGTAATAATTATAATAAAACTGATCTTTATAAAATATTTTGATGTCTGCAAAAATACCTCCCATATCTTATATCATTTGAACCTTACCTTGACCTTTCCAGGAAGATAGTAAAGATGTTATTGTACTGATTTAACAAATGAGAAGGCATAAGTTATGTATGAGAAGGGAGTTGATGTGGATGTATTCACATAACTAAGGTTAGAAGCAAGATTTGAATTCATGTTTTCTTGAAAGAAAGTCTAGCACTTTATCCACTGGGTATGCAAACAACTTATACTTTCTCATGTCCCTTCCTTTCTATAACTACTCTACCCAGAACCAGCTTCTACTGTTGTTTATTTGTGCAAAGCTTATTCATCCCTTTCCTATCTGAAGCCACAGATCTCTCTGAAGCCACAGATCTCTATGAAGCCACATGTGATAGGAAAGTGATGAACAATCTTTGAGTGAGAAGAGTGTTGTGAGAAGACCTGAGAGGAAGCAGGAGGACCTGGGCCTAAATCCTGCTATGTGGCTAACAACTTCATGACATCATCTGGAAAATGAGCTGGAGAAGGACATGACAAACCAATCCTGTATCTTTGCTAAGAAAAGCCAAATGAGATCAAGAAGAGTCAGACATGATTGAAAATGACTGACCAATAAAACATTATAGATTAAACAGACTTTTGTGGGCTAGTCTAGGAATCTATCATTTATCATGCAGTTTTTATGGGAAAATGTGTTCCTCCATTTAGAAATGAACTTCTGGAATACAACCTTATCTTCAGTTGGGGTCTATCTATACAAGATATCTTTGCTTAAATATTGCTCCATAATGTTGGACTTTGAGTAAATATCTATACAAGATAATAGTTCGACTAGATGGACTTTGATGGCCCTTTCAGATAGAAATCAATGATCTCTCTGTGTGTGTGTGTGTGTGTGTGTGTGTGTGTGTGTGTGTGTAGCCTCAGAGGGGGAAATGTTCTTACCACATAATAACTGTCACCTTGGAAAATAATAATGTTCACTTTAGACCATTTCTCTTTTTTCATTATAAAGTCAGTCTACCTACATTTAATTCTCCCCACACAGCCCTTGCAAGGAGAAACAATGGGTCATCGACTGGCATTATCTTTGCATACTCATTTAAATGTATCTTGCAGTACAGTACAGTAATCCTTGTCAGAAATAAAGTACACTTATTGCTACCTTCAAATAAATCCCTTGTTCATAATTATATGAATTGCGGCAGACTTCTGATCATTTACAGAGGATAACAGGCAATAATAATAGCTTATATTTATGTCATATTCTAAGTCTTTAAAGCACTTTATGCTTATTACCTCACAACAGCTCTGAGGAAAAGTTACTATCAAGATTAGCCCCATTTTGCAGATGATGAAAATAAGACCCTGAAAAGATGAGTGACATGCTGGTCACATGGCTAAAAAGTATGAGAGATGGGATTTCGATCTCTTCTGACTACAAGTATAGTTTTCTTTCCACTGTACCTGAAAAGAGTGTTTTTTAAAATTTTTTTTATTGGGAAAGAGGTTTAAGGTTACAGATTCTTGATATGGAACAACAGCTTTCATTCTCAGAATAAGCTATAGCTATAAAAAGGCAGGAGGAAACACTGAGGAAGTGAGCTTGGAGCTAAGATTTCTCCTCTTCACCCCATTTTGACACCTTGGTGAACCAATTCAACTTCAAACTGTCCTTTCTTGAATCCCAACCCCCCTTATCATTTTGCCAGTTAAGACCTGCCAAGCCTCACCGTTGGATCACTCCCAGTGGTCACTGCCTTTGCTCCTACATATGTATGAATAAAGGTGGAGAAAGCCACGCAATGCTTCTGTCTGGGTCCACCACAAATTTATGTTACATAACCTCAGCTGGGCCCTCCTTGCTGCTAGGCAATCCTTCAACTCACTATCCCATTTTCCACAGAAGCTCTTCCAAACTGTTTCATTTCTTCTTAAACCTCCTATCACTTTTGCTCCCCTACCCTCTCAGCTGAGAATTTTGCCTCATATTTTACAGAAAAAATTGAGGCTATTTGCCTTGAGCTCTCTCTTCTCCTGTCTTCCTCATCTCATAGCACTCAAATGGCTTTCCCCACTATCTCCTCCTTCACTCTTGTCTCAAATGATGAGGCAGCCTTACTCCTTACCAAGGCTAACTCCTCTGCCTACTCAAGTAATCCCATTCAATTTTATCTCCTCCAACAAATTGTCGCCTCTGTCATCCCCACTCTATCATTTATTTTTAATCTCTTCATTTCTACTGGTTCATTCTCTACTGCCTAAAACATGCCCATGTTTCCCTTATCCTAGAAAACCTCTCACTTTATCCTTCCATCTCTGCTAGCTATCATGCTATACCTTTTCTGCCTTTTGTGGAAGGCTGTAGTGTACCTCTAAGTGAGAGGGATCAATCACTCAATCAATCAGAAAACATTTTTTAAGCATCTACTCTATTTTGGCACTGTTAGGTTCTAGAAATGCAAATATAAAGAGTGAAACCATCCCCGTTCTCAAGGATGGTACTACATTCCAACAATGAAGTGAGTACATATTTCAGTACATGCTGAATAAATGGAAATAGCATATATGCAAGATAATCAAATACAAGGTAGTGAGGGAGGGAGAAAGGGCACTAGCCCTTGGGAGGATCAAGAAAGGAGTCTGGTACTTGAGTTGTGTCTTAGAGGAAGAAAGGGATTCTATGAAGTAGCAAAAAGGAGATTGTGCATTCCAGGCATGGAAGGCAGTCAGTGGAGACAGGAGATGGAACACCATATTTAAGGTACAGAGAGAAGGCTGGTTGGACTGGATTGCAGAGTGTGGGAGGGGGAGTAATGTCCATTGAGGCTGGAAAGATAGATTGGGGCCAGGTTGTGAAGGATTTTCAAAGCTAAACATAGGGTATATATTTTAGAGTAGTGGCAATAGGAAGTTACTGGAACTGATTGAGGAAGAGAGTGGTACGGTCAACCCAGACAAGGCCACAAGAACAGAGGAGAGCATGACTGGGATAATAGGAAAAATAAGAATCGAGTTTTGGAATTCAAGTTTATTAATCTCTTAAGGACTCTGAATTCTAATTTGTAATCCTGGAATTGTTTTGGTCTCATTGATTCTCCTCTATTTTTTTTTGGGGGGGAAAGAGATGATTTTATTGATTTAATGAACATTCACTGAAGAACTTAGTCTACCCAATGCAGATTTGAACCTGCTTTTTGAGTGTTAGAGATTTGTTCGGGTCATGGAGAGGTTACATGACTTGTCTAGGGTCATACAGCCAGTATGTGTCACTGGTGATCCTTGAATGCAGATCTTCCAGACTCCAAGGTTGCAGGAAATATTACTAGATATATTAAAAACAATTTCTGTTTAAAGGAAAGCAAAAAATAGTATGAGGGGACTTGGAGCTAAAAAGTGCCTTAGGAAAGGACAATGGAATAGAGTACTAGATTTTAAGTCAAATGACCTAGTTTAGAATTCCAGCTCTGCTTCTCCCTATGTGTGACATCAGGTATATTACTTATTGTAAGTTCTCGACCTGAGGTTTGCGCTTATTTTATTTTTTTAAATTAATAACTAGTTTCTCAATATCATTGCTTTCTTTTGTGGTCCTAGGAAATTTATTTTATGCATTTGAAAATATTATTCTGAGAAGAGGTCCATAGACTTCACCAGACTGCCATGTGTACATAACACCAAAGGAAAAAAAATAATTTAAAAACCAATGCTTCTGGACCTCAGCTTCATCGTTTGTAAAATGATGCACTAATGATTTGACGATCTCTGCCATCCCTTTTAGTTCTGATACCATGAATTCACTAGTCTAACTTATTTTAACTTCTGTTTGCCTTAATCCACTGGAGAAGAAAATGGCAAGGCACTACAGATCTTTTTGCCAAAAAAACTCCATGGCAGTATTGGCGCCACAGGATCCCGAAGAGTTGGACGAGGCTGAATTAATGAACAACAAACATCAGCGAACAACTCTGTAAGTTAACAGATGAAGCCTAGTGGCACCAAATACGGCCTTAGATAGTAGTAGCTGTATGACTCTGGCCAGGTTGCTTAACCTCTGTCTCACTTTCCTCCACTGTAAAATGTATATAACATCTACTTCTCAGGGTGCTTGTGGGAATCAAATGAGATAATATTTGTAAAATGCTTAGCACAGTCCCTGGCACAGAATAGATGCCATATAAATGTTAGTAGTAGCAGCAGTAGCAGTAGTAGTAGTAGTAGCAGCAGCAGCAGCAGCAGCAGCAGCAATAGCAGTAGTAGTGGTAGTAGTAGTAGTAGTAGTAGTAGTAGTAGTAGCAGTAGTCATATTAGTGGTAGTAGTAGTAGTAGTAGTAGTAGTAGTAGTAGTAATATTAGTAGTGGAAACTTCAGTCTCAAGAGGTAAACTGATTTAGTTACCAGCAAGCGTATGCTGGCAAATGTTTAACAACTAACTCTGAAAAAAAAAGTACATACAACATGTTATTAAACTGTATTATTAAAATTTTCTCCACAAATTTATTGTCTAGACAAAACAATAAATTAAGTCCTAATTTGTAGCTTTTGCTGATTTATGAGATATAAATGTTTACAATGAAAATTTTATGGTCAGGGCAGCTAGGTGGTACAGTGGATAGAGCACAGGCCCTGGAGTCAGGAGGACCTGAGTTCCAATTCGGTCTCAGACACATAATACCCCCTAGCTGTGTGACTCTGGGCAAGTCACTTAATCTCAATTGCTTCATATTAAAAAAAAACATACACACATGTATATATATGTATACATACATACATACATACATACATACATATGTATATGGTCCAATCTTGGGAGGTAGTAGGAGCTGGCTCCAGCAGAGCCATGGATGGTTATCAGTCATCCTTGAAGCCACTTACCTTAGTTATGAAGGCCAAGCATGAGTTTCTGGGTCACATACATCTATTAGCAAAGTTCAGAGCACATGTTTCACAAAAGGAGGGCAGAGCACATGCATGCAGATGATCCATGGGATGGGGCTGGCTCTCCTAGTGACTTCTCTCTTTCATTCTCTCTCTCACCCTCTGTGTGTGTGTGTCTCTATCTCTGTCTCTCTCTGTCTCTCTGTCTCTCTCTCTCTCTCTCTCCTATCATACAAGTAAGACCAAGGATTTTTATTTGCTGTAACTCGGTATACTTGGCCATAGATGTTACAAGTAATTCCAGTGTGAGAGCAAAAAGGTGGAAAGTGATTTAGGAATAAAAAGCAAACTATGTGACCCCAAATAGCTGAAAACACAGAAAAAAACTGTCTGTAGCGCAAGAAATGAAAAGTATGGTAAATGAATGGTTCTTGATGCCCAAAGCACACACACTTCACTGAGTTAAGAGATACATTGTTCTACTGATATTAGTGCTTACTTTTCGGGGCTTTTCCTCTGCTATAATTCTTTTCATTACTTTGCCCCTGTAAAGCACATTGCATCAAGAAATAGTATATAATTTTATGCATTATATTTGATGTCTGTAGGAGTGAACACAAAGGGATAAGTTTTGAATGAAGGTAAAGATTAGGAAGTTCTACCTCTGTTTGCTTGCTAGCAAATACACCTCACTGAGCATGTTTTAAATGCTGTTCATCTTCATAATGCTTAAGCCTGGAACTAAAAACAAAAAATTCTCATTTGATTGACATATCTCATCAGTAATCATAGGTTTACTCTGGTTCTGACTTCATATTAAAAAAAAAAGATTTTGCTCAATGCCTTCTGGTTCTCAGGATTTCACTTAAAAATAGGAATTGTGTAAGTAGCTATGTTGGATGGGACGTATGCATTTGGCTTTTATTATTCTTAGCATGGTTTTCATATCCATAACTGGAGTCCCTTCCCACAGTTCAGTCTATCTTTTCACCTACAGTACTAAGTCTTCTGCCTGCTCACTTTGTCTTCTGTTATTTCTTCATTCATTTTGTTCAGAACAAAATGTCCAAGCTCTTTCCAGATTATTTTATGCCCCGTTGTTGTTAAAGGTTTTAAGGCCTCAACATTCTGTCGGCTCAGTCGCTGAGTCTTATAGATTCTACCTTCATAATATTAACTGGCAAATGCCATCTTCTTTCCCCTTACATGACCATCAGCTCCGTTCGGGACCTTGTCACCTTAGGTCATCTGTCACATATTCTTTGCCTCCTTAGTCTCCCTCTACCGCACTCCATGCTCTACAAACTATCAAAACAATCTGATGGGTATGCCCAAGTCACTCCTTTGCTTGAATGGCTCCTAGTTGAGCCTAGAATAAAATTACAGACTCATCAACTTGGCTGTTAAAATCATTCTCAGGTTGGCTCCAGTTTACCTTTTGAAACATTCCATATTACTATCCTTCACACATTCTTCAATCCAGTCAAACTGGCTGACTTCATTTATTTATTTTTCTTTTTTTAAAATTTTATTAATCTATTTTGATTTATCAACAATCACTTCCATATGCTTTTGAGCTGAAAATTTTTCTCCCCCTTCCTCTCCCCCCACCCTCTCCAAGATGGCGCACAATCTGATATAGGCTTTACATTTACATTCCTATTAAACATACTTTCACACTAGTGAAGTTGTAAGTAAAAATTAAAACCAATAGGAGGAACCATCAGAAAGATGAAACAAAACTCAATAGAAGGTAAAAATAAGTGAGAGCGATTCGACTTCCATAGTTCTTTCTTTGGATGTGGACAGCATTTTCCATCCCGAGGCCTCTGGAGATGTCTTAGATCCTTGTAATGCTGAGAAGGGTTCAGTTTAACAATATTAGTCATCTCATAACGTGGCTGTTATTGTGTACAAAGTCCTCTTGGTTCTGCTCACTTCACTCAGCATCAGACCATATAAGTCTTTCCAGGTTTTTCTGAAGTCAGCCTGTTCATCATTTCTTATAGCACAATAGTATTCCATTACATTCATATACCACAACTTGCTCAGCCATTCCCCAATTGATGGGCATCCTCTCAATTTCCAATTCTTTGCCACCACAAAAAGAGCTGCTATGAATATTTTTGTACATGTGGGTCCTTTTCCCATTTGTTTGATCTCTTTGGGATATAGCCCTAGAAGTGCTATTGCTGGATCAAAGGGTATGCACATTTTTGTAGCCCTTTGGGCATAGTTCCAAATTGTTCTCCAAAATGGTTGGATCATTTCACAACTACCAACAATGTATTAGTGTTCCAATTTTCCCACATCTTCTCCAACATTTATCATTTTCCTGTTTTGTCATGTTGGCCAATCTGATAGGTGTGATGTGGTACCTCAGAGTTGTTTTGATTTGCATTTCTCTAATCAATAATGATTTAGAGCATTTTTTCATATGACTATAGATGGCTTTAATTTCTTCATCTGAGAACTGTCTGTTCATATCCTTTGACCATTTATCAATTGGAGAATGGCTTGTGTTCTTATAAATTTGTCTTAGTTCCCTATATTTTAGAAATGAGGCCCTTATCAGAGACACTGGTTGTAAAAATTCTTTCCCAATTTTCTACCTTCCTTCTAGTCTTAGTTGCATTGGCTTTGTTTGTGCAAAAACTTTTCAATTTAATGTAATCAAAATTAACCATTTTGCTTTTCATAATGTTCTCTATCTCCTGTTTGGTCATGAATTCTTCTGTTCTCCATAGGTCTGATAGGTAAACTATTCCTTGTTCTCCCTGTTTACTTATGGTATCAGCCTTTATATCTAAGTCCTGAACCTATTTTGACTTTATTTTGGTATATGGTGTGAGATTTGGGTCTATGCCTAGTTTCTGCCATACTCTTTTCCAGTTTTCCCAGCAGTTTTTTTTTCCAAACAGTGGGTTCTTATCCCAGAAGCTGGGGTCTTTATGTTAGTGAAATGGATACATATTTACAAAAATATAAATTGCCCAGATTAACCGAAGAGGAAGTAAAATACTTAAATAACACCATCTCAAAAAAAGAAATTGAACAAGCCATTGATGAACTCCCTAGGAAAAAATCTCCAGGGCCAGATGGATTCTCATGTGAATTCTATCAAACATTTAAAGGACAATTAATTCCAATACTATATAGACTATTTGGGAAACTAGGTGAAGAAGGAGTCTTACCAAATTCTTTTTATGATACAAATATTGTGTTGACACCTAAACCAGGAAGAGTCAAAATAGAGAAAGAAAATTATAGACCAATTTCTCTAATGAATATAGATGCAAAAATTTTTTAAAAAAATACTAGCAAATAGATTGCAGCAACTTATCACAATAATAATACACTATGACCAGGTAGGATTTATACCAGGAATGCAGGGTTGGTTCAATATTAGGAAAACTATCAGCATCATTGAGCA
Organism: Phascolarctos cinereus; assembly: GCF_003287225.1. NCBI lineage: Eukaryota > Metazoa > Chordata > Mammalia > Diprotodontia > Phascolarctidae > Phascolarctos > Phascolarctos cinereus. Next base: position 72,057,516 of record NW_027555958.1, on the reverse strand, counting down.
TATCAACACCAAAACCAACAGAAACCACATGATCATCTCAATAGATGCAGAAAAAGCTTTTGATGAAATACAACACCCATTCCTATTAAAAACACTAGAAAGCATAGGTATAAATGGAGTCTTCTTAAAATAATAAATACCATACATCTAAAATCTTCTGCAAGCATTATATGTAATGGGGACAGGCTAGAAGCTTTTCCAATAAGATCGGGGGTGAAACAAGGATGTCCATTATCACCACTGTTATTCAATATTGTACTAGAAACCTTAGCTTTAGCAATAAGAGAAGAAAAAGAAATTGAGGGCATTAGAATAGGCAAAGAAGAAACAAAACTATCACTCTTTGCAGATGACATGATGATATATTTAGAGAATTCTAGAGAATCAAGTAAAAAACTACTTGAAATGACAAACAACTTTAGCAAAGTTGCAGGCTATAAAATAAACCCACAAAAATACCAACAAAAGCCCAACAGCAAGAGATAGAAAGAGAAATACCATTTAAACTTACTGTAGCAATATAAAATATTTAGGAGTCTACCTCCTGAAACAAACCCAGGGACTCTATGAATACAATTACAAAACACTTTTCACACAAATAAAATCAGATCTAAATAATTGGAAAAACATCAGTTGCTCATGGGTAGGCTGAGCTAATACAATAAAAATGACAATCCTACCTAAGCTAATTTACTTATTCAGTGCCATACCAATCAAACTACCAAAAAATTATTTTATAGAGTTAGAAAAAATAATAACAAGATTCATTTGGAAAAACAAAAGGTCCAGAATATCAAAGGAACTAATGAAAAGAAATGCAGGGTTAAGGTGGCCTAGCAATTCCAGATCTTAAATTGTGTTATAAAGCAGCAATCATCATGGTACTGGCTAAGAAATAGGGAGGTGGATCAGTGGAATAAGTTAAATATTCAAGACACAGTAGTCAATGACTATAGTAATCTATTATTTGATAAACTGGCTAACTTTAAACTCAGTGTTCTATCTACCACTGTCCAGCCTCTTCACAGCTGGTTCCCCATGCCTGGAAGACACTTTTTCTTCATTTCTGCTTAGAATAGCTAGCTTCCTCAGAGGCTCAACTCAGATGCCATTTCCTAGAAAAAGCTTTGCTTGGTCCTCTGAGTTATTAGTTCTCCATCCTCAAATTATCTGTATTCATAGTATATTCCCTAAGAGAATTTAAGCTCTTTCTTTGATGGAAGGGACTGCTTTTGGTTGTTTTCTTTGTGTCATATCACAGTGACTTGAACATAGAGGCACATACAAAACTGTAAGAAAGCCAGTTTGAGTGAACTGGAAAATGCATGACTGAGATACAAAGGCAAGTTGTGAAGGGCATTATGCTTCAAGTACAGTAGTCTATATTGGAAAAGTGAGAGACTATAGAGACAGTGGAACTTACTGAGTTGAAGTACAAAGCCACTGTATTTGATGGTTATTGGTATGGAAACTGACTTACATAAGAGCCAAATTCTAAAGTTCCCATGGGAGATATGGGGTACAAGCCTAAATAAAACTATTTGTGCGAGAGATGTTTTAAAAATTGCTTTTAATCTGTGGAAACCCAGAGTTTCAAATTCTGAGCCATAGATCACATATGAAACATCACTATGATTTTGACAGAAAACCATGAGAAGCCATGAAGATATCCTCCTACAATATTACTAAGATAGCTCTAGAGATTGTTATCTCATTAGCTCTAGAAAACTCTGGAAATAAAATGGCATGAATTCTTCTAGGGGAATAAAAATATTATCAAACCAATCAAAATATGAGAAAGTCTCTAACATCTAAATACTCGTATATATACACACAAACACACACATGCAAGCACACACACACACACACATATACGATATGTGCCTCCATCTGCATGAAAGGAAGTGCCAATAAACAAAATAATTACATGTATATGTGTGTATGTGTACAAATACATGTGTACATATACCTACATACAGAGAGAGAGAGAGAGAGAGTTATCTAAATGAAGAGCTCTGCCCTACCAGCACTCTTCTTCTTCTATAGACTTGAAAATGTTCAAGAACTGAGCCAAAAAGTATGAAAATTATGCAACTTTTTCTCTTTTGTCTCAGATATTTAGTAATACTTCTTTACTAATCTACCGCTTTTAGGATAGGAACCAAAACTGTGATTTTATTAGTATGGAGAATTATCTGATGAGAAAACTTCCTCTTTCAGTACATTATGACATTTTCTCTGTGCCTTCTGCTTGTAGTCTTAGAGAATGGCCCAGAAAATTGAAAAGTTTTGACTTACCCAGAATCACATGGCTTGGATATGTAAAATGTGGGGTTTCTTGGGCTCAGGGATGACTCTTTAACTAATACATCATACTGCCTCAGTCTCTCTATCCTTTCTAACCTATTTTATATCATGTCCCCATCCAAGATAAAAGATAGTAAGCAGAGTAGTAAGTGATTTTCTACAACACAAATGACCCTCCACCTCTTAACCCCATGGCTTTCACATAATTTCCCCAATGGCAGAAATGCTCTCCTTCTTAATCTGTGCTTCTTAATTCCTTTGGCTTCTTCTTTCAAGACCAGTCAAACCATGCCTTCTTCAGGAGGCATCTCCTGCTTTCCATGACTGCTAGTGCCTCCCCTGTTGATACTACCTTCCAGATCCTTTGTATCTCTTTGGCTTATACTTCAATATTTATATAGCTTCTCCCCTATTAGAATGTCAATTCCTTGGGGCCAGGTATCATTTCACTTCTGTCTATGTATCCCCAGCATTCAGCTTTATTCCTCGCACACAAGAGTCACTGACTGTTAGATGCTAATTTTTCAAGATGTCCTTTACTGTTCACTGATCTGCTAGGTATATATGATTCCATTCATAGTTTTCAAGTGTTTGTTTCTGTTGTTTCTCTCTAATTTACATTGGCAAAGATTCCAGAAGTTATTTACTTATTTATTTATGGAGGTAACTGGGGTTAAGTGACTTGCCCAGGGTTACATAACTAGTAAGTGTCTGATGCGGTTTTGAACTCAGGTCCTCCTGACTCCAAGGCTGGTGCTCTATCTACTGCGCCACCTAGCTACTCTTTTCAGAAGTGATCAATGTAACAGTGACCAACAAAATAAAAAATATAATCCTATATATTCCTAAGGGAGTATAAAACAATTATTCCAATCCTACCCTAGTTCCACAAAGAATGGGGTGGGGGATCCTCTAGGAGTGTGGATTCTTGGAAAGACTCATGTACTAATGTATGGAAGAAGACTCTTGTATGACTGGAAGGGTTGGGGACCATTAGGTCTTTTACTGTCTCCTTTCAGCTTGGTATTTTAAGGAGAACCAGTTTCTTCCCTTTTTTTGTTGACTGTTGTTCGGTTGTTTCAGTAATGTCCAATTCTTTGTGGCCCCATTTTTTAGGGTTTTCTTGACCCAATGATCTATCTACTGTGCCACCTAGCTGCCCCAACTTCTTCGCTAAGCAGTACTTGTTCTGTTGATGTTGACTTGGATTTTGAAGTTGCCATAGTCTCCAGAATTTGGTACTGGAATGTGGAGAATGTAGCCTATCGTATACATGGCCTCACACAGAGTACCTGTGCCCCATGACATTAAGACTTCCAGTGTAGTTTTTTGATCATGGCAACTCAGATGCTTGTCCTTATTCCATGAGTCTCAGCAAAACACTGGTATCGCTGTGACATTTGTTGACTTATTCCACACAGCTCTCTATCTTCCTGTTTTTGACAAAATCCTTTACCCTGGCAACTCTCCCATGGGATTTTAGGTCTGGTAGCTTAAAAGTCAGGAAATGCTGCCTGACATATCCATATAAATCAATCCTATGATAATAATAATTCTTATTTATACAGGGGTTTAAGGTTCATAGGATCATTGATGTAAAACCAGAAGGTTCTTTAGGGGCCATCAAGTTCAACTCATTTTATAGATGAGAAAAGTGAGGAACAGAGAGGTTAAATGATTTGCCCTGGTTCCCACAGCTAGTAAGTATGTGAGATAGGATTTGAAGCCACATCTTCCTAACTCTAAGGCCAGTGCCCTATCCATTGCAGCATACTGGATTACAAAATGTTTTGTAATGTTCACAGTATACATCTATTTTACAAATGAAGAAATTGAGATTCAGGGAGGTTAACTAAATTTCTCATGATCAAAGTGGTGTTGGCAGAAGCAGACTACAATCCTATGTCTCTTGACTCTAAATTCAGTGTTCTTTCCACTACAATGACAGTCAAATATGCTCACAAGAAGAATTTTAACTGAAAGACATAGTTGGATTTTATTGCTATAGTCATGGATGCAAATACAGCCAAAAGAGAAGTAACATGTAGCACATTTTTTCTATAATTCAGTTTCAAAGGCCCTGCCAAAAGCTCCCCATTTTCACCCTATTAGGAGATGTTTCTTTTGCAAAATTTTCCACTATCTCATTCTCCCCTTACCTTTCTTCATTCTTCATCTTAACCAAGTCCTGTTGAATTCTGTTCAATTCCATGAACATTTATAGTCCTAATGGCCAATTAACGTCATTTCTAAAGTAGAAAATAGAATAGAGAAGATGGCTGGTAGAATTCATACTCTCATTGGCTCACAAAATATATTTTGCGAGCAACGTTTTTCTGTAGGAAAATGGAGATGCCTTTTCCCTTTCGCCTTCACTGACATACATCTTCTAGGGGATAAGGTCGATCTCTCACCTCTCAGCACCAGGCCCCTCTCCCTCTCATCTCCCTCTTGAATTTCTTCATCTTTCTTTTTATGCCTCTTCCCCCTTACTTGCATACATGTTGCATCCCCTCAGTAGAATGTAAATTCCTTGAAAGTAGGAACTGTTTCATTTTTCCAATCACCTAGGTAGAATCTTGCACACTGTAAGCACTTAACAAATGCTTGTTGAAATTGGATTGAACAATCTATGATGCATGTTTTCAAACACTCCCTTCTCGGCATTGTCTCTGTCCATTAGAAATGTAAGTTCCTTGAGATGCTGTCTTCTTTTGTTTGTATTTGTACTAGAAGAGCTTAGTACAGTGGTTCATAAGTAGTATGGGCTCTATCTATCTGTCTATCTATCTATCTATCTATCTATCTATCTATCTATCTATTCATTTAAGAAAAAGAACATTTAAGAAAAACATATTAACTGAATGTGTAGTGGTTTCATTTTTTGATGTACCTTTTCTAGAAAACCTACCCAAAATACCACATAGTATTGTCATGGAATGTTGTTGTTCATCTTTCATTTCTGAAGAGAACCATGGGATGATGTCTTGACTTGTGCATGAATTGGATTTAAGTGAGGCAGAGTTGCACAAAGTCATCAGACTCACTCTTTTCCAGAGTTATCGAAGTCCATTGGCAAGACAAAAGTCAAGATGAGGGGTGATGGCCTGGGATACAGTGGATGAACTTAGCATCTTCAGTGTCTGACCAAGCTCCAAGTGCTCCACAGAGTCTGCTTCTGCTACCTTCATGACCACTGAAACAAATTGTTCTCATCCATCCATTCCACTGGAGTCTTCACATGCTTTGGGTAGAAATTTCCCTAACTCATTGATACATTTGAAGCCTGTCTGTTACCCTCAATCTAGGTTAGTTCATCTACTGAGGTGGTTTTACTAGGGTGTGGAGCTATACATACTACAGCTTCTTGGAGACATAGATGAGATGGAAAGCCTCATGTCAAGGTAGATGTATAGGTATAAATACATTTGCATTTTATATATGTATATGTATCCATGTATAAAGACATTTTTAAGGTTTCTCTGAAGAATTTTGGAATTGATAGCATGACATGGGAGATACTGGCAAAGGATCAATCAGCATGATGTGCCCACATTAAAGAAGGTGCTGTGCTCTATGAGCAAAGCAGAATTGTAGCAGCTCAAAAGAAACATTGAGATATGCAAATTTAGAGACATCTCCACTCCAAAAGTTTATGTGGACTATCTGTGCTCAACCCATGGTAGAGTGTTCTGAGCTCATCTTGGTTTGATCAGCCACAGAAGGACACACTGTACCTTGCCTCCAACATAGGGATGTCTTTTTGGTCCTCTTTGAGAATGAGGGACAACATCCATGTAAGTATGTATGTGGGTATTCATGTGTGTGTATGTATATATGTATATATGTATATATATGTATATGTATATGTATATGTATATGTATATGTATATGTATATGTATATGTATATGTATATGTATATGTGTATGTGTATGTGTATGTGTATGTGTATGTGTATGTGTATGTGTATGTGTGTGTCTATGTATATGTATATGTACATGTATATGTAAATTTAAAATATACATATACATGTGTATATATGTGTATATATTTAAAATATACATATACATGTATATATATATATAAATGTATATTTAAAATATACATATACATGTGTGTGTGTGTGTGTGTATATATATATATATGTATATGTATATATATAAAGTTTGAATCCCCCAGCTTCATTCCACAGGTTTAATAAAGTATTGGGGTAAGATAGCTTTGACTTCAGTACGCATTCTTTCCTTCCTTCCTTCCTTCCTTCCTTCCTTCCTTCCTTCCTTCCTTCCTTCCTTCCTTCCTTCCTTCCTTCCTTCCTTCATCTCTAAAGAATTATGTTATATGAAGTGAATATACGAAATTTATTTATTTACTCATGTTTTGTAGTGGGTTGATGTCTTCAACTTGTTTGGTAATAGCATTTAAATTATCTTTTATATGGCAAGCTTTAGAGATTCACATTAGATTCAAGATTAGATAATAATCACACTGCAAAATCAGAGACAAAGAGTTTATGATACCAAAATACATTTTGAGAAGTTTCTTAATTCATGTCCTTGATTTCAAGCTGGCCACACATAAATTTAAAGCATCTAATGTAAATGTGGGGTGAAATGACATTTCATCTTATTTTAAAATACCTTTCGTTAACATTTCTCCATAAACAATTACAGCATTCAGACATCAATAATTCAAGAATCTCCTTTATACTCAGTTTGAATTTCCTTACCTATATGAAACCATTTACTGTAGCATCTCGATTCAATTCAATAAATAACTATATGCCAGACACTGTTCTAGGCACTGAGGTTACAATGAAAAAATAAAACAGTTTTTGCCCTCAAGGAGCTTACACTCTGTATTTTATAGGCATTTAATACAACCGGAAACCCTGCGGTCTCCTTCTCTGTGACTTTGTTCTCATTATTCTCGTTCACGTTAATGTTTTCTCCTAGAAAATTTTCCCTCATACCTTATCCCCATTTGTCCCAGAAAAATAAAGACATTTCCTGTTCGGGGCCAGCACTCCTGATTTATGAGTTTGTTATATCTAGTGGGCCCCGGACACATCTTCCTTCCATGATGTTTTATTCATGTTGTTCCCCTCTACCCTTCTCTGCCAGAGCAGAGGAGCGATGAAATCAATACTACCATGCCTGGAAAACGTGCATCAATCAATTATTCTATGATTCCGCTCCCTATCCCTATAAGTTCCCACTCCCAAACACCCCTCCCGAAGACAACTTTCCTCTATGTGTTGTCTTCCTTGACTAGAATGTAAGCTTCCTAAGGTCAAAGACTGTCTTGCTATATTATTATTTCTAAGTAAAAGATTAGCACACAGTTAACACCTTCAGTCAGACTTCATTGAGCATTTCATTTTTTGGAAATCTCTAATGTGCTTATTATGTAATATTGAATTATAGTTATCTGGTTTTTTCTTCTAGACTCTAAACTTCAAGAGGAAGAATACCTTGTATACTCTAACCAGCCTCCATAGCACCCTTTTCTAATTACTTTGGATTACTCTACATTCAGTAGATGCTTATGAAATGTTTGTTGAAAATATGAATCCTCTCAATGCCATATCCTGAAAGTGTTATCTATCTAACTTTTGCCTGAAGATGATCAGTACAAGGAATTCACCATCAAGTCATTGTATTCCATTTGTGGACATGTTTATTAGTCATTTTTCATTATGGTGAACCAAAATCTGCTCTTCTGAAGCATTTACTCATTGGTCTTCGTTCTGGTGTCTGGGACCAGGAACAACACATTTAATCTTGGTTCCAAAGCAACTGCTTTTCAAATACTTGAAGACAGATGTCACTTGCATCCCTAACTACTTTTAAAAAAGCTTATTGACACCTTTTGTTTTAACATTTCAGTTGTTTCTGAATATATCACTTCCCAAGTAGTATCTTTTTTGCTAACAATTAAAGAAAACAACAACAACAATTAGACAAACAACTAATGCATGGACTGTGTCTGATAATATATGCAATATTTAACCCTTCTACTCCCTCACCTTTCTAACAAAAAGAGGGAGGTATTCTTTTCCTCATCATCTCTGGATCCAAGTTTGGCCTTTATAATCACACAATATACAATTTCCTTTTGTTGTTCTTTTTTTGGTTAATATTGTTAATATATTTTCCTGATTCTGCTTGCCTCACTCTGCATCATTTCGTACAGGTTTTCCCATTTTTCTTTAAATTTCTTTTAATCATAATTCTGATACAGTACTATTCCATTGTACTCATATACCATAATTTGTTTTGCCATTTCTAGTTGACAGACAAACATTTTATTTGTAGGTTTTTGCAAAAGGAAAGAACTGCTATAAACATTTTGGTTTGTTTTTTTTCTATTATTGACCCCTTTGGGATATGTAACTGAGCAGTGGGATCTCCAATTCAAAGTGTTTGGAAATTTTAGCTACTTTTTGGCCATCATTTCAAATTGTTTTTGAGAATAATTGGACTACTTCACAGCTGGACCAATACTACATTATTTTGCCTATCTTACTGCAGCTGCTCCAGAATTGTTTAGTTCCAACTTTTGTCATCTTTGCCAATTTGCTGGGAATGAGGTGAAATTTTAGAGTTGTTTTAATTTGCATCTCACTTATCAGTAATGATTTGGAGCAACCTTTCTGATTGTTGTTAATACTTTGCAATTCTTTGGGGAACTGCTGTTTCATATCCTTTTACTTCTTGCCTACTGCTTCTTAATCTTATACTTGTGCTAATTCCCTCTACATTTTGGATATTAGGTCTTTATCAGAAATGTTCAATGCAAAAAAAAAAACCCAACCTGAAAACAAAAGCAAAAAACCCCACCCATAACAAATCAACTATTTTTTCTTATCCTAACAGCAATGATTGCATTCATGAAAAAATAAAAATTAAAAAAAACCTTTGTAATTTCATGTAATCAAAATTACCTGCTTTATCTTTTGTGATACTTTCTATTCCTTTTGTCGCCAATTCTTCCCAAAAATAATTGAAAATTTTCTCATCTTTTTAGAAATGATGTGACTTTTGTAACTTACGGTGGTATGTGGTGTAAGAAATTATACTAAATTATTTTTCTCCCAACAAACTCTTTTCTAGTTTTCTTAGTAGATCTCATGAAGTAGGAAGTCTTTGCCCAAGTAGTTTATGTTCTTGGGTTTATTTAATTTTATTGTTTATGACTTGGTTACTTAGTCTGTTCTGCTGATTAGCTTTTCTGTTTTTTTAAAAAAGCTATCAAATAATTTGGGTGATTACAGTTGTCTAGTGGTACAGGTAACTTAAAAGCCTTTCCCAGGTTTACATAGCTAATAAATATCTGAGAAGAGTTGCGAAATCAAGCCTTCCTAATGCCAAATCCATTAAGATATCCACTAAATCATGGCGCCTTTCACCAAACCCTGCCACCATTTAAACTGGAGGAAGTGAAGCATTCCTACCACTACCAACTACCCCTTATTTGGGCTTTGAATCAATATCTCAAAGGCAATAAGCTCGAATTTAGGTACCTGTTTAGAATAATGTACATCCATCAGTTGTATTTCTGCATGAATAACTGAGAAGAGCAAGGATATCACAAAAAATCTACTTTTTTATTTTCATGTAGCATATTATATGTACATGTCCATCTATAATTTAGAGATACAGTTAGGCAGGGAACACCATTAAAGCAAGTGTTGAAAACCAAAGAAACTTTCATGCATTTTTATCATGTTTTATTGATCTACTCAAGCAATAAGTATTTACTGAACATCTTTTACTAGACAAGCTCTAGGTAGGTGCTTGGGATACAGAGACAAAAAAAAGGATACATTTCTTCCCCTCAGGGAGATTATGTTCTATTGGGGAAACAATAAGCACAAACAAAAAAATAAAAAATACTGTTGGCAAAAGATATTGAAGTCCTAAACTCACTATCCATAGACAATAATCTGTCTTATGCCTAATTTGTTGAGAAAAAAAAATCTTGATAGGGATTTGGGAGGTTTTTTCTTTTTCTTTCTTTCTCCCCCCAAAAAAAATTAGTTATGATAATATTATAATAAGCACCGTACTGATTGAAGGAGACAAAACACAAGATTTCAATTTAGTCTGAATATTAAACAGTATTGAGTTTTTGACAGGTTGGAAATCATTTAATTGAGGTTTTATAATTTCTTTGTTTTCTTAAGTCCCCTGAAGGAAGGATTAGTTTTGTTTTGTTTGATCACAGAGGGAAGAGGAGGAGTAAAGGGTGGAGACTTCTGGAAGGTAAAGTTAAGCTTGGTTTAAGAAAACATTTTAATAACTATGGCTATCCCAAAATGGAATATGCTTTCTAGAAGGTAGTGGGTCCCCCTCACTGGAGGTCTTTAAACAAAGGTTAGATGGCCTCTTGTCAAGTATACTGTAGAGGAAATGCATTTTAAGGTATAGGTGGGATCTAATAGTGGTATTGCTGGGTCAAAGGATACATATCATTTTATAACTCTTTGGGCATAATTCCAGATTGCTTTGCAGAGTGGTTGAATCAGTTCACAATTCCACCAACTGTGTGTTTGTATCCCAATTTTCCTACATCCCCTCCAAAATTTGTCATTTTCTCTTATCATTTTAGCTAATCTGATAGGTGAGATATCTCAAAGTTGTTTTAATGTTAAGTTCTCTCATCAATAATTATTTAGAGCATTTTAATATGACTATATATAGCTTTGATTTCTCTTTCTGAAAACTGCCTGTTCATATCCTTTTATCATTTGTCAATTGGGGAATGACTCTTATTCTTATAAACTTGACAAAGTGCTCTATATATTTGAGATATGAGACCTTTATCAGAGATACTGTCTATATCCCCCCCCATTTTCTGTTTTCCTTCTAGTCTTGGCTATATTGGTTTTATTTGTACAAAAAACTTTTAAAAATTAATGTAATCAAAATTATCAATTTTACATCTCACAATGTTCTCTATCTCTTGTTTATTCATAAGTTCTTCTACCCACAAATCTGATAGGTTATATATTCCATATTCCTCTAATTTATTTATGATATCTCCCTGTATAGCTAGATCACATAGCCATTTTGGCCTTATTTTTGAAAATGGTCTAAGATATTGGTCTGTACCAATTTCTTCCAGACTGTTTTCTAGTTTTCCCACCATTTTTTTAAACAAATAACGGTTCTTGTTCCACAAGCTTATAATAATTTGCTACTGTGTATTGTATGTATACTCTCTTCCACTGATCCACCTTTTGATTTATTAGCCAGTACCAGATAGCTTTGATAATTATTGCCTTGTAATACATTTTAAGATCTTGTACTGCTAAAACTCCTTCCTTTATATTTTTTTCATTAGTTTCTTTGAATTTCTTGACTTTTTATTCTTCCAAAGGAATTTTGTTACTATTTTTTCTGGCTCAGTGAAATAACTTTTAGGTAATTTAATTTGGATGATATTGAATAAGTAGATTAGTTTAGGTAGAATTGTCATTTTTATTATATTGGTTCTGCCCACCCACAAACAATGAATATTTCTCCAATTATTTAAATCCGACTTTATTTGTATAAAAAGTACTTTATAATTATGTTCACATAGTTTCTAGGTTTGTCTTGTCAGGTATACTTCCAGATGTTTTATGCTGTCTACAATTATTTTAAAGGGGGTATCTTTTATTTGTTTGTAGTATTTTCTACTTGGCCTGGGAGCTCTGTAATTTGGCTATTGTATTCCTGAAAGTTTTCATTTGGTGATTGCTTTCAAGAAGTAAGTGGCAGATTCTTTGAATTGTTACTTTGGCTTCTGGTTCTAAGATATCTGGGCAGTTTTTCTTTATAATTTCTTGAAATATTATGTCTAGGCTCTTTTTTAAAATCATGGCTTCATGATCTAATTATTCTTAAATTATCTATCCCTAATCTATTTCTGATTAGCTGCTTTTTTCCCCTATGAGATATTTAATATTTTATTATATTTTTTTTCATTCTTTTGACTTTGTTTTATTGTTTCTTGATGTTTCATGGAATTGGTCATTAGCATCCACTGACAAATTTAAATTTTTAAGAAGTTATTTTCTTTAGTATTTTTTTTTAAAAATATTTAGCCAATTCTGATATTAAGGAGTTATTTTCTTCAGCATTTTTGTGCCTCTTTCCCAAGTTGTTAATTCTCTTTTCATAGGTTTCTTCATAACTCTCATTTATTTTCCCAATTTTCCCTCTACTGCTCTTATTTGATTCTTAAAATAATTTCTTGGTGTTTTTGTTGGTGGTGGTGTTTGTTCCTAATCTATTTCTTTAGCTTATCTAGGAATTCTTTGGGGGGCTTTTGTCCAATATGGATTTTTCTTTCAGTCTTTGTTTATAGATGTTTTCAAGTCATTGTCTTCTGAGTTTGTATCTTGTCACCAGAGCAGATCATCTTTCTCATTATCATTGTCATCATCATCATCATCATCATCTTCTTCTTCTTCTTCTTCTTCTTCTTCTTCTTCTTCCATTTTTTTCAACCTACTTCTTGACTTTGGGATTTAAGTTAGAGTTGGGCTCTGCTCACCTCTGGAGGGGATGGTTGGCTTGAACTTCTCTCTTTTATGCCCTTCTGCTTTCATAGCTCAATCTGGGGACCTGTAGCTGTTTGGTGTTTCCAACATAGGTGATCCAGGAAGAGGTCTAGTCACTACTCCCTTGCTCTGTGCTCTGGTCCTTACGTAGGTGAGGGCCCTGCTCCATTGTGACTGTGGTTCATCCTCTCCATCATGGAATTGCAACCTGGAACTGCATACTAGGTGATAGACTGCCCTGTTACTGTGAGCCAGAATTGGGAAATGAGTGATAGAGCTGTTGAATGGCACCGATCCTGTTCCCAGTGCTGCTGCAGAAGTCCTCTGGGTTCTCTTTCTGACCAGGTATTCAGTCCTCTTCCCATCCCTGGTCCCTACTCCTGCCCCCACAATCCATAACTAGTGACACTTTTTTTGTTTGTTTTTGCTTTTTTTTTTTTTTGTGAGGCAATCAGGGTTAAGAGACTTTTCCAGGGTCACACAGCTAGTAAGTGTCAAGTATCTGAGGCCAGATTTGAACTCAGGTCCTCCTGACTCCAAGGCTGGAGTTCTACCCACCGCGCCACCTAGCTGCTCCTCTAGTGACACTTTTGCTGCTCTCCACTTCTACCATGTTGAGCTTTTAGGCAGCCCTGATATCAGGGTCCATAGACCTCTCTTTCTGTCTTTCTAAGGGGCCTGAGGCTGAAAACTATTTTGCCATGACTTTTTGTTGGCTTTTTCCTTTAGAATTCTAGTCTTTCTTTTTGTGGTTGTTTTGTAGGAGAGATTTGACGGGGGCAGGATTTGGCAGTTGTGAACTTTCATTCCTCCTTCTTAACTCCACTTTTATGCTAATGATTCTCAAGCCTATCCTAAACTCTCTGCTGATTTCCAGGCTCACATCTGCAGCTGCTTTTCAAGCATATCAAATTGGGTGTCTAGTAGATATCTTAAACTCAGCACAGCCAAAGCCGAATTCATTCTTTCTTCTTAAACCTTCCTGCTTCCCAACAACTAAAGACCTTAACTTATGAAGGCCAAGGCCTCCCACTGCATCTGAGGCCATCTCCAGTCAAGCTGATCTATAGCTTGCTACTGGACTCAGATGACTCAGGAGGAGAGAGTAGGGGTGGTGACTTTGCCCAGCCCTCCCTCACTTAAATCCAATTCACGTGCCTGTCATGGCATCACCTCCCTGATTTCATGGTCTGCTTTGAGAACAAAGGACAAACAATTACTACTGAGGGTACCACAATCCACTCAATCCTTCAGGTTCACAACCTATGTATCTTTCTTGTTTCCTCGCTATTCCTCGCCTCGCCCTCATCCAATCTGTTTTCGAGGCCCATCAATTTCACCCTTGGAACATCTCTCCAATACACACTTTTTTTCTTCTCTGATGTTGCTTTCACCCTAATACAGGGTCCCATCACCTCATTCCTGAATATCGCGACAGCCTTCTGGTTGATCTGTCTGCCAGCAGTCTCTTCCCAGTCTAGTACATCCTCTACTCCATTATCAAAGAGATTTTCCTCAAGTGTAGGTCAAACCATATCATCACCCCTGCCTTTTCCCCCCTGCTTCCGTTCCCCTCGCCACATACATACATAACTCCAGTGGTCCCCTATCACCTCCGGGATAATATACAAAATCCTCTGGTGTTCAGATGTCTTCATAACTTTACCCACAAACCCCCTTACTTTTCCAGTCTTCTTACACTTCTTATACTCCCCAGTGTTCTTTTTGATAAGTGACATAAGATCTCATTGCTATTCCATGAACAAGATACTCAATCTCTTGGCACTGAGCATTTTTTTTCTGGCTGTTCCCCATGCTCAGAATGCTTTCTCTCCTTATCTCCACTCTAACCTCTGCCTCCTGGCTTTCCTGGCTTCCTTCAAGTTCCAACTAAAATCCCACTTTCTGCAGGAAGCTTTTCAAAATCCCTCTTAATTCTAGTGCCTTCCCTCCATTAATTATTTCCTACTTGGCTTGTGCATAGCTCATTTGAGCATATTGTTGCTTGTTTCTGTCATTTGATTGTGAATGTTTAGGGGGAAGGGCTATCTTTTGCCTTTTTTTTTGTATCCTCAGCACTTAGCACAATGCCTGACTCCTAGTGGTCCTTTAATAAATGTGTATTGACTGAAATTAGGCACTGATCTAGAAGTACATTTCTAGATAGGTGAGGTAAACCAGAGCTCAAAGTCATATTTCTTAAAAATGAAACACTTGCCAACCCTTTGCTAATATTCGCTCATGTCCACTTTCACCTTTAATTTTTTACCTACAAGCAATCATGATAGATAGTGCATAATTATGAGCTTGAATCACTCAGTAAATGCAGAGGCTAGGGAATGGATATAATGTAACTTTCCTCCTTCCTGGGCATAATCCACTTTTAATGAAATGGATTGTAAATATTTTGCTTTCTTGAGGACTGACAGAACATTTTTCATTTGCATAATCTCTATTCTTTGTGATCTACTGCACTGAAATATCTATTTTTTTTCTTGCTTGATTTACTACACAGATTAAAGTGAAATCACTGGGAGAAATAAAAGTATAGATTGTAATAGAATGAACAAATATAGCAGTGAGCACTGGGCAAGGACTCTTGGCAGCTCTTCCCTGAAAGCTGTGGAGGACCTGCTGTGCTGAGCCCTAAGGCATTCTGACAGTGAAAAAGCACACTGATAAATAATGTTTTAAAACATTTAATTAACAACTAGGGCCACAGTAAGCATCCCTTCTAGCTGAGGAAAGGGAGCATCCTCCCAGCCCTCTTCAGGATTAGCTCTTTGCGCAAATGTATGGGCTGATGCAGAATATGAAAGGTGTTTGAAAATACAAGCCTCTTTTTAATTAATGTGTTTTATGATGACTAGCAAGTTAAAGAGATTTACCAAATAAATTATGGGAAGGTAAAGTGGCAATCTACCCAATAATCTCAAGTATAGCTTGCCCTTTGGAGGAAAAGAAGTATGAAATGGGGAGTGGGCAAAAACAAAGGAAGCTGAGGGTCAAGAAGATTCAGTGTTTTGCCTAAGATTACAAGCTTTTTGAGTATGAGCAAGTCATTTCTCCCTCTCTGAGCCTTACTTTGCTCATGTAAACAAAGATAATGGCTACCCCAAGATCTCTCTAAGGTCCACTTCCAGCTCTAGCATTCTATGATTCTCTGAGATTGCTGGTGTACTCTTTGGTTTCCTCCTAAAGGTAAGCAGGAAGGATTTTTTTCACTGTCCACAGGGATGAAGTGTTAGAGATATAGAAGATCTAAAGGAGAATCACATTCCTCATGCTCCAGTGAAATTCCTATATGTTCAAATCCAGACATAAGGGATGTTTGTAGGATTCCTTTCTACCACAATGTGTCCTCAAGCCTTGAGCATCTTAAGAATGTGTCTATGAACATAGAACCCTTTTGGATCCCATTCATGGTTTTAGCAGCTCTCTCTTTCCTCTTCCCACCATCTGATCCCAGTTTATCTTTCTAAACTGGCCTACTTACAGGAGTATATGTCACTCCATTTCATCCACTTTTTCCGTGGCATGTATAACTTCTCACTCCCTTCTCTACTCTACTTTGCAGAGTCATTAGTTTCTTTTGAAAGTACTTTTTACTGGATATGTTCTTCCTAATTCCTTTTCTTCCCTTTCCACAGCTGGTAGTGTTCTTCCTTACAAATTCATTTCTTTTTATAATGTGTATAAAACAAAATATATACAAAGGAAAACCAAAGTAATTTTGAGGGGGGGCATTAGAAGCTGAGGGGAGGAGGGAGAGGAAATTAGGAATAAAGCCTCCTGTAGAAAATGGCACCTGAGCTTTGACTTAAAGGAAACTAAGGATTCTACAAAGTAGACATAAGAACAGTATAACACAATGGTGTCAAACTGAAATAGAAATAGGGGCCACTAAACAATATATAAAGATCCCTGAAGCCTTATACTGACTTAGAAAACCACATGCTAAACATTGTCTATGTTCTATTGTGTTTTTGTTTATTTTGTTAATTATTTTCCAATTGCATTTTGACTTGGTCCAGGATATACTGGGGCCTGTTTGACCCCTCTGTTATGGAGAGAGAGATGGAGAGAGATCTGATTTCAAAGCCAAGACATATAAGTTTAAGCCTGACAGATACTGGTCATGTGACCCTGTGCAAGTCATTCCTGAAGACCATAAGTTGAAGAGAAGGCACTGACTCCCATTGGTAGAGGGAGTCTAGACGAATGAGGTACCTCATTGGTAGCCTGGTTCTGGGACCTCTCCCTCCCTCTCTCTGATTTGAAGGAGGAGGGTAGACAGTGAACATGAGAGAACTCTTCCCAGATCCTCCATCTAAGGAGAGGGCTCAGTGCAGCCAACTCATCATTTCCCACCTGGATAATCTCCTAGGAGCTCAACTTCCTATAAGATGGCATTAAATCTGAAACTCACACCTTCTCAGTACCTGATCTTGAGATCACTCCTTCCCTCTTATTTGAAGGAGGAAGGTAGACATGGAGACACCTCCTAAATCCTTCATTTAAGGAGAAGGCCCAATGTAGCCACTTTTCTTTGTGCTTGGTACGGAACATGGCACAGAGTCAATGCTTAATAAATGTTTATTGATTATTGACAATGACACCAGAGGCCCAGCCCTATCCTATTTATTTTGTATACATTCATCTGTGTATGTTTTCATTCCTCCCAGGAGTATCGCATAGGTTCAGGGGATCATAAATATAGACTTGGAAGGGACTTCAGAGACCATCTGATCTGAACTTTCATTTACGGATGAGGAAACTGAAATACTGGGAGGCTGTGACTTGCCCAAGGTCATGAAGATAGTAAGCAACAAAGGCACAATTTAGCCTAAGTCTTCTGACTCTAGGTCATTTGTATAAATTACTTGAAGGTAGCAATTATTTCATTTTTGCCTCTGTATTCTCAGTACCCAGCACAGTAACTGTCCCATAGTGCTAGCTCAGCATATGCCTGTGGAATTAAATTGAATAGAAGTAAATTGAGAAAATTTTCTTTCTTTCTTCAGCAAAGCCTAATAAGGGATTTAAATGTTGCCTGGATTTTTGTTGTTCAATCATTTTCAGTCCTTTCTTTGTGACCCCATTTGGGGTTTTTTTTTTGGCAAAGATACTGGAGTGGCTTGTCATTTCCTTCTCTAGCTCATTTTACAGATGAGGAAACTGAGACACATAGAATTAAGTGACTTGCCAGGGGTCACACAACTATTAAGTGTCTGAGGACAGATTTGAACTTAGGTCTTCTGGATTCCAGATCCAGTGCTCTATCTACTGCACCACCTAGCTGCCCATAGCTACTTTGCTATCTGGCTGCCTTTGTTAAGTTTGACTATCAGAACAGTAGAGGCTCACACCTCACCAGCTTTAACTGGTGTCCTGGCTCTTAGGAAACAAAATGTAAGAGTACATAAAATGGAGTGGTTGATTGGGTAACTACTTAACTGTATCATATCTTATAAGTCCTCCTTTGTGCCCTCTTGAGGCCTATAGCTAAGACTAAATTATTGCAGGTTATTATACAGGACTTCTCAGTGATGCCACAGCTAGGGACAGAAATGTGAAGTAGCCCAATGTGGCCTTTTCGGCACTTAAAAATGTGTAGCTGATTTCTCTATGTATGGAGAATTGGCTTGAATTATACTTCAGCAGATGATATATTTGCAAAATCTCTTCCATCCCTATTTCTCGCATAGAAGAACTAAACATTGGAGCTCATCCATATGGAGATTACCCTTGGGAATAAGAAATTGTCATTTCTTAACCCAATGTATTGCAACAGGTCCAAATAGGAGGCAAGAAAATAACCTTGACAACACAAATCCCACCCCCCCAATACCTGTCCTTGATTCTGACTACAGTATAAGACCTTGCAGACATTTGCATTTGTACTGACCAAAGGAATGATTCATTCCATATAAGTTTTTTGCATCCATCAGAAATCAATAGAAAATAGATGGCTTTCAGAGGGTGGTAGGATGCTTAAAAAAATCAGTCACTCTACTTCTTCCTTTCTAACAAAGAGAGTGAGTTGGCAGAGTGAAGAGAATGCTTTACTTAGAGTCCAAAAACCTGCTTTTGTATTCACTCTCTGACAACCACTAGTATGGGGGAATGCAAAGACTGGTGGACACAGACTTTGGAAGACCTGGGTTCAATTCCTGCCTAAAGTATTTGCTAGCTATATGACCCTAGTCAAGTCATTTAACTTCTGAGCCTTAGTTTCCTCATCTGTAAACACAAATAATATAAATGCTTCCCTCATAGCATTTTTGTGAGAGGCCACACAACATTGGGAATAGAAACTTCAGAGTAAAGACCCTAGCAAGCCATTTACCTTTTCAGTACCCCAGATGATTATCTGAAGAATGTAAGCTGTAGTGCAAAAGTTGATTTAGATTGGTAAGGGTAAAGGGGTTAGATGAGGGCTCCCTACAGTGATGAAATCACTGGTCAGAAAGACAGAGGCTTACCTCACAAGCCTCACAAGGTCACTGTGAGGAATAAATGAAGAATGCAAGGCACTTTGCCAACTTTGAAGCACTACAAAAATAAAAAAGTAAGTTATTATTACTACTTGTGTAGCCATAGACAAATCATAGAACCTCTGTCTGCCTTAGTTTCCTTATCTGCCCACCTGTCCTAACAGGGTTGTCACAAGAAGAGACTTTGTCAAATTTAGACATTATACAAATGTGAGTGAATGTATGTATATGTGTGTGTCTATATTTACCCATACCATATATCCACACATATATTGTACACATTATATATAATGTATAACACATTATGTTATTGCATACAATGTATAATGCATTCATTATATATATGTATATATGTATATATGTATGTATGTGTATGTTGATGTATACCTGTAACCTTACTCCTACCACACTAATTACCAGCCTCTTTCTTTCTCAGACTCTTTCTTTCTTTTTCTTTTCTTTTCTCTCTCTTTCCTCTTTGCTACCCTTGACTAAGCTAGGAGGAAACTGTCTGGTTCCATCTAGGTTTTTCACCCTATTTCAAAATCCTCACATTGTGATTGGAAGGCTAATTTGTCCAGGATTTGTACAATGATGAGATTCTCTGAAAACTGAAGCATCAAGCTGCTTCACACCAACGTATACTTGGCCTCTCTCCTGTCAATCCATATGTAACAGATGTAGATGGAATCTGTTGGTTGGCACTGGGCGCTCCGTGCACATGGCTCCTATTTTTAAGCTTCCCTGGGTATCCATGTGCCGAGAAAGCTGCTTGTATGGACGGACTTTGAATCCCTCAAAAAGGCACCCATTTCAGAGACTCCTGGCAGTGACCTATAAATGAAGGATTTCCTAAATATCTATTGACCAGAAACACATGAATAATTCACATAGCTCATGCCCTGATACTGAGGTCACAGCATTCTAAATAGAGCTACAATGATTGCATATAAATCATATTGGTCCCATAAGGCCCAATCATGTTATCGACATATTCTTTCCTTCCCCCTTCCCCTCTAAAACAATGCTATCACAGAAATACAGACAGAAGGATTCATGGAGGCTTGATTTTAAATAATTGACACAAAAGGTCTAAAGGGCAAGATACTGCATTGTGTCAAAGGATGATTACATAAGATAATTTTGAAAAATATTCTGGCAAGACATCAATGATAAAGGTAGATTGATGGATTTGGCTATTATGAAAACATGTTTGTGTGTGTGTGTGTGTGTGTGTGTGTGTGTGTGTGTGTGTGTGAGAGAGAGAGAGAGAGAGAGAGAGAGAGAGAGAGAGAGAGAACAAATAGCATTACTCTTGAAGTCTGAAGAGATATTTACTAGACTTGTGACCATGAACAAATCACATAAGCTCTACAATCCTCAGTTTTCTCATCTGTAAAATGGGAAGAATAATATCTGTTATATTTACTTCATAGTTACAAAAAATTCAAATTTCTTTCTTTCCTTCATTCTTTCTTTATTTTCTTCTTTCCTTCCTTCCTTCCTTCCTTCCTTCCTTCCTTCCTTCCTTCCTTCCTTCCTTCCTTCCTTCCTTCCTTCCTTCCTTCTTTTCTTCCTTCCTTCCTTTTCTTTCTTTCTTATATGCAAACCTTGATGTGTTGAGGAAGGGGAGAGTGAGATTTAGGAACTGTGAAAGGAAATATATACATAAGAGATGAAAGTGGAGAACAGTTAGGACTTTTTCTATAATTATTGCATCAATTTTGTCTTTTGTTTCTGTTCTCATTTCCTCTCTAGCCCATGCATGCTATGTGCAAATGAGTTATCAAATGAGATAATATATGTAAAGTACTTTACAAACATTAAAGTGGTATATCAATGTCTCATTATTATATATAGATGTTTTCAAAATTGTTACTGGTCAGTGAAAACAATATCATTGCTTGATTATTTTAAAGTGAGTAGTTCAGAGGCAAGATCTCTGCAGTGAATTATTTTGCCTACATAGAATACATTTCAGTATACTGATCACTTTTGAAGAACTACCAGTAGAATGGAGAAAATGGTTTTGATAGAGAAAAGTTTTTCTTGTCCTAAGTCTACCCTCTCCACATCTAATTCTCTCAGACCTCTCTAGGATGCTTAGAAACCCTTCCTTATTGCTGTTCTACCCCTTCCTGCTATTTTCTACTTTTAACAATCCTCTGGCTAATTCAGTGACACATTACTGTGAAAAAAATGAGATGCACTAGGAGAAAAGTGAGGGTGGGAGAAGAGGATTTCAGTATGGGCAGAGTAAAGCTTTCAAGGATCACTTCAAAGAAAATATTCAAGAATGAATTTTCAGAATGTCAAATGCCTCTGTGTATGTATGTATGCATGCATGTATGTGTGTGTGTGCGTATATATATATATGTGTATATATATATATATACACACACACATAATACAATGCAATATGACATAATACAATGTGCTGTGGCATGATATGATGTGATATGATATGATATTATATAACATGACATAACATATCATAACATAACAAGTTAATGTGTTCTCCATCTAACTATATGGACAATAAGCATTCGTCATCCATTTGATTTTACTCTGTAGATGATTTGTCCAAAGTCTTTTAAGTAATTATGTATGAAATCTAAGAAGCTTTGTATTTTTCTCTTACTTGATACAATCAGGTTAATATTACCTATAAATAGGAGCATTTGGAAGAACTCACCATATAGTAAATCCCTCTTCAACTTCTCTCTATTAGATTTCCTTCGTGACAAAGGTGAATACCTTTGGCAACATGTTCCTCTCTGTTTTATGTTTTGATTGGTATGAATGATCAAGAAGTCATTGAACAAGGTTATCTCTGTTATACCTTTAAGGCAATCTTCTATAATTTTGATGTATTAGTTGGAGACACTCTGTTGATGGAAAGCCTTTAAGAAGTGATAATCTACAAAACGTATATTCCAAAGGAAATCTTTGGTCAGTGGAGTGCATCTTCAATCTTTAGTCCTTCATCATGGAATCCTAGATGACCTTGTATTCTTGAATGTTATTCTAGGTGGGAGTAAGTTCTAGCCTGGCTCTAGCAACCTAATGTTTTCTTTTTGAGGATTATCATACTATGAACTTGTTCCATTCATGGTTGGCCATTAGGTGAAGGATTCTTTGGCTACCCAAAACCATAATAAAAGGAAAAATAAAATGTTCCTGAATCATCTGTGGCTACCATTTGCTTCCATAGTGAGACTTACATAAACAAGAGGCAGAAGGTGCTAAGAATCACACAGAAAAACTATGAACATCAACTTAGTTGCTGGTAGTCAAAAGGTGAGATTCTCATCCTGTAGCCAATAGTACCAGAGGACAACAAAAATATCAAACTAATTTTCTACCTGTAAGTGAAATCAGTAAACAAATGAAAGACGCTGCTAATTGGAAAATTGGATCACAGGTTCTCCTTGGAGAAGAAAATAAATGATTTGGGTGAGTTGGTTTTTATCAGGAATACAACAGCAATTAAAAGCATCATTTGAATGAATCAATGAAAAAGCATTTAAGTGCATACTAAGTGCAAGCTATTGTGCCAATTGTTTGAGATATAATGAGAAAGAGAGAGAGAGAGAGAGAGAGAGAGAGAGAGAGAGAGAGAGAGAGTGAGCAGGAGAGCACTAGGGCATGCTATGTTGAGCATTAGGACAAGACCTTCAGAGGATGAATGAATGAACTTCCCCAGGAATATGAGACCATATTTTGGGAGAAGGTTTGGAGTCTCCCAGGCTCAGAGTGTGGAGGTACCAGGAGGGGAAAGGAATCCTGTTCTTCATATCAATGAAATCATAGATTCACTGAATACTCAGTGACTTCACCACAAATATGTCCATAGGTAGTAAAGGGAGGGGGAAGGGAAGAAGCATTTATAAAGCCCTACTATGTGCCAGGCATTGTATTAAGCACTTTACAAATATCTCATTTTATAGGAGAGTGAAGTGAAAAAAAATATGTTGGAAAATATGGTGCAGAGACAAGACACGAGATATCAAAGGATATGTAGAAGTCTCAGGCCTATATATCATGACTATTTTCCTCAAAGAGAAGTACACTGAACATGATGAGCAATTCATTCCTTTCCAAGCTGAACTGATGATTCATTTTCACAAGACTTTCTCTAATGTGCCATAGAAATTCATTTCCTCTGGAAGCTTATTCCACCCCTAGACTACATCTCACATTGGAAGTACCCTTTCACCTGTGCAACTTCTCCCTCTTATTGGCTAGTTCATCCCAGAACCTCCATTTTTATGAACAAAGGCCAGGCCAACCACATCTTCATTTCTTTCCAGGCTTCACTGCTGACTCATCTCCATAGCACTTTCTCCACCAAACCCCAGACTGAGTATCATCATCCTTCCCACCCCCTTTTCCTCTTCTTTTTATGTGTCAGAATGTTATATATTAGAATGTAAATTCTTAGAGGGCAAGGAGGATTGTCTTTCTTTGCATTTGTATTCCCAGTACTTGGCATGGTGCCTGACTCAGGGGTAGGGAACCTGTTGCCTTGAGGCCATATGTGGTCCTCTAGGTGGACCTAGGTCCACATATGGCCTCAAGGCAACAGGTTCCCCACCCCTGGCCTGAATCATAGTAAGAGCTTAATAAATTTTTACTGACTGACTGACAAATGATGTTACAGAAAACAAAACTGATTATATTCCAATTACAATAAATGACAAAGGAGGAGTCATTTCTATATCAGGTGTCGTCCACTTGTAGCATTCAATTGATACAACAGGAGTAAAATTCAGTTTATTTTATAAGTAAAAAAATGAAAAGACATTATAGTGTACAACATAGGTAACCCCAGTCTGACCTATTAAAATGATATGATGATGATGATAAAAATAGTAAATAGATGAAAAATAGATATTAATACAGACTACCACAGTTTCCTAAAGAGGTTTAACCTACCTAAAACAATTACCAAAGGAACACAACAAAACTAATTAGAACCTGGCTCACCCAGAAAACATTTCCATATGATTACCACAGACTGCATCAGCAGAGAATATAAATTTGTCTACAAAATCATACAGAAGAGGATGATGGGATGTTATGTAGAATAGGCAGCTGGCCAGTGAAGGGTATAGAACTGGACTTGGAGTCAAGAAGACCTGAGCTCTAAAACTGCCTCAATTTACTAGTTATACGATCCTGAGCAAGTCATGTAACCTCTCTCAGCCTCAGTTTTCTCATCTGTAAAATGGGAATAATAATAATAATAGCACAGGTCTCACAGGGTTGTTATGAGGTTAAATGAGATAACATATATAAAGCATTTTGTATATTAGATGATAGTTATAATTATTATTATTATATCATATAAAACACCAAAAAACTGGAAATGAGAGAAAATGTAGAGAAAGCTTTGCAAGAAATACAACTAAACCAAGATGTAGCATTAATTATGCTAAATATTTCCTTGAAACAAAGGACCATCTTGTTAAACATCAGGATTCTTCTAGTAGTACTGTTTGTCTATGTCATAATCTCCAAAGAATTAAAGTACTAGGCCACTTAAAGACCATGAAGATGCAATGTTGAGTGTAAATATTCTTCACCATATTAGGAACAATGAATGTTATAGAAGTAGCATAAATCTTTTCATCAAAGATTTTTGACTTCAGAAGTGAGAATGAAGGATAACTATAGAACAGCTCAGGTACTCCAATGGCATCTATGTACTATCAGGTGATAGAAAGGAAGATACCCATTCCAATAAGTAAAATAACCATGGAAAATTTATCTGGGAACAAAATGATACTCGTAAGGTGAGGTATACATATGTAGGATATTACTGCACTGCTCAAAGAAATACCCATATCAGCACGATCACCCATGCATCAAATTATCAAAGCTTGAAAAACTCTTATAGTGGAATGAAGATTTGCTTTGGACTGAGAAGATACTGATTTTAGTGTTATCTCTGTTATTTATGAGTGACCCTGGACGAGTCAATTCATCCAGTGCCTCAGTTTCTTCATCTACAAAATGACTGGGTTGAACTTAATGGCCTTCAAGTTCCCTCCCAGCAGTAAACAATTCTATAAAGATGCAAAGAACAATGGGGAAGAGAAATGGAAACAGAAATTACAAAAACATGAAACTTGAAGTCATGTGATTATAATGTTCAAGCTTGGCTCAGGATAGGGTTTTTTAAATGTAAGAACTTCTGTATCACTGAATTTATTAAATATTGTTCAGAGTCTTATTGATTGCAAATGGCTACTGCCAGTTAAAGAGATGAATAAGTCTATCTCATTATGTTAAAATGGGAAAAGGCTTTATACATCCTCTAATCCAAGCCCATCACTTTACAGATAAAGAAACTGAAGCCCAGAGAAGGTAATATTTTGTCTAGGTAATGACAAAGCTGAGACTAAAATCTAGGTTTCCTTAATTAATTCTATGTGTTCTTCACCCCATGCCTATACTAACTTATCAAAGAATGTTTAATTCTGAGCACTATAAAATAGCTCATGATTATAATTGGTATCCTTATTTTGATGCTGATGGATTAGTTTTAAATTCCTAAATTAACATCATATATCTTGACCATGAATTTCTTTGCTTAACCACATTTTCCTGATTATAAAATCTCACATAAAATCATTCTGCAAAAGCAGAAATCAAAATTCAGAAAACTTACTGACCACCATGTCCAACTAAGTCATTACTCTACATTGATGTATTTCCAAATACTCTAATCTACTGTACCCTCAACCCTATATATATTTTTCCTGGCATATATCTATATCTATATCTATATCTATATCTATATCTATATCTATATCTATATCTATATCTATATCTATATCTATATCTATATCTATATCTATATCTATATCTATATCATCTATATCTATATCTATGTATCTATGTATCTATCTATGTATCTATATATCTATCTATATAATACTCCAGAATATAAAAATGTTTCATTTTCAAGTTGGAAGGCTTCTCAAAAGTCATCTAGTCCAGTTCCTATCTAAAATATCACTCAATATTAAGCATATAATTGCAAAAGGGTTTTTCCATACCCCAATCCCAACTAATGTAAGTAACAAGATATTATTTTATGTAACAACTTTGAGTAAGAATGCCTTTTGATTGAGTTAGAGAATCAATGCATCAGCTCCATATGAACAATCCTTAGACACCTCTATTGAATCAATGAACCAAAGGCATAAATTACATACAAACAACCTACTTGATCAAGCAGAGAGGGAGTCAAGGGCTTCAATTTTGTATGAAATCAGATGATAAAATGTATTGAGACTGGTTAAAAGTATCACACAAACCTCCTCCTCTATGTATATCAGAGAAGGTGATGCCATCAAGAGAATTCCAAACACCTGCTTCCAGTTAAGTTTTGGTAGCTCCAGAGGAGACAGACTCTTACACTTGTAACCAGAGGGCAGCCTGGCAAAGAGGAATATGACAAGGAGATCCCCATGCTTCCCCTTCTCCCCTATTGATCATGCAATCAGAGCAACCAACTTTACCAGTAATAAGACATTAAAGTGGAAACTGAGAAAGGATAACTTAAGCATACTGAGGAAAGGGTCTGTGACTTCTTAAGGGCAATGGGAAGTGAAGATTTCTTACTCTACTTGGGCACTGAAGGACCTCAAAGCAGAGCCATGAGCTACACATACCCCAGGGGATCTTCATGAGGACTCACAGAAAGGAGAAAAGGACTCTCATGCAACCAGGAGTTTTAAGGTATACCTTTTTGCCACTTGAGCTAATTTTCTCTTGGATTTTATATGTATTTGAGGGTAAATGTCTCCTAGATTTCTTTTTTTTCCCTTTGGTAGAGGAGGGATGTTTTGTACCAACTGTCAGTAAGTACTTCTAACTAAAATCAACTAACTTTGACTGATTATATGGGGGGAGCACACAAGTTGGGGATGCATGAATGAGCATAGTTGAGGCACCTCCCAGACTGCTCAGGATTAGCCCTAGAACCCTGAAGACAGAAGTACAGCTACCCTCAGGGGACTTAAACTGGCAGTGCTAGTAGATGTAGGAGCTGTGAAGGCAGGGTGTTATGTATTAAACACCTGCTATATGCCATGTCCTGAACTAGTTACTGGGAATACTTATTTAAATGTGAGACATTATCTAACTTCAAAGAGCTTAGATTTTATTGAGAAGCATGAATGTAATTTATAACATGGCTGATAAATGGTCATTTAGCTTCAGTTGGAGAATTTTCAGGAACCACCTCCCCCCCATCCTAAAGGTACTCTATTCCAATTTAGGACAGGTCTAATTCTAAATAAATTAATCTCTATGTTGAATTAAAAAAAAATCTCCCTTCTGTTAACTACCAATCATTGGTGCTAGTTCTACTCTTCAGGGCTAAATAAATATCTGATATCTCTTCCACATCAAGTGTTGAAATATTTAAAGCTTGTTATCACTCTCTTGCACCTTATATCATTTCTTCTCCATAGGATACACCTTTAGGTCCTTCACTAGATCCTTGTTTGAAATGGTTTCCAGTTTTCTCTCTATCTTGGTTACCCTCACCATCTTACAATACAATACAAGTGGTCCTAGAAATAGCTCATGGAATCCAGAACATTGGCACCAAGAATTGGACCCAAGATTCCAGATGTGGTTTAACCAGACCATGTTATGGTTACCTCTCTGTTCTGGACCGTATACTTTTTATTAATGCAACTCTAAATCTCAAATTGAATTAGCTATTTTGGCTGCCACATGGTACTGAAGAATGCTATTGAATTTGTAATCTATCAGAAGCCTTCAGTCGTTTTCCCATGAGCTGCTTCTTAGCCATGTTCCTACTCTTTGAACCAATAGCCTGAGTTTGTGTAGTTGTTGCTGTTGTTTTTCCTGTTTTTTTTTTCTCATCAATGGTATTAAGTGACTTGCTCAGAGTCTCACAGCTAGTAGGTGTCAAGTGTTTGAGGCCAGGTTTGAACTCAGGTCCTCCTGATTCCAGGGCCGGCACTCTATTCACCTAACTGCCCCTGTTGTTTTTCTGAACTGAAGTGCAGGACTCTTGAGAAATGCTGGATTTATAGTGAAAAGACACTGAACTTACTGCCTTGCCACTTTGGGGAGTCATCTCTCTAGATCTCAGTTTTCCTCATTTGTAATATGAAATTGTTAGACTAGATGACCTCTAAAGACCCTTAAAATGACTTTAAAGTTAGCCCTAATATTTCATTTTGTTAATTTCAGCCCACCATTCCAGCCCATTGAGACATCTTGGATCCCAATTTTTCTTCTAATATGCTAGTTTTGTGTCACCTGCAAATTTAATAAGTTGGAGAACACCTAACCAGTATGGCAAAAGGCCTTGAGTCTATGCTATGTAAGAATCATTTGAAAGTACTAAGGCTACTTGGCCTAAAGAGAAGACTTGGGTTGGGGAGGAGGTGGCTATATTTAAATATTTGAAGGGCTAGATTTGTTCTGTTTGACCCCCAGAGTTATAATTAAAAATAGAGAGGAAATTGCAGTAATGTGAATTAGGCTTAATATCAGAATAGAACAAAAAAATCTAGTATTTAAACATATCCAAAAGTAGAATGACCTTCTTCAGGAACTAGTATGTTCCTCCTCATTAAAGGTCTTCAAGCAAAGTCTGGATGATCACTTGTTGGATGTATTGCAATTAAGATTTTTTTTCCTTTTGGAGGGACACAGGTTGAACTAGATTAATGTGAAATTTCTTTCAATTTTAAAATTCTTTGTTTTTGCAATATGAAACCACATGGTATGTTTATGGGTCTCTGTGTGTATGTGCATATGTGTGTGTTCTTGTATAATGCAGTTAGGGCTCTGGAATGAGTAGATTCATAGTTTCAGAAGGATAAAAGGAAAAGGAATCTTCAAGGAAATTTCTAGAAATACAAGAAGATATACATATATATATATATATATATATATATATATATATTTTTCCCTACAGCACTACATATTGGATTTAATGTTTGTAAGTTACAACTCCCAAATACCCTTGCCAAACTCTCCCAAATGAACAAAAGAATGAATATGCAGAAATAAATCAAATTGTTTGCAAGAACTTTCCTAGATTTCTTATTGTTTGTGTACTCTGCAAATTCTGGGACTGCACAAATACCCTTTTCTTGGTCTAGGATGGAGTTGTCAGATGAAAACCTTTTATATTCTAGGAAATTTTTTTTCTACTTTTGCACACAGTGTACTAAAGGTAAAAATCATGACATTTTTTTTTCAAAATTTACACCTTTATAAACACACCCAAAGCTAGCTAACTTCCTTCATTCCACGATTTGTGATCATTGTTTTTTATGTTTGTGGAGAATGTTTTGTTGGTTCAAGCATTCCTGAGTCACATTTGTAACCATACGTGTTTTGCCTTTACCCATTAATCTGGTTCCTTCATCAGTATTTACAGAGTCTGTCATGCAAAGCCGTTCTGTACAGTCTGCAAGAGCTGTTCTTTTTCTTATCGGCTGTACAGTAGCTCAGTGGCTTGTGTGACAGTCTCTCCTGTCATTCAAAGTAAGCCAGTAAGTGGCTACAAACTGAATTTTTGCCCCTGTTACTGCTGGAATATATTAGGCTTCCCTGCTGAGGTACTTACCTGGTTTATTTCCATCTGGAGCAGTTGGGGAGTCTCAGGTGCATTGCTGTTTACAACAAACTTTGTTCAGTGTCAATGAAGCTGGGAATTCATTACCAGAAGGCTGTAATTTTTACTGGAATTCTTTTCTTAGTTACCTGCGCTGCCCTCTGTCTATGGAGCTACATTATGTTCATGCTTTAGATTTAGATCACATTGTGAGAAATATTAGGGATGCTGATTTTAAGAGAATGTTATTTTTCAGGGAGGGGAGATTCTAGTGCTATTTAAAAATTAATTTCATTGTTACTTTTCCAATTCATAAACATTTATATTCTCTCTCTCTCTCTCTCTCTCTCTCTCTCTCTCTCTCTCTCTCTCTCTCTCTCTCTCTCTCTCTCTCTCTCCCCTACCCCTAAATGAACAAGACAAAGACAAAACAGGCAACATAAAAGCCTCATGACTAATATAAATAGTTAAGAAAGCAAATTACCTCATTGGCCATTTATCCCAAAAATATATACTTCATTCTATATTTTGAATCTCTACCAGGAGGTACATATTATGTTTCACCTTTGGCCCTCTGGAATTTACATCAGTCAGAAAAGCCTTTCAAAGTTTTTTTTGTCTTTATAATGTTGTTGTCACTATATAATTTGTTCTTCTAGCTCTGATCATTTGACTCTTCCTCATTTCATAGAGGTTACTGAAACTGTCCATTTAATTATTTCTTAAGGAGCAAAAATATAGCACTACATTCATATGCTATAATTTGTTTGGCCATTCCTCAAAATGTGAGTGTCCTCTTAGGATCCAGTTTTTTGATACTACAAAAGAAAGTTATAAATTTCTGTGTATATGTGATTATTTCCCTTCTTTCATTGATATCTTTGGGATTTAGGTGAAATAGCGGTATTTCTAGGTCAAAGGGCATGCACAGTTAATCAAATGTGAAGCATAGTTCCAAATTTCTTTCTTAAGTGGCTGGATCAATTCACAGCTCCACCAACAGAACATTAGTGTGTGTTTTCCAGCAATATCTCTAACATTTGTCATTTTCCTCTTTTGTCAAATTTTCCAATTTAGTAGGAGTGAGGAAGAACCACTAAGTTGCTTTCTAATTTGCATTGATCCATTTTGAAGACTTTTCCCCCTCAATATGTTGATAGTTTGACCTTCTCCCTTTAAAACAGCCTGTTTATACTTTTTTGCCATTTATCAATAGGGAAAGGGCTCTCATTCGTATACATTCGAATCCATTCCTTTTATATCTTGAATATGAGATCTTCATCAAAAAAACAGTGCAAAGATTTTCCCCTAGTTACTTGCTTCTCTTCTAATTTTAACCGTGTTGTTTGTGTGTATGTGTGTGTGTGTGAAAATCTTTTTAATTCCATGCAATTAAAATTGTTTGTTTTATCTTCTTTGATGCTGCTTCCTTTAATCCTTTGGTCATGATTTTTCCCTATCCATAGATCAGTGGAGGGAAGGAAGGAAAGGAAGCATTTATAGAGCACCTACAATATGCCAGGCACTGTGCTAAATACTTTGCAAATATTATCTCAACTGAGCAGATAAGAAAAATAATTTCTTCCTTGCTTCTCTAATTTGCTTATGATATCATTTTCCATGTCTAAGTCATGTGACCATTTGTAATTAATCTTGGTAGAAGATGTGAGATATCAGTTTGTACCTTGATTCTGCCTTTCTGCTTTGAATTTTCCCAGAAGCTTGTCAAACAGTGAGACTTTATCCTATTAATTGGGATCTTTGGATTTATTGACCACTAAGTGATTGTTTATATGCTTCTATATCTAATCTGTTCCATTGATTGCCCCTCTATTTTTTTTAACTAGTACCAAACCACTTTGATGATTACTGCTATAAGGTATACTTTGAGATCTAGTCCTTCTAGGACTTCTTCTTTCTCATATTTGTTTGTTATTTTCCTTGAGATTCTTGATCTTTTGTTCCTCCAGATGAATTTTGGTAATTTTTTTTTCTAGCTCTATAAAATAATCCTTTGCTAGTTTGCTTGGTAGAGCACTGAATTAGTAAAATAAACCTACCCATGATGAAGAATATTTCTCCAATTATTTATGTCTTTATTTCTATGAATAATATTTTCTAGCTGAATTAGTACAGTTATTCTAGTATTCCTTTCATTTTTGTTGTAACTTTTTTTTTGGTGCAGAGTTAGAAATATGTTCTCAGAGCTTCACCTTCCTCAAATGTAAAAAGGGGATAGCAAGACTTTCTAGCTATGCCAATTATGAAGTTCAAAGATAGTGAGATGCTTCGGAAGAAAATGAGTTTCTCATTAGTTAGTCATTAAACATTTATTAGGTACCTACTATGTTCCAGGCATTATGCTAAATGCTGGGCATACAAAAAGATGTAAAAGATGATGCCTGACTAGACACAAAGGATAATCAAACTGCACATACCCCTTGATCCAGCGATACTACTACATCTGTATTCCAAAGAGATCAGTAAAAAGGGAAAAGGACTTATACATACAAAAATATTTCTGGAAGCTCTTTTTGTGGTGGCAAAGAAGTAGAAATTGAGGGGATGCCTATCATTTGGGGAATGATTGAACAAGTCATAGTATATGAATGTGACACAATACTATTGAGCTATAAGAAATGATAAGCAGGCAGATTTCAAGAAAACCTGGAAATATTGACATGAACTGATACAAAGTGAAGTGAGTAGAACTAGAAGAACATTGCACACAATAACAATAACATTGTGCAATGACCAACTATGCTGGACTTAGCTCGTCTCCGCAATACAATGATCTAAGACAATTCCAATAGACTTCTGATGGAAAATACTATCCAGATCCAGAGTAAGAATTGATGAGTCTGAATGCAGATTGAAACATACCATTTTCACTTTCTTTTTCTTTTTATGAATTTCCCCCTTTTGTTCTGTTTCTTTTACAATATCACTAACATGGCTTGTTGTTGTTTGTTCTTTGTTCTCAAAGAGCACCATGACATGAGGAAGGAGATATCATGACTTGTAAGTGAATTGGATGTAGGCATGGCAGGGCTGTGCAAAGTCATTAGCTTTACTCTCTTTTTGTTGTTGTTCATTTATTTATTTTTAGTTTTCAACATTCACTTCCACAAGACTTCGAGTTCCAAATTTTCTCCCCATCTCACCCCTCCCTCCACTCCAAGATGCTGTGCATTCTGAATACTCCTTCCCCTAATCTGCCCTCCCTTCTATCACCCCCCTTCTCTTATCCCTTTCCTCTTTTATTTTCCTGTAGGGCAGGATAGATTTCTATACACGATTGCCTGTATATCTTATTTCCTAGGTTAATGTGAAAACATTTTTTAACATTTGTTTTTAAAACTTTGGGTTCCAAATTTTCACCCTTCCTCCCTCCCCACCTATCCTCATTGAAAAGGCAAGAAACTTGATACAGGTTATACATGTAGTCATGTAAAACACTTCCATAGTAGTCATGTTGTGAAAAACTAACTGTATTTCCCTTCATCCTATCCCTTCCCCCCCCTTTATTCTATTCTCTCTTTTAACCCTGTCCCTCCCCAGATGTGTTTACTTCTGATTACCCCCTCCCCCAATCTGCCCTCCCTTCTATCATTCTCCAGCTCTCTTATCCCCTTCCCCCCATTTTCCTGTAGGGTAACATAGATTTCCATACCCAGTTGAGTGCCTCGCTCTCTCTTTTAGAGCCATCTGGGTCCAGTGGCAAGATGCAGATCAGGATGACTGGAGATGGCCCTGAATACAGCGGAGGCCTTGGCCTTTCTAAGCTAAGGCCTTTCCCAGGTCTCAGTTTGTCTGAGGCAATGCTGATTCAGTGATTAAGGCTGGGTAAAAATGAGGCAAAGAATGGCCTCTCTTACCTAGTGAAAAAAATCAATCTGGGAGGTAAAAATGCTCAGGTTTTTGGGCTAAAACAGAAACAATTGCTATTTGCACTCACTTTGAGTAATCAGAATCTAAACAATAACCAAGTGAAATTTGGACTTGGACCTATCGTTGGCCAGTCAACGAGAGCCAGAGTGATTTGGGTTTAAGGCATGGTCCGTGAAAAGAAATCTAGCCTATTAACCCCAATATATCTTGCTAGGTTTCAGCGATCAAAAAGTTCTGCCCAAAGGAATACAAACTAATGTGTATACATTTTACATGATTGTACATATATAACCTATATCAAATTGCTTACCATCTTAGATATGAGGGAAGGAAGGGATGGAGGGAGAAAATTTGGAACTAAAATTGTTATTAAAAATTAATGTTAAAATTGTCTTTACATATAATTGGAAAAATATTATGTAAAAGAAAAAAAAGATAATCCCTGGTCCCAAGGAGCTCACGACCTAATGGATCACTGAAAGTTTTTAAGCAAAAGCTCTCTGACCACTTGGAAGAGATTTTAAAGACAAGATTTACAAAATAATAATAATAATAAATGTAATAACTGATATTCATATAACCCTTTAAGGTATGTAAAACGCCTATATATGTGATCCCATTTGACCCTCACAATATCTCTGTGAGAAAGATACTAAAATAAAAGTTCTTTATATTCCCTGTATGGTTCCAATTCAACAGGTAGAGGCTTTGCAATCCTTTTCCTTGCAACAAGTGATGGAAGGGCTGATGCTGTGATGGTGAAGAGTTATCAGAGTGACTGAAGAACCAGAAAAGAAGGGCCTTTAACAAAACAATAAAGATTCAGGGGGATTCTGGTTAGCAGCCAGCACTAAAGAGAAACCTGCTTGATTCAACCCAGCAGTGGTTTGAAGCATCAGCTGAGATATTGAGTCTTAACAGAAGGCAGACGAACTGAGCAAGGAGAGTGACTCATCCATCAATGATGATGGATTGCCCAGAAGTAAACTTTGTGCAGAGTCTACCAAGGAGGAAAAGCACTACCAAGGCCAGGGGTTGGCCTCATGTATTCTTTACACAAATACCTGACTGTTCTTATAGTGTGGGCTTAAGACCACTCTCCCCCATGATGGACCTTGGGTATTCATTGGGAGTGAACTCCAAGTCTGAGAAAAAAGTTTTTGTGGCTTCTGTTTTTCACATCTTCAATAAATACTCTTTTAAATGACAATTGATGCCAACAATTTGATTTGATATTGGGGGAGTGCACTGTGTTAAGGCTTCTGAAGGATAGCATTGGAGTCACAATTCCTCAGAATCACCCCTAGAACCCTGAGGAGAAAAATATTCAGCTGACTTTTGAGAACTCAATCTTCAAGTGTGAGTCTGGGTTAGGAGAGTGATCTCAGATAGGTCTCTTACAACTTAATACACAGGGTTGTTCTGTAGAAAATGTTTTGTAAAACTTAAAATGTTTTACATCTACATAATGGAAAACTTACAAAAGTGAATTGTTATTATAGTCACACATAATAGGGTGAGTGGCAAGATTGAAACTGAAGTCCTTCCTGACCATAAGCCAAGGTCTCTTTCCAAATATCTTTGATGAATATCAATTGGATTAGATGACCACTTAGGTCCCTTCCAACTTTGAGATAGTCAGATTCTCTAATTTTTAATATAGTCGAAGGGAGATAGGAATAGGGAGTGGATCTGGATTTCATTTGTATAGGTAACTGCTGGATAAGAAAACTCCCTCTCCCAATGCAGGGTGGCACCAAATTAGTTTTGGAGAGATCCCTGGAACATGGAGAGTTTAATCAAATTGTCCAGATTACACAGCCAATATGAGTCTGAGGCAGGACTTGAACTCAAGATTTCTAGGCTCTTAGGCCAAATCTATCTTCTATACAACAGCCATTGACATATGCTAAGCCTTTTGTAAATTATAGAAGACAATTAAAAATGTAAGATATTTTTACTCAGTATTCCTTATTAGTTATATTACTTAATATTGTTTAATAATTAATATGAAATTATTTTATATGATACTTAAGGGTTTAAAAAGTGCTTTGCCTACAAAATCCTGTTTGTAACTCACAACAACACTGTGTAGCACTCTTTTTTATCCATAAATTGTCTTTGTTTTACAAAGGAGAAAAACTGAATCTCAATAAAGAGAATTTTTAAGGGTCATATAACTTGTAAGAGTTCTAGGAATGATTTCAACCTAGCTCTTCCTGTTTCTAGTCCAATACTTTATCAAGCCTGCTATTCTGCCCTTAGTAATTAACTAGATGAATTGTTTAGCAAAACCACATCTAGTAATATCTTCCTCCAATCACACACTCAATTCTCTCTAAAATTCCAATGTAATTATTGTCTCCTAAACTCACTTGACCTACCTGATAGTGCAGTCTTAAACCGGGAGGCAGTGGATATAATTCTATCTCTGATACTAACCCCAACATCTTGGGACACTCTATTAAAGCCGTATTTCCCTTGTCATCTTTAGACTCAGTTTCCCCATTTTTGTCAAGAGGAAAATAATAATTGCTCCCACAGTGTCATGAAAGGGAAAGGGGAAGGAGAAGGCCAGACAATAACAGCAAATAGCTATTCTGGTTTCATTGTTTGTCATCTCTCAAAGTCATTTGGGTCATTTACTATGGAATTTTCTGATTTCTTGACAATTTTCAGTGGTTCTTTGGAGAGCCATTTGTGGGCTGTTTAATCCCCTTGTTGATGATCCATCTGCTTATGGAGTTCATGCTTTTTTCACAACACATTAATATTCAGGATTTTAAAAAATACTTGTAGCTAGGCAGACACTCTTGATTTCATACCTCGATGAAATTGCTTATCTTTTGGAGGAAAAATTTATGATCTTGCTGTTTCAAATTGCTTTTTTTGATTATTTTTTTTGTAAAAAAAAAAGAAGACTTTTTGGGTTGAAGCAGGGATCATGAATGCTAATGATAAATGACACTATCTGGACAATATGGAATCATGGCATGATCCCTAAACCACTCTGTGAAACCATCTATGCTGCTTCCTTCCTACTGTACAGCAATTTGGTACCAATCTCTGTAATCTGAAGGTTAGTGTTTGACATCAGCAACTGTATTCAGTTCAGTTCAATTCAATTCCATTCAACTAAGCACCTATTATTTACAAAATAAGGCACCTAGGTGGCACAGTGGATACAGTGCTAGTCCTGAAGTCAGGAAGATTCCTCTTCCTGAGTTCAAATCTGGCTTCAGACACTTTCTAGCTGTGTTACCCTGGGCAAGTCACTGAACCCCATTTGCCTCAGTTTCCTAATCTATAAAATGAGCTGGAGAAGGAAATAATGGTAAACCACTCCAGTATCTTTGCCAAGAAAATCCCAAATGGGGACACAAAGAGTCAGATACAACTGAACAACTGAACAATACAAAACTATATATAAGATTCTGAGCTAAGCAATATAAGAGGTATATAGAATTGAATGAGCACAATCTCTGTTTTCAGAAGAGTATCAACTAGTCTAGTACTTTCATATTCTACCTTGATAAGCATTAAGACTTAGAGAAGAGGAGAAATCTGCTGCAGGAATACAGAGAAGATAATTCATCTCAGCTTGAGAAGGTCAGGGAAACCCTCATAGAAGGTGGTCGTATTTAAGCTAAGTCTGGAAAGATGGCTAAAATTTCTCCTGGAATATAAGTTTCCTGAGGACAGAGACCAAGTTTTTACTTTAACTTTGTGCCTAGTACAATGCCTTATACAAAGTGGGACCAGATATATAGGATAAAGGTAAAAAGAAAAAGAAAAGAGGTGCCTATCAAATTGTTAAACTGAATTTCACCAGCTGGGGATCCTATGATCATAGATTTAGAGCTTGCAGGGACCTGAGAAACCATTAAGTTTTACCTGATTGTCTTGCAGAGAAAAACTGATATCCATAGATGTTAAGTGACTTACTTATCCATGGTCTGGTATGTGGCAGGGACAGAATATGAAACAGGTCCTCTGTTTCCAAATCCAGTGTTCATTTCATGGCTGTTGTTTTGTTGTTTAGTCTTTCAGTTTTGTCTGACTCCTTATGACCCCATTTGAGTTTTTCTTGGTAAAAATACTGGAGTGGTTTGCTATTTCCTTCTCCAGTGGATTATGGCAAACAGATGTTAAGTGACTTGCCCAGGGTCACACAGCTAAATGTCTGAGGCCAGATTTGAATTCAGGTCTTCCTGACTCCAGGCCTAGTGCTCTATCCACTGAACCACTTCCACTTTCCATGGTGCCATAGTACTTTCCTTTGAGGGGAAAATTGAGTAATCCCAGGCTGAGGGAACCAGCAAAGCCCAAATGCCTTGTACGGTGCTTGGACCACAGTAGGGGCTTAAGGGGAAAAGGGAAGGGAATAAGCATTTTCATAAGCCTACAATTTGCTAGGCACTACAGTAAGTGTTCTACAAATTTTATCTCATTTGATCTTCACAAACCGGAAAGGTAGGTGATATTATTGTCTCTATTTTAGTTGAGGAAACTGAAACAAACAGAAGTTAAGTGACTTGCCCAGGATTGTAAAGCTAGTTAAGTGTCTGAGGGCAGATTTGAACTCAGAGCTTTCTCACTCCAGGCCCAGAGCTCTATCCACTGTGCCTAGTTGCCTCAAGATGTTCTTAATACCTAAATCTTAATACATACTTATTGATTTAATAAAAATCACAGAAATAAGAAAGCCCATTTTGTGGCTGATAAAAGTCTAATTTGACCAGATCATAAGATTCATAGAATAAATTGAAACCAGATTCTGGAAGGACTTGGAGGCCAGACTAAGAAGACTAGACCATACAGTAATCCCTTCCACATGAGGGGAGGTGTTGGGGGCATGGGGTCCCCACAATCTGGAAAATCTGTGTAAAATTTTTGGCCCTCCCTTTGTACCAGAGAAGTTTGATTTTTTTCCTTTTTCTTTTAAGGGGTGTTTACAGTACCTTATTGTAAAATTTGGGTTAAGTATTTGGTTATAGGTTCTGTGTCATAGGCTGGCCTTAGTGTGTCATCTGTAGCTTCTTCAAACTCCCCCAAAATTCCCATTTAATTTCTTATGCTGACCTACAATATAGCTAATCCATGATGGGGAAAATCATGATGTGGAAGTGATAACTGCATTGTATAAAAATAGAGAATCATTGTTTGAAGGAAGAGCTGGGAATTCAATGTTTAGTCTGAAAATGGCTTTGTAAGTAAATATTGTTGCAAAAAAAATATTTTGCTCATGACTGCAAAGGCAGCTTTCACCAAAGTTATTTAGCATCTGGGACCTCCTAGGATCTTTCCAAACAAAATCACCTTTTACAGAGAGCTGTAATGTGAGTTAGATTTCTACTCCCTAATAAATTGCATAACTGAATTCCAAAACGGAGAAAGGAGGAGTGACCTTGAAATCTATAAGAGCAAGTTCTTAAAACTTCAATTTCCTGTCCTTGCTCCTTGCTACCCCTAACTCAGGATTGTGTTTTGTCTGAGTGCAAAGGGAGTAAGGAGAAGGAAGCATCTCTTATGATATTTCACTCCCTGTCATGTGGAAGAGAGATTAAATTTGTCCTGCTTAGCTCTAGAGGGCAGAGTCAGAAGCAATGGGTGAAATTTGAGAAGAGGAAGATTTAGGCTCTGCTTCCCTGAGGACTTGCTCAATGAGGCCTGAGACTGATTCATGAGGTTGACTGTCATCTTAAATATATCCACACTCTGTCTCATAGTCAGCGAGGCTATGTATGAAAGAGTGCTGGATTTAGAGTCAGAGTCTAAGCTTTACTTCCTATCCAGGCCACTCACCCACTCAAGTGAATCTTGTCATTTGTCCTCCCCTTACTTCCAATACCCCCATCCAGAACCTTGAACCTCCAGAGGATATTATTTCCCTCTTCCCCAAGATAATCCATTCAGTTTTGAAATCTGCCCTGGGGTTGAGCTCTCTTGAATGGTGAGTAAGTGTAAACTCACCTAATGTTTGACCAGTCTTAGCCCATGCTCCAGATATCATCCATCAATCCATCTATCCATCCATCCATCCCTCCTTCCATCCATCCACCCCAGCAATCTTGCCATATTCTCTATCATCTGATGAATAGTGCTGCCTTTAGAGATGTTTTGTTCCAACTTCCTCATTTTGCAGATAACTGAGGCCCAGAGAATTAAAGTAACTTTGTTCAAGGTCAGATAAGTCAGTAGCAAGAGAGAAGGGATTCAAGCCAAAGTCTTAGAATTTCAAACACAGCCCTCTTTCCTCTGCCTTTTTTATTTTGTGATTTCAAAGAAACACATTAGGATCTCCCACAGTTTATACACTTTTTAGACTCCATTCTCTGTCATTCTATGCCATCAGATTAGAAAGGAGATGATTACTAGAGACACCTCTATGACTGAGAAAAAGAATGATCTAGGCAAAATGGCACTTGATTTACTCCTAATTCTCAAGCCTCCTTAAAGCTCATGACCCACTCCTTCACTCCAGCTCAGCCACAAATAGGCATGACCATATGCTGGACATCACCACGAGCAACTAGCAATCTACTGCCCTAACTAGAAATCTAGGAGTCCCCTATCTGACCAGAATGTCCTGTCATGCAACTTCTCCTCATTCCTCAACTCCTTTAAAAATTATTCTTTATACACTTCGGAAACTTTATCAGTACCTTCTAATGCTGTTAGTTTGCTCTAACTTGACTTTCTTCCCTCTTCCATATCAATTCAACAGTTAGCCATTTAAACTCTACCCTGTCTTCTATTCTTAAAATATTTCCCCGTCCTGTTATCTTTCATCCATTCCCAAATCTCAGTCCTAGATCCTCATAAGTTGCAGAATAGAACAGAAAGAAGTCTCACAACCATACTGACTTGGTATATCACAAATTCATGTTACCCAACATCAACTCATCCCTCAGTACAAAGCAATACTTTTATTCCTCCCTAATTTATTCCCTATCTCATTCCATAAAGAAACTATTCTAAACCTTATCTTTCCTCCTCAAGTCTACATACCTCCCTTTCCTCTCTCAAATCTCCCACACTTCACCTTCCTCCCTCTAATCTGTAGACCTTCCCACCTGCTTTACTGAGAAATTTGAGGCCATTCAATATGAGCCCCTTCTTCTCCTCTTGTATTTATTTCAAAACTCTTTGATTAGAGCCTCTTCTCATAGGCTTTACTAATGATGTGGACTTTCTCTTTCCCAAGGCCAAACTCTATATGCACAGTTAATTCGAATTCCTCTTTTCTTCTCTAAAACATTCTATCTTTAACTATTATCCTCCCCCAATCTCTTAAATTTTCAATTTGTCCATATCTACTACATATGTCAAAACAGTATGCCAGAAGTTGGGCATACACCAATATCTTACACCATTTATCGAGATAAGGTCAAAATGGATACATGACCTGGTTATAAAGAGAGATATTATAAGAAAATTAGAAGAACCAGAAACACATTACTTATAAGACTTATGGATAGGTGAACAATTTATGAATAAATAAGAGATAGATGATGGATAATGGATAATTTTGATTACATTAAATTAAAAAAGATTTTGTATAAATAAATATAGTCAAGATCAAAAGGAAAGCAGAAAATTGGGCAAAAATTATAAACAGTTTCTCAGATAAAGGTCTCATATCTCAAATATATAAAGAACTTATCAAATCTAAAAGAATGAGTCCTTCCCCAATTGACAAATGGTAAAAGATATGAATAGCAGTTTTGCAATGAAGAAATCAAAATAATTTATAGTCATATGAAAAAATTCTCTAAATCATTATTGATTAGAGAAATACAAATTAAAATAACCTGGAGATATCATTTTACACCTATCGGATTGGCTAAAATGATTGAAGAGTAAAGAGACAAATGTTGGAGGGAAGGTGGAAAAATTGGGAGACTAATTCATTGTTGGTAGAATTGTGAATTGATCCAACCATTTTGGAAAGTAATCTGGAATTATGCCCAAAGAGTTATTACACTGTCTACACCCTTTGACTCAGCAGTATCACTGCTAGGTCTATTTCCAAAGATGATTAGAGGAAAAGGTAAAGAACCTATATGTTCTAAAATATTTAAAGCAGTTCTCTTTGTGGTGGCAAAGAATTGGAAATTGCAGAGATGCTCATCAATTGGAGAATGGCTGAACAAGGTGTAGTATATGATAGTGATGGAATATTACTGTGCTATAAGAAATGATGAGCTTGATGATATTAGAAAAAACATGGGTAGACTGGCATGAAATAATGATAAGTAAAATGAGTAGAACCAAGATAATGTTGTATACAGTAATAACAATATTGTTTTAAGAACAACTTTGAGTGAATAAGTCATTTTGACTATTATAAATACCCAAATTAACTACAAAGGACATATGAAGGAAGACAATATCTACATTTAGAGAAAGAGCTGATAAATAGAATTATGTGTACAATAATTTTACATATACAAATACCTATATACATATACATATACATAGACACAGACACATACACATAAATAGATATCTAGATATAGATATGTGCACACACACATATATACATATTTATGTCTAATGATACCCAACTCTAGGGCAGCAGGAAAAAAGGAAAAAAAATTTACACAATAACATTATTGTATTTAAAAAGAATAGAAGGGCAGCTAGATGGTGCAGTGGATACAGCAATGGCCCTGAAGTTAGGAGGATCTGAATTCAAATCTGACCTCAGACCAAACATTTGACACTTAATAGCAGTGTGACCCTGGGCAAGTCACTTAACCCCAATTGCCAAAAAAATAGAAGGAATAGCAAGTTGTACATATTAGATTTAGAGTTTCATATGTGAACATATTTTTTATTATACTATGTTATGGATATGGATGTTTTATTCTATAAATTAAAAATAAAATAAATACAAATTTTAAAAAATATGCTTAAGTTTTCCCCATCATTGGGGGAAAAAATCTTTCAGTTATACCCTATCATTCCCCCAAGCTATTGTCCTATCTCTCTCCCCCCTTTTCCAGCCAAATTCCTTAAAAAATGTATCTGTAGAACTCAAGATTATGTGGTAGCAACCATTATGTCTGAGCTCCCCTCTACAAAATTTCTCTAAATAGGTCTAGAAAATGCATCTGACAAAATCCTCATGGAGAAATTCATAAAAAATCACAGTGAGTCATTTGTTCACCTCAGCTCATCAAAGGGAGATAGAAAAGGAAGTGTGAAGACACTGGGGCCAGGGTTGGGCCAGGAGCATAACACAGGAGCACTCTGGTAGCAAGGGAGAGGCTTTATACTAGAGCAAAAGGAGCAAACAGACCTACCTTGTGGCTCCACCAGCCCCATAGTGGCACATTGCATGGGTACAGGTGTGAACTGGCAGCTTTGTCACTTACTACCAATTTCTAGATCACAAATCCAGGGTAGAATGAGAAGGGGAACTGTTAAAGCTGAAGTGTTTCCAGCTAGGGAGACCCGGGTGATGTACTAAGAAAGATCAAAAGCTAGTGGCAGTGGTATTGTGGCTCAGACCCCAGGAGAAGAGTAGTGTCTCCTTGCTAGCAGTAGCCCAGACTAAGGGGAATGATCAGGGCAGCAATCTGCATCAAAAGTGGAGCCTACAATTCAACTATACTTAACCAAGAGAATTTCTGATAGGGCCTAAATTCAGCAGCAGTCTACTCAGGAACTTGCAGAGCTCAGAGGGAGGATTGGGAGGGGAAGGGGGGAGGTTAGAGGTGAGGAGCAAC
Source organism: Phascolarctos cinereus (assembly GCF_003287225.1). NCBI lineage: Eukaryota > Metazoa > Chordata > Mammalia > Diprotodontia > Phascolarctidae > Phascolarctos > Phascolarctos cinereus. The sequence continues at coordinate 72,013,910 of NW_027555958.1, read as the reverse complement.
AATCGGTCCTTGCCCTGGACCAGACTACTCTGGGAGCATGCAGAGCTTGTAGGCTCCCAGCCTGTCACTGAGTGAGACTCCAGAATAACAGAATACTCAGTACCTCTAACATAATAGCAATAAGATCAGCCCAGACTTTCCCTACAGAAGGACCACAGTGCCCAGCCTAACATCAAATTTGAAATCAGAGAGTACACTGTAAAAATGAACAAACAAAAGAATGTTACCATGTGGATATATTATTGCTGTGAAGCTCAAGACACAATCACAGAAAAGAATGACTCCAAAACATCCATAGGCAAAGCTCTAGAGAAACACACATTCTGGGGCAAAAATTAACTAGAATTTCTTGAAGAGATGAACAGTTTAAAAAAAAAGAGTTTAAATGTTTTTATAAATGAAATAAGACTACTTGAGGAAAAAATTCAAAAAGAAATGAGGTTATGGAAGAAAGATTTGGAAAGGGAATTAATGGATTTGCACAAGGGGTACAAGAACTTGTCCAAGCAATAAACTCTGAAAATTAGAATGGACCAAATAGAAGCCAATGACACCATAAAGCAATACGAAATTACAAAACAAATTCAAAAGAAAAGACAAGATATCATAGCAAAACCAACTGATCTGGTAAACTGATCAAGGAGGGGAAAAAAGCATCACTGGGATATCTAAAAATAATTAATAAATAAGAACCTAGATATCATATTTCAAGAAATCTTAAAAGAAAATTGTATAGATCTCTTAGAACAGGAGGACAGAGTGGAAACTGAAAGAATCTACCAACCATCTCCTGAAAGAAACCCCCAGATGAAAACTTCCAGGAACATCATAGACAAAAAACAAGTTTCCAGGTCAAAGGAAAAAAAATATTGCAAGTAATCAGAAAGAAAGAATTAAAGTAAGGAGGAGCCACATTAGGAATCACACATAATTTAGCAAACACTACTAATAAATGGGTGGAGAATTTTGAATATAACATTCCATATGGCAAAGGATATGGACTTACAGTCAAGAATAACTTGCTTAGCAAAAATGAATTTAATGTTTGGTTTTTTTTTTTAAGATTTTGACATCTTTGATTTTTCATCATGGAACCATACTTTCATCACATTGTATATTATGACATATGCACCCTTGACAAATGGTTGTTTTTTTTCCTCAAGTCTAGACTTAATAAGAATCCACAGATTTTTTATTTTAATTTTAAATTTTAAAATCATGCAAATCATTAGGCCAATCAAGCATGTTTATCTCTAACTCTTGAATATCATTCTTTTGTGATAAGTGTCACGATACAAGGTCACGTTGTAATATTCCATTACCCTTCGGGAATTTCTTTTTTTTTTCTTTTTTCTTTTTAATTTATTTACTAACGTGCATTTCTATAACATAATAAAAAGATAGTTGCACAGAAATCTGCAAATCTATTATGTACAACTTGCTATTCCTTTTAAATATGTTATAAAGTTATCATGTAAACTTAATGTTTACAGTTAATTTTAATGTTAAAGGGAGGAAAATAGACCTTTAATGAAATGCAGGACTTCCAAGTGTTCCTGATGAAAAGACCAAAGCTTCATAGAACCTTTAAAGTTTAGTCATAAGAGTAAAGAGAAACATAAAAAAGTAAACATAAATGAACATTAATAAAGGACTGAATGAGAGTAAACATGCTAAATACCTTGTAGTAGACAGGTGAAGGACTCAGAATGCAGAATGAAACATGTTAGATAGATATGCATAGATAAGATGTGTCTAAGATGAAGACAATCACAATACATCTCTCTCTTCAAATACATATATGTATATATACATATACATACATATATACATACACATACAAACACACTCACATGCATGTAGAAGATCCAAGTTCAAATCTGGTGTCAGACACTAATTAGCTGTGTGACTTAATCTAGATAAGTCACTTAATCTCTCTGCCAATAGTTACTTCATCTGTAAAATGAGGATAATAATAGCACCTACATTCCAGGGTGGTTGTGAAGCTCAAATGAGGAAATATTTATAAAGTGCTTTGAAAACTTTAAAGAGCTATGTAAATTTGGTTATTTTTGTCACTATTATCACTATTATAAGCATATTCATATAGATAGTAATTATCATAGAAAAGATTCAAATCAGTCAGCATTTGAATCCAGACCTGTCCTGATTCCAAGTGTTTTCATCATACTATGCTACATTTAAGGTTACATTTAAGCCCTTGCCACATTTTATGAAGAACATTGCAAAACTAAAGCAGGTCAATATGATGGTGACCAAAATGTGGAAAGTTCTCAGGACAATGCCATGCAAAGATCATTGAAGGAATTGGGGATGTTGAGCTTGGGGAGGAAAAGATTTAGGGTAGGCATAATATTTGTCTTCAAGCATTTGGAGGACTGTCATAGGTGAGAGGGATTCTATTTATTTTGCTTCTCCTCAGAAAGCATAACTTGGAGCAATGGATAAAATAAGGAAACAAGTAAAACTATGCCTGATGTTAAGAAAAACTTTCAAATAAATACATGTTTCCCAAAATAGAATGCACTACTTCAGAAGATGGTGAATTACCCATCACTGGAGGTCTTGGAGCAATGGCTTTCTTAACAATTGTCAGAGAATTTGTAAAGGGGCTTCCTAAGGCAAGGAGTGTAATGGATTTAATGATGTCTGAGTTCTCTTCATTGTCTGAAGTACTGTGATTCTATGAATGTCAATGCAAAAAGACAAAGGTGACAAGGATTTTGAGGCTTTGAAGCAAGAGGTGATGGGACAACTAGAAAGAACAAAGAGATTTATGGCTAAATAGGGGACTTTATATCTCATCTTTTTATGAAGGTAGCTTCAACCCTTCTTTAAATTTAAGTGAACCATCTTATATCTATTTTGCATTTACCAAAATATATACATTCAGTATCCCCCTGTAAACTCCTTTTTAACAGGGACTGTTATCACTTTCATTTTTGTTACCCTTTCCTAACAGATTGCCTGATCCACAGTATATAATTAATAAATATCTGTTGGTTGAACAATTGATCAATCGATTTTTAGTAAAAACTATCTTGTTAACTTAGTGTTCAAATTAGCTGTATGCTGTATTTCATTTCAGACTGAAAAGTAGATTGTCACTCTTTGATCACAGTCATAATTTTTAGTAGACTCAGTTTTTAGTAGCCTTTTTTTAGGGGGGGGAGAAGGCTGTCTTTTACTGAGTTGCAAAATTTCAAAAGCAACACATTACCCTCTTTAAGCTCAAAGAAGGAGGCCTTAAGCTGTCTTTCATAGAACTCTAAATAATGGTTCAGATGTTCACATGTATTTGTGTATATTTTTAAATGAATGCTCTTTGGTGTGCTCCATCTGTTTGGTGCTTCTAACTATTTTTGAAAATTACACCTCAGAGATTTGAGCTACCTTACAGATACACAAACACACATGATCATAGATTTGCCTCACAGAGAAATAAAATCAAAGTTACTTATGGAGTCAATGTAAAATGTTTCCTTTAATAAATTGTATTATATTAAATATATTAAATTGTACTAACTGCCATTAGAATCTTTAAAAGCCTTTCCTTCTGTACTTGTGTTGTCTTTTCTCAATCATTTATTCTTATTATATTTGATTGTAAAGCTGTCATTTTATGTGTTAAATACTGGGAGTATCAGGGGGACAAAGTTCCATGATTTGTTTTTATTGTTAATATAAACCCATTAAAGGTTAATGAACTTCTTTAACTGCAGGGATTAAGTATTCCATTTAAACAGGCCAGGTAGAGGCCAAACCATGAATGTTCTGTCACCTCCTATAATTGGACTAATGCACTTCAACCTTGATCTTGCCTCCCCTAGGCTGAATGGGACATGATAGATGAACAAGGGAGTTCTGTTTGAACTATCATCATTTAGTTTCTACAAAGTAAATTTCATTCATCGTCACTTTCACCCAGGGAGCATATTACTATGTTCTGCATTTATAATGAAGAACACGTAGCTTGAAGCAGCTGTTGTATGGAGGCTACAGGATCATTCCAAATGGAATGATTTTCTGCTGCGAAATCAGATGTTCAGTAAAGGATTTGACTTTCGTGATATGTAATATACCAGAACTTAGACTAAGGAGCAAGAAGCCTGAAAAATAACACTGACTTTGAAACCTTAGTCTTCTTGGCTAATGCATACACTGCTGATTTCTGATACTATAAGGAAATCTGTCATGTTGAGCAATTAAGAGTTTAAATACTTAGAAGGGACTATGAAGGATTCTTTTTTATTTTCAATGAAGGCTTCCAAATTAGGATGTCTTCAAATTAGTCCAGATTTACATAGAATCGACAGACTAATTTGATTTAAAAATTGTCTTCCCTTCTACCTTTGCGTGTCCCCTTTTAGATTTTTTACCTATCACATTCATAGGTGACAGGCATATGTGTAACTAAAAGGATCCTCCCCGAGAAAATGCTCACATACACTCTTCATCATTCCCATAGGTCAACTTTTGAATAGACCATGCTCTGCTATGATGTGATGCTGACATTCAAGGCCCACCACAGTTGGTCCATTCTCCACCTCTCCAATTTTTTCCTAATTGTACTCCAGCCTAAAACTTTAAGACCACCTTGACCTATTTCCTCATTGTCCTCTGAGCATGGCATATTTATTCTCTCCTCTTTGTCTTTTCACACACTAATCATATTTTTTCCCTCTATTCAGAATCTCCTGATTATTTACATTCTCTTTTCCAAAACTCCTGATCAACTCACTCTGTTCTTGCCATCCATCTTCTGGGTATGTGGGGTGTAGTAAACACTTAATAAATATTTGTTGCCATAGGGTATACTGTAGTGGTAGGAGGACAGGACATGGAGTCAGAAGGTAGCTGGTTACAACCCTGGCTCTGATGACTATTAGCTGTGAGACCCCTGGCAAGTCTCTCTGAGCCTTAATTTCCTTAAGGGGGGAGACTGTAAGTGGGAGAGGGGAATAACCAAGACATTGAAATTTAACATTGATGTGGCTAAGCACTTTATACATATATCTTGTTTGATTCCCACAACAGCTCTCTGAATTTTGTACAGTGACCAAATCCTCATTTTACATTGAGAAAACAGAGGCTCAGAGAGGTTAAAATACTTGTCTATGATCACAGAGTTAGCACATAGAAGATGCCAGATTAGAACCCAGGTCTTCTTGACTCCAGGGCCAGCACTCTATCTGCTACCACATGTTGCTCTCTGTAAGTAGAATAATATGCATGCCACCTTTACCACAGACTGGCTGTGAGGAAAATATTTTTTGAACTTGAGAGTACTATATGAATATAAGGTGTTATTAGTTAACTGTTTGTGTGTTTCCTCAATGTAAGACCAGAAGCTTCTCTAGAAAGGCATTGTTTTTCCTTACAGCCAAAATTTGCTTTTTTGCAGTTTTTGCTCATTATTTTTCATTACGTCCCCTGAGATCCAGCAGATAAATCTAATCCCTTTTCCACCTGACAACGTTTCAAATTACCTAAGATAGGTATCATGTTCTTCCTAAGAATTCTTTTCCTTAGATTATGTATCCCCAGTTTCTTTAAGCAATCCTCATATAACATGATCTTGAGGTCTTTCACCATCCCAGTTGCCTTCTTCTTTGTGCTCTCCAGCTTAACCAATGACTTTCCTAAAATGTGGAAATCAGAAAAGAAAATAATATAATGGATGTGGTCTGACCAGGGCAGAGCGGAGCCCTAGTCCTGAACATCATAGCAGCAAATAACCATCATTGGGGAAATTCACTAGGATCCTCCTTCCAAAAGGGCAGTGGACTGTTATATTTATTTTGGGGATTCACGCATTCTACCAGAATGAGTCAAAGTAACTCGATCATCATCTAGCTCACATATGGCTGTCTTTTCTACACAAAAGCATGAGAAATTTTGTCAAATGCCTTGTTATAGTCTAGGTGGACTATATCTGAACTAACATTCTCTGATAAGTCAATATAGCCACTCTCTCAAAAAAGGAAATGAGGTTGTTTTTAGTATAACTTGTTTTGGGTAAAGATACAATATTGTCTCTTTTCTATCTATTCACTACTCATTTCTTCAATAATGTTTTATAATTTTTTTTGCCAAAAATCAAATCCCCTGACCCATAGTTTGTAGATACCATTATCTTTCATTTATGTATTCATTAATTAGATTCATTCATCTGTTCATCTTTTCTTCCTTCATTTTTCCTCCTTCATTTATTTATTTATTTTATTGATTTATTTAATTAATTTGTTCTTGGGAAATTATAACATTTCACTTTCTCCAGTCGTGGTGTATCTTGCCTGTTTTCCAAAGATTACTGAGAGAGGCTCAGGAATCACCCTCCCACACACAATTCTCGCAATATTCTATTATGTAGATAATCTAGCTGCTGGATTTCAGGATCATGCCACAATGTTGTACTTTGCCTCTATTACCTCTTGTGGATTCCTCCTTTGTCTTAGACTTTGAACTCTAAGCTATTTGTTTTTTTCACCATATATTGTTATTGGTACCTTTAGAAAACTCCCCCTTTTCCTCCTCAATAGAATTATTTCTCCTCATGTCTTCAGAATTTCATTTTTGACAGCTTATTATTTCTCTTGTATTGACTTCTGCCAAAGAAATATAGTGCATGGGGTCTTACCTATTCTTTCTTTGAACTCTTTGGAATTTGCTCTCCCCAAACACACGGTACACGTCCAGCTATGCCTGACTTTTCTCAAATTTAATGCTGGAGTGCTCACATCTCCCCACTATACTTACAAGTAGAGAATGGTTTTGAAAAGTATATAGCAGGGGCAGCTAGGTGGCACAGTGGATAGAGCTCCGGCCTTGGAGTCAGGAGGATCTGAGTTCAAATTCGACCTCAGACACATAACACTATCTGTGTGACCCTTAACCCCATTGCCTAACAAAAAGAAAAAGAAAAGTATATAGCACCTATTATTGTATTAAAAGTTTGAAAATAGGAATGCAAGGCTCTTTCTGTAGTATCGATAAGGACTAGACCTGTGATTTTCTTAGTATTGGGAGTCCAGGCTGCAGGAACTCCCTCTATGAACTGCAGGTCAGCACCTTTTCTTCCACTTCCAATTTTGGAGTGCTGCCTAGGCCACTGAAAGATGAAGGTACCTGACCAGAATCAAACAGCCAGTATGCATCAGAGTCAGTACTTGAACCTAGATCTTTGTTCCAAGGATGACTCTTCATCTGTTGTGCCATACTACCTCTTTTATGCATCATATAATAAATAGTTATATATTAAGAAGTATGAGGTAATAGTGTATATAATGTAGGAAAACTAGAAAAACAGAAAATTGCTAAACAGAAACATATCCTTTTGCTACTGTTTTCCAAAGTTGTTTTTTTAAAAATATAATCTGTAATAACAATAATAGTTATAGACTGTGTTCAGGTCTAGTTCCAGCAAATATAATAAAATAATATAATAAAAATGTCAGTACTTATTCCCCACCCCCCAAAAAAGAGCCTTACAGATTTAAAGTAATATTTAATGTAATGTCAACTAGTTGTTTGATAGAATTTAATTAATTAAGATATAATAAAATTCATATGGATAAATGGATGGACATAAATAGCAAAAATTAAGAAAAACTGTCCAAGGAAAATTAGCTTACTGGATCTCAAAAAATACTGTTAAAGAATACTTATAAAAACAGTCTAGACTTTTAGAAAAGAATAGAAAAATAGGTAACAATGCAGAATACAGAATTCAGAAATATGGCCTATTTATATATACATACAAATATATTCATACAAAATATTAACATTCAATAACCTTCAAAGTATTGTAAAATAAAAAACCACTATGAGAACTGGATAGCTGAATGGTTTAAAAAAAGAAAGAAAAAATTTTTATCTACATCTCATCACATATTCCAATAAAATCTAACTAGAGTATGTCAATATACATTCATATGTACACACTCACACATATATAAATCAAATCATTAATAAATAATATATAAATAAATATATATAATAAATAATATATAATTATAAATATAAATATATATAAATATATAATAATAATATATAAATAAATAAATAAATCATTAAAAACATAAGAAAAACAGAGGAGTAATTTTTTTTTATCAATTACACAAATAGAATTAATCATCAAAAATCACAAAATAAGGATTTTGATTATTTAAAAATAAAAGAATTTTTACATAAAAGTAATATCTCTAAAATTAAAAGAAAGGAAAAAGCTGGTTAAAATATCTATTTTCATTAAACATCAGATAATGTTGTGCTATATAGCATGTATAAGGATCTAGAAGTAAATCAATGAGATCATTAATATTCCAATGATGCATATCAAGAAGACTAATCTTACATACTACTGAAAGTAGCAAGAGCCAATGGATATGAACAGACAATTAATGGAGTAAATCTGATCTATTACTATAAGAAAAAATACTCATATTCCCTGATAATCAGAGAAATATAAATCAAGATAACTTACACCCATGGTAATTGAAAAAAATAGCAGAAAAGGATAAGGTCCAAAGTTGGTGGGGGTATAAGGAAACACATACTCTAATACATGGTTGGTGGGGATTTAGACTGATCCTAATATTTTGGAGAACAATGTCACATTACCCAATGAATGACAAAGGTGCTCATATCTTTGAATGAGGCTTTATAAAAAACAATTGTAACAAATTTAAAATGGATCTTTTTGAAATATTTATGTCTGCTTTATTTGTAATTGTAAAATTCTGGATAGAATCTTTGTATTCAATAATTGGAGAATGGTTGAATAAATTATGGCATATTAATTTAATGGAATTTTATGGGATCATAAAATATAAATATGAAACATATAAGGATATGGAAAGACCTTCAAAAAGGGATGCAAAGCAAAAATGAATAGAAACAGAACAGCATATATTTTGACAAGAACTATACGAAAGGAAGACAGTGTAGGGTGCATACGTGTGGGTGGATCTGTTTAGCTGTGGCATGGAGGGAAACATGAAGAGATAGTTCTAGGGTGCCCTCTGCTCACCCATCTCTAAAGGAGACTGATTGCTGCCAGTAGTGGAGCAGCATATTGGTTCTATAAGGCTTGCTATTCTGATCTGCTCAGAGTTGGGTTACTGGACTAGAAATGTTCCCCTCCACCAAAACGTAGTCAGTCAAGGTGGAAAAACAGTAGGTTTAAGCTGAGCCGCTGAATTCTATCCCTTAAAAGTATACAGCAAGGCAATTCCATTGCTTCCTGGAATGGATGCAATATTTAACTGTTATTTATTTAATCCTGCTTCTAGTAAATATACCTGTTCCCCACTATGGATGTGCATTTAATTCTGGTCTTTACAATTTGCAGACATAAATTTAACTCGATGAGATTTGAGTGACTATAATTTTCTGCTCTTAAAATTAGCTGAATGATTTGATCATCAATAAGGGCTTTTAAAATGAGAGGTAATTTAGCTCCTAGAATTTAACAATGGAGGCAGTGAGGCTTAGTGCATAGGGAGCTGGCCTTCAAAACAAGAAGTCACGGATTCATATTCCACTTCTGATTCATACTATGTGACCAGTGGCAAGCCACTCAATCTCTAAGTACTTCAAGTGACGTTTAAGAGTATAAATCTGAGAAGGCAATGACCTGCGCTGGGAGAGGAAGTTTCCTTACCTGTAGTTTCTTAACCAGTGGAATCATGGGTTTGATCCCTCTCCCTAACCTCTGCTATGGCTATCATTGATGTTTCACCTAGACCCGGATCTTGGTTTTCACAGTCTTGTGCCAGTAGAAAACAGGCTCTGATAAGTCCTGGTGTTATCTATCACCTAAGTACAACCATGACTATTTTCAGGGGGAAAAAAAAATAACAAAACAAAACCAGTGAAGAAACAAAAACCAATCATCAAACATATATCATCAAGCACCTATTGCTTGCCAGACATTGTGCTAAGTGCTTGGGGGCAAAAAGAAGTGGCAAAAGACAGTCCCAGCCCTCAACAAATAAATGTGTACAAATAAGCTATAAACAGGATAAATAGGAAATAATTAACTAAATAATGTTACTAAATAACTGATTAAATAGGAAACATTCCAGAATTAAGAGGGGTGGGGAAAGGCTTCCTGTAAAAGATGAGATTTTAACTGGGACTTAAAGAAACCATTACCACGATGATGGCTATCAGGTGTTGAATTTTTTTTTTTTTCCCAGTCTCAGTAACTGGTGAAGAACATCTACCACGGTTTTTGGGAGTTGAGATCTATGCCAGAGAAGGGAGTATCCACACAGATGAAAACATAGGTTTTTAAAATGGACATGGAAAACATAATTTTAAAAATCATTTTTCAATTAATGATCAGTATGGTACAGTGGGAAAAATAATGGTTTTGAAATCAGGCAAAGCTTTGGCCTAGATTCCAATACCTGCACTCTCTAGCTATATAACCATGCTCAAGTCTCTAGCCCTCAGTTTTCTCATCTGCATAATGGGGATAATAACACTGTTATAATTGTTATCATCATCATCACCATCAGAGTGCTGTTGTGGAGAAAAATCTTTGCAAAACATGAAGTTAAATTGTTTAGGATTAAGAAAATTATGCAGAAAATATTTGTAACGCAGAATAAAATTTTTGTTTTTCATTCTTTTTTTTTTCCCCAGTGAGCTGAATGTTAAATATTTACCATGATTCACTGATAGGACGTGAACCTTTGTCAGAAAACACATGAGGTGTTCATTGAGGTACTCAGGTGCACCAGCCTCTTATTTTGAGGATAATGGAAACTCCTCTGATTGAGTCTCATTGACTGCAGCTGTCTCCAAGATGTCTGGTGACAGAGCCAGAGAGGGAATCCTGCCTGCTTCCTTCTGTCTTTTGATCTCCCTTTACAGAGCACAGGTCAAACATTAGCTTTCCTGAGAACGAAAATTTTCATATAAGTTCAAGAGTTCCTGAGTTCTAGGGTCTAGGCACCAGGTCTCTAAGAAGAAGATTATTTCCTGAATTTCTTGTTCCTTAGAGAAAAAAAGAAGAGTGCCAACTGAGGATTTTCCTACAGCGAAAGAACTAAAGGTACATCATTGAGGGGTCAGGGTCCAGGGGTGGGGAACCTGTGGCCTTTGGCCACATGTGGCCCTTTAGGTCCTCAAATGTGGTCCTTTCACTGAATCCAAACTTCACAGAACAAATCCCCTTAATAAAAGGATTTGTTCATTAAAACTTGGACTCAGTCAAAAGCTGCACCCAAGGACCTAGAAGGCCACATGTGACTTCAAGGCCACAGGTCAGGCAATCTGGACTGTACTATCCTTCCATGACATTACTTTGACATATGTGGATAACTGCAGGGTAAATGTGGAGTATTTATTAAGCAGCCCCACGGTAACTTTTCCTTAGAGGTGAGAAGGTCCTAACTGAACTATGACCTATTGGAATGCTTTAGGTATCTTTATTTGACCGATTTTGGGGGCACCTTCTGCATTTTCTGTGGTGGAGAAAGTAAAGCATGTCTCATATCTGATACCCATATTGTACCTTAGTGTTTGAACAGAGGTTGAGAACTCCACTATTTACATTTGGGGAAACCTAGATGCAAGCCAGACCTAACTTTTACCCAGTATATTTCTCTTGAGTAAAACTCCAGGAGTCAGGCTAGGAGACAAAAAGAAATAATGTCCCACTGGAAGTCAACCCCCACAGTGAACTCAGTGTGTGAGAGTCCAAGGTCCTTGATGGTGGTGGTGAGGGTTGCAGAATTGATAAGGTCCTTGGGCTGGAGATCACATGATAATTTCCCTACATGAAGGTAGAAAAGATAAACTGTAGGCAGTAATGAAAGATGTTACTCCTATCCTTGCAATCCTACTTATGTAGACCACACATATGCCCACATACTTACAATTACCTATATTGTAGCAAAGGGTCCATGTATACAACTTTGACCATGATATGCTGGAGGAAGAAATACAAAGATGAAATTAGATGCCACTTCCTTGTGGGCTCTATTCAAATCAGAATTGGACTGAAGAACACAGGACAAATTAGGAGAGAAGAATAAAATAACAATTCTATGACCTACATCTGTCCAGATATAAATTATTTATGGGAAAAAAACCCCACCAAATTTTGAGTAATTTGGAGAGTTTTTTATGTAACATTTTCAGGCAGCCAAGTCTCTGCTGACCCTTTCTCTATAAGATCACTAGTCCTGGACACAAGAGCACTTTATGGATACCAGAAATAAATTACTCAGTTGTTCTATAGTTTATCATTGAAGAAATTACTCAAGTTTATTACTGACATGACTGATATAGTGTGGCATTTAATATTTATCTTTATACCTCTCCTTGTGATATCTGAACAATCTCTAGTAGTCAAAAGAAGTTAGAAGAGCTAGGATAATGCATTTGTTAAATCTAAATATGCATGATTGTTATTTTCAAGAAAAGTCCTCTAAAGCGTTTATTGATTTGGGGGATGAAGATCATTTGTGATTCTGATGTTAGGGCAACAGATGATTTTAAGAATGAGACAATCATGTCTCTTATTTGACTGAAGCTTTATATAGCAGGAATCCATAATTAAATTTTGAGTTATTGCAATATAGAATAATGCTAAGGATCCATTACTTTCTGGAATCCAAATAGACCCTTAACTCAGGTGGCTTACCTCAGAGAGAGGCCAAAGGATATATGCACATTCCTAAAAATAAATCCCTCTTTGCTGTGTGCTAGAATGTGTTGCCTGTAATGCTGAATTAGGATTCTTTGTGTTTTCTTTGCATGATGCTGAGCAGTGTTCAGAGCTTCACAGTCACAAGGCAAAGCAGACTTGCTTTAAACAGTGTTGGGATTATCACAGCTTAATGTGCAAACCGCTAAGCCCCTGTCTATATTTCAAAACGAAATAAATAGCAGATCTGTAGTTAATGCTGCAACCTTTAGTTCTCTAGTGATGGCAGTAGTATAGAGGAGGGGCCGCTCACTCTAGAGCTTTTTCCGATAATGAGCTATATCAAAAACATTTCTCCAAATGGCTCAAGTTTTTATTTTACTTGGTGTGTATGTGTGTGTGCGTGTGTGTGAGTGCTCTGAAAGAAATGATAAAACTGATACTTGGACAGATAGAAGTCAAAGTGGATAGAGCACTGGACTTTGAGACTTAAAAACCTGGGTTCAAATCCTATAGTAGACTCCCTAGCTGAATGACCCTGGGAAAGTCATTCAGTCTCATAGTCTCAGTTTCCTTATCTATGAGATGAGGTTAATAATATCTCTGTCATTTAACTGCTGGAGTTTTTCTTGTAAGATCAAATGGTCTTTTGTTTTCAATGTGCTATTGAAAGTAAAAACACTAAATAAATGGTTATTATCATCATTATCATCCACTCTTTTCCCTACCCTATTTTTTTCTTGTGTTCTCCTTGTCCTTGAAGACTTATTTTAGTAAGGAAGAATTTTGATAGTGTTTATAAAGTCTCGGGGCAGCTAGGTGGCACAGCAGATAGAGGGCAAGGCCTGGAGTCAGGACCAAAGTTCAAATCTAGCCTTTGACACTTATTAGCTGTGTGACCTTGGACAAGTCACTTAACTCTGTTTCCTCAGTTTTCTCATCTGTAAAATGAAATGGGGAAGGAAATGGCAAACCACTTCAGTATCTTTGACTGAAAAAAAGAAACTCAAATGGGGTCACCAAGAGCTGGACGTGACTGAAATGACTCAGTAACAACAAGGAAGCCTCAAGGCTGTTGCCCACAGAATTTTTTTTTTCCTGCACAAACATAAAAATACCATGGGAATGGGTGCCACAGAAGTTCATAGAATAGGAACAGTTGCATGTTTGTCCCTCCTCTCTCCTTTATTATTAGACTGCAGATAGAGTTCTAAGTACTTTAGAAATAGATGAGGCACAGACACTTTGAGTAGGATGCAGCCTGAGCTGTATAAGGTTATGCTTATATCTCTCTGTATAAAAATCTATCTATATAGCTACATACATACAAATCAAAGTATGATCAGGAAAATCTTAAAGAGATTTTCTTAAAGCAACACAATGCTTGCTGGCGTTTCCTTAGCTGCCATCTTCTCAGCACTTTAGCGGACGAGTTGTGGTCCAGTTAACCGGATTCAGGGGTGGGGAATTGTGGCCTTGAGGTCACATGGCCTTCTAGGTCCTCAAGTGTGGCCCTTTGACCAAATCCAAACTTCACAGAATTTGGATTCACCAAAAGGACTGCACTTGAGGACCTTGAGGGCCACATGTGACCTTGAGGCCGCAAGTTGCCAGCCCCTGGCAGATTGTTTCCATGGCACTGTCCTTGGCTACCTTGGGATCTGACTAAATTATTTAACCTCATGGATCCTCTTTCCTTTTGTTTAAAAATAAGTTTCATTGATGCCTTTTGATTCTATACCTTAGTCATTTCTAGATGTAGCCTCCCCACTCCCATCTCTGTTTAAGAATTACAACCTCCATTGTAACCACAGACTTCACTGTAACCAGTTGAACAAAAGGAATCAATGTACTGGGTCTGTCAGTGGATGGACCATTCCAACTTAATAATCCCATGATTCTCCTTAAGGACTCTTTCATTGCATCTTCTCAATCACCAAAATTTGGTTACTTTAATAACTCAGGCTGACTTCCATTTAGTATTTATGACATTTCCACCATGGTAATAATAATGCGCATTCAAGTCAATTTAATTAATATTTAATAAGCATCTATTATGTGTCAGGCACTAAGCTAAACTCTGGGATACAAACAAAAAGAGTGTCCCTGCCTTCAAGGAGTTTACAATCAACTGAGAGAAGACAATACTGAAAAAGAGGCTGAAAAGCAGGAGGGGATTGGGAAGCTAGGGTAGAGTACCCAGCTTGGGAATGATGTTTTGTGGAGTCCAAACCAAGTAGATGTAATGATAGAAAGTGGAGGGTTACCTGGAAAGAACTGAAACGTCATCGTTTGTTGATTTGTTATTTGTCCTAAGTTCTTGAAGAGGACCATGACATCGGGAAGGATGCCATGACTTGCAAGTGAACTGGATTTAAGTGAGGGAGGGCTGTGTGAAGTCACCAGCCTCACTCTTTCCTCTGGAGCCATCTGGGACCAGTGGCAAGATAGAGATCAGGATGACTGGAGATGGCCCCCCACTGGAACTTCCAAGTCCTTTATCCAGCCCTCCAATCACAGAAGAAAGGCCATTCAGGAGTTGGAAAAATGTTGAGTATCACAAACTGAGTCCATTGTGATTTCAGGGTATTAGCTTATCCTAGTTGGTGCATGAGAGGTCCATGGATCCCAAACCAAGCAAAGCGGCTAATGGAAGGTGGCTATTTACCTGGAGAATAATGTTCTTCTGGTTCATTGGATAGTAAGATTATAGACTTAAACTGGAAGGGAACTTAAAGGTTATTGCAGCCAATCTCTTCATTTCAAAGATGAGAGGCACAGAGAAGTTAAGCAGTAACCGCAGTCACACAAACAGCAAGTGTCTCAAGTAGGATTTGAACTCACCTTCTGATTGCAGGTCTAGGGCTCTTGAACCCATGTTCATCAATATCTTTAAATTATTTATTTATTTGTTGAGACTTTCAGATGGGAATTTCAGATTTCAAGGAGAATAAAATAGCAACACATATTTCTCACTCTTTGGAGGACTGGGTACCTTTATTAATTTATTCTTGATAATATGTAAGGATATCAGGGCATGTCACTCCATACATCAGTGATAGGTGAAATATTCATTAAGCCCTGCATGCCAGGTATTGTGCTAAGAAAAAGAAAGACAAAACACACAAAACAAAAGAATCCATGCCCTCAAAGAACTTACACTGTTATTAGGGAAGACAACACATGAAAAGGAACTGGGAAGTGAAGAAAGCACATTCTTGGATATGGTAACAAAGTCACTAGAGTGAGAAGCATAACCAAGAAGGGAATGAAGCGTGGCTGACCTGGGCCCATCTCCAAAATGAAGACTCTGAAAGGAACTTAGAGAGGCCCAACATGGCCAAGGGATCTCGCAGGGTGACAAGGCCCCAGGAGATGAGGGAAGTTCTATGCTTGGGAGTACCCTCACCAGTGATATAATTCCCATCAATCTATTGCCTTCTTATCCTGTATGACTCTTCTCTGTTTCCTCCTGGAAATCCTCCACCAAGGAGGTGGTGAAGCTAATAATCATAATTATAATAGGCAACATTAATATAGCATTTTAAGGCTTGAAAAGTTCTTTATACTTTATGTGCAAATGGAATTTTTGCACAGGTCTGGACCTATGCTTTCATCCATTTTTGTAACTCTTGCTACAGAAACATCTTTATCCACTGATGCAGAGAAGTAAGCCCTTCAGAATTTAGTGTCTTAGAGTATTGCCTATAGAACTGAGGGTTTAAGTGACTTGCCCATGATCCAGCAATTGGCATGTGTCCATGTTAGAACCTGAACCCTGGTCTCTCTGATTCTAAGACCAATCATGAGTAGGGTGTTAGACTTGGAGTCTAATATTAGGGAGCTCTGGATTTTAATCCCACCTCAGGTGTGTGACCTTTGGCAAGTCATTTAACCCATGGACTTCAGTTTTCTCACCTAAAAATCAAGAGTGTTGAATTTGATCACTGCTGAAGTCCCTCCCTACTCCTAATCTATGAGCCTATTTTCCTCCCACTCTTTTTTGGTAAACCCATACTTAAATTTTCTTGTCCCCAAATGTGATTGATCCTGACCACAATGCATTCCCCCAAATGCCAGTCCAAAGTGGTAATGCCAGGCTCAGTGTGATGCATTAAGAATTCTTGCTGCAAACAGGTTCCTAAGTGTGATTCTTCCTTTCAAGCAGAGAATGAACTGATTAGTTTTTCCAAGAATAAGCATTCCTTTCTGACTGGAACCGATGACTCTGTTTGGTCCATTACTCCCAGATCAGCTTGCCATATTTGGCCACATAGGCAGGGGCTAAAATCATCTTATATGTTGGCCACAATTGGGAGAGAATCCAGGTCATGGGAAATGAGGTACTTGAAGTTGTCGATGAAGTGAAAATATTTTACTGTCAGCATGAATTCAGCATTAGATATGTTTCATACTGATCTCTTGACTACTATTTTATGCTACATTGATCCATAGAGGAATAATTGTAAAAATCTGCAGGATTTCTTTTACTACCAGAAAAAAAAAAGTAGCTTGGGATCCCTTGGACTGTGTTTGGAAGTGAAAAAAGGGGGTCTTTGAAGCTTATAGCCACAAATAAAGTGTCAGCCTTCCTGAGAGTGGGATCTGTGACCCAAAACGAAAGTAACTGGAGTGGAGAGGACAATACAAGAAAAAGGCTCATCCTTTTCCATACTGTGGTTTGGGGAAGATTGTAAAACTCCCTTTTACGCTTGCTGGCTGGCATCAACTCATCAGCGGTGGAATATCGGCCCTAATTTGCCACCCAATGAAAGCAGGCAGTTTTTAAACTGAAGGAATAGTTCAACACAAGTTGTGTCTTTTTCTTTGCCAATGTTATGAAAATATTCTGACTCACTAGAAGAATTGCCTAGAGATTAAAATGAATGGGCTGTCAGAAATGTAGGTTCAAAGAATGAGATGGGGTGAGGGAGGGAGGGAGGAAGAAAGAAAGGGAGAGACAGAAAGGAGAGAGGGAAGGAAGGTGCATCCCACTGTTTAAAATGTGTTTGTGTGTTTTCTAGGGACTGAAAATAGATGAACTCATTTATCTACTCTTTTAAAATTTTTTTTAATTTATCCATAACATAGTACAATAAGAAAGATAATTGTACATGAAACTGCAAATCTACTATATATAACTTGCTATTCCCTTCAAATATACACCAAAATTATTATGTAAATTTTCTCCCCCCCCCGGCTGTCATTAGACACAAATAAGTGTGTGTGCATGTGTGTGTGTGTGTGTGTGTGTAAACTTATTCTATACATACTTCTATTTATCAGTTCTTGCTCTGCATTTAGATAGTCTTTCTTCATATGTCCTTTATAGTTAATTTGAATATTTATAATAGTTGAAATAACTTGTTCTCTATTATCCATCCTCTCTTTTGACCAATAGAATGTACTTGAAAGACAGCTGACCAGAGTTAGAAGGTTTTTGTTTTTGGTGTGTGTGTGTTTGTGGTTTTGTGTGTGTACATGCTCAAGTATGTGCATGTACATGTCTGTGCAAAGTTGGTAATTAGTATAGAGATGATGAGAGCAGCTAGATGGTACAGTGGACAGAGTACCAGGCCTGGAATCAGGAAGACCCGAGTTCAAATCTGGCCTCAGACACTTGCTATGTGACCCTGGGCAAGTCTTCTAACCTGTTTGCCCCAGTTTCCTCATCTGTAAAATGAGCTGAATAAGGAAATGGCAAACAACTCTAAAACCTTTGCCGAGAACACCCCAAATAGGGTCCTGAAGAGCTGGAGGCAACTGAACCACAACAAAACTATTTTACCTACAAAGATATAATCCCAATTTTCCTATGATGGTGTAATCAGTTTGTGGAGAATCTAAGTGCATACATAATCTGAAACCCACTGACTTTTCCTGGAAGCCAATGGAGGTCACTGTTTTCAGTCAAGGATAAAATTAGCAGAAGACATCTCAAGTTTTTAACCTCCAAATCCTGCAATATCTTCATCCACAAGAAAACATGGGACCTGGTGAACCAAGAAGAATGACTCACGGTTGCCACATGTTATTTTAGTGCACAAGCATCACCATTTGCACTGAAAAGTGTAGCTCGTTACGGGGTGCCTTGCAATGATTTTATCTCATTCAAAATGTATTAAGTATCTAATGTGTGCAAGACATTGTGCTAAGCACTGGAGATAAATAAATAGAAAACACCCCCTTCCCTCAAGGAGCTCATATTCTACTTGAAAGAGAGATGGGGCAGAAATGAGTCCTCATTTCATCCCCTGCTTTAGATTATGTTCTGCTGCCGGCTATGTGTCTCTTTTAAATGACCATATTTCTTTATTTTTTTTTATTAGTACAGCACAAAGTTGTATCAAACCACAGAATTCTGCTACAATTACCAAACACTGCATAATTTCTGTCTAATTATACAGAACTAATGTGCCACCTCTCTGTATTAATAATAAAGCAATTAACCTAAAATACCAAATGGGTGTGAGTTCCCTGACTATTTTTCTCATTGCAACAGTCTGTTCCCAGCGTTGAACAGTTTTCCATGGTATTTCATAACGTTAGCTCCAAAGAATGTTTATTCTTATAGCTATCACAGGAGCTTAGTCATTCCTCCTTCCATGCCCTCGCCCCGTACCCCCTCCAAAAATAGATCTTGTGAAAGATTATACCTGTAATCGGAGCCCTCACGTATACAAAAGGCAGGTGAATATATGTACAAAATAGAAATGTTATCTCTGTCTTTCCCTTGATCTTATATTATCACAGGCCATCGTACGTACCCTTCTCCTTTTTCAAATGCCAACTGCTCTTGAAGGAGACGCTTCTATATATCTGACACTGATAATATATTATCAATAAAAGTATGCATTATGACCATTTTCATATCAATTCTGTGAGGTCAATAGCAAGTTGATGTCAGTGAAAATGTATGAGACTCTATTAACAATGTAATAGCCTTTGATAGAGTGCTGAGCCAGGAATTAGGAAGACCTGAGTTCAAATCTACCCTCAGACAGTTACTAATTTTGTGTGGGGCCATCTCCAGTCATCCTGATCTATATCTTGCCACTGGACACAGATAGCTCCAGAGGAAAAAGGGAGGCTGGTGACTTTGTAGAGCCCTCCCTCACTTAAATCCAATTCACTTGCAAGTCATGGTGTTACCTTTCTGCTGTCATATTCGTCTTCAAGAACAAAGGACAAAAAATAACAATGACGACAACTAGCTATGTAACCCTAGAGAAGTCACATAACCTCTGTTTGCCTCAGTTTCCTCAATTGTAAAATGGGGATAATAATGGCACCTACCTCCCAGGCTTTTTGTGATCATTAAATGAAATAATACTTGTAAAGTGCTTGGCACAGTACTTGGTCTATAATATTCATTATATAAATGTGTATTTCCTTCCTTTTCCCCCTTCAGGTATCTGTAGTTAAAAACAACTTTGTACTTTGCCAACAAGTATCAGATGAGTTGGTGAGAAAGACTAACAACCTGAAATGGCTATTGGTATTAAGAATTGAGGATGAGGCGCATTCATTTGTTTGTTTATTCATTCACTCTTCAAATAACAATAAATATAATAACAATAATAAATTGCATGTTTAATTTTCACCTCAAAAATGAAATGGCTTTATTGTTTTATATCCATCGAAATTGCACTCATTGACCACATCATGGCATGGAAATGACCTTGGATTCTTGAGGGCTAACATCGGTGGAGTGAAAACTCTAGAGGTGCCATCTAACTGAAAAAGCTTTGAGCAAATAGCCCAGCAAGAGACTAGATGTATATTATTAGGACTATCTTCAGTAAGAGCTCATTTATAGGGTAGCTGTAGTATAGATTTATAGCTAGAGATTTTTGCACCCAGGGCAATCATCGTAAAAAAACACTGAGGACAAGTGGCAAGAAACTCATTCTCAGTTGAGGAAAAAGGGATGGGATAGAACTCTGCTGAGTTACAGAGACCCTAAGAAATTGCATGAAATCACTAGGAAGGCTGTTCTCAGGGTAAGAGGTTAGAAGCTCATTCCAATGGGCCTTCTGGTACAGTGGGTCTCTGTATTTATTCTGGGTTCTGTTATGTTCTACACTCCTGAAACACCACAGATATTGTCACTTGTCTCTAAATTTGGTGCCCATGTGGAAATCCTCGAATGACCCACCCCCACTTAGAATTTTGCTGCAAAGACCCTTTTTGGTAGTCAAACAGCTTATGAAGACCACCTTCTAGTCCTTCTAAGGCAGTGGTCCTTAAACTTTTTGTGTCAGGTATTATCACTTTGATGGTCTATACCCCTCCTCAGAATGTAAATGCATAAAAATAAAATACATAGGATTACAATGGAGAACAATTATATTGAAATTGTTATCAAAACATTTAAAAATCAAATTCATGGGTCCCAGTTCTGTCAGTGTCCTCTAAATTTAGCGCCCTGAGGCAAAGCCATGATCATGGTTCCTTAGGCTTATGTCCTTCCATAATAAAGCAAGTATAGATGATATTCAGAATCACACAGGTTGTACGGCCTTCTTCTATGTGATACACAACTCAACAGGCCACATGGAAACCTAATGTTTTTGTTAGTGATTATTGAAGAAGACTGGATAGATTTCTCCAGTTAAGGAATCTTATATCTGCTTGAATTGGAAGTTTGTTCTTACATAGAGATGCATACAGTGTCTACTTTTGCTGTGAGGCAAAAATTACTTAGTGTAGCAGCTGCTCTATTATGTGGCACTTATTGGAAGGAGCCGCACCAAACGATACTGGTTGAAAATAGCAAACTATTGGGAGCCCAATGAATAACACATATACCAGGTGTGCAATTGTTGCTGGGCAGTTGCTTTCTGTCATGTTTGATTCTTCATGACCCCATTTGTGCTTTTCTTGGCAAAGATACTGGGAGCTGGTGCCGTTTCCTTTTGCAGTTCATTTTACAGATGAGAAAACTGAAGTAAACAGGGTTAAGTGACCTCTTCAGGGTCACCCAGCTAGTAAGTGTCTGAGGCCAGATTTGAACTCAGGAAGATGAGTCTTCCTGAATCCAGACCTGACATTCTGTCCACTGTGCCACTTGGCTGCCCAGGTGTACTGTAGTCTTCTGCACTTGACAGGGGGGGCTCAGAATGGCACGTCACTTCTAAAAACGGAGGATGGCCCAAAATAATTTATTTGACTTAGAGTTGAAATTTTTAACGCGTTATTACAAGATGTTTACTTCTTTTGGTTTTATAAATGTCTGGCTTACAAATGCATTCCTTCCTTACTGGTACTCACAAAATACCACAAGTCCTTCATAATTCAGTTGAAGCACCACTTTCTACACACAGCATTTCCTGATACCCTGAACTGCTAATGCCTTCCCTCTCTAAACTAGTTTATACCTATTCTCTGCATGCTTAGATATACCCATTGTCTTCCCTGATAGAATATAAATTCCTTGAGGGCAGAGGCCATATCAGTCCCCAGCACCTAGCACAGGGCTTGATGTATGGTAGGCACTGAATAAATTTGACTCAATTGATTTATAAAGTTGACCTAATGTAATGGAAATAGTGCTATATTTTGAGTCAGTAGCAACCTGGGTTCAAATCTAGTCTTTGAGATGAATTGTATGACTATAGATGAAAAAAAAAATCACTTGGCTTCCTCATCAATAGAATGAATACAGCAGTGCCATTAGTATCGAATTCCCCAGGTAGTTATGGAGCTTAAATGAGATAGTGTCTGTAAAATACTTTGCAAACTTGAACGTGCTGTAAAAATGCCAGTTAATATCAGTAATTGGATCTAAATTATTTGGAATATGTTCTCAGAAACTGGTTAGAACTTGGATGCATAGTGGATGTATTTATAGAACTTGAAAGATTTATCTCTGTTGATGAGCACTTATTCTATATTTCTACAATATGCTAATTATTCCAGCCCTATTTTGTTTTGATACATAATTCTTAAGAAATGCTTGTTGACTTATTGATAGAACCTTATAATTGGAGCCCTGGATTAGATAGATGTCAAAAGATGTGAGCTCTCTGGCTCTGTGACTAATTTGATATGTGACCTTAGGCCAGTCATTCCGCACTAGTGCTATTTGGCCTAGTAGAGCACTGGAGTTGGAGCCAGTTAGACCTGAGTTCAAATCCTCATTCAGAAAGTTGTTAGTGGTATAACCCTTGTAAGTCAGTTTTTCTGAGCCTCAATTTCTTCATAAACGAATGGAGTCATAACAGCACCTATTTCCCAGGCTTGTTGGGAGGGTCAAAAGAGATATCTATAAGTGCTAAATGAATGCTGTGGTGTGTATATCATTATTCCACCTCTCTTGACTTTCGATTCCTCATAGGTAAAATTAGAAGATTTGAATAGATGACTTTTATGGCCCCTTCCAGTCCAGAAAGTCAATGAATTTCTGGATCAACTATGCACCTATAAAATTACTGAGCTTAATAGCCCATTTAGGAGATGGAAACTCTGCCCAAGAATTCCAACGTTTGCAATTCACATTTCTATATCCATCTATACATCATTTATGATACATCGAGGGAGAGTGCAATAAAAATAGACAGATAGAAAGGGAAGAGGAGAGAGAGAGAGAGAGAGAGAGAGGCAAAGAAACGAAAGGGAATGATCATTTATATAATGTACACACATATGGGAAGAGATAGAAGGAAATAATGGCCAGAAGGAAGAACAGAAGCACACAGATTGATAATTAAAAATTAAGAAACATTTATATCAAAGGATCATAACTATAGAGCTAGAAGAAATCTTAGAGGCAGGCTATCTGTTCCAACTGCCTCATTTCACAGATGAGCAAAGTGAGGCCTAGAGAACTTAAATTATTTGCACAAAGTCATGAAGGAAGTAACTGTCAGAGACAGTTTATTAAATTCCAACTTCAAACTCCAAAATTAGCTCTTTTTCTACTGTACCAATTACTCTTTGCACTTTAAGATTTACATAAACTCTTTAAATATGGTCTATCATTTGAACCTAACAACACTCCTGTTAGGTAGGTGCTATTATTTATCCTCATTTTATAGAAAAGGAAACAGAGGCTCAAGAGTTAAGTAGCTAGCCAGGTTTTCACAACTAGTAATGATCTGTGGTGGTATTTGAACCCATGTTTTCCTGGATCTAATTTTTGCTCTCTAGTCACTATGGCCGCTCTGTCTTAAGACCAGAGCTTTCTAACTTTTTTTTTTTTGCCATGTAGCCCTTTGGCAGTCTGCTGAAGCCTATGGACTTCTCAGGAAAATGTTGTTTTTGTTTTTAATTTAAAGAAATGCCAAACTTCAGTTAGAAGTTAGTAAAGATAAAGATGTAATTGTTTTCTGTCCAAATTTATGTGCCCCATGAAAACCTGGGCCCTTTTACCCTGCTCTAGTCTATTTCTCCTGGAAGGGAGAACATAATCAGATGCTGGGCAGGTGTTCAGATGGACAAATCTAGACACATATACCCCCTGCTGCTCAAAGAACCCTTTTGTGGATCATACTCACAAAATCCATGCCCTGTTTTCCCAGTTGTGAAGAGTCAAGAAGGAGAAAGCACACCCAGGAACACATTTTCTAAGGCCATTTACAACTATTTTCCAATTCAGAGTCAGGTGCTTGCTGTATAGTACCTCCAAAGAAAAATCTTAGGACCCCAAGCTAAAGAATCAGAGGGAATTCAGGCTGCATTTTTCTCCTTCCACTCCAAAGATAATAATGACATTGACAAGAAACCAGAGCAGTTCCCATCAAAATGTGAATCCAACTGTGCACAGGGAACAACAACAACACAAAAAAAAGAATCCCTAAATCCTCTCTTGTCTTTCCTTTGGAAAGGATGTTGTCATTCTTTCAATAGCATCCACAGTCAAGGGAAAGCTTGGCGACTTTTCTAGCATTAACTTGTGCTTTGCTTTCCTAATCTTTCTGTTTTATTGTTGCAAAAAGGCAGAGATGCTGAGAGACAACACATTCCGACCTAGGAGGCTGTTTCCACTGCTAAGGCAGGAATTATCCCAGAGGTCAAGGATTGTCTGAATCAATAGCTCACCATCCTCCCTAGTCCCATTTCAATGGCCAGTTGGTGCCCACAATCCAAAGACATGTCTGCTGAGAAAGGACAGTTTAAAAAAAATACCTTGCTGCCATCCATTTGAACAAAGTGATTACTAGTAAATTCCCAGAGACTGTTCTATCAATGCATCTATATATTTTGATGCAATGGTGATATGTGAACATGCAGATGGGGGTGGGGAATGGGAGTAGAAAGGAAACATTCTTTTATGTTTAGCTGCTTATTGAGTACTTTTTGATACCCACATATTTATTTTCGAGCACCATTTAGAAAATATTAACTAGAGTTGCTGCATCCACAAAAATGTTAAGCCACTTACTCTGTTTCCAATTAACAAATGTATTTCAAAGGGCGGTGAAAGCTGATTAAAAAATCTGCCACACAGCTACTTTATAATATAAAATAATTTATCTTAAATGAAATCCCAAATTTAAAAATAGACTCTGTTTGCCAAGCATACAGCAGTTCATAAAGCCATGATTTTTCTTGCTTAAAAAATGCATTTGCTAAAATTTTGGCATATTCAGTACACCAAATTATGACTTAAAATTCATTTACATAAGGTTTAATTTTTTCATAGTCTTCCATGTAACTAAAGGCTGTCTCCTAATGGTGTTATTAAGAAACACTATGTCACACGCTCAGAAGAATTTTAGATTAGGAACTTTTCAATGACATGGTGAATGATGTTTGAATGATATTTCTGTGTTTCCTTTAAAGAGACTGGTTCTATCTGGTTTGAATTCTACTGCTTTTTATCTCTCTAAATAGGGAGGCAGAAAAACAGATGAGGAAAACAGAAGCTGGAAGCAGGTCAGCTACAGCTCTAAGTGAGGTTTCCTGGGGAGTAGCGCAACATTTTCTCTAGGCACTTAAGTTTGAAAACCAAGGGCCTAAAGAGGTACTGTCGTCCTCCCCTGGCAAAGAGAAGTGAAGAGGATCCACAGTGCTGATTACTGGGAGCTTAGGAGCCCCTTGAATAGGGAGGCAGCATGCAAAGAGGAGTTGGCATGGGACTCAGGAAGGCTAAAGCACCTGAAATCATTCCAGCAAGACTCCAGGGAAATCAGATCATAATAGTGCTGACTTGGGAAGTTGCCAAAGTTGTCAAAATAGCTTCTGTCCCTTATTTTTTTTCTCTGCCCAGGCCTATATTTTTCATCTTGTGTCCATATGTCCTTCCACCTCAGCTCCAGTACAGGCATGAAGGGGGCAAAGGCAGGCAATGAAGAGGGATTGAGGGAGAAGTGAATCTCATATTGGATTGCATTTTATTCTGTGATGTACCAGGCCCTGGGCTTACAACTGAGTATACAAAGAAAAAAAAAATGTAACAATCCCTACCTTCAAAAAACTTACATTCTTTGGGGCATTGGAGGAAGAGGAGAGGGAAGAAGGAAGAATTGGCACACACACACACACACACACACACACACACACACACACACAGAGGTAAATGCAAAGTACCCACAAAGTAATTCAAAAATAATTGGGGCAGGAAAAGAAGAAGAACATTAACAACAAGAGACTCAGAAAAGGCCCCCCATAGAAGGCCCCTGAGCTGTGTTTG
This sequence comes from Phascolarctos cinereus, assembly GCF_003287225.1. Lineage (NCBI taxonomy): Eukaryota > Metazoa > Chordata > Mammalia > Diprotodontia > Phascolarctidae > Phascolarctos > Phascolarctos cinereus. Next base: position 71,987,589 of record NW_027555958.1, on the reverse strand, counting down.
AAAGAGTTGGGAATCTATGAGGCAGCGGTGAGGAAGGAGCAAGATCCATACAAACACTAATTAATTCCATTAATGAACAAGTACTCCCTCTTCTCCCTCTTGCAGAGAGAGAGAGAGAGAGAGAGAGAGAGAGAGAGAGAGAGAGAGAGAGAGAATATGGTCGAAGAGTAGAGACCTCTTGGAAAACTGATGTGTATTCTGAAATCCAAATTTGACTCTTGGTTTAGCAGTCAGACCATGAGGTTATTCTTCACTGGAAGATATAGCTTTACTGCAATCATGGAAAAGAAAACCTTGGCTATGAGTGAACCTTTATTGGTAAAAGATTTCTAATGCATTAGTAAGTTGCATTGAATTATAGTGGGCTGACTTATTAAATTATAATCCTAAATGTCATAATAATATGGGATAATAGCATAATTATTAAATTATTATCACTATTTCATCTGTCACAGATGAACCTACTGGATAGATGGAAAAATCTAACTCATTCATTATTTTACCGTCAGATTAAGTGTCCTCCAGACATGCCACAAATCCACATAATGTCCTTGAGGGCTGGATTTTATGTTAGGATTTTAGAGTTAAACTGAAGTATGTGAAAAATCTACAGATGGCTTTCTAGAAAGGGATTCCTACTGAATATACATTTGATGAGGTTATGTGTCTCATTATATTCTACCCACAAATGAAATATTATGCACTTATGAACTGTGCTACAGTTAGACTTGGCTGGGGTGACAGCACAAGAATAATGATTAGCTAAATAGAAGTCTTTGCTGTTTGAAGGAAGCCACACCCCTCTCACACTGGTATTCCTTGACCCTCTGGATGCACACTTCAGTGCTTCTGACTGGGGGCCCTATTGTGTCCTTGCTACTTTTAAGGTCAGGGATTCTATTCCATGCATATCATTATCAGTCAAGGGACATTTATTAAGGACCTACAATGTCCCTGCCTATGACCCTTAAATGTATCTACTGTGTGCTTGGCAAATAGTACACAGTCAAGAATGGGTAACTATGAAGGTTTGTTTAAGCTTCAAAATATGAGCAGTCTAAAGGTAAGGCCTGCCCTGGAGAAGTAGTATAGAATCAGATATTTGGAGCTGCAAAAGAACCTTGGTTGCTGAACCTCCTCATCTTATACATGAAGAAAATGAGACCCTATAGGCTATGATATCCAGACAAGGTCATACAAGTAGTAAGTAGCAAGGACAAGTAACAAGTAGTAAAGGCTACCAAGGGAGATGTGCATGACGATCAAAGAATATGAGCTGATCCTATGGAGACAGCTGGTAGCCAATCACTTTTTTCCACATGGGCAAATGGACTCCATTGGTATCCATGCAATGTCAAGAGATCTAGTGGAAAATCCTTGGCATGACAATCCTTTGGACCCCTGTGGACCTCATGGGAGGACAATGAATGCAAGTCTCACAGAACCAGAAGGTAGCAGTGGATTGCTATTCAATAAGCATTTAGAAAATGCCTACTTGGTGTCAGGTACTATGTTAAGCGCTGGGTACACAAACAAAAACAAAACTGCCCCCCTCCCGCAAAGGACTTACTTTCTATTGGGTAGCAACAACATATACATAGAGAGTTCAATAAAAACATGTGGAATATTATTTACAAAGGGACTTATTTCCTTAGCAACCAGGGACATCAAGTCAGGAATCTTAAATTTATCTTCATATTAAGATAAGAATTTTAACAATTTAATAATTTTAACAATTAAATATAAATTTCTTATAGCTGACTTTTTTTATTACATAGTTATTTATGAAGCCCTTTCTGTATACATGATCTTATTTGTCTCTCGCAACCTTAGGCGAGAGACATCATTAGGCATCATTGTTATTCCCATTTACTTATGAGGAAACTGAATCTCAGAGACACTAAATGCCATGTCTAGATCACACAGCTAGCAAGTGTCTGAAGTGAGATTTGAGCCGAGGTCTTCCAGACTCTCAAGTCCTTCAAAAGAACCAAGAGAAGAAGAATGGCCTCTTACCCTAATACAGAGGCAGTAAGATAAGTAGGGGACTGCAAAGTATGTGCTCAGCCATATACCAAGCTGTTTACGTACGGTCTAGTCCATAATTAGGTCTTGACTCTTATTGCGGCAAGGCCCAGGATATCTGGGTAGTGACCTTTTCACAGAGATCCTGTACAGGATGTCTACCCCAGACTCAATTGCTACGTTGCTCCTAACCATTTAGTTTGATGGATTGGTTTGTCTCTATGCGTGCCTGGGTGGGTGTTTACCCAAGGAAATAAGAAGACCTTTGGTAGTTCCTGGAGACAAGTATTCATGCACATGAAGTTCACAAAGCTTAGTTTTCGCTCTTGGCCTAACATTAGCACCTGAAGAATACCTTTACCCTCTCCCAGACCGATTGTTCTGAGAAGGCAAACTAGGCCATCTTTTGCCTTAATTCTTACCTAGCCTTTAATCACTCAGTGGGTATTGCCTCAGACAAAACTGAGACCTGGGAAAGACCTTAAAAGACCAAGGTCTCCCACTGTATTCAGAGCGAGCCCATTGCTGGTTGATCTATGGCTTCCTACTGGACTCTGAAGGAGAGGGTGAGGCTGATGACTTTGCACAGTCCTATATCACTTAAATCCAATTTACTTGCAAGTCAGGACACCGCCTTCCCGATGTCTTTGGTCCTCTTCAAGGATGAAAGAGAATCACAACAAAAACAAATAACAAACAAAAGAAGAATCCCTCTAAGCTGCTGTGGCCTCTGAATGACCTCTGAGTTGCTAGAGACATCATATAAAGACTCCATTGGACTGTGGAAATTTCACTGGCTGTCCTTCCTGAATGGAATGCTCTCCAACCTCATCTCTGCCTCCTGCCCTCCCTTGCTTCCTTCATAAAACCATGTCTTCTCTAGGGAAGTCTTTCCAAATCAGTCTTAATTCTAGCAGCATCCTTCCGTTTGTGTGTGTGTGTGTGTGTGTGTGTGTGTGTGTGTGTGTGTACAAGCTCTCTCTCTTTCTGTACACATGTGTGTATGTATATGCATATATACACATATACATACATATGTGTATATATGTATGTGTACACACACACACACACACACACACACACATACTGTCAACCTCCAGAGTTCAGTCTAAGAAAGACAAATAGAATTAGATTGTATGCACGTCTATTTTCTCTCAAAGTGGCAGGCATGCATGTGGAGCTGCAGTTGGAAATGAGCTGTCTTTGGGATTCGGCTTCACAGATTATAAAGATAAACTACAAAACTGGATGGGAATGGCCATGTTGTAGCCCAATCAAATACTGCCACTGTGGGTTTGAATTTCCCCACCATGTTGTGACCCAATAGGGCACTGGCACAGTCCCTTGTATTGAAAAAAACAGTGCCTGTTTCCCAGGGAGGGGCCATTTCACAGAAATCATGAGATGCCTACATGGAACAAGGAAGAAGTTCAGGCTGAAAAAGTCCCCAAGATCCCAGAACTAGTATGTTTGTTCTAATTCTTTTGGTTAGAGCTGGTATGAACCAGCTTAAGTCAGTTCTGTGGTTGCTGGCATAGCAGATGGATTTCTGGGTTTAGCAAGTGAGCACTGTAAAGGATCTCTGATATGTCAAACTTAAAAGATGCTCAGCCGGCCTCTTCATTGGTTGTTTCTGACTCCCAGGTCAGTCTGACCTCCTCTGGACAGTAAGGAAGCTCACACAAATCAGGCTGGTTAGATAAGTCACTTTTTGGTCTCTCTTAAGAACTTTGGAACTGATTATGTGACATGGAAGACACTGGCATAAGACTGCCCAGCATGGTATGCCCTCATCAGAGAAGGTGCTGTGCTTTACTTACAAAGCAGAATCAAAGTTACTCTAAAGAAACATGAGATGCACAAATTTAGAGAATCCACCCCAAGTGTTCACATGGACTATTTGTGCCTGACCATGGTAGAGCATTCTGAGCTCTTATTGTTTTGATTATCCACAGAGTTACAGTCGGACGCATTGTAACTTGCCTCTAACATAGTATTGTCATTTTGGTCCTCTTCAAGAAAAGACAACCACCAATTAGGGAGGGAGGGAAGCAGTGTTTATTAAGCACCTAGTATGCTCCAGGCACTGTGCTAAGAGCTTTACGAATATCTCTTTTGATCCTCCCAACAACCCTGTGAGGTATTATTATCCTCATTTTTACAGCTGGGAAAACTGAGGCCAACAGAGATTAAATGACTTGCACGAGATCTTGAAGCTAGTATCCCTATGCATTAGAGATACCAAGAGAAATGAAGCAGTCTCTGTCCTTACGGACCTTACATTCTATCATAAGAGACAACTTATATGTACATAAGTAAACTCTTGTCCCTCCTTTTGGTAGTAATTTATTCATGAAAAAACCCTCCTTGGGTGAATTCTCTGAGTCAAAAATTATAGTTACTGTTAATTTAAATGGATTGGATTTATGTACACTCCTAAGCCCCAGATGACATCCATTTAACACTTGTTAGTACTCCTTGTTTATGTAATTTCATCTTTAATGCAAAATAAAAACAACACCCCAAACCCAAACAGTAAAACAAGAGAAGTCAATGAAATTAAAACGGGATCAGTGATATTACACTCACTGATAAAAGAAGATACCACATGGGAAAAAAAGAAAGGAGGTGAAGGAGTTGGAAAAAAGTCACTTTAACACTTTCTTCATTTCAGAGGATGGGAATGCTTGTGTATCAAACTTGCAAACCATAAATACTCTGAGAGAAAAACATAAGGCAACTCATACCAGCTGTACCCCTGCAAAGATGACCACATGGTGGCTCTCAGTTGCTGCTTCCCAGACCCCAAAATGTAAACCAGTGCCTGTAAATGCTAAGAAACTCCTCAGATGACTGAAGTGAGGATATTAATTGAAACACCTGGTTAAATCCAGTTCTCAGAATCCAAAGGGATGTGTTGGGACTGTGTGTTCAAAATAGAGAAGATAAAGACAAGTTAATTTGTATTACCTTGGAAGAACCAGCAGCCTCGGGGATCAGGAAAGCTTTTATATAAGAAGGTGGTGCTTGAGCTGAGCTTTGAAGAAAACAAGATTCCAAGAGTGGCAGGTGAAGAGTGAATGAATTCCAGGCATAGGGAACAGCCTATCCAAAAGAACTAGAGATGTAAAAAATCAGGTATGACTTTTTCCCTCATGCAACATTCTTAACATACATAATATAATAGTGTATTTCTGAGTTATCTGTGTTTGTGTATTTTAATAATTGCTAACGTGTATATAGCTCTTTCTATTTGTATTATCTCCTTTGACTCTCACAAGAGCCCTTGGAGGTAGATGCTATTATCATCCCCTTTTACAAAAGAGGAAACTGAAGCTTGGAGAGGTTAAGGGACTTGCTTAGAGACACAAAGCTAGGCTATGCCTAAGGCAGGATTTGGACTCAAGTCTTCTTGACTCCAGGTCCAGCTTTGTCTTCCGAGGCTATACCACCTAGCTACTTAACCACTCGCAGAATGTGAACTCCATTAAGGGAATGGACTATATATGACTATTAATGAGAGAACTGATTATGCTTCTCTTTAAAAAGCCTGAAGCAGGATTTATTTTGTTATGATAGTATACACTTTGTAACTCCCTCAGTACCATGCATAAGGCTTTGCATACAAAAGGTGTTTAATAAATATTTGCTGAATGATCACTTTATTGAGTTCTTAAAACTGCATTTAATTTCAGGATGATGTTTAGATGCTGCTATAATTTCTATACTAAAATAATAAAAGAAATTTGTGAATTAGTTTATATAGATAGTTGTATGCTATTTATCATTATAAAATACTTTGAATTATAGATTTTTTTTGTCCGTATGCCTACTCTTGTAAACTCATGGTTCCTCTAAATCATGAATAACAACAGTGAGACACAGTTCATTACTTCCCCTGTTCATCTAAAAAAGGTTAATTCCATGCAAAGACAGGCTGAATGCGAGATTCCAGATCAGGATAGATTTAAGATAACCTAGCTTTACTATGGGCAGCTAGATGGCTCAGTGTATAGAATGCCAGGTAGGAGTTAAGAGACTCATCTTCCTTAGCTCAAATATGGCCTCAGACACTTATTAGCTATGTGACACTGGGCAAGTCACTTAACCCTTTTTGAACCAGTTTCCTCATCTGTAAAATGGGCTGGAGAAGGAAATGGCAAACTACTCCAGTATCTTTGCCAAGAAAACCCCATATGGGATCATAAAGAGTCAAACATAACTGAAAAACAAAAAAGCTTTACTACTTATAACCTATGTGACCACAGATAAGGACTAAGTCACATTATCTCCCTGGGCCCCAGGTTCCTCATCTGTGAAATGAGGATTGGATTTAATGACTTCCAAGACCCATTTCAGCCCTAACCATGACTGTGATATTTATTCTAACCTTGGACCACTTCATTACAGGAAAAGTCTAAAAGACTGCTCATGTTGGGAGATTCTGTTGAAATTTCAGTGGGCTAGTTTGGTGTCTAATTTAGTTTCCTGTAAAATGATGATAGCCTCCTTCTCAGGGTGACTCTAAACTCTTGGGTTAGCTCCTGATTGAACACAATCTCTCACTTAAGACAGTATAATAGAGAAAGGAGAGTAACATACATAGATAGCTGTGGTACATAATATGCAATGATAAGCATGTTCTAACAGGATCAAAATAAGTGGAAATGAAGTCTCATGGGAACTCCAGAATCTGGAGTTACCAGTAATAATCTCATCAACAAGGAGATTTTCACAAGATTAACCTAATCACTGAAATCCCTTGAACAAAGAAGAAACGTCCATATATATTTTCACTGGCACATTTAGTTTTCTGTTGTATTGAAACTCTGTGTAAGGTTCGTAATGTCAACTCCATAGTCGAAATAGAGACATTAAAAAGTTAATCGATCTGTTCAAATTCATGCTGTCATCCAGTGGCAAAGTTCAAGCTCGCCCACTAACCCTTTGCAGTTCCCTGTGAAACTCAAATTTGGGCCATTAAGAAACACAGACAGTATATAGTGGACTCTAGGTACCTACTCCCTCAGTACCAAGTGCAAGGGTATCTCAGTACACTGGTTTTGAAACTGAGCAGAATGGGAAAAAATGCCAATTTTAAAAGAAATTGTGTTCACACCTTCTCTGTTCATGGCAGTGAGTAATTGCAGATGGTTTTTTGGTAGCCAATTTTCTTAACGTTGGCTCATGTTCCCTCTCTATTCCCATCATATAATTGTCAACTTAAAAAAAAGTGTTTGCAGAAGGCTATAAACTTTTTTTCCATACCACAAATGCCATTTTGTTGTTTGCAACAAAACAATATCTATGTTTAACTTAAGATGCCTCAAATTTGGTTTTAAATGCTGTCTTTGTATGCATTTGTGCATATATTTATAAGTTTCCACTTATTATGATGCAATATGGTATTGCTATATATTTCTTCCTGTACTTTGTTTGTACCTCTCTTTGGCACACGTCACATTCTCCCTTGCATTTATTTTTTATATGTACATGTCTTATATTCAGTGCTAGATTGTAAGAACCTTGAGGACATGACTCATATCTCATTCATTCACTCATTCATTCATTCATTCATTCAGTTACTCAACAAAAATATATTACAAATTCATTATATGTAGAGAATTGATGTAGGGCTGGAAAAGATGTAAAGGTCAGGTGAAACATAGTCTCTGAGCTTATGGAGTTTACAGTCTAGCAGAGAAAATAAGCCCCACAAAAAAAGAACTGGAGTACCCTAAGTTACATTATGTGTGCTTTAACAGTGTAAATAATATTGGTTGAAGCTTTGTCCAAGGTGCTGAATGGTATGCATCTTTCTGCTTGCCTCTCCCAGAAGAATTCCTGCCACATAACCTCAACACATCATAACTATTGCCATTCTCTCCAAAGCTTTGTGTTCCTTTTCTTTGCAGCCCCTGACAAACATGGCCAAGAGGAGATGATATCCTCTTTGTTCCCTACTGATGTGTTCAAGACCCTCCTTCTGCCACAATTGCTTAGTAACTAAGGCTCCTTTCAAGTTCATTCTGTCCTCTGTAGAAGCTCATTGTTGTCATTGATAGACTTCAAAAGTGCTTTCCCTCTTTCCCAATGAAGTTCAGTAAGTGTCTCAAAAAGTCTTCTTTACCCAAACCTTATTCTCCTTTGAATGCCTTTGCCATTGGTGCCAAAATTGCATTTCTGAAGAAGGCCATAGAATTATAGGATTGTAGAATGATAGACTTGCAAGTGGAAATGACCACAGAAGTCATTTGGCCAAGATTCCTCATTTCTAGGTGAAGAAACTGAGATGTGAAGAGGTAGAGTGATTCTTCTGGGATTATACAGATATGGAAAGCACCAAAGCCAAGATTCTTTTAAGTTCAAATCCAGCAGTTCTTCTACCACTATTGATATCAGGAGAATCATGGAAGTCTTTCTCAAGTGGACAGAACATGAGTTGGGCTTTTAAAGAATTGAATGAGTTGAGTGAGAAAAAGGGCATTCCAGGCCCAAGGAACTATGTGAGAAATTGTTTCTTTTATCTTTCCATTTTGCTTACCACCTGGTGTGAGTGCTTTGGAAATAGTAGGTAGTCAGTAAATATATGTGGATTTGATTAATTTGAAAAAGAAAATGAAAAAATAGCCAAGCTAGAAATATAGTGTCATTATTGTTTAAATATTTGTCTGTGGGATTCATTATCCTGTGTTACTTTTGAGGATTCAAGGGATTTGATTTTGAGGTGATTTTTTCTGTATGTTTTATTGGCTTGTTTAAAATGTCTGAAATACCTTGAGTACGTGGAATAAATTTTTTAATGTTTTACCCAGAGGTAGCTAGGTGGTTAAGTAGATAGAGTGCTGGCCTGGAGTCAGGAGTCTTTAATAAAAGGATATGTTCTGTGAAACTTGGACTCGGTCAAAAGGCAGCACCCAAGGACCCAGAGGGCCACACGTGACCTCAAGTGGCCACAAGGCTGCAGTTCCCTACCCCTGTTACACAAAGCCTTTCTCCACACCCTCAGTATCTGAGGTAGCTAGATGTCTTGGTAGATACAGCCCTCTCCCTGAAGTCAGGAAAACTGGGTTCAAATCCTGCCATATTTACTAACCAGTTGTATGAACCTGGAAACATCTGCTTTTGTTTCCCCAACTGTAAAATAGGGACAATCACAGCACCTGCCTCCCAGGGCTGTGGTGAGGATCAAATGAGACAATATTTATAAAACACTCTGCAAACCTTAAAGCCTTATAGAAATGTTAGCTATTATCATTATTAGCATTATCATACCCCTTGAACTTACTTTGTATTGCATTGTATTTACACTTATTTGCGGACCTGTCGTATTCCCTTGGAGGAATATGTGCTCCTTGAGGGCAGGTACTCGTTATGTTTTTATTTTATATTTGTTTAAGCTTTGAGTCCCCAGAGCCAAGCATAAAGCCTCCACATAATAGAAACAGCTGGGTGGCACAGTGGATAGAGTTCTGAGCCTAGGGTCAGGAATGTCTGAGTTGAAATCCAGCCTCAGACACTTTATAGCTATACGACTTTAGGCAAGTCATTTAACCTCTGTTCGCTTCAATTTCCTCAACTCTAAAATGGGGATAATAATAACATTGACATTTCAAGGTTATTGTGAGGGCCAAATGGTAATTATATGAATGTTAGGTGCTATTGTCATGTTGTTAATATTATTGTTGTCATATGTTTGTTGACTTAAACTAAAATTGTATTGAATGTGAATTTTACTTTTTCCCTTTCTTGGGGACCTATGATTTCATCATTGTAGAGAGCTCTCAGTGAGGAACTTCACAAACTAATGAAAATATGCACCTTCTCTGCTATTTACAATTTTAGAGAATGGCTTGGGGGCACTGATAGGAAAAATGCCTTGTCCAGGGTCATGTAGGCAGGATTTGCCAGAGGCAGGATGTGAACCAAGGTCTTCCTAACTCCAAGAGAGCTAAAACTCTCTACCCATGACACCACTTGCCTCTCTTTGGTATCCTTTACAGGATTAAAATCAGGATCAAGCAATATTCATTTCACTTCCAATTATATTTTATATGTATGAACACATGTGCACATATACAGGCACCTACTTGTACATACACCAAAATTATCTCTTAAAGCTTTGCATTTGCATCCTTGAAACAATCGATAAATTTAACCTATTCAGTGAAGAATTAGTCAAAATGTTTATTTTAAAAGATTGCTTAACCATTTCCCCCTTTCTTCGTGGATTATATGCATATGATATCTTTAAAATGATGTTTCTTTAAAAAAATTTTTAATCCCCTCAGGTTCTCAGGTGATACAACTTCCTTTCGTAAGAGATGACCTCATTCCACCACCTTTTTCTGTGAGTTTATTGCCGGGTTTAACAATACTCACTGTCAACTTATTCCTCGTGTCTCTGCATTGAGCATCTCTGTTAGAAATTCGACTCCCTCCCTACTAAGCTTTTATTGTTACCAAGTAGAATGTAATTTGAGGCGTGTTTGTCAATAGTTCATAGCCCTTTGATTCTCATTATGCAATCTTTTTTTTTTTTTTGTCATCTTGGCATTTGTAACACTTTCCAAGTCAGCCTCATCAACGAGTTTCATTAAGGACTTGTTTACTCCTCTTTCCAGATCATTAATAAAGTTGTTAAATAAAACCGAGCCTAACACAGAGCTCCCTGGCAGCCAGGGAGACATCAAACCTGAACTGGAAATGGGGCAATTTATCATCATTCCACCCATGGCCTTTCAGCCAGCTTCTGGTTCATTTGATGGTGTTTCTATCAAGGCCAATTTGAATTAATTCTGAGTTAAATTCCTGAGGTTACTGTTGTGGGTTTTTGAATCCTGATTCACAGCTTGGCTTACCCCTGCTGCCAAAAGTAGGGATTTTGGCAAGCCTCAAGGATACACAATACAGGAAGGTACAGAAGGAAAAGGTAAGGCACTGTATTCAGAAGGTAATTGGGTTAAAGGTGGTGAAAAGGCCTGCAAGAAAGTGAAACAATCCTATATCTTGGGGTGAAAGGGCATCAGAGACCCCTTCTTCCTCATTCCCACCTTACCCCAAATTAAGCTACATTGAGACTTGAGGGTAGGATATGTAATTTAGTCATTATTGTTCAGTGTTTTTCAGCCATTTGCTTTGTTACCCCATTTGCGGTTTTCTTGTCAAAGATGCTGGAGTGATTTGTCATTTTCATCTCCAGCTCATTTTACAGATGAGGAAAATGAGGCAAACTCATCCAAGGGCACACAGTTAGTAAGTGTTTGAGGCTAAATTTGAACTCAGTTCTTCCTGCTTCCAGGCCCAACACTCTATTCACTCTGCCACTAAGCTGCTGCAGGATATCTTTTAATACTTTAGGAATCTGACTTTATTTGTGAGAGAAAGAGCCTAATTCTTATCACAATCCTATGCTTTCTAAATCCTCTGCTGAACCAATATAGTATAGTAATGTGATCTATTAGACTACTGAGTACAGGGTTTGAATCCTGCCTTAGATAGGCATAGGAGAAAAATCACTGGCTCTGTGGTCAGATGACCTTGGTTTCAGTCTAAGTTACAATGCTGGCCACCTTTGTCAAATCATTTTATCCTTCATGCCTCAGTTTTCTCATCTCTAAAATTCCCAATGGTTATTAGCTATTGAACTTCTTATAAATTTTTATTTCTTAGTGTCTGGCTCACAATATTTCCAGCCCAACACCTGTCCCCATACTAGGGGACTTCAAATTATATGTTGATGCTTCCTCAGATACCCTAACTTCCCAGGTCCTCAGTCTACTCAACTCCTCCACTACCCTCAGCTACACATAGAGATAGTCACAAGTTGATCTTGTCATTCCCTACATGTTCCACTTACATTTTCGCAAGTGCTGGAATTCCTTTATCTGATCATAATATTAATCATAATCTTTATTTCCTTATGCCCAACACCCCCTACCCCTGTTCTTCATCTCCTTGTGACCTCCATTCCCTCCACCCCTCAATTTCTTCCCAGGCTCTGAGCCCTACATGGCTATACTTGCCTCACTTCTATATCTTTAACCCTTCATGAATCCACTCAACATTACTCTGTTCTGTACATACAAATTCTTTTCACTATTTTGTGATCGATGGGAATGACTTGCTAAACCCCAGCCTTAGATCACTCCCACCATCAGTGTTTGCTCCTGTTCACATGCTGCTGAACAGAGCTGGGAGCTGGGAAATATTACAACAATAGGTTGATTGGGACAGCTAGAAACTTATGTTTCATAATCTCAATTGGGCCCTCATTACAGTAAGAAAATCCTTTTATACTTACCTAATTGATTCATTATCCCACCAACCAAAACAACTGTCCAAATCTTTTCATCCTTCCCCATTTCCTTTCTTCCCTCCTCATTCTCTCAGGTGTGGACCTGAGTTCATTCTTGAGGCCATTCACCAAAATCTCCCACTTTCCCCATCTCATCTCATATCCCTCAAACATATGTCTCACATGAAGAACTGTCCCTTCTCCTTTCCATTCTGCATGCACCCTTGGTTGCATCCTCTCACATCTTCCCCAGCAAACTGTCCCCACCATCATCCCCATACTGTTTTCTTCGGTCTCCTTCTGTATAACTATTTCCCTGTTGCCTACAAACATACTGTCTCTCTTATCCTAAAATAATCCCATAGTCCAACTACTATCACTAACTATAATCCTGTAGCTTTCTTCTTCTTGGGTAAACTCTTTGAGAAAGCCATCTATACTAGGTGCTTCCACTTCTCCTTTCACTGCAACCTGGCTTCTAATGGCATCATGTTACTGAAACTGATCTCTCCAGTTCTTCCAGAAATTTACATGATAATTTTGTTCTATATTTGAAGGGAATAGCAAGTTGTACATGGTAAATTTACAGTTGTATATATATATATATATATATATATATATATATATATAATCATCTTTTAAAAGTATTATGTTATGGAAATGCTTTTTTTATTCCATAAATTAAAAATAAAATTTAAAAAAAAATCTAATCTTTTTCTCAGTCTTCATCATTCTTGACCTCTCTTCAGCCTTTGACACTTTCAATCGGTCTTCTTCTGGAAACTCTTTCATCTTTAGGAGACAGTACTCTTTACTGGTTTTATTCCTATCTGTCTGACCAATCCTTGTCAGTCTCCTTTGATAAATCTTATCCATATTGCTTCTTTCAGCTATGGTTGGCCTCCAAGGTTCTGTTTGAGATTTTCTTCTCTTCTCGCTTTATCTTTCTTGGTGATCTCCTCAGTTCCATGGGTTTAGCTATAATCTCAGTGTAGATCATTTTCAGATGGATATATCCACCCTAACTTCCCTTTTGAGCTACAGTCCAGCTCCCAACTTTTCTATTTCTGTTAAGGGCACCATCATTCTCTTAGTCAGCCAGACTCACTTGGTGACATTCCCAACTCTAAACTCACTTTTATCCTGCTTATCTAATCTGTTATCAAATCTTGCTGTTTATACCTTCTCAACATCTCTCTTATATCCTCTTCTTTTCACTCATACAACCACCACCCTGGTGGAGGCTCTCATCATGTCTTGCCCAGACTATTTAAATAGTCATCTGGTTGTTCCCTCTTCCTAATCCAATCTCTCCTTGATTTGACTGCCAAAGTGAGCTTCAGAAAGCACAGGTATGACCTATACAATACTAAACAAAAAGCCCCAGTGGTTCCCCTTACCTCCAGTACCAAATATAAATTCCTCTGGCATTTTGAGTCCTTCACATCTTGCCATTTCCTACCTTTTATTTCACTCTATAAATATGACCCTTCAGCTATACTGTTGTTCCTCCCATGTGACACTTCATCTCTACATTGTACTTTTGCACTGATTTCCCCCTTCATGGATTACCCTCCCTCCTCACTTCCACTTCACAGCTTCCCTGCCTTCATTAAAGATTTACCTAAAATCCTACCTTCTACAGGAGGTCTTTTCAGTATCCTCTGTGCAACCCTAGGAAGACACCTCCCCGCCACCCCCCCTCATATTACCTTGTCTACACTCCGCATATATCTTTTTCTTGTTGTTGTTCAGTTGTTTCAGTCATGACTGACTCTTCATGCACCTCCTTTTTTGGGCAAAGATACTGGAGTGCTTTGCCATTTCCTCCTCCAGACCATTTCACAGATAAGGAAACTGAGGCAAATAAGATTAAACAACTTTCCCAGGGTTGCACAGCTAGTAAGATCTGAAGCTGGATTTGAACTCAGGTCTTTCTGACACTAGGCTTGGCACTCTATCCACTATGCCACCTGCCTGCCTTAGCATATATCTTACATGAACCTAATTATTTGAATGATACCTCCTCAAAATAGACTATGAGCTCCTAGAGGGCAGGGCCTATGTTTTCCCTTTCTTTGACTCCCCACTACTTAACACAGCAATCACTTAATAAACAGGTGTTGACTGACTCACTGATTATAAGGCTTCGGCAGGTCCTTTCAGCTCCAGATCTGTAATCTTGCCATTTTGTTAATCAAAATTCACTAGCTGTGTGATCTTGGGTAAGTCACTTTAATGCTCAGTTTCATCCATCTAGGTGGGGATAATATTAGCACTTACTTCTTCAGGTTATTGTGAAACTTGAAGTGAGATCTTACTGTGTGAACTACTTTACAATCATGAAATTCCTATATAAAAATTAGCTCTTGTTATGTAGGCCTCAATAGATGGTATTTGAGAGTTGCAGTGGCCAAAAAATTCATAATCTTTAGTCTAAAAGATGATAGGCCTTTCTGATTTAGGTAAGCTGGGTGGTAGTCCCGGGGTGGTAGGTGTGTCATTCACTAGGCCTCAATAGCTTTTTCTGTTTGCCATGCTCTGCTAGCATATAGAACCTTGGGAAGCCCATGATTCTTTCATATCATCAAAAAATAATGGAGTATAATCCTAATGAAATGAGGATGTCATAGGTAGAGAAAAAGAAGTAAATGACTGGAAGTGGAATTAAAGAATGTTCAGTAGATGGAAGGGGCTTTAGAGAGCGTGAGATCCATCAATCCATTTTATAAAAGAAGAAATAGAGTTCAGAAAAAGGAAAGATTTGCCAACAGTCACAGGAATTTAGTAGCTAAGTCAAAGTCTAGAGCAAAGTTGGCAAAATTGTCATTCAATCATGTTCAACTATTCATATCCCCATTTGAGGTTTTCTTGGCAGAGATACTGGAGTGATTTGCCACTTCCTTCTCTAGCTCATTTTACAGATGAGGAAACTGAGGCAAACAAGATTAAGTGAATTTCCCAGGGTCACACAGCTAGTAAGTGTCTGAGGCCAGATTTGAACTCAGGTCTTCTTAATTCCAGGCCTGGCATTCTATCCACAGCACCACATAAATGTCCAATGCCCTTCATACATGACTTGATTTCCTGTCCCTGCTTTTTCACAGTCTATCCTCCATATCCATAATGTTCTCCTGCGTCACTTCTGATTAAGGAATCTGTAGTTACATTCAAGACTCAGCTCAAGTTCCACTCCTATATTAGGCCTTTCCTGATCTTCTCAAACAATAAAGTTCTCATCCACAAAAATCATTTTGTCTTTAGTTTCAATATATTATGTATTTAATTATGTGTACACATTATCCCTATAGACAAATAGAATGTAAGCTCTTTGAAGACAGATCTTTAATGCCTACCACAGTGCCAGGAACATAGTAAATGTTCAATAAATGCTTGCTTAATTTAATTTGATTTCATATTTACCATGAAGGACACCAAGCACCAAAATAGAACAAAGAAAACATAACATTTAGTTTTCCAGAGCCATTGAAGGTGATCTGCCACTGTATAATTTAGTATACTATCTTTGACAATTTGAATCAGTGATGACCAACTCTGGTCTTGCAAAGATCCTAATATTCTACCATTTATCTCCAGAAGTATCTTGAGAATCTCGAAAGAATTCATTTGAAAATTTATATATATATTTTCAAATGAATATATATATATATATATATATATATTTATGTGTGTGTGTGTGTGTTATGTAGAACATGGTGGGAGTACAGCAAGATATCACAAAATCATACGCAATCCTCTATACAGGATGCCAACATTCAAGAAAAGCATTAGAACTGCCGCTACAAATTGACTGACTGTTTTAGACCTGCAGTTGATCACAGCAACTCCATAGTGTTATGATTTAAATCTACTGAGTCTTTGTCTGATTTTTTGGGTCCCATGCATATGGTTCATGTGATTTCATATTTGGCAATAGATTACATAATTTCCTTCTTTACCTAGAAATATTTTTGCTATGTTATTCTCAGCTACTAAACATCCTCCTATATGAATATCATTTAACTATCACTATGAATTTATCTTCCATCTTATTTGTGCTAAGTTCGGCTATTAAATTCAATAAACATTTATTATCCATGTATTGCATGCATTGTTAATGAATGAATAGAAAAGCACTTGCTTATGTTCTAAGTATAACACTAACTACCCCAGCCACTCCTCCCCACCCCCACCTCTGAAGGTCATGTGTTAGATTCTTACCCTTCTCTCCTAGAGTTCTCTGATACCTTTAAGGAATTTGGGGTGTTTAGACTCTTTGCTAGTAGCTCTAGTCCTCACCATTGGTGTTGCCTCAGGTGTATATAGAGTCCCCTGAACTTGAGTTTTGATTAGTCATTAATAGTGAGATTGGATTTTATAAAGAAATATGTAGTCAAAGGTGTGATTACAAATGGAGCAACTCGGTGTTGCAGTGGGTAAAGCTGTGAGCCTGGAGTCAAGAAGACCTTAGTTCAAATCTGCTCACAGACACTTATGAGCTTTGTGACCTTGGGCAAGTCACTTAACTCTGTTTGCCTCAGTTTCCTCATCCGTGGAAATATTAGCTGGAGAAGGAAATGGCAAACCACTCCAGTATATCTGCCAAGAAAACCCAAAATGAGGTCATGAAGAGTTGGACATGGCTTAAATGAGTGGACTACAACAGCTAGTTACAAATATACAAACTTAATTCCCCACCATGTGGGGACAGAATGTTCACTCTCACCTTTGCACTAATTTATTCTCTGGGAAGGGGAAGAGTCTTAGGTTCCTAGATTAGCTCAGTTCCTATACAGTGCACAATCCCAATTTTACAGCTAAACCTCAACCTCAGACTCGTCTCAACTTCTTGGGGCTTTCTTGGTCCATCCCACCTGCAGTCCAAGCTCCAAGGGGATCTGATGACCATCACCACCAATAACTGAAACTAAGAATACACTACACAGAAGAGAAACAAGCACAAACACTCCAAGGTTCATTTCACAGAGAGCCAAGGAAAAAGGAGGGAGCAAGAGAAATAAGTAAGTCTCTAGGATTAGGGGGTCCACCAGGTTGTCTAAGAAATGGGTAGATAAATGAAGGTATGTTCCTAAAGCATAAATCTGACCATGCCCTTCTCCTGTTTGATAAGCTCTAATTATTCTTTTTTCACACTCTAGAATAAAATACAAATTTCTCTTTTTAGAATTAATTAATCAACAAAGGCATATAAAGTCTTTCACATCTTGGTCCCAACCAAGCTTTATTATGCATAAGACCCATTTAACCAACCTGTATTTGTTTTGTCTATATTCTGTTTATCATTCATTAAATAGATTAGTTATATATTTATTATATATTTTATACATAATATATATCACATCTATTATATATTTTAGTTTTATATATATGTATATGTGTGTGTTTGTGTGTGTGTGTCCCCACATCATTGTAGATACAAATTTAAAAAAATTAAACAACCCCCAAAGACAGGGAGCTTATAGTCTAATGGTGGAGACAAGTCATGTTCTAAAGGACTGGAATAGTCTTAAGCTATTAAAGTTTAAAACCACACTGAGACTTTTGGGACACCATGTGCAAAATATATACAATGGGAATAAATACAAAAATAAGTACAAGATAGTTTGGGGAAGAGGCACACTACCAGCAGTAGTGACCAGGCAAGTTTTAATGTATAAGATAGTGACTGAGATGAGTCTTGAAGAAAATAAGTGATTCCAAGAGGGAAAAGTAAGAAGGGAATGAATGCCAATAACAAGGTACCAAAGATGGAATTATATGTGTGTGAAGAATGAGTGGACAATTATGGCTGGATGGAAGAGGGGCATATGAGGAGTAATGTGTAATAAGATTGGAAAGGTAGGAAAGGAGAAGGCTGAAAAGACGTTTAAATGTCAAGCAGAAGAGTTTATATTTGATCCCTGATGCAAGAGACCAACTGGAATTTGTTGAGTAGAGCAGTCACCAGTACAGATTTGTCCATCAGTGTCCGGACATTCTACAACACTTTAAACTGTTCCCATATTGGAAGTTCCCTTCAACAAACTGAAGCAAAATAACTGGAAGTCCGGACTATGACTAGAAGACATATTAGCAATATGACCATGAGCTTTTCACTTCACCTTTGTACCTCAGTTTCCTTGTCAGTAAGATGTGGGAGTGAAACTAGATTATCTCTAAGGCTCCTTCCAGCTCAGTGACAGCTGATATCCAAAGTGCTTTTCATCTGTTATCTCATTTTATTTTCACAATAATCCTATATAAGCATTATGTTTTATAGTTTAGTGAAATAATGAACAGAGATAAGGTAATAGTTTTGAAAATGATTGGAAGGGTAATAAATATTCAATTCTATGTCTTTGGATGGTCAGGACAGCACCCTTACTGTACTTTGTTGCCTTTTATCTTAAAAAAAAAAGTTCTACACCTGAGTACAATTCCTAGCATTATACCACCTTATAATTTTGGCCATCACTCACCCAGTGAGAAGATTTATTAAGAAGCAACAATGTCTTTATTTAAATTGAGATATATAAGAGAGAATTTCAACCAAGTTGCCAATCTTAATCCAGTTTCCTTCAAGAAAAGGGAGCTTTACGTGGGATAGGCCCTCTCAAACAGTAACCACATATGGGGTTGCATAACTGAATGTGGGGGTCATGAAAAATTCAGCAATAGTAAAAGTTTTCTGAATGTGTAACAGCCAAAATTAGTTCAAAATCAAATGTGTAATGAATCTGAGGTATTTCTGGCAGGGCTTGCTTGTGTTGTGTTGTTGCATGGCATTTTACTGCAGCCTTGGTTCTGAACACACAACATACGATCTTTGCACTAAGCATGCCAGCACACCACACAATGCCAATGAATGCTGCCAGAAACACCTCAGCTCATATTCGAGACTATTGTATGTTATGAATTGCAGTGTTTTTATTGGACATACAAAGTTTTCTGCTCTTACAGAAAGACAGTAGTTTAATTATGGAAAATAAAGACTTTTAGTATTTTCCTACCATCATTCCTCAGCATGTAAGTATCAAATTAATATTTTTGGATTGCTATGTTAGAATATTTGACTTTAAAAATTGTTATCTCCTTCTTTTAAAGAAACAGAAGTATTTAATTGCAGCAAATAAAGACAAAGCCCTTTAATTATATTTTTCCACCATCACCATTGTATGGTAAGTGTGAACATCAATTTTTAAAATTAAGCACAGACAAATTTAACTTCATAAACTAAGGCTAGTATTTATTTGATAAATTATTAGCAATATTTGTTTATATTTTAGGGCAAACATTTTTGGTTATGGATAAGTGGATAAATTTAGACAGAAGAGGTAAAAATACTGCTGACAATGTGGCAGAGTCTTTGCTACCAGGTTGTAGTACACCTCAATTGACAAGAAATAAAAATGTCGAATCATTTTTGCTATAATGGATTGGCTTCCAATGATGATAATGGTGTGGAAAAAACTCTTTCCTTAATTTATTACAAAGTTTTGGCTGCAGAGAGCATGATACCAGCCAAACTGTACAAACTAAACGACATCTTAATACCAAGCATGAAGCACACTGCAATAAACCAAAGGAATATTTTTAAAACCTTCAAATAAAGGAAAAACATGTTTGGAGAAATTTGTTACTGTCAATGAAAAGTATTTACTTACATCTTATGAAACTCTTATTTAATTGCAAAACTGAAAAGCCCTATGCAATAGGAGAGGATCTCGTGTTACCTGATACTATTAAAATGTCAGAAATAGTTCATTGGAAAAAGTATGGTATGAAATTCATAAAATTCCTTTAGCAAATGATACTGCTTCCAAAAGAATTTCTGAAATTTGTAATGACCAATTCCAGCAGCTTATTACCAGGCTTAATGGCAGCCCAAAGTTTGCAATTCAGTTAGATGAAACAACTGACATTTCTAATATAGCAACAGTTGTTATTAAAATATGTTTATGAAGGAAGCATAAATGAGGAATTATTGTTTTGTCATCCTTTGGAAGAGCACACAAGAGGGTGAGATGTATATCTTAAAGTCAATGAATTTTTCACAAATATAGGTTTATGGTAGAAAATTTTATTGGAGTCTATACAGGCAGTGCTGGAGTGATGATGAGAATGTTGGATTTGTAGCAGAAGTTAAATCTGGTTGCAAGGAACATATCACTTTTACTCACTTCATGATCCATCAGAAGGCACTCATGGCCAAAAAAAAAAATCACCAGAGTTAGATGTTGTTCTTTGTAATAATACCAGAATCATTAGCTTCATTGAAAGCCATGCCCTTAACAGTCATTTGTTTCCAAACCTTTGGAAAGACCTCCGATTATAAAAACTTATTACTACATGCAGAGGTAAAATGGCTCTCAAGAGGGTTAAGTTTAAAGAGATTACTGAAATTTAAAGATGAAGTTGTTATATTTTTGAGCAGAAATCTGATTTTGTTAATTTTTTTCATAATGACTTATAACTTTCAAAACTGTGGTATTTGTCAGATACTTTTGAAAAACTCAATGATTTAAACATGTTGCTTCAAGGAAAAAATTATAACATATTTATGTTGAAAGATAAAATTGAATGTTTTACTAAAAAAGTTAACATATGGAAGAATAGGATAGAAATGCTTCTTTATAAATGTTTAGAGCTACAGATGATTTTATAATTGAAAATAACCTTCCCAAAGATTTAATTGTAAGAGTTATAATTGATCATCTGAAGTGCCTGGAGACACAGTTTCAGAAATACTTCTCTTCAAATTTTGATTCTAAAAAACTAAGTTGGGCTCATAAACCATACTCAATTGAAATAAAAAAAATGTCAGTCATCTGCCATTAAAAGTTCAAGAAGAATGTGCTGACTTATTAAGTGGCATAGATTCAAAGCTTGGATTTCCTAAAAAAAAAAATCATTAAATGAATTGGGATAGGGACAGAATTTCCAACAATTTCTGAAATGGCCCTAAAAATATTTCTGCCATTTTGTACTACTTATTTATGTGAAGTGATGTTCTCAGCACCAAAGATTATACAATCAAAATATCATTCATGTCTGAAAAACACTGAAAATGCTCTACATCCTGCAGTATCAAGTATTGTGCCAAGATTTAATTCTTCATGATCCATCAGAAGGCACTCATTCCCTTCTTTAGGGAAAAATAAACAAGCACATCTATCTTATTGGTATGCAAATTTGCTTTTGTCTTCAATAAATGGTAAAATTATATGTACACCAAAGAATTATTGTAAAATAAATTTCTTTATGATTTATTATCAGTAAATATTTGATTTCCATACCTATTTTATGTGCCTACATACCCGGGGTCATATAAAAATTTCTTGTATGAAAAGGGGTTACAAGTAGAAAAAGTTTAAGAAGCTCTGGGGTAGGGCATGAAGAGTAAAGAATCAAGGGAAAGAATAAATTGAGAATGACTAACCTAGGGTGATTTGGTGTGAGAGGAAAGTGATGGATGCTAGAAGTCTTATGGAGGCATATTGGCTAAGAATTGCCAACTGATTGGATATTTGAGGTGAAGAAGAGTGGGAAGGGTTGAAAGTTAATGATGACTTCTAGCTTGCAAACCTGAGTGGCTGAAAGGATAGTAGTGCCCTTAACAGAAATAAAGAAACTTAAAAGTGGGGAGTTTGTAAAAAAATATATTGAATGCCACTTTGTACAAATTAATGTCAAAATGCTTAAGGGCTATCTGGTTTGAAGTTTTAAATCAGCCCATGATGATATAGAATGGGGACTTGGCAGATGAAATGCACCTAGATATGAAATCTGAGAATTTACTGGATTGAGAGAACCTATGAGATGATGATGAGGTCACCATGACAAAGTATGTAGAGAGAGAA
Source organism: Phascolarctos cinereus (assembly GCF_003287225.1). Taxonomy (NCBI): domain Eukaryota; kingdom Metazoa; phylum Chordata; class Mammalia; order Diprotodontia; family Phascolarctidae; genus Phascolarctos; species Phascolarctos cinereus. The sequence continues at coordinate 71,965,407 of NW_027555958.1, read as the reverse complement.
GAAGATACATCTTACATATGTTCACAGTTAGAGAGGGGGACATATGATGATCTAGTAAAGGAGACTAAGAAGGAATCGTTATCCCAAGAAGGAAAAGAACTAAGAGATAGGGAGCCTACTAAATTTCAGAGAGCTGAGTATCTAAAAGGACAAGGTTGTCAACTATTGATTCTATCAATTAATGTTTTTCCTATTATGACCTGGGGGCTCAAGCCTAAGCATTTACACTATGACTTTTCTCATTGATGAAGAGAATAATAACTTGAAGCTCTTTTTACTTGAGGGGCAGAGTTATTACCTTAAGGCATCATTCATTTTTATTTTACACTTTAAGAAGCTGTGATAATTTGAAAAGAGATTGGGCCTGAAATTTACCTTTGTTCTGAAATTTACCACCCAAAAAGGGTTTGCTCAGGATATTGAGATTAAAAAGACCTTTTAACCTCTTGAGAATGAACTCTTTTCAAGCATTTTAGAGCCATCATTTGCATGTAACCAAAATGAATGATAATCACAAATCAATGTTATCTATGCATTAAAATAAGTCTTTGAAGAAACTTGACTTAGCAGTATTCCCCGTTAGTCTAATGGTAGTTAACTGAATGCATTTAAAAATAATTCAAATAGAAACATTTGTCTGAAAACTTTTTATAATTTAAACTTTGGCTAAGGCAAATTTTCCTTCATCGCAATTAATTCATATTAGGCTTTATTGCATGTAATATGACATAAATACCTTTAATTCTTATAAGACCTGTGTCAGATCCAATTCTCAGAGAAGAGAAAAAGCCTCATAATTGATCTGTGTGTATGTCTGTGTATGTTTGACCATGTTGCACAAATTAAGTGAGTGAGCATTAATGCTCATTAAAAAAAAGGGTTTAAAACCTTCCTTTCAGGGCAGCTAGGTGGTACAGTGGATAGAACACTGGCCCTGGATTCAGGAGGACCTGAGTTCGAATTCAGCCTCAGACACATAACACTTACTACCTGTGTGACCCTGGGCAAGTCACTTAACCCCATTGCCTAACCAAAAAAAACCCTAAAACAAACAAACAAACAAACCCTTCCTCTCCCCTGCCACGGCCCACCAACCTCTAAAGTGAATGATCAGAACCAGCCCCTTCTCTTGGCTCCATAGCAGAGAAACAAGGACCATCCCTTCCTTTCATTCCAATCCAACAATGGGTGGCATGAAGTGAGACCAGCAATACCTTCTCCCACTGTGGGAAGTCATTAGCTTTTCCCTTCCCCTTCCAATCCTCAATACCTTATTGTCCAGTTCCTAATAGGAATAGGATACTATCTCCCTAAGTTTCTAACTCTGCTGGAAATACCCAGGAACACCTCTCCACTCTAACCTTAATCTTATTATCCTCTTGATAAGAGACCACCCATCTGCCCTGCCATTATTTCACCAGTCCTTTGGAATTTACCATCTACCCTGTTACTTATCTTGCCTAAGTACTGACTGGACTCTTTCCCATCTGCCATGAAGTGATATAGGCACGAACCATCTTTTATGTGTTGTCACTCTCAGTTGAGATGTGACCTCCCTGAGAGCAGGAACTATTTTGATTTTTTATTCATGCCCCAAGAGTTCACAATGTGTTTGGCGTATAGTAAGCATTTAATAAAAGCTCTCTCATTCAATTCCACTTGTTGCCCTCTCTTTTTTCTTCTTCTTTTCCAAGGAGAATAATATTTAGATCTTTTTTTGTTTGTCATAAGAAGGCAGAGAGGAAAGCTGTATCCAAGGAAAGAAAGAAAAATTGAAAGAAGAAAAAAAGAAAAAAGGAAGGAAGGAAGGTCTGTAGATATGATTTCTGAGTGGCTATTTTTAATCTTCAAAGGACCTTGGAGGATGATAAATTACATGATTGGAAAAGGGCAAATGCACCAATTTTTAAACTAGAGAAGAGGGTAAAACCTGAAAAGTATAGACTTATAACCTTGACTTCAGTTCTTGGCTAATTTCTCAAACCAGGTTGTTTAAAAACTCGCTCAGGAGCATTTTGAAAAGAAAAACAAGATAATCAAGAGCTATCATTACACCATCAAGAACAGGTCATGTCAGAAGAACCATATTTCTGTTTTTGTCAAGGAAACCTGATAAGTCAAATTTCAGACATAATCTACCTGGATTTCAGGGCAGCTAGGTTACGGAGAGAGCACCGGGCCTGGAGTCAGGAAGACTCATCTTTCTGAGTTCAAATCTGACCTCAGACACATACCAGCTGTGTGACACTGGGCAAGTCACTTAACCCTCTTTACCTCAGTTTTCTCAATTGTAAAATGAGCTAGAGAAGGAAATGGCAAACCACTTTAGTATGTTTACCAAGAAATCCCTAAATGAGGTCACAGAGAATTAGATGTGACTGAAATGACTGAACAACAACAACAACCTGGATTTCAGAAGAGAAGCTAAAACTCTCTCATGTATCCCAGTGGGTTGGATGGAGAGATGTGGGCTAGATTGGTTCCAGAAATGGTTGAAATCTCAGACTTAAATGATAATTATGGAGGGAGCTGTGTTACGGAAAGAGTTTTCTAGGGAATAACTCTTGGCCCTGTGCTGTTCTACATCTTTATCAATAACTTGGATAATTGTGTAGATGACATGCTTATCACATTTGCTGATGATATAGGGCTAGGAAGGATAGCTAATACACTGGATGAGAGAGGATCTAAAAAGTTCTCAGCAGGCTATAAAAATGATCTGAATTAATTAGATGAGGTTTAATAGTGATAAATTTAAATTTCTACACGGGTTCAAAGCATCAATTTTACTATTATAATTTGTGATGTAGATAACATTTCATGTGCAATTTTGTATGGACTGTGGAATCAAAATGAGTTAGCAGTAACACATAGAAGTTAAAACAATCTGATTCTGTCCTACATTGTATTATAAAGGCATGTTGTCTAGAATGAAGTATGTGATAATCTCACTATTCTCAACCTTGATCAGGCCACACATGAAATACGTCATCAACTTGGGGAACCATCCTTTAGTAAGACATTAACTGAATGGAATAAGTCTAGTAGAGGGCAACCAGGATAGTGAGGCTACTGGAGATCATGCCATATGAAAATCATTTGAAGGCATTGGGAATATTTTATCTTGAAAACAGAAGACTTAGACTAAGGAGAGATGATAGCCACTTTCAAGTATTTGGAGGAGGTTCATACGGAATAGGAACAAAATTTGTTTTACTTATCCTCAGAAGCCAAAATAAGGAGCAGTAGGTGGAAGTCATATGGAGGGAGGTTTGGGTTTGAGGTAAGAGGAGATAGATAGATAGATAGAGATATTTAGATATATTTATTTATATATTTAAATAGATAGAAAGAAAGAGATCTAGATTTGGATCAATATATCTATATCTACCTTAACCAGAACTATTCAAAAATGGAATGGACTTCTATTCCCCTCACTAGAGACCTTCCAGCAAGGTTTAGACAACAATTTTGGAATTAGGTGAAATACACTATTTTCATTTATTCTATGAATAAATGTTTTCAGCATCTGTTGTAAGCTCTAAAAATACATAAAATTTTAACATATGTTTGGGAAATACCAAACACCTTGATTGAGGAAAGGTCCAATGTCTTATTTTGTTCTACTGAGTCAACTGAATTTTTTAAATTAATAAACAATAGACAATATCAGCTTTTATTAAGATTTTTCCACACTTCTTTATCCATTGCATGACCTTAGTTGTAGCTATTAGAAAATCAACTTTGGAAGCCTACCTATTACCTTCTCATGAAAGAGAGCAGGGCAGAATGAATGGAGTGCATGACTTGGAGTCAGGAAGACCTGTAACACCTCAGTCACCTACTAGATGTACGACCTTGGAGAAGTTGCCTGACCTTTCAGAGATTCAGTTTCCTCACCAGAAAAATAGACATAGTAACAGCATCTTCCTTTTTGGGATTGTTTCAGTGATAGGATGAGCTGGTGTATGGAAAGTAATTTGCAAACCTGCAAGTGCTATCTATAGCACTGGTTTTCATATAATCTCTAGAGAACCAATGAAGATCTTAAAATGTATATGTTCACCATCATGCATATGATCACCGATTTTGAAGTGGAAGTTACCTTAGATGTTACCTAGACCAGCCCCTTTATGAGGAGAGGGAGGCCCAGAGTAGGGACTTACTCAAAGTCATAGAGTTTGATGGGAAGCAACATGGCATAGAGGACAGATAGCACGGCTTAGAGTCAACAAGACTTGAGTTTGAATAAAGCCTCAGACATTAGCAAAGGAAGTTATTTTTTTTGAGCCTCAATTTTCTCTTCTGTAAAATGAGGAGGTTGGATATGACCTCTAAAGCTCCTTCTACCACTAAATTGTCTGGCTGTTAGCATAAATGATCTGATGTGAAGTAGAAGTGCCAGGATTTGAATCCAGGTCCTCTGGTTTCAAATGTCATGTTTTTTTTTTTTGACTGTACCACACTGTTTCAAAGCCAGGGATCATTATTACTGAATTATCATTGAGGATACCATTAATGTTTGCATTTTTTGCATAACAGTTTTGTCATGCTAAGTAAATAGGTATGCCAGATGGTATTTGCTGATTTCTTCTTGTTCACCTCTTTTGGGTAAAGCATTATCTGTGATCTTTTCCATTCTTTTGGAATCTATTTCTCTTTGAGGCATTTTGAAAATTAATGCCAAGAGCTTTCCAATTCTGTTGCCTCCAGCATAGCTTTCTTTTTAGGTAACTTCTCAGGCCCAGCAATTTATTACGATTTCATCTTAAATACAACTACCATGTATTGTAAGGCAAAACATGGTATAGGGGAAAGACTTCTATATCCAGAGTCAAGAGACTTGTGTTTTAATTCTCAGTCAGATATTTGCTCTGTGACCATGGGCAAAGTGCTTAATCTCTGTTCTTAAAGTGCCTTGTCTGCAGAATGGGGATAATAGTGCCTTAATAAGAGCCGAAATCTTTATTTTAGGTTTTTTTCTATAGCTCTTTGTACATTAAATGATTTGATCCTCATACAGAATCCTGACTGCAAAATATCTACAATACTAAAAGCATTATCTTCACTTTCCAGATGAAGGAATGTAGTCTGAGATAGGCTTAGAGACCTCTCCAGCTAGGTTTCACAGTGGTTAAAGCACTGGGCTTAGTCTCAGGAAGACCTGAGTTCAAATCCACCTTGATATTTACTAGTTGTGTGATCCTTATCTGCCTTGATATACCCAACTGTAAAATGAGTATAATAACAGCACCTACCATACAGATTTGTTGAGGATCAAATGAAATATTTGTAAAAATCACTTTGCACAGTGCCTTGTAAATGGTAGGTGCTATAAAAAGGCTTATTCCCTTCTTTTCCTTATCCAGGATTACACTGGAAGTCCAGGGTTAGAAATGAGATTCAAACTTGGGTCTTTTTGACTCCAGGTATAGCACTCTCTGCACTATAACGTTCTGACTATCATACATTATCTCATGTCGGTTCAAAAATTACTTAGCAAATCTTAATGCATTATATAAATATGGTCAGTCAACCCATAAACATTTGTTAAGCACCTATTATGTGCCAGGAATTGTGTTAAGCACTGGGGATACAAAAAGAGGAAAAAGACAGTCCCTGCCCTCAAAGAGCTTACAGCCTAGTGCACTGGGAATAGAAGTATTGGGATTCAAGTGCGGTGATTCTACTACTGTGACCACTGAGACTAGATCACTAAACAAATGGTAGAATATCTGTTCTAATTTGCATCTATTTGTTGTCCCCCAGTTGCTTCCCTCTATAGATGGATTCAGGATGATTTGAGACCAAATTATCTATACAAGCTCATTTTCTCTTCAACACCTTTTCAGTATTGAGAGTCCTTGGAGATCACATAGTCCAGTTTTTATGGACTTTTGCAAATGAAGAAATTGATTTGTGGTATTTTGCCAATTCCTGAGATATAAATGCATATATTGAAATTTAACAATTGGCTCTCATGAGCCATATGAGCTAGCTCCTAAGTTGATCAAAGAATTAGGTCAGCAAACATTTACAAAGTATTGACTATGTGTCAGGCACTGTGCTAGGTGTTTGGGATACAAAGCAAAAACAGTACTGCACTCAATATTCTTGTGTTTTACTGGGAGTATGGCAGTGTTATAAGGTATTGGGAAGTTGAGCAATTTATGATAAGGGAGAGGCAGGCTGATAATAGGGTAATAGATTTGAACTTCAAAGGGACTTTAGAGGTAACCCTCTCGTCTTACAGAGGAAAAAAAACTGAGGCCCAGGAATTGAAAGTGACTAATTCATATTCGTGCCAGTAGTAAGTGGCAGAAATTGGATTTGAACCTAGTTCCATTGGCTTTTGATTGCATGCTCATTCCATTGTGCCACTCAGATAAAAAATTTCTATAAATTAAACTGGTATGAGGTAGCGTTTCAACTTAGTAAAATGTGAGCCCTAGAAAAAACCTTTAAAGAGCATCTGGTAAAAACAAAACAAGTGAACAAAAAAACTCCTAATTTTACAAGAGAGGAAATGTAGATTCTCAAGAGAGGATGTAACTTGCCACAACCCCGTCACATAAGGTACTTCTGGCTGAGTTAGAATTAGAACTGAAGTCTCCAGTATTCTAGCCCAACGTTCATTCTCCTGCTACCATGCTGCCTCTTCTTGTAATAGACTGTAGACTCTTGCTGCCAGCTTTGAAACTTCTGATAGTACAATACTAAAAAAGATCCTTATTACTATCTTTCTTTCTGGCATTAGTTCTATGTTTTCACTGCCAATAATTTGAAACTGGAATAATACAGCATTTCAAATGAAATCATACCAGTTTAATTTATGGTAATTCTTTATCTGAGTGGCACAATGAAATGAGCATGGAATCATTTTATTAACTGAGTTGAAATGCTACCTCATAGATTGTGCTAAAGATATAATTTGGAGGAAGAGAAATAAATCACAAAAAAGATATAGATATAGATATAGATTCTCAACATTTGTGCGTTTATCTTTTGAGATTTCAGACATTGGGGTGATTTTATGGTAGCCTCATTTTTCACTTTCCTGTTGGAAACCTCATTAGTGGCTATGTGCAGTAGAGAAAAACAAAAAAACAAATGAGAGGCAAGATATGAGCAGGTTTGTGGAGTGGCTGGTATCCTACTGGGTGCTTCACTGGTCTTGTTCACCCTACGGTTGTACAGTAAAGAGCTTTTTGTGCAATTGTTGCATATTTTTATTATTTGCCTTTAAAACCCAACTTTGTATTATGATTATGCCCACAAAGCATAGTTCAAGTCTTTTGGGCTCTATGCTCATGTGTGCAAAGTCAGTGATATGGTTTAGTGAGAAAATAAAGATAAACTTTGTGCCAGAATGTCTGCGGCCACTGTTGGCTGGGAGTTTTGGTATTAATGAATCAATGATTCCTTATAGTGGCAAAAAGGAAGAAAGGTTATAATTTTGGTTGGTTGTGGGAACCTAACCCCTTATTACTCATAGATTCAGTGTATCAACATTTGCTTTTTTGACTTTTGTCTATTTTCTGGGAACACTACCCCCATGAAAGTTGAGGATTGACTCTGTGTATGTGTGTGTGTGCGTGTGCGTATTCTGAGTCTCAGACTTCCCAATGGCAAAATAGCAACGGCAATGACAATAGACAAATTTACAGTGCTTGATAACTTACATGGCATTATCTTCACAAGCTTTGGAAGAAAAATCAACAACAGTTAACACACTTCAATAACACTGTTTCCTTTCTTTCGTGTTTTAGAACACCTCACCCTCTCCCTTTTACTTCCCCTAATGCTTTCAAAACAAGACAAAACTGTTTTAACAAATATTCATTGTCAAGCAAAACAAATATCCCCATTGTCCCTATCTGAATTTATGTATCTTATGATGCATCTTGAACCTATCACCTCTTTGTCAGAAGATGTAAGCATGCTTCATCACTGGTCCTCTGGAATAGTGGCTGCTCATTGCCTTAATCAAAATCCTTAAGTCTGTCAAATGCTTTACAAAGGCTGTTGTTATTGTATACATCACTCTGCTTGTTGTACTCATTAGGCTCTTCCTCAATTCATAAGAGTCTTTTCCGGTTTTTTCTGAAACTTCCCCTTCCACCATTTCTCATATAGCAATACTATTCCATTTCATAAATATTAAGCCATTTCTAGTTGATTAGGCACTCTTTTAGTCTCCAACAAAGCAGAAGTGGAGTAGCACAAAAGAAACATGAGCTGCACAAATTTAGAGAATCCACCACGAATGTTCACAGGGATTATTTGTGGCTGATTTGTGGTAGAGCATTCCGAGCTTGCGTTGGTCTGATCAACCACAGTCAGACACAGTGTAGCTTGACTCTAACATAGTGATGTCATTTTGGTCCTCTTTGAGAATGGACAAAAACCAACCAACCAAATTCTCTGATATAACAAAAAAGAATTACTATGCATATTTGTGTCTACATATGTAGCGTTGGTCTTACTTTGATCTCTTTGTGTTATATGCCTAGTAGTGTGAGAGTAGCTTGAGTTTAATAAGTTTTTGAGGATAGGTCCAAATTGCTTTCTAGAATGGCTGGACCAATTCATAGCTCCATCAACAGAATGTTAATGTGCTTATTTTTCCCAAGCTCTTCCAATAACTGTCCTTTTCTCATTTGTGGCATTTTGCCAATACCTTAGATGACAAATGTATTGTTAACTGTCTTTTTAAAATATTGCACTGTGTCTAGCTAGGACTCTGTCAACCTTATATTGTAAACATATACTCAAAGGCCTCAACCAACAGCAAACTTATTGCTTACTGAGGCAATCCATTTTCCTTGTGGACAGTTCTAATTACTTGTAGAAAATTTTTTGTTTTGTTTTTGTTTTTCCTCCTATTTTTCCTGTATTAATCTCAATCTCTATCTCTTTAGTCTGAGTTTTGCCTTATTTTCTTATGTGTTTCTTCACCTAAAATTTACTTCTTGGTCAAAGTAAGGAGAAGAAAAGGTATTCTTTAATTCCTTTATAAGAAATTGTTTTCCAAATATAGTGTCTTAATTTAGATTTAAATTAATATGGGAGTGTCATAGCCTGCAGGACGATTAAAACAACTGGTTGTGGCCTTATTTAAAACACTTTATATCAGGTGACCTCAGGAAATTCTCAGGCTTCACTTTCAATCTTCAGGACATCCTTCCATGAAGATGCCTAAACAATATGCAATCTGTTATTAGATCATGTTGGAGTCAAGAGCCCAGAATTATGAATCTCTTTGTAACAAACTCATAAGGTGAGATGCAGGAACTGTGGAATAGGTCAGAACACCCCATTAGGAAAGCCCAGGCAGACTTGGCATATGAAACAAGGTAGTTTTCTGGGCTTTCTGCCTTCTTGATGAAAAATTTCTTGGACATCTTCCAGGCAGGAGACTGGAAATTTGGCTTACTACGTTGGGCCTAGAGACAAAGTTAAGAACTTCCTTCTTAATTGTTGTGAGAAATTACATTGGAGGAAATGGAAAAAAATTGGAATTTGGACTTTGTTTCAGAAGATCTGGTTTACAGTCTTAGCCCTTCGATATTTTTAGCTTTTTGGCTACAGATAGGTCATTTAACCTCTCCAAAACTCAATTTCTTCAACTTTAACAATTTCTTCATAAGGATAATGGCTCTTGTAATACCTAACTCATAGTCTTTCTCCTTTCAAATCCACCCTTCACATAGTTGCCAAAAACATCTCCCAGATGCACATATCTGACCACTTCAGTCCCCCATTCATAAACCTTCCAACCAATTAATCAATAAACATGTATTAAGCTCCTATTATATGTCAGGCACTGTACTAAAGGTAGGGGATATAAAAAAAAACAAAAAAGATAGTCCCTACCCTCAAGGAGTTTACAATCTAATGGGGAACACAACATATATACAAAGCAAACCATATATAGGATAAATATAAAATAATTTAAAAAGGGAATTAAGTGGAATTGAGTGGGGTTCAGGAAGGCTTCCTGTACAATTGCTTCTAGGGTAAAATAAAAACTCCTTAAGTTTGAACCTATGTTCCTCTATAGTCTGGCCCCAACTTATCACTTCAGGCTTATTTTATATTACTCCCCTTCACATAACATTTTAGTCAGTAACATCCTGGTAAATGTTTAACAACTAACTCTCTACAAGGCAAGTGTACATATGCACACTTTTTGTTTAATCTACATTATCAATTTTTTCTTCATCACTTTTAAAGTCAAGGTAATCAACAAAATAATGAATTAAGTCCTTATTTGTAATGTTTGCTTATTTCCAAAGTGCAAACGTTCACACTAAATATTTAACAATCAGCTTTCAAGAGTTGGCTTGAGCTGGCTTTAGCATACCCTAGATTCTGGCCTAACAAAACTGCTCACCAATCCCTGACCTTGGTATGCCATTGTACTTTGCCTGTCAAGGCCTGGTACACATTCCTTCCTTTTCCCCACCTTTTAGAATCGTTGATTTGCCAGAGTCACTTAGCTAGTGAGTGAGGTTGGATTTGAAATCAGGTTATCCTAACTCTGGGGAAGCTATGTGGCAGGCCTGGAGTCAGGAAGACTCATCTTCCTTAGTTCAAACTATCAGACTTGGTTGACCTGTTGTTAATTTTGCTGAATTGTTTTGTTCCTACCCCACTCCCTTTTGTATGCTTTGTTATAAAGGATGCCTCTCTGGGGAGGGGAGGGACATATTTTGAAATAAAATGAAATAAAACAAAAAAAAAACATTTAAAATAAAGGAAGTCACTAGCCCAATCTCTTCATTTTACATCTGAGGAAAAATCAATGACTTGTCCAAGGTCATGCCTATTATTAAGTGGCAGAGTAGGGATTTGGACCTAGGACCTCTAAATTCAGGAGACATATACTACTTCTGAGTGATCCCACAAATGGTGAGAATTTAAAATTGCAAGAAGCACCACCCATGCCATCCTACTCATAATATAAGGCAATGATTAAGGTATTCATCAAAGTTCTAGCATCAGTTTTTATTAATTTTGACTTATTAAGCCTATTCAGTATGCCTAACCCCTCCCCTTCTTCCACCCAGCTTATTTAATAGCTGGGGCTTAATATCAATTTGTGTTCAATTTCAAATTTAAATTAAAACAAGAGTGCCAAGCCAGCTTTTTGGATTTGATTTGGTTGAGCTTCTAGTTTTATATTAATTTTGACCAAAAAAAACCCTTTTAAATCAAATCTCAAAAAAGATGGCAATTTCAAAGTAGAAGCATAGGGATTTTTTGAATGTTCTTTATTTCAGTAGGCCTACGCAAAAAGTGCTTCTAATCTCCAATGTGCCTGGGTATTTCCATGAATTTTCTCCTTCTTAGAATATGTATTGATTTCTTTGGAATAAAATTCTTTCAGCTTTTCTGTGAGTAATAAAGAAGATTCCATATTACACTTAATGAAGGATTCTTTGGGGCCGAGAGAAAGGCCCTGTATAGCGGACAAGCTCTTGAACTGAGATCTAGAAGGAATAGAATTTCTGTCCTTTGTAGATTCTCTCCTTTACAAAGCATTTTCTCAATATTTTTCTAAAAAAGGTTTTGTAGAAATTGAATAAAATAGCAATCTGCATTGCTGCACAATTTCTATAGTTCTCTAATAGATTGTTCCTGGGAAATTTATAGAACATTTTGTTACTTATTTTGTGGCTGTGTTATTTTAATTCAGTACTGTCATCTGAATGATAAGCAGTTAGGGATGAAAATTTTCTGCTTTGCAATTCTCTGAAAGTTAACAATTATACTAATTAGCAATTCACAACAAACAGGTCTCAGTCACAGAGAATCATTTCTGCCACATTCTGCCCAATTTTAACATTATGAGTAAAGCTCTACCCAGTGTTGTTGTTTTTAAAATGTGCCTCCATGATAAGAGCTCCTCCCATCTCCCATTCAGATCTACAGGAAAGCACAAAGCCATGAGATGTAAAACCAAAGAAAAAATTATCATTTCTATTAAAACACATGCTTATATCCCCTGATTCACTCCCTACAATTATGTGCCAAGTGAGTCAGACCTCTTATTTTCCATTTTAATGCAGCGAATGCAACCGTCTGCACAGTATTTAAACAGGGGGAAAAAAACCCCAAAACTGTCCAGGCAAATCTGTTCCTCTGTTCCTCTCTGGCCACAAGTTACACATGGTAGCAGAAAAGGAAGGGCAGGGGATTTAGTCATGGAGATCTATGTAAATATAAATATCTGTAATCATCAGAAACCCAGAAGTACCAGTTTCTGCCACGTGAAGGTAATTGGGTGAGTGATAAAAATGAGGATTTCTGGGCTTTTGGAGTCACAACTAGAATGAGGCAAATGAGACTTTGTTCCAGGGTGCCAACATCATAAATTCCTCACTTTTGCCTCTCGTATTCAATTTGTTGCCTGGGACCATTGATTTCACCTTTGTAATGCCTCTCCTTTATGCCCATTTTCTCCTCTGGCACTGCCACCACCCTGTCACAGGCCTTCATCACCTCATATTCTGACTGTTGCAATAGCCTAGTTTTATATATATATATATATATATATATATATATATATAGTTATAATAGACCTTAGTGTTGGTCTGCCTGCTTCAAGTCTCTCTTCACTCCAATCTGTCTTCCATGTAGTTGCCAAAATGATTTTCTTAAAGCTCAGATCTGACCATGTCAGCCTACCACCTACTCAATAAACTGAAGTGATCCCCTACAACCTGATGATCAAGTATAAAACCCTCTATTGAGGTTCAAAGCCCTTCACAACCTAGGTCTCCTTTCCAGTCTTCTTATGCCTCACTCTCACAATGTACTCTTTAATCCAGTAACATTGACTGTCTTGAATAAGGCACTCCATTTCTTTTCACTGGCTGAACCTCACACCTGGAATCTTCACTTTCCTAATCTTTGCCTGCAGGCTTCTACAGATTCCTTTAAGTTCCAATTAAAATTTCATCTTCTACAGAAAGCCTTTCCCAACCCTTCTTAATTCTATTGCTTTCCTTCTGGTAGTCATGTTCTAATTATCTTGTATATCAATAATTCATAAATTTTTTGTTTCTTGTCTCCCTTATTAAACTGTGAACTTCTTATGGGCAGGGCCTATCTTTTTTGTATCCCAAGCTTGACATATAGTATATGCTTAATGAATTTATTGACTGACAACAACATAGGGAGGGAAATGTCATATCTCCCCTGAAAAGCCACCTTCTACTCTTGCCTATATTTCACCTCACAATCTCCCAGTGGCATGGCAACATAATTGTCCTAGAAAACGTTCTAGAGGATGAGTTGCCCTCTTTCAACATAACTGACCCACCGATGGATTTGTCTTATTTAATGTATCAATCCCTTTCTCCCATAGATTTATTTTATCTAGTGTTGTCCCTCTTCCGTCAAACTAAATTTGTACTAGGTGCGATTTTGTTTAGTTATCACTCTTGGTTTGTGCCAGTTGTTGAATCCTGGGGGCTTGGAATACTTTTTTTTCTTCTGTGTTATTACAGGTAAAGCTCCAACATCACACTAGTATTTAAAGAGAGAGAGACAGGTAGGCAGACAGAGATACAGAGGAAAAAAAGACAGAGGCACAGAGAGAGATACAGAGTTGAAGATAAAGTGTTGAGAGAGAGACAAAGTGTTGAGACATAAACGGAGACAGAGAAAAAGAGGGACCAAGAGGCACAGAGAGAGATACAGATAGAGATGAAGACAAAGTATTGACAGAAAGAGGGAGAGAGAGAGAGAGAGAGAGAGAGAGAGAGAGAGAGAGAGAGAGAGAGAGAGAGAGAGAGAGAAGAGAGAGAGAGAGAGAGAGAGAGAGAGAGAGAGAGATACAGAGACAAACATGAGGGGGAGGTGGGTGTCAGTGGCCAGCAAGATGGAGATTAGTCACTTTCTCTGGACCTCTAAAACTCTAAACTCAAAATAAAAGAATTAAGTAAGACATGTAGAACAATTACAACTGAATCCATTAAGTAAACAAGACTACCAACAAGATTAAATATTTAAAAATTAATAATCTCTAATCATTTAGCACCCTTTCCCTGCCATCTCTCAAAAGACTTCAGCAAAGACACACTAACTCCAGGACTTGTGGCTTAGACCCATCTTAGGACCCCCTTTTCTTCACCCCTCAGCTGCAGAGTCTCTATGGGAGTCACCCACACTTGCCCCTGGCTAGCTCCCCTGGGAGACTGGAGGGGAGGGATAAGGTTAAAATATACCTTCTGCCTAGGACTCTATCAAAATTTTAGGAATCCTAAAATCTGTGAAAAAAAAATCTTGCTAAAACATACTTTCTGCCCTGCAAAAAACCCAAGCAAAAAACAACAAATGTTTGTTTAGCTCAGCAGAGAGAGAAGAGGAGAAAAAAGTTTTTGTGTTTGATTTGGTCTGGAGGTAAATACAGAATTCTATTAAACTTTCAAGAAATAATTAATACTTATACTAGAGAAATTATTCATAAAAACTGAGAAAGGAAACGGTCTACCAATATCCTTTGATGAAACAATATGGTCCTAATACCTGAACTAGGAATGGATAAAACAAATATAGAAAATTATATGCCAATTTTCTTAGTGAATATTGATTAGAAAATTTTAATGGAACTTGTCAAAAAGATAGCAATAATTTATCAAAAAAAAATTCACATGGCTATCATGTTTCTTTCCTTCTCAGTGTTCAAAGGGGGAGTGGAGAGAAGGAGAGAATTTGGAAGTGAAAATAAAATTAAGAAAAAATTTTGAAAAATTATTCACTATGATCAAGTTGACAGGTTGGTAGGGCAAGTGGATAAAGTGTGGGGCCTGGAGTCAGGAAGACTCCTCTTCCTGAGTTCAAATCTGGCCTTAGATATTACTAACTATGTGACCCTTGGCAATTCACTTAATTCTGTTTGCCTTAGTTTCCTTATCTTTAAAATGAGCTGAAGAAGCAAATGGCAAACCACTCCAATGCCTTTGCCAAGAAACTCCCAAACTGGGCCACAAAGAGTTGTACACAACTGAAAAATATAGAACTAAAATGGTCAAGTTGGATTTATACTAGGGATACGAGGATGGTTCAACATTTGGAAAACAATATGATTTATCATATTAAAACAGTATAATTCAGAACCATATGAATATTTCAACAGATGCAGAAAAAGATCCTTGACAAAGTGCAATAACTCATATGTGCTAAAAACTCTACAAAGCATAAGCAAACTACCTTTGTTATGATTTTTAAAAAGTACCTATCTAAAATTAAAAACTAGCATTATATATAATGGAAATTATATTATATGTATATATTATGTAATAGAAAATATAAATAAAATAAATATAAATAATATATAATAAAATTAAATATAAATACATTATGTAATGGAAAAATTCCTAGAATCATTTGCAACAAATACAAGAGTCAAGTAAGAATCTTCCTTTGTCCCTCTGCTATTTGAGATAGTTCTGGAAGTTCTAGAAATAGAAATGGAAGAAAAGAAATAAAAGAGATAGTTATGCAAAGAGGAGACAAAACTATTAGCTGATGAAAATATTCATTTTATTCTTAGGAAAACAGTAATGTAGTCCTCAGTTCATATCTGGGTGTCCCCTAAATGATAATTTAAGAGGTAGTATGGTACAGTGGATAGAATACTATGCTTGGACTCAGAAGTTCTAGGTCTGAATACTGTCTTTGATATTTAAAATTTACTTCACCCTGAGAAAATTCTTAACTTCTTTTGACCTTGGTTTCCTCATCCTGGGAATAAAGTGATGCATATGATTACTGTTCACAAAGTGTGGTCTAACGACCCCTGTGAATCCCAAAGATTCTTTCAGGGAATCCACTAGTCAAAACCATCATAATAATTCCAAAATGGGCATGCCATTTCTGATGTGGTAAATATTGATAGGGCACAGAGCCAAGATGGCAGAGTAAAAGCAGTGACTTGCTTGAGCTGTCCCCCAAACCCCTCCAAATACCCACAAAAATTGCTCTATACAAATTCTAGAGCAGCAGAACCCACAAAAAGACAGAGTGAAACAAATTTCCAGCTCAAGACGATATGGATGGTTGATTGGAAAAGTCTATTGTGCCGGGCTGCGAGAGAAGCACAAGTCAGCATGGGTGCTCAGGCCTCAGCAAACCAGAAGCAGCCTTGAGGGACTGAATCACAGGCAGCTGTGGCAGGTTGCAGACTTCTCAACCCACAAACACCAAAGATAACTTAGAAGGTCAGTAGGAAAAATCTGTGACCATGAGAGAAAAGCTTGGTCCCAGCCCTGGGGTGGTGGCTGCTTCTGGAGCTCTCAGCCCACAGATGGAGGGCGAATTGAATGGCTGATTAGAGGAGGATAACAGGTATCTCTTTGCTGGTGCTGAGGCATGATTCTCTTTCTTGGCCTGTACTTGGGTCTGGATTCATAGTTATGGGTGGTGATCCTGGGGCAAGAAGGAGTGCTGGCATGGTGGAGCTTGTAGTGGTAGCGCAGAGCAAACCCTTCTCACAGTTCCAAGGCAGAAAATAATGCTTGTGGTCACCCATAGACCAGAGCACAGGCCAGGAAAGGAGTAAACACCTCACCCTTGATCATACACCTTGAAAGAAGTGAAAACTTACAGGTCCCTAGAAGTATCTCTGAAAACAACTGCACAAAACCCCTGAAGCTTGGGATAGTATGTTCTTCACACTGGAAACAGACCTCTACCTTAACAAAGAGTTTAAAACTCAAGAAATTGGCTGGGATCATGAGCAAGCAGTGCAAAAAGAGTCAGACTATATTATCTTACTTTGGTGACAAAGAAGATCAAAATATACAACCAGAAGAAGACAACAAAGTCAAAGTTCCTACATCCAAAGCCTCCAAGAAAAATATGAATCAGTCCCAGGCCATGGAAGAGCTCAAAAAGGATTTTGATAAGCAAGTAAAAGAAGTAGAGGAAAAACTGGGAAGAGAAATGAGAGTGATGCAAGAAAATCATGAAAAACTAATCAACAGCTTGCTAAAGGAGACCCAAAAAAATACTGAAGAAAATAACACCTTAAAAAAATAGCCTAACCCAAATGGCAAAAGAGGTCCAAAAAGCCAATGAGGAGAAGACTGCCCTAAAATGCAAAATTGGCCAAATGGAACAGGAAGTCCAAAAGCTCACTGAAGAAAATACTTCCTTAAAAATTATAATGGAGCAATTAGATGCTAGTGACTTTATGAGAAATCAAGACCCTGTAAAACAAATCCAAAAGAATGAAAAAATAGAAAACAATGTGAAATATCTCATTTGGAAAAACAACTGAACAGGAAAATAGATCCAGGAGAGATAATTTAAAAATTGTTGGACTATCTGAAAGCCATGACCAAAAAAAGAGCCTAGACATCATCTTTCAAGAAATTATCAAGGAAAACTACCCTGATATTCCATAATCAGAGGGCAAAATAGAAATTGAAAGAATCCACCAATCACCTCCTGAAAGAGATCCCCAAAGAAAACTAGGAACATCAGAGCCAAATTCCAGTGTTCGCAGGTCAAGGAGAAAATATTACAAGCAGCCAGAAAGAAACAATTCAAGTATTGTGGAAACACAATCAGGATAATGCAAGATTTAACAGCTTCTACATTAAGTAACAGGAGGGTTTGGAATACAATATTCTGGAGGTAAAAGGAGATAGGATTGCAATGAAGAATCACCTACCCATCAAAACTGAGTATAATCCTTCAGAGGAAAAAATGGATATTCAGTGAAATAGAGGGCTTTCAAGCATTCGTGATGAAAAGACCAGAGCTGAATAGAAAATTTGACTTTCAAATACAAGACTCAAGGGAAGCATGAAGAGGTAAACAGGAAAGAGAAATCATAAGACACTTATTAAAGTTGAACTGTTTATATTCCTGCATGGAAAGATGATATTTGTAACTCATGAGACCATTGGCAGTATCAGGGTAGTTGGAGGGGAAATTATGTGTATAGATTGATTGATAGATAGAGGGCACAGGTGAGTTGAAGATGAAGGGGTGATATGTAAAGAAAATAAAATTAAGGGGTGAGAGAGGATTATACTGAGAGAAGAAAAAAGGGAGAGGTAAAATGGGGTAAATTATCTCACATAAAACATACAAGAACAAGCTTTTACAGTGGAGGGTGAGTGGGGAATGGTGAGAAGGAATAAGTGAATCTTATTCTTATCGGAATTGGCTTAAGGAAGGAATAACATACATACTCAATTGGGTATGTAAATCTATCTTACCCTACAGGAAAAATAGGGGGAAAGGGGATAAGAGAGGGGGGATGATAGAAGGGAGGGCAGATTGGGGGAGGGGTGATCAGAAGCAAATACTTCTGAGGAGGGACAGTGTCAAAAGGGAGAATAGAATAAGTGGGGGGCAGGATAGGATGAAGGGAAATATACTTAGTTTTTCACAACAAGACTACTATGGAAGTGTTTTGCCTAACTACACATGTATATCCTGTATTGAGTTGCTTGCCTTCTCAATAGGTTGGGTTGGGAGGGAGGAAGGGAGAAAATTTGAAACCCAAAGTTTTCAAAACAAATGTTAAAAAAATTGTTTTCACATGCAACTGGGAAATAAGATATACAGGCAATGGTGTATAGAAATCTATCATGCCATACAGGAAAATAGAAGGGGATAAGAAAAGGAGGGGGTGATAGAAAGAAGGGCAGATTAGGGGAAGGCGTATTCAGAATGCATGCTGTCTTGGGGTGGGGGAGGGACAAGATGTGGAGAAAATTTGAAACTCAAAATCTTGTGGAAGTGAATGTTGAAAACTAAAATGAAATGAATAAATAATAATAAAAATTAATATTGAAAGATAGAACTCATTTAAACAAAAGCTCTTTGAAAGGATTATCAATAATTTTTCAGAGTATAAACTGAAACAACTGAATAACAACAGATAGATGGATAGACAGACAGACATACACACATACATACATTTTAGGTAGCCAAAAATTGGAAACAAAATAGATACCCATCACTTGTGCAATGGTTAAAATGTTTTTTTTAATAAATTAATGTAATGAAATGTTACTACACTGTAATATATGGCAAATGCTGTTTTCACAGAAAAGCATGAAAAGACATATAAATTTATTTATATCAAGCTAAGAAAACAATACAAATACTGCAATAATGTAAATGGAAAGAACGACATCAAAATAAGAAAAACTGAAGCCTATGAAATTATAATGACCAAGTTTGGCCACCTTAAAAAGATATGAGATTGCCTCAGTATCTCACCTCACCTTTCTTTGTGGAGTTGGGGGACTTTGGTTGTAGAACGCTACATGCATTGCCAGCATTTTCAATATGTCCATTAATTTTGCTAAAACATTTTTTCTTTAAAAAAAATTTCTCTACTATTAGAGATTATTCCCTGGGAGGGAAAGGGGAGGAACACATTTGGAAATTCATGTGACATAAAATAAATGATATCAATTCCATTTATTTTCTTAATATATTTAAAAATAAAGATGGTTCAGGACTCTAAGACCAGCTAATACAGTAATTTTGCATTCTGTTGCTTTAGTGAGGTGGGAAAAAATAGATAAGACCAGTGCAATGAATCTGGAGTGAAGAATCTGGATTCAAGTCCTCAATCTACTCTTGACTTCTTGCAGCACCATGCAAAAGTTCCTTTCTCTCTCTGGCCCTTGGTTTTCTCATCTTTAAAATAAGGGGGTATGGATTAAGTTATTTCTCAAGGTTCTGTCAATTTCTACATCCTTCAACCCTATCATCTTGTTGCCTTTGCCAACCCAGGAATGTCTACACATGCATAGGACTATGATTCAGTACATATGCATGCAAATCTATTTCCAGAATTTGCCAACTACTTGACCATGTACAAATCCTCAAATCCTCAGATTTAAGAATTAGAAAAGACTTTAGTGACCATCTAGTCCAAATCTGAACAAGAGTCCCCTCGACAATATATCTGATAAATGTCCATTCCTCCTTTGCTGGAAGACCTCCAGTGAGGGAAAACCCATCTCCTCTTCAGTGGAATAATAATCTTTTTGCACTGTTCAGGCATTTCAGGTATGCCCAACTCTTCATGAACCATTTGGGGGTTTCTTGGCAAAGATACTGATGTGGTTGGCCATTTCTTTCTCCAGCTCATTGGTTTTTTACAGATGAGGAAACTGAGACAAACATGGTTAAGTGACTTTCCCATGGTTCACACAGCTAGGAAGCATCTGAGGCCAGATTTGAACTCAGGAAGATGAGTCTTCCTGACTCCAGGCCTGACATTCTATCCATTGTGCCACTCAACTCTCCCATATATGTCAGTGGAAAGCATGCTGCATTTGAAGTGAGAGGACTCTGAGCAGGTCACTTTATATATTTGGGTCTCAGTTTCTTCATCTATAAAATGAGGTTGTTGGACTAGATGATCTCCAAGTTTCATTCCAACTCTGCCTATTATCTTATAAATGTCAATTTCTTCACCTGTTAAGATAATAATGATGCTACTTTCTCTCTCATGGAATTGGTTATGAAGGAAGTATTCTGTCAACCTTAAACTGCTATGGAAATGTGAGCTTTAATCATTAATCTATCCTTCATAGAACCAGCCCCCCTAAAATTAATAAAATTCACAAACCTTTTGAAATGTATTTTAAGTGTGGCTTATGTATTCTGGCTTCTCTACCCCAAGGTCAGGCAGGCTGCATCTGCCTTTCAGAGTTCTGGAGCACTTGGAAGGGTTTGTGGAGATCTCTTATTTACAGCATTAGCTCCATTTGCAACCAGCTGTACACCCTCCTCCATGCTGTCCCATCATCAGGGGAGAGTAACTAGGACCCAAGTTCCATTTAGCCACTTGACAGCACTTAGCTTTGTATGCATGTATACACACGCACATGCATATGTATGTATGTATATATATGCATATGTGTACATATGAATGCATATGTATATATGTGCATATATTATCCATGTATCTAGATAGATAGATATATACACACACATCTAAGATATAAAAGACAAGAAAATTTCAAATAGCAAAGGAACAGCCATTTCTCCTCAATGCATCTGAATCATACTCTCCTCTATACCACCTTGATCTCTGGGGAAAATAGGTTCCTTGTCAGCTCAATTTCTACATGACTTTGTTCCCAACAGTTAACATTCAAAGGAAGTCTGCCTGCTGAATGAGTTCTTGCCTTGGGATCCCTTGCCCTGGGTCATGAAGGTCATTCCTGAAGGTCCCTTGCTCCTTGTGGTATCACTGCTGTGCTGGCTACAAAGCCAGGTTTTGAATCTTTTCCCAAGACTTCCATATTCCTGGAGGCCCACTCTCTCATTCTTTTAAAACTCACAAGGTTGAGAGCTTCCAGATAAATTGCCTCCACCTAACACCAAAGAACATACACCAAGGCACAAGCTCCAATTTGGTGTTTTTCACAAGGCCACATCTCAGCCACTGAAGGGAGAAGACCCAAGGCCTCTTCCCTTACCAAATCATTTCTCAGTGGATACTGTGAGCTAAGGAATTCAACTAATCCACCAAGAATGCAGTCATAGAGGAAGCTGGCCTTTACAGCTTCCACCAATGCCTAGCTGAGGGAAATCAGCTACAAAATGCAGCAATGTATGCTCCACAGTCGCTACCAGATAATTCTGTTCTTCCTCATCGAGACTATCCTGGAACCAGGTTTCTCCAGCGTGTATCTGAGGCCCTCTGCATATTCATCATACCCCTATTACATAAGATTACATTCCATTAAAACCCTACATTGAAATTTCAAATTTCCTCATCATATGGGGTACCTCCTGACCAAGGTTTGTGAAATAGGGATTGTAAAAACCAATCCACCCCATAGAGGTTACAGTATAAAAAATAATACTTTTGAGAGTATAAAAGGTACAAGGTATACAACATATTCTGGTTGAGCAGGACTCCACATGTGTTTTAATGGTCTATTGGGGAACAATCTTATAATGAGAGAGGCTGGCAGCTTCCCACTTCTCAAGTTTACTGGAAAAACATTGTTTAGTGTTGCTTTCATTTTTTCCCTATGATTACACTAAATCAGGAATGCCATTAATAAATAATAATGATATGCCACCAAAGTAGTTCCCTACCTATGACTTCACCTATTTAGTTAGTTAGCCTTTTTTTTTTTCAAGTAGGTTCTGGCGGAAAGTCACATGTCATATTCCATACGGTTCCATTGAAATACAAATGTGTAACATTTTATTGTGTCTAGACTGGTTGTTCAAACATAGAAAATTATACTTTAGAGTCTGAGTGACTCAGTGAATCAATGATGTTTGCAAATACAAACACATTTGGAGTTGGCCCTAGGCAGGAAATATGTATCATTTAAAAAGCTGTGAATGAAGAAGTCAACTGAGAAAGGTGAAATAAACCCAAAGAATGATCCTGTTATTTGGTTTCTTACTCCTGGGTGAAAATATCTTTAGTTAGTTGTCCCATGAACATAGGATCATAGATTTAGAGTTAAAAGGGATCTTAGCTGTCAATGAGTCCAGTTCCCTACTGAGGTCCAGAGAGGTTAGGGGACTTGCCCAGAGTGTCACAGCTGGTAGATGCTAAAGCTGAAACTTAAAACCAGGTCATCCAGATCACAAGGTCAGGTCTCTATCCTCTTCGTCAGATCTCAAAACTTTTTGATCTTAGGATCCCTTTATACTGAGAACCAACCAAAGAGCTTTTGTTTGTTTGGGTTATATTTATTGATAGTCATCAAAGCAGAAATTGAATAATTAGTATTATTATGAAAATAGTTTTGACCTTGTGGAATCTCTGAAAGGGTCTTTGAGACCTTCAAATGTCTCTGGACCACACTTTGAGAGGCACTGCTTTATGTCATGTTGCCTAATCTTTTGTATGGAACATTTATCTCCAAAGTGGGAGTCATGGCACACCCCTAAATGATGCATGATCAGCCAATTAGTGGGTGGGAAGACGAATTGACTCCCACCCTCCCTGCAATCATAGTCCTTGTTACCTTTCACTCATTATCCCACAACACTTCTCTATTTTCCCCTTCAGTTGAAGGGCCCAACCTCCCCACTTCTGCCAGGCCATTGGCTTTTTGTGACTATTATAACAACCACCCAGTGAGCATCCACTGTGCTGATGCCATTGGGACCTACAACCCCCTTCCCCTCTCAACTACATCAGGGGTGGGGGAGCAGCAGTTTCCTGTCGGGGTGGACTTTGCACTGGGGGACCATATCCTCTATCATATTTGGTTTGGGTTGGATACAGCATATTTTGTGGGTGCTCGTTTAAAATTTGTTTTACTTAGGAATGCACAACCCAAAAACGTTTGGACCCTACAGGTGAAGAGGAAATAAAAACAAAAGAGCTTTAGAAGAATCTTCCTCTCATAGTAATAATAAGTGACATTTACATAGTACATTAGCTTGGCATTTATCCTTTCAAGGACTCTGGGAGATAACAGTGGAAATATTTAGAGGTGGAAGGAACTTGGGGACAGCATCTTCTCCAACCTCCTCTTTCCCATGTAAATGAAGTCTCTTTCAGGGAGTCTACAGGATCAAAATGATTTTCATAATAATACTAAGACATTTAGCGGTAAAATATAACCCGCATAAACAAAAGCTCTTATGGGGATGAGGGTTCCTCAATAATTTCTGAGAGTATGTAGTAATTGTGAGACCAACACGTTTGAGATGTTTACAGAGGTTAAGTGACTTACTAACAGTCATATAGGCTATGTGTAGCAGAGTTAGACTATTACCTCAGACGTTCTGGCCACCAACTGTTGTTTTTCTACTCCGCTGCCATTTTTTGGATAAGTAGACTGAGGCTTAAAGAGATTAAGTGGCTTTGTCAAAATCATACAGAAAATAAACAGCAGTACAGAGATTCAAACTCAAATCGTCTGGACTCAGAGCTGGTGCTCTTTCTACTAAACCATACTGCCCAGTGCACAGGCTGAGTTTACTTTTGTTGATATATGTATGTCTTCTCTCTCCTGCTAAGACTCAGAGGTGGGGAACCTGTGGCCTTTTAGGTCCTCATTGCAGCCTTTTGACTGAGTCCAAGTTTTACAGAACAAATCCTTTTATTAAGGGAGTTTATTCTGTGAAGTTTGGATTCAGTCAAAGGGCCGCACTTAAGGACCTAGAGGATCACATGTGGCCTTCAGGCCACAGGTTCCCCCATCCCTGTAAGGCTGTAAGCTTCTTGGGGGCATGAAAACTATCTTGTCCTTCTTTAAAGCTCTAGTGACACTTTGTGGGATTTTTTGTTTGTTCGTTTTAATTTTTGAGGCAATCTGGGGATAAGTGACTTGCCCAGAATCACACAGCTAGTGAGTATCGGAGCTTGCATTTGAACTCAAGTCTTCTGACTCCAAAGCCAGTGCTCTGTCCATTGTGTCACCTAGTTGCCCTTTCTCTTAATACTTTGTACACAGTAAGCACTCAAGAAATGTATGATGGATAAATGAATCTACCCAGATCCTCTGTGGGCATTACTAGAATTTGCTGTTGTTCACTCATTTTCGATTGTCTCTGACCCTTTGTGACCCCATGTGGAGTTTTCTTGGCAAAGATACTGGAGTGGTTTGTATTTCTTTCTCCAGACAAAAAAAAAAAAACTGAGGCAAACAGGATTAGGTGACTTGCCCAGGGTCACACAACTAGTAAGTGTCTGAGGGTAGATTTGAATTCAAGATTAGTCTTTTTGACTTGAGGCCCAGCACTCCATGCACTATGGTGCCACCTATCTGCCTCGTATTACTAAATTAAGAGTAAAAAGAAACTTTTTTTTCCCTTCTAAAACTAGAGTGTGGATGTGCTACATTGTCAAGCATACCTTCTAAGAATGTTTCCTACTGCTGGGGAGTAAGCACCCTACTGGGGGATTGGCTCCTTGTAGAAAATTACTTGCTGTCTGGGACAACTGTTTATGTTGGCATTATCCAAACAAATATTTGAATAAAAAGGAAAAAACTAGGAGCTATGGATGGACCTTGCAAAGGGACAAATTTAGGCTCCATGTCAGGAAAAATCTTTGTGCCAATTAGAGCTGGCCAAAGGTAAGTGTCCTTACACATACACACACATACAGTATACATGTATATTTGTATAAATAATATATGCAATATGATATATATAATATTTTGGCTTTATATCATATCTGAATATACTTCTCTAGAAAGTCATTCATCGTTAATAAACAGAGAAATAAAAGAGCATTTTGTTTTTACTATTTTTACTATTAGGCACTATGCTAAGCACTTTGCAAATATCTCGGTTGATCTTTACCACAGCCCTGAGAGGTAGGTGTTTTTTCATCCCCATTTTACAGTCTCATAGGTATGAAGTGGTACCTCAAAGTTTTTAAAAGCTGCATTCTCTAATTATTACTAAGTAGCTAGGTGACATAGTAGATAGAGTGCTGGGCCTCAAGTCAAAAAGATTAATCTTCTTGAATTCAAATCTACCTTCAAACCCTTGCTAGTTGTGTGACCCTGGGCAAATCATTTATCCTGGTTTGCCTCAGTTCCTCATCTGTAAAATGAGCTGGAGGAGGAAATAGCAATATCTTTGCCAAGAAAACTCCAAATAAGGTCACAAAGAGTCAGACATAGTTTTAAATGACTTAACAACAAACAACAAGAAAATTATTATTGATTTAGATATTTTTTCTTATGATTATTGATAGCTTTGACATCTCTGAAAACTGCCTGTTCATAACCTTTTAACATTTATCAATTAGGAAATGGCTCTTATTTTTATGAATTTGGTTCAATTCCATATATATTTGAAAAATGAGACATTTATCAGAGAAGCTTGCTGTAAAAGGTTTGTTTCCCCTCCCCACACTTAGTTTCCTTCTTTCTTTCTAATTTTGGCTGCATTGGCTTGTTTGTGCAAACTCTTAAATTTCATGTAATAAAATTTTCCATTTCCCTTCCTGTCATCCTCTATATCTTGTGAGATGCTCTTTTTACTATGTGCCAGGCTATACTATAAATGCTGATTATACCACTCCTTTATCTCCATTGCTGGTTCCTCTTCCAGTTCATATCTGTCCATCCGTTAAAATATCTAAGATGTAAAGATAAAGAATATTATTAAAACCTACTTTTAAAAAACAAGTGGGAAAGGGAGGGAAGGGAATAAGCATTTATAAAGTGTCTACTGTGTGCCAGGAAAGTGAGAAAGTGGAGGAATGAGAAAACTCAGCTACTCTAAGAAATTTGGGTGTGAAAAAGGGCAGAGATCTAGGAGGACAGCTGGAGTGAATGACAGGGAAAAGTGGAATGTTTTTTATTTCTTCAGGATATGGAAAGTCTGTGCATGTGTATAGACAGCAGGGAAGGAGCATAAAAAAGGTGACAGACTTCACAGCAAAAACACTAATACACTAAGAACACTAATGAGTGGATTTGCTAATAGTTGTTTCTGATATATCATGAGATCATAGGCCTATACCTGAGAAAGCCCTCAGAGGTCATTGAACCCGACTCCCTCCTTTTATAGACGAAGAAATTGAGATCTGAAAAAGACTGAGTGACTGGCCCAAGGTCACAAAGCTAGTAAGTGACTGGGCTAAGATTTGAACCAGGGTAAGTCAATAAATCAAGTTTGATCTCCAACCATAATAAATCTACTCTTTCTTTTCAACCCATTGTATGTGTTCCCTGGGGCAATTTAAACATTGCTAGGAAAGCATTATAACCATATTCATAAATCAGGGTCGATTAAATAGGAAAAAATATTGGAAAAGTGAAAATAATAAATCATAGATAGTATATTACAGTTACAAATCATGTTATGTACACCATCTCATTTGTCCCTCACGCCCCAATTCAGAGAGATGGTACAAAGCATCCTATCCCTAGTTAGCAGATTAACAGATTGAAGTTTAGAGACATGAAATGACTTGACACTACTTATTCAGAACTAGGATTCATCATCAGATCTCCTACCTCAAAGTTCAGTGCACTTTCTACTTAGCCCCACTTCATTCTGCAGGACTGTGATGTTTCTCAAGACCGACAGATGTGTGCTCTGAACTATAATCCAACCTGTTACCAGTGTCATTCTTACTTTTACTTGGGAGGAAAAAAAAAAAGAAATGTGTTTGCTACATATTCCCAAGGTATGGTCCTCGTTCAATAATTTAGAGCTACGAATGAAAGGGAGAGTGCCTGCCTACTCTACATTAATTATACTTTCACTCAATTTTAAAATAGAAGGGTTATATAGGCTCTTCTCCTTAATTCAATATTTTTTCCCTGAGAGGTCACTAAGAGCTTTGTCTTTCCTCCAGTAGTTTTGAGGGAAAATATGTTTTAATAAGTAAAATTATTTCTCAAGAGTTTGAGGACTTGACACTGATAGACCAGAGCTAAGGATGCTCACCACTACCACAGTCTTTTGCATTAGCTCATATCCTCAGGAGTTTTGGACTGTCAATGCTGAAGGGTTTGAAATTGGAAAATATATAACTCAAGTTTGCCCATTAAAATAGCGTTGGAGAAAAAAAAAAGTACAGAAGTTGCAGCCAGCATGACATGCCGATGTGACAGTAGGGAAATGCTGTGAATCTCAGGGATTGTCTGTGAACAGAATCATGTGATATGACAAGTTCAGGCAATACTGATTTTTGGGTGAACAGCTGATCTGAAAGGAAGAGGAGACTTCATGAAGAAGCATTGGTGCATAAATAGCTGCTGCCCTGGACTCAATGCTATTTGTACTTTGATGCCGAGAGTCAAATTTTGTCAGAAATGAAATGTTCACTGGCATCCTGTGCAAAACAGATTGTCCCCAGAAATGGCATTAAATGATTTTTGTGCTTTGACCAATGTGTGAAACCAAAGAAATTCTAAAATGATGGATGGCAAACACATTTCTCCGTCCAATTTTACCCATTGAATCCACAATTTTTACTTTTTTTTGTATTTTCTTCAGTAATGATAATTTGTGCCTGAGCTCCAAAGTAGGGTTTTCTGTACCTTCCAGAGAAGATAGTGCTACTACTTAATTGCATGAAACTGGACGGAAAGTTAGCTCTTTAAAAACTCCATCCCAGTGAGAACTGAGGAGGTTCAGGTTACTTATAACCCTATTTAGGATAACACTTTTCCCCCAATCTGGATGTCCCAAGAGCTTAAAATCCATTGAATTGAGTTCATGGTATCCAATTGTACAACAAAATTCGTATTCCTGGAGAACAAATGAGATATGCCTAGTTTATGCTCCCTCCACATTTTCTCTGAGAGACTAGCTATCCTTGACAGAGTAGGACCAGCTTCAAAACAGCTTCAAAATAGGTCTTCCATCTTTAATCTTTTCTAAGTATCTCTGTATTACCACTATCAACAAGGCTAAGCAATTGATCTATGGATTAGAAAGTTAGTACCTCTTGCTAATAATCCAACATGGACCTCAATATCTTTTCCCCTCCGATTTACTCAGTCTCCATATATGAAGTAAGGCCTCTAATCCAGCATTTCAGACATGTTCTTTATGCTGCATAGATGACTAAGGCAAGGCAAGGCAATAACACATTTGTTAAATTATTACTATATATTAGTTAAGCTCTGGGTCCATTTTCTAAAAGAAACATGGTCCCTTCCCTCAAGGAACTTACATTCTAAATCTGAGAGGTCAGTGTCAGGGGAGTAAGTCAAAGGAAATGAAAGTTGGCTGGCCCCCACACGGGGATTCCAGAAAGAATCAACAATGGGAGAAGGGAGCCAGAATGATGAAGAGCTAGGGACCTAAGAGGAGTTTCAGGATGAGACAGCAGCTGAGGCATGGTGCTGGAGTATGAAAAGTTAGAAGCACAGGCAGAAGAGGAAAGTTTAAGTTGTCAGGAGGAAAAATAAGAGAATCATGTGAGACCTGTGTAGAAAAGTAAGGTAGATTTAGAGATTCTGGTTATGTGGATGAGCTTCCCCCTGAAATTTGATATTGGGCTGAATATAATGAGATCAACTTTAATAGAGATAAATGTAAAATCTGGGATTTTTCTACTTCTGGGAGCCAAGATGTCAGAGTAAGAAGTAAGTTGCTCTTATTCTCCCTTATTGACCTCTGAAAGCCCAGAAAATATTGATCCAGGAAAAACCCTGGAACAGCTGAGCCAGCAGAAAGAAGGAGTGCAGCAGTCTTGTAGCCCAGGAAGCTTGGGGGATTAATGGGAAAGGCCCCTCTTGCTCCAGGGAGGGGGAGCAGTACAGGATGGGAGGTATCCCAGCAAGCCAGCAGTGAGTCCCACCTCAGCAAACCAGGGTGATATCTGAGCCCCAGGGTGCTGGAGCAGGCAAGCACCAACACCAGGACTCCTTGATTGCCTCAGTACAGGCAAACCTCTAGACATCAGCTCAGAAAATCACCACGTGTGACAGCATTCTCCAACAGCCAAATCCCCTGGTGCCTCAGTGCAGCTCTGGGAAGCACAACTCCAGGAGGCAAAGCTCTAGGCTGACAGACATTCTCCACCAGCGAAACATCCCTGTGCAAGGCCTGGGTGAACAGAAGCCAAACATTGAAGTGAAAGGCCCGGGTGAACAGGTGTCCCTCAGGGGCCAGACTCCCCACCTATACCCCAAGAGCTCCAGTATTGCTGACCCCAGACCCACACCAGGTAAACAGCCAAAACCATCCAGCCTCCAACTGCCAGCACCTGAGGTCCCAGCACAGAAAACCAGAGACTAGCTCCCGGGCTCCCAGCACAAGAAGCTTGGGTAAATGCCCCCTGTACTCCAGCAGGAGAGCTTAATTTAAAAAAAAAAGTCAAGAAATAGGCAAACACCATGAGCAAAAAGCAGAAATGGACTATGATCTTAGATTCTTATTATGGGAACAGGGAAGATCAAGGAACAAATCAGAAGAGGACAACATTGTCAATATGCCCACATCTGAAAATTCAAAGGGGAATATGAACTGATCTGAAGCCCAAAGAACCTTTTTGGAAGGACTCAATAAGGATTTTAAAAGCCAAATAAGAGAGGTAGAAGAAAAATTGGGAAAAGAAATGAGAGGTATGCAAGAGAGAGTCAATAGCTTGGAAAAGGAAGGACAAAAAAAACAAGTCCTTAAAAAAATACAATTGGCCAAAATGGAAAAAAAAAATACAATGAAGAAAACTACTCTTTAAAAAGTAGAATTGGTCAAATGGAAAAAGGGGTGAAAAATCTAATAGAAGAAAACAATTAGTTAAAAATTAGAATTGGGCAAGTGGAAGCTAATGACTCTATGAGAAATCAATAATCAGTCAAACAGAAATGAAAGAATGAAAAAATAGAAGAAAATGTAAAATATCTCATTGGTAAAACTGACCTGGAAAATAGATCCAGGAGAGACAATTTAAAAATTATTGGTCTACCTGAAAACCAGGATGAAAAAAGGAGCCTGGACAATATCTTTCAGGAAATCATCAAAGAAAACTGCCCTGAGGTCCTAGAACCAGAGGACAAATAGTCATGGAATACAATATTCCATAAGGCAAAGGAGCTTGGATTACAACCAAGGATCAACTACCCAGCAAAATTTAGCATAATCTTTCAGGGGAGGAGATGGACATTCAATGAAACAGGGAACTTCCAAAGCTTCCTGATGAAAAGACCAGAGCTCAGTAGAAAATATGACCATCAAATACAAGACTCAAGAGACATAAACAGGTAAACAGGAAAGAAAAAAAATGACAATATGTTACTTATTAAGGGCAAATTGTTTACATGCCTACAAGGGAAGATGACACTTTTAACTCTTGAGAATTGTATTGTTATTATGCCATTTTAAAAGGGTATACTTAGACTGAGGGTGTTGGTATAAGTTGACTTTGATGTCATGATAAAAAATCTAATTAAGTGGTGAACCAGAATTGTCCTGGGAGAAGAGGAAAGGAGGAGGCAGACAAGGGTAAATTGCATCACTTGAAAAGGCACAAAAACCTAATACACTAGAGGGAAAGAAGGGAGGGAGATGAGCATTGTTTGAACTTTACTCTCATCAGATTTGGTTCAAAGAGGGAATAACCTAATCAGTTAGGTATAGAAATCCAACTTACCCTACAGGAAATAGGAGGGGAAAGGGAAAAGAAAAGGGAAGGAGTTAATAGAAGGGAGGGCAGACTGAGGGAGGCGATCCTTGAAAGCAAAACTCTAGTGAGGAGGGAAAGGGATAAAGGAGAGAGAAAGGCATAAATGGGGGAGAGAAAGACACAGATAGTAATCATAACTATGAATGTGAATAAGATGAACTATCCCATAAAATGAAAATGGATAGCAGGGTGGATTAAGAACCATAATCCTACAATATATTGTTTACAAGAAACACATGTGAAGCAGGGGGATACACACAGAGTAAAGGTAAAAGTCTGGAGCAGAATATATTATGCTTCCGCTGAAGTAAAAAAAAAAACAGCAGAGGTAGCAATCCTGATCTCAGACAAAGCAAAAGCAAAAATAGATCTAATTAAAAGAAATAAGGAAGGAAACTACATCCTGCTAAAAGAGATAAATGTAAAAGCTTACATTTGGAGACAGAAATTCAAGTCTACACATATACACTGGGGGAGGCATGGCTAGACATCAGTTGTTCTGATTGGGATTTTTAGTGGATTTATCTAGATATGAATCTGGATATGAATCAGTAGTGTGATGCGCAGCTGAAAAGCTTGATATATTTATTGACTGTATTAAGAATACTAGATGGATGGATGATAGGTAGATGGATGGATGGGTGAGTGGATGGATGTAAAGATAAGACATATCATTGATGGATGAATGGATGGGTAGATGGATAGATGGATGATAAAAAAAAAATGCACTGTGTGCCAGGTACTTTGCTAAGCACTGGGGTTACAAATGCAAGCAAATAAGATATTTTCTGCTCTGAAGAAGCTCAAATTCTAATAATGAAAGGACAACTGGTTGAAAATAGGGTGATACCGATGAGGTGACATGGTGTGAAGATTGCTGAGAAATGACGTAGAGAAGCTGGGCTCTGGCAAAATATAGCAAAAGGTCACCTATCTGAGTCAGGGTCCAGGAGAAGAGCCAAGGTTCTAGTGGAATACAGATGAGGAGGATGAATGGAGAGCAGATGTTATAGCTTCTAGGCATAAGGAGGTATTAATCCCATTATATTGTGCCTTTATTAGACTTTATTTGGAGGCATCATAGTTTAAGAAGGATACTCATAAGCAGGAGATTATCCAGAGGAAAGCAACTGGGACAGTAAAGGACCTTGAATTCATGCCATGTGAAGCTGACCTTGGGAAAGAAAAGACCCAAGAAGTACTTGAAGGATTGTTAGATAGAATTCTTTTTGGACCCAAAAGCAGATCCAGGAGCCATGAGTAGAAGTTTTAAAGAAGCAAGCTCAGACTCATGGGGGTAGGTAAATGGTATAGTGGATAGAGTGCCATGTCTAGTGTCAGGAAACTCATCTTGCTGAGCTCAAATATGGCCTCAGACATTGACTAGCTGTGTGATCCTGAGCAATCACTAAACCCTGTTTGCCTCAGTTTCCTCATCTGTAAAAAGAGCTGGAGAAAGAAATGGCAAGGGGCAGCTAGGTGGCATAGTGGACAGAACACCAGCCCTGAAGTCAGGAGGACCTGAGTTCAAATCCGGCCTCAGACCAAACACTTCACACTTACTAGCTGTGTGACCGTGGGCAAGTCACTGAACCCCAATTGCCAAAGATAAAAACAATTAAAAATTAAAAAAATTAAAGAGCCCTTCAAAAAAAGAAATGGCAAACCACTCCAGCATCTGCCAAGAAAACCCCAAATGGAGGCACAAAGAGTCAGACATGACTGAAATGACTGAACAACGTCAACAAAAAGTCAAAAGGTCTGCCTTGACAGATGGTTGGTTTCCCACTTATTAAAGATCTTTAAGTATAGGCAGAGTGATTACTTATTATGTATGTTTTAGCAGAAATTTCTTCCAAGTATGGATTGGATTAGATGGATACTGAAGTGTCTTTAATTCTCTGATTCTCTGATTCTATTCATGGGGAATGCTGGTGGATGCCTCTAGGACCTTATCAGACCCTGAGATTGGTATAGCTATTTACTTATTCTCTCCTCTTTTTCATGTGGATGAGATAGATTATATGCTTACAGAAATTTGCCTTTCATTGATTAATGAATCTTTGTATTTATTATAATGTATATTTAGAAAAGAACTTTTGCATGTATCACTTGATGTAAAAAACCCATTCTAGATGAATTTTGCCACCAGGTAGTATTGGTAGTCAGTCTCTTGATCCTATTTAACTGAAGGGCTCAGAATTAGAGTGATTCCAAGCTCACATTGGCATTATGTGCCAGTCCAAATAGGAAGAACTACTGAGTTAATCCTGTCCTCTCTATGGTTATGAGAATCTATGTTTTATCCTTTAGCTCCACCACAGTATATGGAGTAATGTTAACTCATTGACTCACTGTCAAGGGTTTTGTAGATTTTTTCAAGTGTTAGCATTAAGCTTCCACCCATTCATAAAGCCATCTTCCCTTTTGCACTTATTATATTTGATTGATATCTGGTCACTTGACCTCAGGATAATAGATTTGACACTACAGAGAGAGACAGACAGATGGATGGACAGATAGACAGACAGAAAGAGAGAGAGAGAGAGAGAGAGAGAGAGAGAGAGAGAGAGAGAGAGAGAGAGAGATGGATAGATAGATAGATGAAACTCCAGGGAAGTTATGCTTCTGTATTCTACGTAATGTTTTTCCTCTTGGCACAGAATTCACACACACACACACACACACACACACACACACACACACACACAATCACATAAACAGAATCCAAAACAAAACGATAAAACTTCTACCAAATATCTCTGAGCTTACTGCTTTCCTGAACCCTGAAGCCCATCAGACATAGGATCAATTAGAATCAGTAGCTTTAGGAAACTCATAGTTTATTTTTGTTTAGATTTGTGCCAGTACAAATGATAAGAGTGTGGACAACACAGTTTCTATAAGAGGTTGGTATTCTGCTTCTAATTTAGCAATTATCATCATCAAAAGAGACAGAGAATTATTGGAGGAACTAAGGACATAGAACACATGACATGAGGAATGGACTTAGGTCCCAAATGGACTCCTGAAATGGCTGAAGCTCCCATGGAAGAGGATGTTTTCCATATTGGCTGCCTTCTTCTGGCAAGGACATCTGGTGTGATTTAGTCACATCTAACCAATCATAGAGAAGGTGAGTAAACTCAGCAGCTGGTCCTATGAAGAAGAATCTTCTTGCAACTATTGTCAGCCATTTATGCCTCCCCAATTTTGATCCTGCATCCAATGACCCCTGATATAGTTAGGTTTTTCTCTTACTATAACTACATCATCCTCTTCTGACACCTTATCTCATCATTTTAATTGTGTCTGACTCTTTGTGACCCTGTTTGGGGTTTTCTTGACAATGATACTTTTCTTTACCATTTCTTTCTCTAGCTCATTTTACAGATGAGGAAACTAAGCAGAAAGGCTTACGTGTCTTACCCAAAATCACACAGCTAGTTGGTGTCTGAAGCTAGATTTGAACTCGGGAAACTGAGTCTTCCTGACTCCAGGCCCAGCACTATATCCACTGTACCACCTAGCTGCCCCAGTCAAAACTGCATTGTGAAATAGTAGGGAGAAAGAGCAGACAAAATGAGAAGGGGGTCAAGAAGAGTCAGACGTGACTGGAATGACTAAACAACAACAATTAAAATGATAGGAAACAAATTCAAAGAGTTAAGTAATCTTTGATAATATTCATAAAGTACTTGGCGTAGTTCCTGGCTCATAGTAGGTACTATATAATTGCTAGCTACTGTTGTTATTATTAACTAATGAAGGTCACTGTGGTGGAAGGTACTAGACATTGGACTAGAAATCAGTTTCCCTGACTACCAGTGAAGTCCTTCTTACACTGTTCCATGCTGTCCAGGAGGTCTCTAAACAATTCATAGTGTGGGAATCTCAGTTTTCCTTATGGGGAACTATGAGAATTGATAATTTTCCTTAGTATACAAATGAGAAATCTTGGGTAGCCAGTAGCACAGCTGGTTTTGGAGCCCAAGTCTTCTACTTTTCTTGTCATTAGGGATGATATTGTTTGTGAATGACATAGTACTGACTCTATCAAGTTTCAGAACTTTGCAGAAACTCCTGTATGATATTAATAACTACTGAATAGAATTCGGACTAATTGTTGCAATCTGGCATCTGCCCTCCTTATTCAACTGAAACTGTGTTCTTCAAAGTGATGAATAATCCCTTAACTGTTAAATTCAGGGTACTGTTTCCAGACCTTATCCTTCTCTACTCTTTTGTAGTCATTGACTTTTGGACTTTTATAGCGCCTATATCTAGATGTATAGATAGATAGATAGATAGATAGATAGATAGATAGATAAATAGTCACTGTATATACCTCCCATAACTATTCTTTTCCACATGTGATTCTTTTTGCCTAAGGTGTAAAAAACCTGGCTTTGTTCAATCTGAGAGGTTCTTGTGTCTAGAATTTAACTTTGAGGTTTCAGAGAGTAGTTCCATGTAATCAGTTTTAAAAGATAAATAAAATACTTTGGCCATGTTGTAGTAAAGGATGGTGGCTGTAGTTTTGACAGATAATGCAAATAGATGATCAGCTGGGTTCACCATTAAACAGGAGGAAGAGGGCAGACTGGATTGCTTTTGTCAGAAAAGTGCTAAATTGCTAATAATGCCTCCAAGATTCTCCATAAAAAAAAGGCCCCATCTTTTTAACAACAATATTCTTCTAGTGTTTTATTGAAGTGAGCCATAGTCTCTGAAGAGCTGAAATTTCAGATGGCACATAAGATATTGGAAAATAACATGGTGGACCTGAGTAGACACTAGCACATGGCAAATGAGGGAATGCTTGGGAGATATAATGTGAAGGATATTATCAGACAGATGCATGCCTAGAAAGAAAAAAAAATTGGTGGATTAAGTAGCAAGAGTGAGGGATAAGCAGTAGACATTGCCATGTACCAACTAGCATCCATACATTTTCAAGGAAATTCAGGTTAAGGTTCAATAACAACTAGGGTGTGCGCTCTGTGTCAGATTTATGTAACTAAACAGGTGAGAATCTCACTGGATGGGCAGGAATAGATGTGTTGCATATTGTTTTGAAGCAGGGGAGTATTAGAACACATTAATAGGAATTTCATTGAGGAAGACATTTGAAATTATCTTAATTATGTTTGAGTATTTTTTCTTTTAATGCAACTGTGATTCCATTGGCATAATGAGCTCCAGATGTGGATAATCTCTCTACCAAGGCAGATGGATGGGCACCTGCTCACAATGTATAGATTTAAAGGGTTGACTGATTGCACTAAGGAGTTGAAGTACTTACCCTGGGTCACAGTACAGCTGCTAAGTGACAGCAGGCAGAGTGCTGGGCCTGGAGTCAGAATGACCTGAGTTCAAATCTGTAATCAGACACATACTAGCCGTGACCATGGCAAGTTACTTAACCTCTATGTGCCTGAGTTTCCTCAACTGTATATGGGGACAATGATATTACACACCTCAAAAGGGTTATTGTAAAGAACTGGTGAGTGCTTAGCATAGTGCCTGGCACATAGTAGGTGCTTAATAAGTATTTCTTTTCCCCTCCCTGACCTTGCCTTTCTTGACTACTAACCCAGCACTCTGTCCACAAAACTGTGCTATTCCTTGATGTTTTTAATACCTTGTGACTAGTGTTTTAAAATAATGGCCATGATTAAGGAGAAAATTCCCCCCTTTTTGTGTGAATCATAATCTTCCTATTTGTTACGTCATAACTGATTCCTATAATATCATAAAAATGAGGTTATGACTTTTGTTTGACAAATTAATAGGAATGACATTAACATATTTATAGAAAATCCTATTTTTGTATCCAGTAAGTATCCTAACTTAAAGAATGAAGAACAAAAATCTAGCTTTGAAATAGAAATATATAGGGGAACTAAGAAAGGGCACATTTATTTGCCAATTTAAAATACAACAGAATATACTTATTTTATTGCTTAGATTTCCAATCCTCATAAAGAGCTATAAAAGCTTCTCAGTCAACTCTTAATTGTCCCCTGTTGGATTAGCAGTGCAGAATTTTCCAAGGAAATCTTGCTTTCAATAACATATTTACACAAGAAAGTAGAATAGATGACAGTGGAATGTGTTGACAAAGAGCCAGGTTGATGTAATAGAAAAATGGCCATTGGAGTCAGGAATTTGCCTAGAGGCAAGGTTGGCCAAGTCACTAAACCTCTCTGGCCCTCAGTATCTTTATCTATAAAAGGAAGATAATATTTATGTTGCCTATCTCAAAGATTTTTTGAAAGTCCTTTATAAACCTTAAAATCCTATAGAAAGCTTAGCTTCTATTATTACCTTTACTATTATTATTCTAGTAGCATGTCATAATAATAACAATAGCTAGCATTTATACACCACTCTCAGGTTTACATGTGAGCTTTACCAATACTATGTTGTTGGATCCTCAAAATAGCCCTGTGAGGTAGATGCTATTATTACTTCTACTTTTAATTCAGTTGTTTTTCAGTTTTTGAGTCATGTCCAACTCTCTGTGACCCCATTTGGAGTTCTCTTGGCAAAAAAGACTGAAGTGGTTTTCCATTTCCTTCTCCAGGTCATTTTGCAGATGAGGAAAGTGAGGCAAACAGGGTTCAGTGACTTGCCCAGGGTCACACAGCTAGTAACTGAGGCCCAATTTGAACTCAGGTCTTCTCATCTTCCTGAGTCCAAATTGGACCTCTGTTTGTCTCACTTTCCTCATCTGTAAAATGAGCTGGAGAAGGAAATGGAAAACCACTCCAGTCTCTTTGCCAAGAGAACCCCAAATAGGG
The DNA here is from genome assembly GCF_003287225.1 of Phascolarctos cinereus. Lineage (NCBI taxonomy): Eukaryota > Metazoa > Chordata > Mammalia > Diprotodontia > Phascolarctidae > Phascolarctos > Phascolarctos cinereus. Next base: position 71,927,517 of record NW_027555958.1, on the reverse strand, counting down.
TCATAGAGAGCTGGACATGACTGAAAAAAGACTAAACAACAAAACTTCTTGACTCTAGACCAGGTGCTTTATCCACTGTTCCACTTAGCTGCTATAACAAACCAAAAACCTCGATACCCCCAAACTAATCAAACATTCAACACATTTAGTTAGCAATTGTTGTGTGCCAGTCACTGTGCTATTTAGCATTTAGAGGGCATGCCCTACCTTGAAGAAATTGTTCTCTCCTCCTTAATTAGGAAAAAGGAGCTCAATTACATTGTTCAACTGCAAAGTCATATGGTCATCTGTCAGCATAAATTATCCAGCCAAGGCAAGCTTGGATTATGTTTGTAATTCTCTGAAGGACCTATTGATAACTCTGGGTACAGTGAGTATTTCCCTAAAGGGAGTAGAGACATCTTTATTCCCATACTGTATAGTAGAACATTGATCCTAAGAATGCCCCCCTTTCAGAACAACCCTGGAGCAATATGGGAACTTCTAATGATCTGCTAGGACAGAATATTCCAACCATTGGTGAAGGTAGATTAAGAGAAAAGTTTGGACTCCATAACTTGTTCCTATATGGCATTTGCCTCAGTGCTGTTTGCCAGATCTTAAGACATCAAGCACTTTGGCACTGTTAGTATTGGCCTATAGCATTACTATAGCTGGCAGAATTGATTTCATGTTTGATCAATTATTGACCCATTTACATACCAAAGAATTCAATGAACCAAAAAAACAGGCTTGGTCAGCTACACTTAGGACTAAAATATAAGGTTAATACACTATCAACTCTGCAAAATTTATTTAATCTGGGTATGTAAGGTTAGCAAACTTTCCTGATCACAACGCCCTTGCAGTCCATAAGAGGAGGTCACAGTCCATACCACCTTCTGATTGACTACTCCTAAAGTTCCCACTCAGTCCCAATGAATCTGTCATTTGCCTAGCAACATCATATATAAGGGCAGAGACCCAGAGATCTGGGCTCTTGACCAAGGTAAACATCACACTGTATGCCTGAGCCACCACAGCCCATGAGACTGTAGAGTGAGGACGGTGCATGTTTGCCTGCGTGTGATTCATAAACCTTCAAGCATTTATGTTCTTTCACGGTACCACCTTACACAAAAACTCTTCACAAGCACTTTCTAAATTTCCACCTCCCCCCACCATGTCTAGAATATCACACTACAAACTTGCCAGGCAAGTCTCCCAGCAAAAAAATAGCATAAGCACCCCTTTGCCTTTTATTATGTGTGAAGTAATCAGTCTAGTAGCATTTATTAAGTACCTGCTATATGCCACGCATTTGATAAGCTCCAGGCATACAAAAAAGGGCAAAATAGAATACTCACTCTCAAGTAGCTCCTTTAAGAAAAGTTAGTCAAGTTTTGTCTACTTTGTGGGCATTTTGTACTACTTCTATAAATTATCTCTTAGGTATCTCAGTATCTATATTGACTCACATTGGGCAGAAAGGGTTGTCTCAACTTGGGTTTAAGGTGGACCATTGATACACCGGGGAGCACTGACAAAGGAAAAGGGCTTATATATGCCCACATATTTGTAGGAACACTTCTTTTTTTGTAGTAACAAATGGAAACTAAGTAGATGCCCAGTGATTGGCTAAACAAATTGTGGTAAATGAATGTAATATTACTGTACCACAAGGAACAATGGCTATGATGACTAGAGAGAAGCATCAGAAGACTTATATGAACTACCACCAAAGTGAAACAAGCAAAATAAGAAAAACTATATATTCAGTAAGAACAATGACACAATCTAAGCTGAATGATGGAAATTTTAATGACAAAGATTGCTCCCCCGAAAAAGAGATATGAGAAGACCCCTCTCCTCTATTCTTTGCAAAAGTGGAAGACAATGACTATGGAAAACTACATATGATGTCAGACATTTTATTTTTCCTTCAGTATTTCTTTGGGTCTCCTTTAACAAGCTATTGACTAGTTTTTCATGATTTTCTTGTGTCACTCTCATTTCTCTTCCTAGTTTTTCCTCTCCTTCTCGTACTTGCTTCTCAAAATCTTTTTTGAGCTCTCCCATAGCCGGGGACTGATTCATATTTTTCTTGGAGGCTTTGGATGTAGGAGCTTTGACTTTGTTTTCTTCTGCTGCTCATATGTTTTGATCTTCTTTGTCACCAAAGAAAGATTCTATGGTCTGAGTTGTTTTGGCACAGTTTGCTCATGATCCCAGCCAATTACTTGAGTTTTAAACTCTTTGTTAAGGTAGGGGTCTGCTTCCAATGTGGAGAATGTACTGTCCCAAGCTTCAGGGGTTTTGTGCAGTTGTTTTCAGAGATACTTCTAGGGACCTGTAAGTTTTCAGTCCTTCTAAGATGGTATGATCAAGGGTGAGGTGTTTACTCCTTTCCTGGCCTGTGCTCTGGTCTATGGGTGACCACAAGCATTATTTTCTGCCTTGGAACTGTGAGGAAGATTCCCTCTCCAACACCACTACAAGCTCCACCATGCCAGCACTCCTACTTGTCACAGGACTGGCACCCAGAACTGTGACCCAGATCCAAGCACAGGCAAAGCAAGAGAATCCTGCCTCAGCATCAACAAAGAGATCTCTGCAATCCCCCTCTGATCAGCCACTCGATTCTGCCTCTGGAAGTAGCCACTGCCCCAGGGCTGCACCAGGACTGGGGCTGGGATCTAACTTCTCTATCATCAAGTCACAGACTTTTGCTACTGACCTTCTAAGTTGTCTTTGGTGTTTGTTGGTTGAGAAGTATGGAAACCACCACAGCTGCCCATGATTCAGTCCCCTGAGACCTGCTCCAGGTTCGCTGAGGCCTGGTCTTTGCCTGCATGCCCATGCTGAAATGTGTTTCTCTTCCAGCCCAGCGTGATGGACCTTTCTAATCAACCATCCAGGTTGTCTTGGGCTGGAAATTTGTTTCACTCTTTTTGTGGGTTCTGCTGCCCTAGAATTTGTTTAGAGCCATTTTTTACAGATATTTGAAGGGGTTTGGGGGAGAGCTCAAGCAAGTCCTTGCTTTTACTCCACCATCTTAGCTCTGCCGATTTTACACATTTTAGTTGTGTTAGTTCTGCTGAACTGTTTCTCTTCCCCCTCTCTTTTTAATTCTTTATTACAAGAGACAGCTCTTTAGAAGAGGAGACAGGAGGGGTATTTTGGGAAATATAGGTAACATAAAAATAAGATAAGTAATTTTTTTTTGTATTTCTATCTTGGAACTTGGAAGGAAACAGCCAAAGAAGTTTTAGAACACTGAAAAGAAATGTCAGAAAAGTCACATAGCTCTTTTTCTAAGGACTTCTCATCATGTAAACTTAGAGCTTGAGAAGGTCTTAGAAATAAGCCAGTTCTGGAGCCAAGATGGTGGAGTAAAAAGGTAGTTACTCTCACTCTCCCCTATCAACCTCTGAAAACCCAGAAAATATTACCCCAGAAAAAAACCCTGGAACAGCTGAACTAGAAGAAAGACAGGGAGCAGCAGTGCAGCAGCCCAGCAAATGGGTCTCCCAGTGCCTCAGCAAAATTAAGGGAGGCAGAACTACAAGGGGCCCCAGGCGGATAAGTACCCTGCAGCATTCATCTGAAAGGAGGTAAAGAAAACAACCTAAAGGCTTCCTAAAGCCCCAGCCTTGTGGTTCCAGCCCAATACCTGGTGAGCTGTTGAAGCCCTGCAGCCTCCAATTGTGAATAAATCCTGGAGCCCAGGTGGTAGAACAGGCAAACACCAACACCTGGACCTCCGAGTGCCTGAGTGGGTGGTGGGGGAGGGAGGAACTGGTGGAAACCAGCTCAGAAAACCACCAGGTGCCTCACACTCAACTGCAAAGGAACCTCCTAGTGAGTTAGCAGAAACGAGGGAGACAACACTGCAGGGGGCTTCAGGCAGATAAACACCCTGCAGCACCCATCTAAAAGGAGTTAAAGAAAGCTAAAGGAAAGGAAAAGCAGGCAACCTAGAATTGCCTGAAAGTTCCAGCCTTGCTGATTCCAGCCCAACACGAGGTAAGCTGCCAGAAACCTACAGCCTCCAATTGCCAACATAAGATGGCCCAGCACGCAAAGCCAGTGACCAAGACCTAGGCTCCCAGCACAAGAAGCTTGGGTCAGTGCCCTCTGATCCCCAGCAGGAGAGCTCAATCTCTTTAAAGGCCAGGGAATAAAGAAACACCATGAGTAAAAAGAAACATACCATAGATTCATATTATGAGAAGACTGAAGATCAAGACAGAAATTCTGAAGAGGACAACATTGTCAGAAATAAGCCAGTTCTGCTTTCCTCATTTTACAGAGAAGGAAACTGAGAATCAGAGGGAGAAATGACTCATCCAGGTTAACATGGCTAGTAAATCTCAGGGGTAGGACTCAAATAGGAGACTCTTAATTATTTTGATTCCAACCTCAGCAATCATCCAATTTCATCACACTCTTCTCTTGACAGCAGCTGTTGTTGTTGAGCTGTTTTACTCATGTCTGAATCTTTTGACCCAATCTAGGGTTTCCTTGGGAAAGAAACTGGAGTGGTTGGCCATTTCTGTCTCTAGCTCATTTTATAGATGACAAAGGCAAACAAGGTTAAGTGACTTGCCCAGGGTCACATAGCTAGTAAGTGTCTGAGGCGGGATTTCAACTCCGGTCCTCCTGAATCCAGGGCCAGTGTTCTATCCACTGAGCTACCTAGCTGCCTAATTGCAGCTCTGGATGAAACCAAAGGATGATACTGATTTATGCTATTTTGTTAAAGTGGCATCATTTTAAGAAAACATAAAAGTTTTTAGCATCAGCTAGTATATTAGCATTTTGCCAAATGGATTGTCATTGTTGTTGTCTTTCATACTTGAAGAGGACCAAAATGACATCACAATGTCAGGGTCAAGGTACAGTGTGTCCAACTGTGGCTGATCAGACCAAACAGATAAGGAAGGGTATGATCATTCATATTACAAAGGGATAATTTCCTTTATTGAGGAAACCTCTAGGGTAAGTTTCTTTTGGAAAATATCCTTTCGGTGAAATCAAATTCTATGAAAACTGGACCAACCAAAAACCAACCAAGTGGGGGATGTGCCTTTTCATATCCTGTCTTTGGAGCCATGGTTAGTTATTATAATTTCATTTTGAGAACTTTAATGAGAAAATAGGACTTAGATCTAGAGGTGGAAGGTACCTCTGAGGACATCTAGTCTGACTCATTCATTTTTCAGATGAGGAAACTGAGGCATAAGGAGATTAAGTTCCCACAGATAGGAAGCCTGAGAGATAGATTGATGCCAGGCTGTCTAACTGTAGCCCTAGTACTCTTTCCACTATACCATGCTAATTCCCTTTTGATGTATAAAATTATACTTTATACTTTTTTTTAGCACAATACCTATTGCAAACCATTTCTCTGTTTCGAATTTAGATTCTGTTATAACTGTTTTGTTTTGTTCTGATAAGTTTGTTTTGGTACCAATAGTTTCTCCATGGGCTACTGAAAAATGATTAATTACTGCAGGCCTTATTTGGATGGAAAGGGGGGTTCAGCAGTGATCAATGGATGAAAATGGTAAGAGGTTTTAGAGAGGAGTGGATTTAATGGATCTTGGAAGGGGCTGTATTAAAAGCTTTTAGAAGAAAGCTCCCTGTTGCTGCTTTTTGTATTCTGTCTAGTACTTTAATAAATGCTGCTATAAAGCATGTTTTATCTCTGTGCTGTGAGCCTGGGTTGGACTATTTGCACACTCAGAAGATTTCTTAGTTGCCTTGGGATGATATTTTATGAAGAAAAAATACTCAACATGAAAATATTATTTTATGAGTCTTAATGTGAAGAAATTAGAGGCAGGTTGATTAAAAATATTCACCTTTTAAAGAATACAATTTCAAAATATGATTCTGCACCATTAGAATAATTATCACCAACTCTTTGCCATTATTGTTAATTCTTTGTACTTTGACAAATTTTTTTTCCTTTAGAGCACTTCATAATCTCTTTAGAACCACTAATACTGGCCTCCCATCTTAGAGAAAGAGTTTGTTCTTTTCTTTGAGAAGTACAACCCCATCTTTGTGTCCTTGATCCCATTCCCACACAGCTCTTTTGGGAGTTCATTCTTTCAGTTATCTTCTCTCTTTACAATTATACATATTTTCTTTCCCAGCAGGTATTTCCTTGCTGCCTACAAATGGGGCCACTTCTCCAGACTCTTAAAAAAAAACATTTCTTGACTCTATGTTCCCTGAAAGTTGTTCAATGTCTTTCCTCCTTTTCTAGCAATTCTGGGGGCAGGAGGAGAATGATCTAAATTCATTACTTTCATTTCCTTACTGTTTATCTATTTTGCAATCCCTGCCTTGTGACTCCATCACTCTACTGAAACTTCCCTCTTTAAGGTTACCAACAATCTTTTAATTGCTAAATGTGGTAGTCTTTCCCCAATCCTGCTAATTCTTGACCTATCTTTAGTATTTGACACTTTTGTTCATACCCTCTACCTAAAGTATTCTTTCCTCCTTGAGGTTTTGTGAAATTGATCTCTCCAGATTCTCCTCATGACTATGTCTGCTGCTTTCATTTTCCCTCACAAATGGTGATGATGATGATGATGACAAAGATGATGATCAATTGCAAAAAATGCAATTCTATGCACTTGCACAATTCAAAGTTAAATAATAGCATTAGAGGATCATTCCTATATGAACTCCTTTCCTTATCTGCAAAATAAGCTGGAGAAAGAAATGGCAAACCACTCCAGCATCTTTGCCAAGAAAACCCCAAATGGGGTCACAAAGAGTCAGACATGACTGAGGCTAAATAACTACAAAGTTCAATCACAATCCCTATTCAAATGACTTCTCAATCTCTTTATTTATCACTCACCTCTCTACTAAGCCACAGGCTTATGTTTCCACCAAAATGATGGATATTTGCATCTAGATATTTGTTACCCATCTTAAACTCACTATGTTCCAAATCAGACTCATCATTTTTCCCTCCATACCAACCCTTCTTGTTAACTTCCCCATCTTTGCCAAGGATACAATCATCCTTCCAGTTACCCAGGCTCTCAACATCAGATTCATCCTGGACTCTTCATTCTCTCACTTCCTCATGCCTATTTGCCAAATCTTATTGATACCAACTTTATATCACTTTTCATTGTCATACTTTTCTTTCTATTCCCATTATTATCATCCTAAAGTCCTTATTCTCTCTTACATGAGCTACTTCAATATCCACCCTATCATTCTCCTTACTTCCCATCTCTTTCTCTTCTTCACTTCACTGTCCACATAGCTGACAGTACTAAAGCATAGGACTGAACATATCACTTCCTTGCTTATGAACCTTCAATGGATCCCTGATTGACTTTGGGACAAAAATGTAAATCTCTTTGCTTGCCATTTAAAGATATTCATATGTGGTTCCAAACTATGTTTTGAGAATGAATTCAAATTATTTGCTTTCAATATTCTTCATTCTAGCCAAAATAACCTTTCCAATTTTTTCATTGACATCATATTTCCTCTATTCCCTCGGTGCCTTTGCAGACTATCTCCAATGATTGGAATGTTCTCCCTTCTTACCTCTGCCTTTTGGGATCATTAGTTTACTAAGGTTCCTTATCTCTACCTCCTGGCTCCCTTGCCTTCTTTCATGTCTCAGATAAAGTCCTTTCTTCTGCAAGAAGACTTTTCCAGTCCTCCTTAATTTTATTGCTTTCCCTCTGAGATGACCCCCAGTTTATCCTGTATATGTTATGTTTGTACATAATTCTTTACATATTGTCGCCTCCATTAGACTTTGAGCTCCTTGAGAGAAGGGACTGATTGTATTATCCTTTTTTGTGTCCCCAGTGTGCTTAGATACTAAATGCTTAATAAATGCTTGCCCTCTGATTGACTGATTTAAGGCACAGCTCAACTGTTAACTTCCTATAAAAATCCTTCTCTAATCTCCCCAGGTGATAATGTTCCTTGAAATAATTTTGTATTTAAAAATTATGTAACCGTGTTCCATGCTGTTCAAATCCAATAAGATGGAAACTCCTTGAGCACAGGGAGTGATTTGTTTGCTTATTGATATCCCTAGTGCCTAGCATAGTGCCTGGTACATAGCACATATTAAAACTGTGTGTGAATTTCAAATTGAATAGGATCATAGAAATCTGAGCTGAAATTAAATTTAGAAATCAACATCCTAAACCATCATTTTACAAAAAGCTGGAAGCAGCCATTAGAACTGGCTTGTCACAAATGCAGCAGAGTCAGATTTTAAAATGTGACCCTTGAACTCTTGAACTGTAACTCCATGTTTCTTCTCCAGTTAAAAAAATAACTTTGTTTTGGTACTTGACCTATGCAGTATTGACATAGAGGATTATGGGTAAGGAGATTCCCGCTACCAGCGGAGATCTCTACTTGCTCTGAAACTTAGTCTTAAAATGTTGCCTAGTCCACTGACAAGTTAAGCGACTTGACCACAGTCATATAGCCAACGTAAGAGAGAGAAAAGACTTGAACACCTATCTTCCTCACCTAAAGTCTGGCTTTCTATTCATTATGCCACTCCTTCTCTAGAAAAGGATGTAAGTGCCCTTAAAAATTTTATAGGTGAGGAAACTGAATAAAGGTTAAGTGACGTGCCCATAAGCATCTACTACAACTGTCAGAAGACAGATTTTCATCTCCAAAGTCACCTTGATAACGACAGTGCTGACTCCAATCCAACCCTATTACTTCTATGCTGTGCCAACTGTACGTTAGTTCTCTCCCCACCTATTCTCTATTATTCCATTCATTAAAATAACACACACACACACACACACACACACACACACAGATTGAGTACATGCTAAGAACAACACACTGGTCCCATAGCAGGAACAGATGTCTCTCATTGTTGAATATTCATCAAACAGTCACAATAGAGTAGGACCATAGTTCTGAACATGCCTAGAGAGAAGATCTTGGGCTTCTTGTGGCCATCACATTGCAAGGTACATATCTGTCAAATACAGTATGAATACCAACCACTTAATGTCCTATATGCAACAAATATTATTTTACTGGTATGATTTAATATTTTGTTCCTGATTTCTGTTTTTCCCCCTTCAATTCTTTCTTTTCCACTGTAATCAACTTCACCCCCCCCACACACACACACACACTTCTTTTTATGGATGACAGATTTGAAGTGAATGCTTTTGGAAAGACAATTTAGTAGCCCCATTTTTGGTATCCAGATCAATGAGACAGCACTCTGGGAGATCATGAAAGCAAGATAATTCTCATTTTGAGTGCCCTTCCTTCAATGACAAATGTCCTCTCTGCTTTCTACTCCCCTCTTTAGACTCACAAAGAATAACCCAGAAGACCATTAGGAGGAGCAGTGTGACTAAATTAATCTGCCAAGAGAGCTTATAGGGCGAACATTTCCCAAGTAATTTCCAACAATTTGAGATTCTTAGAGTAAGCCAAAAAGATTTAAATGAATGTGGATTAATTAAATAGCAAGTAAATGTCCCCCCAAATAATTCATGTATGTAAGTCACCGTTGAGTCTGCAATTTTTTTTTCTGAAACAAAAATCATGGATCACATGGAATAGTAAATGAAAGAACTGAAGAGCACATTTACTGAAGCACCAGGCCAAGTGGACCTGAGAATTATGTAAAGTTAATTATTGGACATTGTATAGCAGAACAGATCCTTTATTGATAAATATGACTACATTCAGCTTTTGTACAATGGGACATTCATTTACACTTTGTTGACATAGTGGAAATAGCCCAAGACCTGTAGGATGGAGGATTTGGCTAAAAGGCCTGCCTTGAACACTTAATAGATGTCTGATTCTGGGAAAGTCCCTTGACTTCTGTGAGTCTATTTCCTCATTTGTAAGATGAGGGGAATACTAAAAATAGCAATAATTAAACAGAGTTTTGTGAAAGTCAAATGTGAAAATGGCAGAAGGGAAAGAGTAGTTCATTTGGATTGAGAGGATCCAACTTTGAATTCTAGCTTTGTTGCTAATTATCAATGTGATCTTGGGTAGATCACGAAAATTCTCTGAATCTCGAGTGCTAAATATGTGAAGTGAGAGGCAATGTAGTCTATTGAACAGAGAGCTGATCACAGAGTTCAAAACTTGCCACGTGCATGCATTGGCTGCATGACTCTGGGTAAGACACCTAACTTCTCAATGTCACTAGATGATTTTCTAATATTATAAGTTGCAGATAAAGTGATGCTTTTCATAGGTAGAGGAAGTTCTTCATTATGAGTTCCTTTGCAGAGCTAGACAAAAACAAACAACCAAAAATAAAAAAATTTTAAAAATAACTTGTATTAGATGCCCTCTATGGTCTTTTCCAGATCTAAATGTTTGCAAAGCACTTTGAAAATCTTCAAGTGCTACATAAATGTCAATTATTATTACTAGTTCTCCATTTTACTAATATTTAATTTTTCATTATACACTCATTGTATTATTGCATATTTGAAATTTAAGGATCATCTGTCCCATTTCCCTCATTTTAAAAATGAGGGGGGGCAGCGAGGTAGTGCAGTGGATAGAGCACTGGCCCTGGATTCAGGAGGACCTGGGTTCAAATGCGGCCTCAGACATACAACACTTACTAGCTGTGTGACCCTGGCAAGTCACTTAACCCCCATTGCCCAAGCAAAGAAAAAAAAATGAGGAACTGAGGTCCAGAGAGTAAAATATCTTGCCCCAGGCCACAAAGAAAGCTAGAGAAAGAGGCCAGAACCAGAGCTCAGGTCTTCCTGATCTCAAGCCAAATCACAATGCTCCCATACACAATTGTGGAGATTTACTGCGGTCAGATTGGAAAAGCTAAATTACTATCCAAGAAAAAAAAAAAAAAGAAGAATGAAAGAAAAAAAGAGAAGGTTTCTTCATTTTTCATTTTTGGTGTGTCCCTCCCTAATGCCTTCCATCCTAGTGAAAGTTATAAAAAGGAACTCTAGTTAAAATCATATCAGGAAAATCTAAAACCACCCAAAGTTTGTGAGCTGGAAATTCATCACAGAGCTGAACTTCCCAAAAGCTCCATATTGTGACAGCAGCTGCTTTAAATTGGTCCTGTGAGTTTGGAAGCTGAATCCAAGTGCAAAAGTGGAGGGAGAGAATGAATGTTGCCGCCAATCATATCACTTCAGATCTAACCGCTGGAGAGCCATCTAATGCTATTACTCTGAGGGAGGGTTACCCTCAAGCTTTAAGTAAAGAATTTCATGGCAGTTTAGTTCAAACCTTACATTTTCATGCATTTCAATCAGTTTTCCATTTTCATTTCCAACTTATTTTTAAATCGTTCTCATCTTATTTGTAATGGAACTACAGTGGTGGTTTAACTTGTTCCATTAATTTCTAACTTAGGCTATTGTCCACTGCCATTTTTTTTTTGTGGACAATTGAGGCTAAGTGATTTTTCTTTCTGTGAATTATTTTCATGATAATGGCTTACATCAATTGAGTGCTTTCGCTATTACAAAGTGATTTATCACATTTGGTCCTCACAGCAACCTGATATGGTAGCACAAATTTTATTATACAAGTATAAGAATCAGGTGTTAGTGGAATGGGCTATTGGGAAGGGTTGGGTTCTCTCTCCTTGGAGGTCTAAGTGACTCCTTCTTGGATTTGCTATAATGGGGATTCCTTCTGGTACTGACTATACTTGGTGGCAGGTACAGCCTTCTAACAATGCATTCTGTTATGCTATTATCCCCATTTTGCACATGTGGAAACTGAGACTCAAGGGTATTTTTTCTGTGATTTTTGAAAAAAAAACCTTTAATTTTCCTAGTCTGGATATGACACCTCTCTAGGGTGTGACTATAAAGCTATGTAAATATTCTGGTACAACGTAAAATCTTGAAGGCAAGTGGTATTTTCCATTTTGCTTTTGGATCCCCACTGCTTTGACCAGTGTCTTTTACATAGTAGATGCTTAATACATTTGATAGATTGGATTACATGTGACTATTCTTTTTTAAACAAAACACATGAATATTGTCTCTCAAAGCTCTGGTTCTTGGAAGCTATGTACCCCTTCTAGTAGTGAGATCATTTCTCACAATATTTTTCCAAGTCTTTTGAAATTGCCTACTATAGTCAGCATCACATTTCACATTTCATTCATTTGTTTATTTATCCATCATCTATCTATCTATCTATCTATCTATCTATCTATCTATCTATCTATCTATCTATCTATCTATATCATTTTGAGGCTATATCTCCCAGGCTGGAAATAGTGTAGCTTCTCATAGGCCTGATCCCACTATGATTGGCATGGCAATCTTGATCGGCTCCATTTCCAAAGTGGGGCTGTTCATCATCCCTTAGACAGCCTAAGTTGTTGTCATTTCTTCTTGAAGAGGACCAAAATGACATCACTATGCTAGAGTCAAGTTTCAGTGTGCCCAACTATGGCTAATTAGACCAATACAAGCTCGAAATGTTCTACCAAAGGCACAAGTAGTCCATGAGAACACTTGAGATGCATTGTCTAAATTTGTGCATCTTTCATTTCTTTTGAGCTATTTCAATTCTGCTTTGCTCATAGAGCATAGCACTTTCTATGCCATGCTGAGCAGTTTTCTGCCAGTGTCTCCCATGTCACACAATCAATTCCAAAGTTCTTAATAGACACCTTGAGAGTCTCCTTGTATTGCTTCTGATGCTCACTATATTAATGCTAAATTTAATGCAGAGAGACCCCCAAAAGCTCTATTTGAAGCTCAGAAGTCCTGAGCTCAAGAGATCCATTGTCCTTAGCTTCCCCAGTGGAAAATATTGTCCATATATACCACTACATCTGGCCAATTTAAAAAAAAAAACATTCTCAGTGGGTATAAATCTCCCATCTTTGATAGCAAATTTATTTTTTTAAAAAAAATAACCAGATCTGATCACTAGATAGATCAGTTTCTTGAAATAAGGAGCAGCATCTATGTATTCTCCATACTTAACAATTTGGCCTGTGTATAGTAGATGCTCAAGGAGTATTTATTGAGTATTTTGGGTCAATACTAATGTATGACTGCACTGAAGGCAATTCCAAAAAAGGAATTTGAGTGTCATGGCAGCAGCACTGTAATAAGTATCTAGACTCCAAGGTGACTACTTTGAATAACTCACTCAAATGTGAAAATTTCAGTAGATTTGATTTCTAAACATAACAACCCCCAGTACTAATATCATCCCTGTGTGGCCATATTTCATATTCCCTTCCATACCATTAGAAATGCATGAGAAGGATTTAAAAGAAAAGACATTACTTGTTGAAGACAAGTAATGAACAGTCATGGAGTTAATCCAGCATGTACCTGGACCTGAGTTTGCTCTTGGAAATGTCACATTCCCAATGCACTGGAATAAATGGTTGATTTAGATTCAGAAGCCTTGTATGCAATTATCGATCAATATACTTTTATCAAGCTCCTACTATTTGCCAGGCATCATTTAAGCTTTGGAGATACTAAGGGGAAAAAAACATAATTATCCTTGTTCTCAATGAAATTAACTCCTAATAGTGGAAGCAACTATATAGGGCAGCTAGGTGGCACAGTGGGTAGAGCACTGGGTCTGGAGTCATGTTGACTCATCTCCATGAGTTCAAATTTGGCCTCAGACACTTATTAGCTGTGTGATCCTGGGCAAGTCACTTAAACCTGTTTGCTTCAGTTTCCTCACCTGTAAAATGAGCTGGATAAGTTAATAGTAAACTCCTACAATATCTTTGCCAAGAAAACCTCAAAAGGGGTCACAAAGAATTGGACATGACTGAAAAATGACCACAGAAGAAACACGCAAAACAGATCTAAGGCAGCCTCTTAGGAGAAGACATGAGCTATTGGGTGATCAGAAAAGGCCTCATGCAAAAGGAGGTCCTTGAAGTAACTCTTAAGAGCAACCATGGATTCCTAGAGGTGGAGGTGAGGAAAGAGAGCACTCAATGGGGAATAAATCAGTACAAAAGCAGAGAGAGGGGATTTGGAGTGATGTATAACAAACAGCAAGGTAGGGTATAATGGTTGGACCACAGAGAGCATCGAGACAAATAATGTTTAAGAAAACTAGAAAGGTAGGAAGAGGCCAGGATGTGAAGAGTCTTAAATGTCAAACAGTGGAAGAATTCCTATTTGTTCCTGGAGCTGATAGGGATGCAGTAGAGTTTATTGAATTGGGAGAGGGAGTGAGGAAAATCACTTGAGTATATGAAGAATGTATTGGCATGGAGAGAGTTTTGAGGCAGGGAGAGACCAAACAGGAAATTACTTTTCATTTGTGTATTTTTGGGCCCATTACTTAACCTCTCTGGACCTTAGTTTACATATCTATAAAATAAAGGAATGATACTAGATGACCTATCAGGGCCCCTGTAGCCCTGATAGATGTTCTCATGATGCCATGAATCTTCACATGAAATAATCAAGCAGAGCAAAGGCTGGATGACCACCTGTTGAGGATGTTGTATTGGCAATTTTCATCTTATTTGTTGAACTCAATGGCCTCTGAGGTCCTATCCAACTCAGAGATTCTGTATTTGCAAAAGCAAAGTATGGCTTCAGAGTGAAATAATCTAGTTCAGTACTAAATACTAGAATATAAAAATCACAAGAATCTCCATTCTAAACATATTAGCCCCTCACCCCAGATTCCATTTTTCGTCACTGTGCAAAGTCGATCTCGGGCATGGAACACAAGAGAGCTGACATTGATGGTGTAATGTGCTTCTCATTGTAAACACCCAGAAGACGTGAAGGAAGAACAATGTGAAGCAGGTGCACCAGTTGGAGATCATACAACTTCCCCAGATTGTAATCTCCATGAATGGCATGTTTTCCGTAGGTGCTGAAAGGGAGTTTTGGCGATGGAAGACTGATCAATCATTCTCAGCCTGCTATTGTTTCAGAGACAATCAGAATGACACAGGAGACCTTGAACATCACCAGCATTGTGTAGCCAGGACAGCCAGTTGTCAAAATCAGGTCCCCAGCTGTCACTGACAGACCCTGCCAGATTTGGGAAGAAGAGATAATAATCATTATATTCCTATATGTGCCCTTGCCCTCTTGTTACTAGTTATGAGCAGGAGATGTTTATCTCTTAAATGAAGAATGATTTGTTCAGATGCAGTGCCTTTCACATGAGTATTTTGACTGGGCTTTATAAGTAAAGATTGGGCTGAGTTTATGCCTGACTATGAATCTCTGCCAGAAATTTTTCTCATCTTCCCTGTGATGCTTGTATGTATGCTGCCATTTATTGATTGGAACTTCCACTCAGTTCCATTCCACAAACATTTATTAATCACCTACTATATGCAAAACCCAATGCTACAGACTGGTACTTTTCCGTTCTATATACCTGTGGGAATGGTAAAGAATCTTCTAAAATCTGGGAAGACATAAGTTTTTATCCCTATCTCTTTTACTCTATTAACACTTTAAAAATCTAAGTCTTTCTTTCTTTCTTTCTTTCTTTTCTTTCTTTCTTTCTTCTTTCTTTCTTTCTTTCTTTCTTTTTCTTTCTTTCTTTCTTACTTTCTTCTTTTTTTTCTTTCTTTTTCTTTCTTTCTTTCTTTCTTTCTTTTTCTTTCTTTCTTTCTTTCTTTCTTTTTCTTTCTTTCTTTCTTTCTTTCTTCTTTTTTCTTCCTTTCTTTCTTCCCTCCTTCCTTCTTCCTTCTCCTTCCTTCTTCCCTCCTTCTTCCTTCTCCTTCTTCTTCCTTCTTCTTCCTTCCTTCCTTCTCCTTCCTTCTTCCTTTCTTCCTTCCTTCCTCCTTCCTTCTTCCCTCTCTCCTTCCTTCCTTCCTTCCTTCCTTCTTCCTTCTTCTTCCTTCCTTCCTTCCTTCCTTCCTTCCTTCCTTCCTTCCTTCCTTCCTTCCATCTTCCTGTCTTACTGAGGCAAGAAGTACAATGGCTACTCAGGGTTTTTATTCCTACTATTAATAGGCCTGGGAATTTTGAACTGTTCCATTTAACCCCTCCTTAGGTAACCTGGCAGACCTCTGCTCCTGGAGACATCTTGTATTGATGCCAGACTTATTGTAGACCCCCAATTGGCCTAGCTCATTGCAGCTCAGAACTATAATTGAACTGAAGAGATCTACCAGCCTTACTTCCCCGGCTGCAGAAATTATAGGTATGCCCCACCATGCCCAGGTAGAATCATTTGAGATAAGTAGGAGGTAAGGTTATTTTATTACATTGATTGCTTTTGAGATTGGCTCAATTAGTCAATCAACCAGCATTTATTAAGTACCTACCATGTGCCAGGCATTATACTAGGCTCTGGGGATACAAAGATAAAAGTCTATAGAATTCCTGCCTTCAACTACATTATATTCATTTGAGACAGCCAATATCAATTAACATAAGTATATACTAAATGAGTATCAAATATACAAGGTAATTTTTATTAAGGGTTAGGGTGGGGGTATTATCATCTGGAGGGATCCCAAAAGACGACATGTGGAAGGTGGCAACTGAATAGAGCTCTGAAGGAAACTAGAGAGTTTAAGAGAAGAAGGTGAGGCTTACATTCCAGGCATGGACAATGCCAGTTCAAAGGCATGGTATTGTGTGTAAGGAATAACAAGGCCAGTTTGTCTAGATCAGAGTGCAAGAAAGGGAATTATGTATAAGGTTTAACAGGTAGGTCAGGGCCAGGTTGAGAAGGACATTACAAGCTAAACAGAGAATCTTATTTGATCTTTAAGCCAATAGGCGGGAAGCAATAAGGATAAAGTGAAGCTTACTGTCTTAAAAGCTATCTTTGCATTGGTGTCTTTCAGGCCTTTTCTGAGCATGTCCATGTTTCTTTCCTCATATCAATCGGAGTGTAAGGGGAATAGAAAGATTCAGAGCATAGAACTAGCCATGTTCACAAAAGCAATATTAAATCAGGTAACATTCATTTCCCAATCTGAAAAGAAACAATTCAGTTTTCCTCCTTTTAAGGTATAGAAAGGAGAGACAACATGGTGTAGTGGATCAGGATGAGTTGTGTTCAAGTCTTTCCTCTGATGCACAATGTTTGTGTTATGCCAGGCAAGATATTTAACTTCTCAGTTCCCTAAGCATCTCTAAGACTATAAATTTCGAAACAGTTGCTTACTTGCATCTGTATGAGATGTTCTCCCTGGGAGCTTTTTATAACCATGAAATTTCTGGTATTAAAAAAAAAAAGTAGGTACACAAATACTGGTTTAAATTCATTTCAATAAAACTTTATTAAATGCTTACTGTGTATGCAAGGTAAATTGTAGGTGCTGGGAATGCAAAAATAAAAAAAAATGAAACAGTCCTTTACCTTTAAGGCTATACTCCACTGAATAGATACAGATAAGTAAATATGTACTCAGTAACTGACAAAGTGAAAGAGCACTGAAAACAGGGAACATCAGGAAAATCCTCATGCAAGAGGCAATTGTTGGGCTGTGCTTTGAAGAAAGTTGGAAATCTAAGAGTCTGGGATAAGGACAAGTTACATTCAGAACATGGAGACAGCCAGTGCAGAGAAAGGTACAGCAGGGTCAGGAAATGGAATATAATATATTGGGAACTGGGAGCAGGCCAATTTGAGAATGAAGTCACATGTGAATTCATAATGTGTGTGCGTGTGCGTGTGCATGTGTGTGTGTGTGTGTGTGTGTGTGTGTGTGACGGAGAGAGAGAGACAGAAAGACAGACACACACACAGAGACATAGAGAGAGAGAGAGACAAGAGAGAGAGAGAGAGAGAGACACCGAGAGAGAAGACAGAAACAGAGGAAAAGAGAGAAAGAGGGAGGGATGGAGACAGAAAGAAGAAAAAAGAGGAGAGGAGGAAGAAAAAGAAAGGAAGAGAGAAAGCGAAGAAGAGAAGATACAGAGGAGAGATGGAAGGAAAGGAGGGAGGCAGAAGGAAGGAGTGGAAAGAAAAAGCAGAGAGAGAAAGAGAGAGAGAGAGGAGAGAGAGAGAGAGAGAGAGAGAGAGACAGACAGACAGACAGACAGACAGACAGACACCGAGAGAGAGAGAGAGAGAGAGAGAGAGAGAGGAGATGGAGAGTGAGTTGAGATTATAGTTGAATGGGCAGGGAATATTTTGAAGGGCTTTAAATTTCAAACTGGTAATTTTGTATTTCTATTGGGAATAGGCAACTACTGAAAAGCAGGAGAGTGCCAGGGTCAGATATGAATCTGATGAATATCAGTTTAAACTCTGTGTGGTTCATGGATTAGAAAGGTGAAAGATTGGCAGCAGAAAGACAAATTTGGAAGCTATTGCCATAATCCAGGTAAGAGGTAATCAGAGTCTGAACTGTGGATCCTGAGACTGTCTTGAAAAACATTGGTTGAATTCAATGAAAATAACCAGCTAAACAGTTCCTTGGTTATTTGAGGGAATTATATCCTTCTGTCTGTGTACATGGTCATTGTCTTGTATTCGAGCACTATTTATTCATCCAAGGGAAAAAAATAGCATGTTTAAAATAGCATACAATGTATGCCAAGTTAGAATCACTTCTCGTTTGAATGATGATATTTTCTCACAAAATCATACCTTTACAAAGCTCCCCCCTCCTCCATTTATAGGAACCAGAGTTATAACTAGGACCAGGCAATATGGACTTTTCTCCAGAATGGCATTTTTTTTAGAGGTCTCCAATAGCACTTATAGCCCTTCAGCAGCAAGGAAAAAACTGAATTAGCACCTAGTTAGCAAAAATAACTAGATAAAATGAAAAGCTGGTATATCCAGCTTTTGAGATGCTGTATCCAGGGGCTATATCCCTTACAGTCTCTCTACATTTGTACTTCATGTCTCTCAGGGCTCGAATTCACTGTCTTCTTCAAAACTCAACTCAAGTGTTAACCTATATATAAAGCTTTTCTTGACCTTCCCATATACTAGTACCTTCCCCTGGCCTACATCACCTTATGGTTTTTTTTTAATCCATTTTATATACCTATTTATCTTCATGCTGTCTTCCCCAAAATATGTAAGTTTGTTGAGGACAGGGACTGTTTCATTTCTATCTTTGTATACCCAGCACCTAGGACAGTGCTTAGAACACAGGACACACTTAATAAATAGTTGCTGATTGAATGATTGATCCCAGGAGAGATCTTTCCTAGCTTAGAACTCATGCATTGCCCATCTCCCTATCCAAATTGCCCCACAACCTCTTTTGCATTTAAGGGTGCCACTTTCCCAGAAACATATTTTCTATGATTTGCACCAAATGTAAAAATTGTTAATTACTACTCTGATGGGCACTATATAAATATGAATATACATATGTACACAAATATTGGAGGAAATTAAGGAAAGCCTTTCTGTATCTATGGATATTGAGAAGTCTTTAATGTTCTTTTGTTTAAAAGGCGAACAAATCTTCCTTTATCCTCTTATTAGTCTAATAAAAAAAAAAAACAAGGTTGCTTCCCTCTTGCCTGCACTCCCAGCACTCCTGTCCCCTTCTCTTCTCTTGAATGGCAATGCCATTAAAAAAAAAAAAACAACTTTCAAGTAGTTTTTAAAAAATCAACAGAATGGATTTTTTAATGCCTCTTCATCAATAATAAGGTCCATCATTGAAAATGTTCTGAGAAAGCATAAAATATTGTCAGCATTGGACTGCATGGTCCTGGAATGGCTAATTGCTTGACAGAAACCACAGACATTATATCATGGATACTTAATCCTTAGGATGAAAGTTAATAAAAGTACATTGGGTGAATGGCCATCATCATGCGTTGAATTCCATCCAGGCAAAGGAAAGGAGCTGGAAACATTTGTGTATGCACATTTAAAACACACACACACACACACACACACACACACACACACAACACACACACACATGAGAGGGTCAAAGGTCAACAGGAAAAAAAGCTGTTTAGCAGCCCAGCCAAATTTACCTTATAAATTTTTAAATCATTCCTGATGCATTTCCATCTCTGATAGACTTGTGGTATGAAGTGTAAGTCATTGTATACACTAATTGCAATAAGCAAAAGTGGTATTTAATGCACTGGCCGCTCTCCCTCACAAAGTCCTGGAGCTCTAATTAGTGTTTGTAAGTGATGTGACAGCAGTTTATAGAGCACCAAAATAGTCCCTAATTTGTCAAGTGGCTCTGAAGCTTATGGCAGCTTTCTGATCATCTCCCTTGCCGCAGGACCTGAGAGCACCTTCAAAAAGCTTTCTCTCATTGATCTTGAGTCAGAGGCTGACTGAAAAGCAGACAGCTTTGCCAGAAAGAAGATAGATAGGTGCTGCCCCAGCATGAAAAATGCCTCCTGCTTAATGAAAAGGGAACCTGCTTATAACTCATATGTGTGGGTGTACAAACATAGCCACACTGGGGGGCTTCCATGGAGAGGTGGGGCCCCAGGAATTAAGGAGTCTTGGCTTTCAGTGTTTTATCATGCTGGTCCCTGACATCCAGCAGCCATTAATATTAGGAATGCAGTAAGCAGGCTGTTTGTGGGTTCCAACATCATCTCTGTCCTTTGTCTGACTGAAGTAGCTTTCCCAATGCAATGTTTGGCCACCCAGCACTTTGGAGAATTCCAAAGGAGCCAATCAGGATGTACCATGTAAACAGCAAGACATGGTGCAGTGATGAAAGGAGACAAGGGAAGAGAGCACATGAGCTTTGAACTCGTCAGAAGAAAGGAGAGCCCAGAAAGCCAGGTCTGGTCATGGTTGTTATGACAACAGCATATCCTTGCCCCAATCCCTCATATGCAAAAAAAAGAAAACATGATGCTGAGGCCTCTGATCATATTAAATTTGAATAGCCAAAAAATGGTAAAGGGATGTCTGTTCCTGTTCACTTGTCTGCTATTATTCTGCTTGGTCCTCTGATGGAGTAATAATCCAATGTTCCCAAATAATATGATAAAGACTTTGGCTCAAATAGCATGAGCTAGTGGAGAAGGGAGTCAACCTTAGAGTCATGAGAACTGTCATCCAATATTTGCAGTTAGCCCAAACAAGTCATTCACTAAAATGCATAGTAAGAGAAGTAGGTATTAAGCTTTCCCCCCCGTAAATATAGGGGATGCTCTTCCACAATACACATAGCATCTATGGAAAGACTGGGCACAAATTTGGAACGGTGGTAATGAGGTGCACGTGTAGGGAACATACCTTTGGGACTACAGTGTTTTTCTTTTTTTCTTTATGGAATCCTCGAACTGCTTTCCCATGGGCACAGTCTCTTGTATTGGTTGTTCAACAGTACTCCCAAGTTTTCTAGTTCTCCCTTGAAGTCACGGTCTACTCTTTTCTCTCTTGCCAGAAATCAAACACCTTAAAACTGTTTCCTTCCTCAAGTCCCTACCTCTCTGTATCTATGTCTGATTGGAGAATGTATATATAAACTCCCTGCTTGGACTCACTTAAACTGGTTAACTACTAAACTGCAAAACTCTCAAGCTGATAAATATGGTACATCCTGCCAGGACAGTAGCTTGGCGGCTAAATGCCACACAAACTCCGCTTCCTACCCTGCTGCCTTCTGGCATAGGTACAGGGGCAAAAATTCACAGACTCTTTTAAGCCTGGATTGGCTCAAACTAATGAACTGCTGCCAAATGAAGACTGTACGAACTGACCCAAAAGGATGGAAGGCTTAGCTATTTGAAGGCCTCCAGGACTATGGCCAGTTTTCAACCAACCAATCCCAACCTTGCCTTACAATTCAACGTGAGAAAAGTCTTCCCACTTAGTAAGGGGACACAGAACAGCGAGGCATTTTCACAGTTGACTTAACATCTCATTAACATATTAACACTTAATTGCCTCTGTCATCATCCTTTAATTTTTGTGATTGCTAGTGGGGGACAGGGGAACCTGGAGTCAGGAAAACGTGAGTTCAAATCCAACCTCAGCAACTTACTAGCTGTGTGTCCTTGGGCAAGTCGTGCCCATGATCTATTTGCCTCAGTTTTTTCAGTTGCAATGTGGGGATAAGAATAGTTCCTACCACCGCTACTAGGTCTGTAACCCAAAGAGATCATAAAAAAAGGGGAAAGGACCCACATGTACAAAAATATTTATAACAGCTCTTTTTGTAGTAGCAAAGAATGGGAGATTGAGGGGATGCCCATAAATTGGGAAATGGCTGAACAAGTTGTGGTATATGAATGTAATGGAATATTATTGTGTTATAAGAAATGACGAGCAGGCAGGCTTCAGAAAAACCTGGAAAGACTTACATGAATTGATGCTGAGTGAAGTGAGCAGAACCAGGAGAACATCATACACAGAAACAGCAGCATTGTTCAACTATTAAGTTTGATAGATTTAGATGTTCTCAGCAACATAATGATCTAAGAAAGTCACAAAAGACTCATGATGAAAAATGCTAGATCCAGATAAAGAACTATGGAGTCTGAATGCAGATCGAAGCATACTTTTTTCTCTTTTGCTGTTGTTGTTTTTCTTTCCCATGGTCTGTCCTTTTTGTTCTGATTCTTCTTTCACAACATGACTAATGTGGAAATATGTTTAATATGATTGTACCTGCATAGCCTATATCAGATTGCATGCTGTCTTGGGGAGAGTGATGGGAGGAAGGGAGGGAAGAAAAAAATTTGGAACTCAAAATCTTATAAAAGTGAATGTTGAAAACTATCTTTACGTGTAATTGAAAAAAATAAAATCCTAGCTATTTGAAGGCCTGCAGGACTATGGCCAATTTTCAGCCAACCAATCCCAACCTTGCCTTACAATTCAATATGAAAAAGTGTTCCCACTTAGTAAGAGGACGCAGAATAGTTCCTACCTCCCAGAATTGTGAGAATCAAATAAGATATTTTTAAATTACTTAGCACAGCACAGAAAGTGTGTGTATATGTATGTGTGTGTATAGAATATATATATATATATATATATATATATACTATATATTATTATTATCAGAAAATCAAAGCCCAACTATCTCCCTACATAAGCATATAGTGAATATATACAAAATGGAAATAAAAGAGTTTGGTAGTTTGGAGAGGGCAGTCACTAGCAGCTGAAATGATCAGGATGGCCTCATGATCTGAGTCTTAAAGGTTATCAGGTCTTCCAGTAGTTAGTACAAAGACACAGAAAAAGTAGGTGAAATTTCAGTTGTGTAAGTATGAAGGCCAATATGGCTGATCCTAAGAGTACACGTAGGAAGAAATGTATAAAAGACTATTAAAGTAAGATTGATTAGAAAGTAGTTTAAAATGCCAAATAGAGATGTTTATATTTGATTCTAGAGGTAATAGGGAACCATTGGATTTTAATACGTAAATTAGGGGGAGGAAGAAAGGGAGGGAGGAAGGAAATGAGCATTTTTAAACACCTATTATATATCAGGCATTGTGATAAGCAGTTTACAAATATTATTTCATTTGATACTCTCAACAACCCTGGGAGGTAAGAGCTAGTATTATCCCCATTTTAAAATCAGAGAAACTGAATCAGGTAGAGGTTGAGTGATTTGCCCAAGATCATACAGGTAATTAAGTGTCTGAGGCTGGATTTGAATTCCGGTCTTCTGTATTCCAGACCCAGTGCCCTATGCGCTGCATCAGAAGGTTTACCTGTGGATTTAGAGTCTGGAAGATATGGATTCAAATCCTACTAACTAACTTTGTGACTCTAGGTAAATCACCCTCATTGAACCTCAGTTTCCTTATCTGTAAAATCAAAATAATAGCACGTAGCTCACTAGGCTGTTGTTGGGATGAAATGGAATAATTTGTGTAAAGCATTTTGCACTCTATAAAGTACTATATAAATGCAATATAAATGGACACACATATATACACACATGATAAATGTGTGTGCATATATGCATACATGAATACCTACTTTCTTACATGACCAAAGAGGCAGGTAAATGCAATAAAAGAGTAATGATCTAGAACTTGAAGAAGACTTTGGTTCAAAACCTGCATTTGACATTTTTAAGCTGTGTGACTATGCAGATGGCATGAGATCTCTCTGAATCTTAATTTTTTCATCTGTGGAATGGGCATAACAATGCTTCTAATGCCTACCTCACAAGATTGTTATAAGGCCCAAGTGAGAAAATGTGTTAATAGGCTGTGTAAACTTAGAAGCTCTGTATAAAAGCCAGGTCTTCTTCAGCTACTCTATGTACAATATGAATGCTTCTTCAAAAAAGCTATGTGAAAGTATTCCCTTCACAGGTGCAGGTCACAGCTCCTTGGCTGGTAACCCTCAGAGGTCTCTGTGAACAAAAATTCATTATCCTACAGCCCACCTGGTGAATAGCCTCTCAAAATTTTGGTAGGCTGGTCCTTGATAGCAGACACATATTGCCAGGCAGATACTTGGAAGTCTTTCCAGCTGGGTAACTCCTGCTAGAGTTTGAGTTCGAGCTCCACTGGCATAGGCTTCAGGAAGCCCCAATCTGACTGAACATAAATGAAGAGTCTTCAAATATGCAAGTGTATTCATAGGGCCTGGCACGTAGTAGGTGCATAACAATGCTTTGTAAATGCTTGTTGATTGATCAGCAGCCTCACTCTCCTCTGGAGCCATCTGAGGCAATGGCAAGACACAGATCAGGACCACTGCAGATGGTTCCAGGTGCAGGGGGAGACCTTGTCTTTTTTTAAGCTAAGGTCTTTCCCAGGTCTCAGTTTGTCTGGAGCAACACCAATTCAGTGATTAAGGCTAGGTAAGAAATAAGGCAAAAGATGGCCTCTTTTACCTTCTCAAAAAAAGGAAAATCAATCTGGGAGGGGAAGACCCTCAGGGTTTCTGGCCAGAACAGAAACACAGCAAATAAATATCTAACATAGGATTTGAACTCATGTTTTCCTGACTCCAAGTCCAGTACTTTATCTTCTTATACTAATGAGATAATTACACTCATACATTTTTGATAGGATTTTAAAAGGCCTTTTTCACTTTCCCCTTACCTCCCCTACTCACACAACTAGTGCCTTCCTGCTAGGATTACCTCCAGTTTCCAATGTTTGCATCCTATGTGTACAAGTTTTTTTTTTAAAACCATTTATCTCTTCAAATAGAGTGTGAACTTGAGGGTAAAGCTATGTTTTTGCTTTTCTTTATACCCCCAGTGACAAGCACATAGTAAATACTTTATTATAAATGCTTGTTTAAGATTTTTTAAATCAATTTAGAATTATTCTAGAAGTGTCTGAAACATCTATACCCTTTAATATATTCTGGGCATGTTTCCTGAGGAAGTCAGAGACAGAAACAAAGGTCCAAAAATACCAGAAATATTCAAAACAGTTTTCTTTATGCCAGCAAAGCATTAAAAATAAGGTGTGTGTGAATGACATAAAAAAGGGAAAAGGACCTATTTGTACAAAAATATTTATAGCAGCTCTTTTTGTGGTGGCTAAGAATTGGAAATTGAAGGGATGCCCATCAGTTTGGGAATGGCTAAACAAGCTGTGGTGTATGATTGTGATGGAATATTGTTGTGCTATAAAAAATGGCAAAGATAATTATTTCAGAAAAACCTGGACTTACATGAACTGATGCAAAGTTAAGTGAGCAGAACCAGGAGAACTTTGTACATAGTAGCACTGATACTGTACAATAAAAAATTGTGAATGACTTAGCTATTTTCACTAAGATAATTATACAAGACAATTCCAAAAAACTAATAATGAATTATACTATCCACCTCCAGAGATGGAACTGATATTGTCTGAGTACCTACTGAAGCATGCTAATTTTCACTTTTTTCCTTCATTTTGTTTTATTCGTCTTCTTGTAAAAAATGACTAATATGGAAATGTTTTACATGATTGCACATGTATAATCTACATCGGCTTACCATCTCAGGGAGATGGGAGGGGCAAGGAGAGATAGAATTTGAAATTCAAAACTTTATTTTTTCCACTTAATAGTATTTTTTTCCAATTGCATTTCAAGATAGTTTTCAACATTCACTTTCATAAGATTATGAGTTCTAAAATTTTTTCTCCCTTCTTCCCTTCACTCCTCCCTCCCCAAAACGGCAAGCAATCTGATGCAAGCTATACAAGTACAATCATATTAAACATATTTCCACATTAGTCATCTTGTAAAAGAATCAGAACAAAAGAGGAAAACCACGAGAAAGGAAAAAGAGAAAATAGTATGTTTCAATCTGCATTCAGGCTCCATAGTTCTTTTTCTGGATGTGGATAGCATTTTCCATCACGAGTCTTTTTAAATTGTCTTGATCATCATGTTGCTGAGAAGAGCTAAGTATATCAAAGGTGGTCATTGCACAATGTTGCTGTTGCTGTGTTACAACATTCTTTTGTTTTGCTCACTTAACTCAGCATCAGTTCATGTAAGTCTTTTCAGGTTTTTCTGAAATCTTCTTGCTCATCATTTCTTATAGCACAATGACATTCCATTATAGTTGTATACCACAACTTGGAACTCAAAGCTTTAAAAAAAATCCAAATGGTAAAAAAAATGTTTCATATGTAATTGTAGAAAAAAAATAAAATATTATTAAAAAATGGGTGTGTATGCATTGAGGAATGGGCAAATAAAATTATGGTATATGAATATAATGGAATATTACTGTACACAAAGGAATGACATGAAAAATTCAGAGAAACATGAGAAGATTTGTATTAATTGATACTCAGTGAAATAATCTTATCAAGAGAATAATATACATAATGACTACAACAATGTAAATGTAAAGATCTCTAACAGGAAGCCAGACTCTAAGGAAATGAAGTCAGTGAAGCTCTTAAAGAAAAGATAATGAAGCATATGCATGCATTCTTCCCCTCACCTGTTACAAAGGAACAGAATACTACAACAGAATGTTATGTACATTTTCATTTGTAGTTGCTGTGTTGACTGTGCTTAATTATTATTTGTTTTTGTTTTTACAATCCAATACACATTCATTAGGCACTTACTATATTTCAAGCATTGTACTTAGTACTGGGGTTACAATTAACAAAAAGAAAGACAGACCCTGTCCTCAAAGAGCTTAAAATCTAGAGGGAGACAATATATAAAAGCAGGCACAAAATGGGGAGGAGAAAGGAAGGGAACATCAGGGTAAATGGTGCAGGAACATGTTGTTCTGTGGAGTTGAAAGGAGGCGGAGCAACAAAAAGGAAGTGGGGTGAGTAGCTGAGAGAGTCCAGTTTTTGCGCTCAATGAAGGAAGGCATCTGGAGGTATATAATACTCTAGTCAGATACAAAAGAGAGGGTAAGGGAGGGAGAGAGAAAAAGAGAAAAGGAAGGAAGGAAGCATGCTAGGCTCAAATTGAGAGAAGTGGGAGGGTAGAGTGGCTAATCCTGAAATATCCTTCTAGCCCCTCACCTAATAAGATGGGCACACTTGGCTGAGAATCCAGAAAATACTTCTGGCCTCCCTCACCTGCTTTTAAAAGGTGATGTTGATATACATTAGGAGTAGGTTGGGGCTCCCTTTGGCCAAGATTGGATGATCTAATGCTGTGGCTTGTGACTGGCATCAATGAGTCTAATCAATCATGTAAAAAGCATTTATTAAGTGACTTGTGTGTTTCAGATACTGCTAAATAGTGGGAGATACAAAGGCAAATGCAAAACACTGTCCTCAGGAAGTTTATATTCTAACTGCGGAGACAGATGTCATGTGCATATGCAACTATATACAGAATATATACAATATAAATAAAAGGCAGTTTTGGGACAGGAGACATTGGCAAATATGGGATCATCTCTTTGGTTTATAAGTTGTTTAGTGTTTATGATCAGAAAGTCATCCATTAAGATTATTGTGTTCATATATCATTTAAGGAATCTTTAATTATTTTAATGTATGGAAAAATCCAAACTATGATTTATTTTGAAAGAAAAAAATGTTGTATGTTTTGATCTTCTTTGTCACCAAAGTAAGATTCTATGGTCTGGCTCTTTGCGCTGCTTGTTCATGATCCCAATTACTTGAGTTATAAACTCTTTGTTAAGGTAGGAGTCTGCTTTCAGTGTGGAGAAGGTACTGTCCCAAGCTTCACGGGTTTTGTGCAGATGTTTTCAGAGATACTTCTAGGGACCTGTAAATTTTCAGTTCTTCCAAGGTGCTATGATCAAGGGTGAGGAGCTTCTTCCTTTCCTGGTCTATACTCTAGTCTATGAGTGACCACAAGCAATTTTTTTTTCTGTCTTGGAACTGTATGAGTGACCACAAGCAATTTTTTTTTCTGTCTTGGAACTGTGAGGAGGATGTTCTCTTTACTGCCACTGTAAGCTCCACATGCCAGTGCTCCTCCTCACCCCAGGACCACCACCCCGAACTCTGACCCAGATCTAGGCACAGGCAAAACAAGAGAATCCTGCACTAGCAGAGAGATCCCTACAATCCCCCTCTAATCATCCATTCAAAGAAGACAACAAAATCAAAGCTCCTACATTCAAAGCCTCCAAGAAAAACATGAATTGGAAGAGCTCAAAAAGAATTTTGAGAAGCAAGTGAAAGAAGTAGAGGAAAAACTGAGAGTGATACAAGAAAATCATGAAAAACAAGCCAACAGCTTGCTAAAGGAGACACCCAAAAATACTGAAGAAAATAGCACCTTAAAAAACAGCCTAACCCAAATGGCAAAAGAGGTCCAAAAAGCCAATGAGAAGAAAAATGCCCTAAAAAGCAAAATTGGCCAAATGGAAAAGGAAGTCCAAAAGCTTACTGAAGAAAATACTTTCTTAAAAATTAGAATGGAGCAATTGGAGGCTAGTGACTTTATGAGAAATCAAGACACTAAAACAAGTCCAAAAGAATGAAAAAATAGAAAGCAATGTTAAATATCTCATTGGAAAAACAACTGAACTGGAAAATAGATCCAGGAGAGAGAATTTAAAGATTATTGGACTATCTGAGAGCCATGATCAAGAACTGAGCCTAGACATCATCGTTCAAGAAATTATCAAGGAAAACTGCCCTGATATTTTAGAACCAGAGGGCAAAATAGAAATGGAAAGAATCCACTGATCACCTCCTGAAAGAGATCCCCAAAGGAAAACTCCTAGGAATATTGTAGCCAAATTCCAGAGTTCCCAGGTCAAGAAGAAAATATTGCAAGTAGCCAGAAAGAAACAATTCAAGTATTGTGGAAACACAATCAGGATAACACAAGATTTAGCAGCTTCTACATTAAGAGACCAGAGGGCATAGAATATAATATTCCAGGGCAAAGGAGATAGGATTACAACCAAGAATCACCTACCCAGCAAAACTGAGTATAATCCTTCAGGGGAAAAAATGGTCATTCAGTGAAATAGGGGACTTTCAAGCATTCTTGATGAAAAGATCAGAGCTGAATAGAAAATTTGACTTTCAAATACAACACTAAGTGAACATGAAGAGGTAAACAGGAAAGAGAAATCATGAGACTTATTAAGATTGAACTGTTTACATTCCTAGATGGAAAGATGATATTTGTAACTCATGAGACCTTTGTCAGTATTAGGGAAATTAGAGAGGAAAATTATATGTATGTACATGGGGGGGGCACAGGGAGAGTTGAAGATGAAGGGGTGATATCTGGAGAATAACATTAAGGTGTGAGAAAGGATAATACTAGGAGAAGGGGAAGGGAAGGGTAGAAGGGGGTAAATTATCTCACATGAAACAGACAAGAAAAGGCTTATACAGTGGAGGGAAAATGGAGGGAGGTGAGAGGAAATGCATGAACCTTATTTTCATAGGATTTGGCTTAAGGAGGGAATAACATACATACTCAATCAGGTATGGAAATCTATCTTACCCTACAGGAAAATAGCAGGGGAAGGGGACAAGAGAGCAGGGAGATGTTAGAGGGGAAGGCAGATTGGGGGAAGGGGTAATCAGAAGCAAACACTTCTGAGGAGGGACAGGGTCAAAAAAGAGAATAGAATAAATGGGGGGTGGGATAGGGTGAAGGGAAATATACTTAGTTTTTCACAACATGACTACTATGGAAGTGTTTGACATGACTACACACTTATAATCTGTATCAAGTTGATTGCCTTTTCAATAAGGGTGGGTGGAGAGGGAGGAAGGGAGAAAATTTGGAACCCAAAGTTTTAAAAACACATGTTTAAAAAAATGTTTTCACATACAACTGGGAAATAAGAAATACAGGAAATGGTGTATAGAAATCTATCCTGCCCTACAGGAAAATAGAAGGGAAAGGGGAGAAGAGAAGGAAGGGAGAGATAGAAGAGAAGGCAGATTAGAGGAAGGGGTATATAGAATGCATGCCATCTTGGGGTGGGGGGGGAATGAGATGGGGAGAAAATTTGGAACTCAAAATCTTGTGGAAGGTAAATGTTGAAAACGAAAAATAAATAAATGAATTTTTAAAAAATATCTATAAAATCAATCATTTAGTACCTTTAAATTGTGTCAGCTATAGCCTAGATCTTCTCTGTATATATATTTAGACTAGTCCAGCTACTCTTCCTATTTTTGTTTCCTTTAATACCATTTTTGGTCCTCATGTAATACACTGGGGACTGTGATACTAATGTCTAAATGTAATTACTGTAACAATATTAATGGAAAAAAGTTTATCATATCTATCTATCTATCTATCTATCTATCTATCTATATATATATATATATATATATATTCTATTTTTTCATCTAGTTTTTTTCCTGCCTTATGATTTCATCTTCAAAGACCCCTAGGATGACTTTGCTTTATTGGATCTCTTACCAAGCTTTCTATATACTTGACTTTTCTTTTACTATTTCTCGTTGTCTTGTGAGGCAACTAGAATTTCTTATAAAATTCCACCATCCTTCTCTGTAAGTTTTTTAAATGAATTTATATTATAAATCAATATTGTCTTGGGCTATTATGTTTCTCTATTTGACAAGTATATTAGATAAAGAAACTACTCAATTCCTCTGGTCCTGTCATGACCTTTGATTTATATAAACTAAACTTCCCAAATTGTTGTATTCTGTTTCAATGTCTGTTTTTTAATCCAGGTTATGTTTTTAAGGGTCAACAACTTATTAAAATAAATTATTATAAAAATGCTTCAATAAGGGGAAAGGAAGGGGAAGTGAATAACCATTTATATAGTACCTATCATATGCTAGGTATAGTCATATGTGCTTTAAAACAGAGATGGTTCATACTTTTGGGATATCTTTTTTGCCATATGAAACTATTATTCAATTGTTCAATTATTAGCTTCCCACCTGCAGCAACATTTCTTAACTATGGAATTTAATCACAAAATCACAAAAATTTTAATGTTACAAGAATCTTTAGGGTTCATCTAATCCAACCCTGCCCATTTTGCAGATGAAGAAACCAAAGACTTTGAGAAATTAAATTATTTGTCTAAGGTCACACAATTAGTGAGCAATACAGCCAGAATGAGGACCCCTCATTTCCAAGAGAATTGTCTTTTCATTACCCCTTTCTGCCTTGGTTGAAAATCAACTTTGTGCAAACTGTCAGAAATGTATCCCTCTATGTATATTGATTTGTCTTTTGTAATTCCATTATGTTTCCTATACAAAGCAATATGGAGACAACTTTATGCTATCTTGGGCATTGACTGACCTTTCATATGCTACAAATGTGAACCGTGTATCTCATTCAATTCTCTGTTCATTTACTATGTGCAAGGCTCTGGGAAACCATTGCTTTTAATAGCTAAAGAAACTAACCATGGATGTTTATGATTTTTTTTTAGACTAAAAGCAGAGAACTATCCAAAACTTGAATCCTCAAGCCATTTAATTTGGGCTTAAAAAACCACAAAATGAATTCCACACATTTAATTTATATGCATCAGGAGTGGTTATGTAAAGTCAGAGTATCTCTTTGTTTTATTTTCTTGAGAATTCAAGGCCAGAGTATGTTGGTGCCTTTCACAATCTACCTACTTGGCCTAGTGGCTTTGAGTGGAAGTTTATTACGCTATCACCAACGTATTTATGGTCACTTTTAGCCATTGCAGGCTATAAACATAGCTTTCCCTTGACCCAGTCGGTTAATTTTAAAGTGCCTTGGGCCAAAACTCACTGTGGGAGACAAGCTTTTGGAGTCACTAGGTAAAGACTTGGTTTATGTCTCTTTTGTCTAGTGAGATTCCACTTCATAAACAATAAACATGGCTCACTTTTCTAAAAGAGTAGCTCTTGCTAAGACCTGATTTTGGAAGATTTTGACTTTTCAGTAAAGAAGAAATAGAAGACAACCAATTCAGTTGGATGGAATGGGGTGGGGTGGGGGTGGGTGGGAGGAAGAGGAAAGGTTTAGGGGTCGAAGCATCTTGCTATTTATGCATTGTAATTTCATAAGAGCTCTTGAAAATGGGACGTATTTGGGGGTGGCCATGTCAGCATTCTGGGTTTAGAAAGAAATAGAGTACGAGTGTCTTGGAAGCCATTCCCAGTTGGCAACTGTTTCCTTCTAAACAGCTTCCTACTGTATTTTAACAGCACCATTTTTTTCTATCATTATGTACAACCCCTTGGCCAAATATATTTGTTTATTGGTTATTTTCCTAGTTTCTCCCAGCAGCTTTTGTTGTATGAACATTCATTCTGTTTCATTCTAGGCCCCTCTGTCTCTTGATGGTAACAACTTCTTTGGGTGGAAGCTCCAGTTCTGCCATCTTGAGGCGAGCTAGAAGGACGTCTGGATGTGGTGCCCCTTCTTCCTCTGAGTCGAAGACAAGAGGCCTAAACCTGCTTCAACATAGATAGCTGCGCAGGCTGGCAGAGGATCAGATGTAGAGGCCAGTTTGGCTGCAAGAAACAAATTGACAGGTAATCTTCTCTATAGAAGCATTGCAACATCTCTTTCCCCTCTCCCCCAAATCCCCTGGAAGGTGCCTACACAGTCATAAAGGGATACACACACACACACACACACACACACACAGATACATTCTCAAACATGAATTGAAGGCCCTAGCAAGACTTTTCTTGTGCCTATATACATACTGACTCACTCTTCTACTCTCAGGCCTTAGGCAAAAGGAGCAACATTTAAAGACATAACCAGTCCTAGATTTCAGCAAGCAGCCAGCTTTTAACATTTTAAAACTGAGCAATGAGACTCCACCATGGCAGATTGAGGACGTGGTTATACGGGCTGGTGGTATGCCTTGGCTGCATAATGAGACATGAGGTGAAGCCTACCCTTTCTAGTGTACCCAAGAACCGTCAATCATCCATTAATCCCTAGAGTCCCATTTTAAGGACAATTGGAACACTTTAAAATATATCTAAAAACAGGTTGTTTGAAATACAATCGCTGACAGGAATGGGTGAATTTGGCAGTGCTTTTGACTTGGCATGGTTCTAAACAATTTAAAAAATGGTTTTGGTTTGGCAAAACTTTTCCCTTAATTTTTCAAAACTATATTCATTTAAAAGCAGATTTGATCAGATTTTTTTTTCAGATTCATTTTCACAAAATGCATGGATTTCTCTTTGGTTTAAATGTATGTTGATTTCTTTCCTTAAAGTCACTTTTGCCACCAGATAAATGGAAACTCAAATTTAAAAAGTGGTAGTTTCTCTAAAGTCCAGAGACTGTGTGAGTGGAATGATTGAAGAGGCCTTAGATCAGGGGTGGGGAACCTGCAGCCTCGAGGTCACATGTGCCTTTCTAAGTTCTTGGGTGCAGCCTTTTGACTGAGTCCAAGTTTTACAGAACAAATCCTTTTATTAAGGGGATTTGTTCTGTGAAGTTTGGATTTAGTCAAAGGGCCACACTTCAGGACCTAGAGGCTCACATGTGGCCTTGGGGCTGCAGGTTCCCCACTCTTGCCTTAGATTACATCTTACTTGTGAATGGGGAGGGGGGAAGGCCAGAAGCTTCCAGCCACTTTGCTCCAGTGCCATTTTTAGAAATCACATGGATTTTAAAAATCAGTTCATGGTGTATGTGTGTGTGTGTGTGTGTGTGTGTGTGTGTATTTTAATTAAAAGTATAATGTTAAATTGGCACTGCTTCTAGTAAAGTGCTGCTAAATTCAGCTGCACAAATGTGATTCAGAGGGAAAAAATGCCAATTTCCAAACAGAAGTTACTGTTCACGGACACACCACATTCCTGTTTGATTTTTTTTTAAATCCATATCCCAAACATCTTAATTTAGTTTTCAGGGAAAAATAAAAAGCAAAGTTAACTTAAAAGTGGGTCAATGTTTCTAGTTTATTCCTTTTCTGAAATAAGATGGCCATAGGAGAAATGTTATTAAAACCCAGGATGGACAAATTTGAGAGAAACTAAACTAACTTTAAAAAACCCTGGAAGATCTGAAATACAGAACAAGTATGGTTAAGAAAATTATTTATTCCAGAAAAAAATACTTTTTTCCCCAAATATGTATGCATGGGAATATATGTATATATTTGTTAATATATATGTATATATGTAACATATAGTAAGATTAATAGATCCAAGACTGGCCTTGGGCTCAGGAACCTCTGTATTTCTAACCTGCTTCTGCTATAAGCCAGACCCTGAGAATTTCATTCAAACTCTCAGTGTTCCAAGGCAACTTTCTAAGACTATAATTTAAGAGTAGCTTTCCAGTTTACATGTAAGAAAATTTCTATACTAAGAATTCTCTATACTTATGAATTCAGAAATCCCACCTAATACACACAGACACACACACATGCACACCCCCGGTTTACACGACTTTTAAAGCAATTCTACTGTTTGTAACAGCCACAAATCACATGGAAGAATAAGAGGACATATCTGCTAGGAAACTGTTAGCCAGTCTGCTTATAGTGATGGATACTGGTCCTCCCCAACAGACTTCCTTTCTTTTTAAAACCTTTGCCCTCAATGATCTGTACCACAGCAATTCTGCATGACTTTTACCCCTTCTAGTGACAAGCCCTCCACCCCCTAGAACTAATGCATGCAAAACATATTACAAGCATGTAGATGCAAAAAAAAAAAAAAGACTTCTAGGGTTTGCCACACTGAAATCACTGCTATTGGATTATAATGGCTTTGTCTCAGTTCCAATTTTTGTATTAGTAACATGAAGGTTGAATGAGGACAACTATGATGATGAAAGGCCTCGAGATTTTGCCACATGAGGATCAGTGGCTGGGACTGGAGATGTTTAGCCTGTAAGAAGAGAAGACTTAGAAGGCACATGGTGGTCTTCAAGTATTTGAAGGACTTGTATGGAAGAAGGATTGGACTTGTTCTACTTGGCCCCAGAGTTAATAAGAGGGATCAGTGAATAGAAGTTGCAAATGGGTAACACCACCATAATCCTTAGAGTAATCCTAAAGAAAAACGGGTTTTCTTTTTGCTTTCCTTCGATGTAGATCTTCAAGCAAAGTCTGTATGAGTGCTTGTTAAGTATAATTCAGAGGGACTTCTTGGGGGAATACAGATTGGACTTGATGACCAGTGAAGTGTCTTCTAACTTTGAAATTCTGAATATAATCTCTTCTAAATATAAAAATCATGAATTTATGGATAATCATACAGTTAGTTACAGCAGACTGAATAATAAAATCATGCATCTAGAGTTGGGCGGGACTTCCAAAACCATCTTGTCTAATCCAGAAAACTGAAGACCAGGAAGGTTAAGTGACTTGGCCAAAGTGAAAAAAAAAAGTTATTGTGTCAGAGGCAGGATTTAAACATAGATCCTCTAATTTCAGAGTTACTGTTCTTTCTATTATATCATAGAGGGACACAAAGAAATAACATAAGGTGCAAGGAACTTTTACTTGCTACTTTTTACAAAAGAATATATTTTAAATTCTACTCCCAATGGAATATAGATATTTATTTTGTGATAAGTCATCTGCATTAAGGTGAAGGCCCAAAACTTCCAGTGGTAACTTATGGTGGGAAGGAGGGAGAGGAAGTGTGAACTTTTTAAGTGTAATGGGTCAGTGGCAATCTTAACAATTTCATCCCTTGCCTTGAACCCACAAAAACCTCATCCCATCTCTGAAGCATCTGGTTCTGCTGTGCTAGAAATTGTCATTTGCCACAAATATATTTTATATGGCTGCCCTCAGATTCCAGGGATGGTACAGTATGTTCCACCCACTTTTGTGACAGATGGAACAGACAGTTGGAGTTGTAAAATGTCTGTATGAAGAGCAGGGCCTTCTAATGTTGCAGTCTCACCTCAAAATAATCCAGTTCCCTCTATGCCTGGTGAGGGGCTGAAAAAAATAAATCCAGTTTAACTGAACTTCCAAGAATATACAGCCTTTGACCTTTATTTGCCAAGAATCTTTCCACCCCCTATATATTGGAGTCCCCAGGACTCTACCTCTGGCTATCTGATCTTCCATCCTTTTACCCTTTTCCTAGGAGATCCCATCAACATTCAGACATTAATCGTTGTTGTTTAATTGTTTCAGTCAAGTCCGATTTTTTGTGCCCCCTTTTTGAGGTTTTCTTGGCAGAGATACTGGAGTGTTTTGCTATTTCCTTCTCCATCTCTTTTTTACAGATGAGAAAACTGAGGTAAACAGGGTTAAGTGACTTGACCAGGGTATCACAACTAGTAAGTGTCTGAGGTCAGATTTGAACTCAAGTCTTCCTGACTCCAGGCCTAGTACTCAATCCACTGCGGCACCTAACTACCCAGACATTAACCCTAACCTCTATAAAAGATGATTTCTAAACTTACTCAAGCCAACTTCTATTCACAAACTCATTCTCATTTCCCATCACCTGCTGGGCATTTTTGCTTGGATGTCTTGCATTAACCTTAGAATTGAGTGTAATAAAAATGGGATATGGAGATGAGGAAGAGTGAAGTGTCTGAACCTCTGAATCTGGGAGACTGAAAGAATGGGAGTGTCTTTAATAGAAAGCAAGAATTTAGGAAGAGGGGGCGGTTTTGAAGGAAGATAAATTTATTTCAGACATAGCCAATTTAAGATGCCTAAGGAACATCCAAGTGGAGATGTGTAGCAGGCACTTTGTTATTATGGACTTGGAGTTCAGGAGAGACAAGAAACCTTGCCTTGTCTATGTAGGAGGCATCTACCTAGAGATAATTGTTGAACCAATGGGAGTTCATGAGATCATCAAGAGAAAGAAAGCAGAAAGGGGAAAGCCTAGGGGAGTCCTATACTTAGGGGATGTGGCATGATTGATGATCCCCCAGAAGAAAGGGAGAGAAAAGTATGGGAAAAGCACAGGGGAAAGAGGGTGACCTGGAAGAAGGAATAGTTAACAAAATGAAATATTTGGAAAGGTCAAAAAAGATAGGAAATAAATTATCAAATTCAGAAATTACTGACAATAATAATGATATTTAACATTTATGTAACACTTACTGTGTGCTAGGCACTCTGCTAAATACCTTCAAATATCATCTCATTTGATGCCTGGGAGGAAAGTGCTTCATTATCTCTACTTTACAGATAAGGAAACTGAGGTAAACAGAGGGTAAGTGATTTTGCCCAGGTCACACATCTAATAAGTGTCAAAAGCTAGATGCAAAGTCAAGTCTTCCTGATTCTATGCCCATGCGCTATCGCCTGGGCCACCCATGCTGAAAAGGCTAGGGAGAATCACTTCAGTTGAGTGGTGATGTCAGAAGCCATATTACAATGGATTGAGAAATGAACAAGAGGGAGGAAGTGCAAGCAAACTTTTCTAAAAACTTGACTGTGAAAGGGAGGGAGAATATATAAGATGACAGTTTTAGGGGATTGCAGGTTTAGGTGAACTTTTAGGATAGGGGACATCTGGTTATGTTTTTAGGCAGCTAGGAAAGTATTTTCTCTTTCAAAACATCTTCCATTTGTGATAACTACCTCTGTCAAAGGCACTATTAGGTTCCTGGTCACTTAGCCTCAAATTTAGGAATCATTTTTCATTCCTTCCTCTCTCTACTCTTCCCCACTTTTTAATCAGTCTAAAAGTTCCGTCCAGTCTTCCTTTGTAGTACCTTTCATTTTTTTATTTCCTTTTTTACTGTGACTAATTTAATTCAATACCTTATCAGCTCATAATTTGTATACCATAGTAATCTTTTAACCCTGCATACAATCTCTCCAATCCATCTTGTATACCATAACCAGGTAACTGTTTTCCTGCCATGCTACTTTTTTCATGTTACTTCTCTGTATGGCTACCCATTTTAGGAAATGAGAATTTGAGGCTGTAGTATTACTCACCACAGTGGCTCAGGGTGACAGCAGAGTTTGGACATAAGGTCCCATGAGATTATTCTGTATAAGCAGGTAGGATGCATGCCCTGTCTGCCAATAGATATATGGTCCTCTTTGGGCAAGAGCAGTTTGACTCCTTGGCAAATCATAGCCAGGGTAATAATAGCTATTTCTATACCCCTATGAAGTTATCAAACATTTCGCCAGCTGCATATATGGGAGTATGGAGTCTCCATGTATTTATTCAAAGACCAAAATTCATTTGAGGTTTGAAGAAACAGGGGCCATTTAGGCTGAAGAATGGAGGACTCAGTGGGGATGTGACAGCTGTCCTCAGATATTTCATGGAATGACAATGGATAACAGAGAGAAGGTAGAGATTCTCACCTCTTAGTTTGCTTCTGTTTTTGCTGCCAAGGACAATGGATCTTTGGAAAGGGAAGAAGAAAAATGGCTACTAGGGACCTGAAACTCAAAATGAGTAAAATAGTAAGAAAATTCCTAGCTGCCCTTGATGAGTTCAGTGACAAGACCCAGACAAATTATATCATCACATAATGAAAAAACTTGTAGATGTGACTGATAAGTCACTGTCAATGAGCTTTGAAAAACTGTGGAGAAGGGGAGGTGTCGCAAGACTGGAGAAGAGAAAATGTACCATTTATTAAAGGGGCAAGGAAAATTGAGTCTGATAACTGTAGTACAGTAAGCTTGACATCAATACATGGCAAAAAACAAACAAACGAAAAATCAAATCAAAAAACAAACGAAAACCCATAGAACATCAAATTGACGATTATTGATTATTTAACAAAGGAAATGAAGATCATAAAAGATCGTAGATTTATAACCGAAACGGAACTTAATCTTATCTAAGACCTTTATTTTATAGATGAAGAAAATGAAGTCCTGGAAGTTGTAACTTAGCAATGGTCACATGGGGAACAATTATCAGAGATAGGATCTGGATTCCGTTCCTCTAGCTTGAGTGCCAATGCTCTGTCTTTTCTTCAATAATGAGGGACCGTGGCTTCATCAAAAAGGAGGGCAGGCCAGACTAACCTTATTTCTTTTTACACCAGAGTCATTAGCTTGGTAGTTCAGGGGACTACAGTAGATTATGCAGATTTTATCAAAATGTGTTATAAAACTTCTCATAACATGCTTGGGAATGTGATTTTTTGACTTAACAAGTAAGGTAGTGAGTGTTTTGTCACCATTATTAGATGGTAATATGTTCAGATGAATTTAGAGCTAGCTAAACGGCCAGGTGTGGTGGCTCATGGTTATAACCCCTGCTAGGGGGAGACTGAGTCTAGTAGGTCACTCAAACTTGAGATTTCTGAGCTACCCTGGGGCTGAAACTGATTGGTGTCTGCTCTCCAGTTTCAGTACACTGAACCACCTGGAGCTGAGGGCCATCAGGCTTCTTGAGGGGAAAAGTGGCTTAAGTCAGAAACAGAACAGGTCAAAGTTTCTGTACCAATTAACAGTGGGATTGGGCCTGGGATGGGTCACTGCACTTCTGGCCAGAACAATAAAGGTCTCTGACTAGGTCTCAGAAACAAAACAAAAACAAAAGTAGATAAATGTTCATACCAAAGAAGTAGTCAATAAGCATTCCTTCTTACCTTGTAAGGAGGTTTTAGTGAAGTTTCCTTGGGAATCTGTGTTTAACCCTGAGTCATTAAACATTGTTACCAATGCCTCAAATAAAGACATAAATAAAATGTTTGTTAACAATGCAAATGACACAAACCTGGGAGAATCAGCTGATGTATAGAGTGAGAGAATAAAGATCACAAACAATAATGTCAGGTTAGATTATTGGGCTAAATATAATAAAATGGAAAAATTATAGGACTAAATTAGAAGTCTTACAATTGGGTTTCAAAACCCAAGAACAGGATGGAGAGTATGTTACTAAAAAAATCAAGGATTTTAGTATATTGCCACCAGACTAGATACAAACTGTGATATTTTGGCCAAAAAGGTAAAAAAAGCAGAGATCTCTATAAAGAGTTCTATCATGTCCCGACCAGACTGTGTCTGAAGGAATGCATTCAGTTCTGAGAATCACATTTTAGGAAGAGCATTGATAAGCCTGGGGGTATCTAGAGAATGGCAAGTGGAATGGTGGAGGGTTTTAAGTTATGCCACATGATACCCTAAAGAAGATAAGAATTGTAGGGGACGTGATAAGTGTCTACAGGTAAGGATTATCATGTGGAAAAGGGATTGGACTCATTCTGATTGACTTGAGAGGACAGAACTAGGAGCAACGGGTGAGAGGAGGTAGTCTCAATGTAAGGAAAATCTTACTTATGTTTAGTATTACCTAGAAGTTGAATGGGCAAGAGGTCTTTATGCAAAGGCTGGATGTCCACTTGTTAGTTAAGGTACAGTGGAGATTCTCGTTGAAGTATGGGTTAGATTAATTTTCCCTAAAATACCTTGTGATTCTTTGAGCTAATATGAGGCAGTGAATGTTTTGTCAAGCAGAGGTTGCGGATGGAGATGATTCTTATAGAGGTGATTCTCATTATCAGACAGAGGATTAGAAAATGTAGACTCAAAAGTTTCCTTCTATTCTGAGATGTGCTGTGGAGAAGGTGAATGACATCTCTTGACTGTTATACCAAAGACTGGGTTGTGAAGGGGTTTGGGTTATTGTTTTTGTTGTTGTTCTGTTTTGTATTGTTTTGTTTGTTTTTTTGAGGAGAGATGGGTAGTAAGGGGACTGAATTTCAGACTAACTTTGCATCGTCATTCTCTGTCTAATGTCTTTAAGTTCTTTCCTTTAAAATTATGGTTAGAATTTTTCCCATGATCACCCACTAGGAAAGTAGGACAGGGAGCTGGTCTTTCAATCAAGAAGGTCAGGTCCAAGTCCCACCTGAGAAATATATTTCTTGTGTAATCCTAAGTAAGTCACTTAACATCCCAGTGTCCCCAAGGCAACCCTTTAATACTGAATCTCTTATCAGAGATTCTGGACCTCCAAACTGCTCCATGGATAAATTTCAATTGGTCTGTGAATTTGGATGGAAAAATATATATCTTTGTTTTCAATAATCTTTAAGTGAAATTTAGCATTTTCTTCAATTATAAATATAGGCAATAAACATGATTGTAAGAAGGAGCCCATAGGGTTCACTGACTGCCAAAAGGGATACAAAAAAAGTTTAAGAATTCCTGCTATAAGATTATAAATATCTGCTTTGATGGAGGAAGTTTTCTCACCAGCAGTTCTCTGTACCAATGGAATCACAAATATATATATATATATATAAATATATACTAGCTGTTGCTATATGTCCATAAGATCATATAATCTGGTCTATACCTATTGATTACAGGTCTTTAACATTCTGTAGCCAGCCCATCTTTTCAACTTGATTTCCCATTACTACCTTTCACAGAGTCCCTGCTCTAGATAAATGAAGCAGCACCATGGAATAGGAGAAGTAGCATTAGAATAGGAGCCAGTAGCATTAGAATAGGAGACAGGAGACATAACTAATTCATTGGTTTTTGCATCCTTGTCTATATGGGAGGTCTGTGCAGTATGGAGTTTGAGATAAGAAGCATGAGCTTCTAAATCCCAGTTCTGCTTCTAACAGATGATTTTGTGTTTTGTCATTTATTAAGTATTATAATTATTTAGTATTATATATTTACTTATATTATTATATTGTGTTATAGTATTA
The DNA here is from genome assembly GCF_003287225.1 of Phascolarctos cinereus. Lineage (NCBI taxonomy): Eukaryota > Metazoa > Chordata > Mammalia > Diprotodontia > Phascolarctidae > Phascolarctos > Phascolarctos cinereus. Next base: position 71,885,661 of record NW_027555958.1, on the reverse strand, counting down.
TATATTTATATTATATTATATTTTATATTTATATATAATATATTTGTTGTTATTTAGTATTATATATTTATTAAGCACTTAAGTATTTACTGTGTGCCAAGCACTGTGTATAGTGCTGGGGTTGTAAAGAAGGGCAAAAACACAGTCCCTATCTTCAAGAAGCTCACTTTATAATGGGGGAGATGAGACATAAACAATTATCCAGAATTTATACAGAATAGACACATTTCAGTGATAGGTGATCTCTGGGGGAATTTACTAGGAAGTGGTAAAAAGACCAAAATAGCACAGTTTGGTAGGTACCATGGTTGCAATCCACTAATATGCCTTCAAAAAACTTTTACGTAGGAATATCCTCCCTCTCCCCATTTTATTCTTGGGTTTATGATTTGAGCTGAATCTCGAAGGAAGACAAGGAAGCTATGAGGGTGAAGTAAAGGGTCAGAGTATTCTAGGCTTGAAAGAGAGCCAAAGCAAAGACACAAAGTCAGGAGATGCAATATTGTAGTTCAGAAGCAGCAAATAAGCCTGTAACATTGTATCAGAAAGTTTGTTCAGGGGGAGTAAACCGTGAAAATAATAATAATAATAACAAATGAACAGGTAGAAAGGGCTCAGATTGTGACTTCAGTTTCTTCAATTGGTAACGGTCTTTTTTTTTTAGAGGTTCTTGCATGACACGGGTTATGAGTCAGTTTCACTGTAGGAAATTTCTCAATTCTGACTTATTGTCCACAACCAGAAAATCTGGGAAACTTACCTTATGTTAGCAGGAGGTACAATTTCCCCCTTGTGACAGCTCAAAAAATGTCAGACAAGAAACCTTCATTCTCTAGCACAAAATATAGTTCCCATTAACCTCTGGCAACCTTTTGTTTGCTTGGGAGTCAAAAACATATTTTGCTCCTCTCATTTCCAAGTAGATCTTTACTTCTGACACAAGATTGGGACATGGAAATGCCAAAGCCTCATGTCCTTTATAATTCATACCCTTATGCAGTACATTGTTGAGGTTCAGTCACATCTGACTCTTTATGACCCCATGGACCATAACACACCAGGCCCTTCTATCCCTATTCTATCCTGAATCATCTCCTGAAGTTTGTCCAAATTCATGTTACACTGTCTATCTATTCATTACATCTTTTGTCATCCCCCTTTCCTTTTGCCTTCAATCTTTCTTAATGTCAAGGTCTTTTCCAACAAGTTCTATCTTCTCACTATGTGGCCAAAGTATCTAAGCTTCAGTTTCAGTATTCCTTCCAGTGAATAATCTGAATTTTTTAAAATTTTGACTGATTGTCCTCCTTGCCATCCAAAAGACTCTGAAAAGTCTTCTCCAGTGCCACAGTTTGAAAGTGTTGATTCTATGGACTTCAGGTTCCTTATAGGCCAACTCTTACAGCCATACATTACTCTTGGAAAAACCATAGCTTTGACTATATGGACCTTGTCAACAAGGTAATGTCTCTGTTCTTTAGTATGCTACCCAGATTTGCCAAAACTTTCCTACCAAGGAAGCATCTTTTAATTTCATGGCTACGGTTGCTGTCTGCAGTGATCTTTGAGCCCAAGAATTTAAAATCTGATGTTGTTACCATTTCTTCTCCTATTTGCCAGGAAGTGATGAAACAAATTGCCATGATCTTAGGGTTTTCCTTTTGGTCTTTTTTTAATGTTAAGCGTCAAGCCAGCCTTTATATTCTCCTCTATCACCCTCATCAACTGGCTTCCTAATTCTTCTTCACTTTCTGCCATCCCAGTAATATCATATGCATATCTGAAATTGTTGATATTTATCCCAGCAGCCTTAATTCTAGCTTTTGATTCATCTAGCCTGGATTTCACGTGATATATTCCGCACATAAGTTAAATAAATAAGATGACAAAACAGTTTTGCCATATGCCTTTTCCAATCGTAAACCAATTAGTTGTTCTATGTTCAATTCTAACTGTTGCTTCTTGACATGCATATAGGTTCCTCAGGAGATAAGTATGAGGTGGGTAGAGGAGGAAGACCTAAGTTTAAGTTTTTCTTCTGGAACATATACTAGGTGTATGATCATGGGCAAGTCATATAACATCATATTGCTTCAGTCAGCTCTCTATCAAGCATGATGATCTCATTCCCAAACTCCTTATCAATTTTCTATTTTCTGTTGAGATATTCTAATATTAAAATAGCTTCTATTTGTCCTTGCATTAGTCTTCATCCAAATAATTTTTACCATGTGTGCACTTATTGTTACTGATATTTTATACCCCTCCAACTTCCACATCTATCTTGGTTTTTTTTTTAATAAGTCATTTCTATTTAGAGATACAGTTATTCTTTCCACATGGGTGGGTTGGGGGAAGAGGCAGTGATAGGGGTGCAGTACTCCCAAGAACTGGAAAATTTGCATAAAATTTTTGGTCCTCCCTTGATACCAGAGAAGAACTCTGATTGTTTTTCTTTTATGGGTGTTTACAGTACCTTACTGTAAAATGTGGGTTAAATATTTGGTCATAGACTCTGTGTTATCTGCTGGCCTTTGCATGTTGTCTGTGGCTTCTGCAAAACTCCCCCAAAATCCCATTTAATTTCTTATCACAATCCACGATATATCAAAACCACGATGGGGAAAGTCGCAGTATGGAAGGGATAATTGTACATTATAATCACAACCTATGAAGTCTTGGAAATGCCAATGAGGCCAAATTTGCCTCTTTGAATTAGTAGCTAATTAATTTTGCTTGTTTCCTAAATATTGGTCATTTGTATACAAACATTTGGGACCACAATTTTACTGTTGTCTCTTTTCTTCCAATTGTTTTTCTTTGAGCTTCTGAGGATCTCAACAGCAATGACTCTTTTCCTTCCTGGTTTTCACAGTGAAGGACTTCTAGGTTTTAAGGACTATTTCATCAGCCATGAGACCTGGAATGTGGAGGGTTGGTCCTTGAAATCCTGTTTCTCTACTAGAAGGAAGTCCAGACTGGGCTATTGCATAAGAAGCAGTCACTTGGCCATTTTAGAAATAAAAACATGGCATGCTCAGTTAAAGTTACCAAGAAATTCTCATTGATGTCCAGCATCACAGGTACCTTTGGCTGTGTGTTTTACTTTCACCTCTTAATAAAGTAACTCTTTTACCCCCTTCTCAAGATGGCTCCCTTTAACATTCTAAAAATATACTATCTCTTTCCATATTTTCTTTAAATTCTTTTATAAAAGTTTAACTTTTTTTTTTTACTAATTTGTTTTACTTAAGTTTTTGAAACATTGCTTTACAAACTGCTTTCTCTTTCTCCTTGTTATGTCCTTGTGATCAGGTCCTTTCCCCTTAATCTTTTGTCCTTTAGATTTTACCATTCTTCAACTCCAATCAATTTTCTTGCCTTCAATTTTTCCTTAGTTCTTCCTAAATTTCTCCAAAATCACAGTATCACAGAATTTGAGAGTTGGAAGTGACCTTTTCAGCCATCTACTCTAACCTATGTATGAAAGAAATCCCACTGTAAGATACCAGACAAGTAGTTAAACACTTACTCTCCAAGTTCAATCTCTGGTCTTTTCATAGGATCACAGGATTAGAGTTGTAGATATGGAAGGGCTCTCAGAAACAATCTAGTCTAATATTCTGATTCAGAGACATATTGATTTCCAGATAGCTGCTGAAGTACCAATCCAAATGCAGAGAAGAAAGAAACTTTCTGAACTGTCATAATGATAATTTTATCATTGAGAAAGTAGAAGAACCAGAAAGGTGAAATTTTATTCCACATTTAGAGGAATGACATTATCTAGTTCTCACCAACAGAAGGAAAATAGTGATGGGGAAATGATGGGAACCTTGAGGGAAAGTGACCGTTTTCTTCTAGAGTCTGTGATAGAAGAGAGGAAAGCTAGGAATAGCTTGGCAGATATCCTGGGCTTAGTTGAGTAAATTTCAATGCATTCAGAGAGTGGAGAGGTAGTATCCCATGGGAAGACATTCTAAATGAGGAAATTAGCTAAGGAAAGATGGGAGAGAACAGTTTCGATTGAATGATGAGGTTAGAAGGCGAATTACAGAGAGATTAAAAGACAGTAAGAAGAGAGGGAGTAGAAACACCGATTGTAGATAGCTTTCTCAAAGAGCTTAGTCATGAGTGACAGAAGAAATATCATATAATATCTATTGGTGATGATCAGATCAAATATGTTACATTATTTTTAGGATAGAGAAGCTATGGACATGGTTGTGGGCATAAAGGGAGCAAACGGGAGACAGAGATTGAATATTAGTGAAAGTAGGAATGATGGGAGGGGAGGAAGAGTGAATATCTGCTAGAGAAGATGAAATAGAATAAAGGGTGAATATGGGGGAGGTGGTGCCTTGGCAATGAGAAAGACCATCCCCTCCTATGAGATTGGAGTAAAGGAAGATATAGTAAGGGAAGACATCTGTGAGATGTGAGAGGATACTCTCAGCAAATGGTCTCTTTTTTTAGTGAATATTTTTTCAGGCAAGATTATCAGTTTAAAGGAATGAGAGGCTTGAGAGATAAAATGGTTTGGAAATGTGCTTAGGTGACTGGGATTGTGAATAAATTAGGATTGCCTTGCTGTAGGGAGGGCCCGGTGGAAATAATGTAACATATTGTGGACTCAGTGAGCATGGTTTTATGGTATTTCTCTAGCTCTCTTTATTTTAGCAGCACATGAATAAGAGCATAAGCAGTAGATTAAGGAAGGAAGAAGAGTGCCAAAAGGAGTGATAGATAACAGTTACAAAAATCTTTATTGAGTGATAATTTGGGTTGGATAAATCTCAAATAAGTAGAAGTTGTGAAGTGATAGAAGGAGAGGGAAAGACTGGAAGTGGCAATAGGGATCTAGAAGTATTCCTACTCCCCCATCATTACCAGTGAATATGAATGAATGTGCAACCACTACTGGAAAGGGTAGCCCAGAATGCCATGTCATCAGGAGGAAGAGAGGTCATAATGAAAACCAGATGATGGAAGGAGTGGGACCCAGGAAGCCTGACTCCTAATAGGCAGAATTAAATGAGAGTATAGCCTTTGAAAGTCTGCACAGGATGCAGGTGCTAGAAATTCAAAGAGTCCATGGGAGCCCTGGAGGAGACCTTGAAACAGAGGCCAGGGGCCTCATAGGCTAAGGCAGCATAGAGCATATCATTTGGTCTTCATACCATTGCTAAAAATTAGGTAGAACTTGCAGTATTCTCATTTTTAAAACACATGGTTAAAGTAGGATATACCTCTAGATGGAAAATGGTACCCACAGTGGAGGCAAATCCCCAAATTTCACACACCGGTGAATTGTTCCCAAAATATCCTTAAGAGATAAACTGGGTTTCAAGTTAACAAGAAGAGACCTCTGAGAGACAGTGTTCTATAGCAGATAGGCAGCTAGCTTGGTCAGGAAGACCCAGGCTCAAGTCCTCTCTTACATAAATATTGGCAGTGTGATGCTAGGTAAGTCATTTAACTCCTCAAGGGCCTCAAGGAACTCTCAAACCATAAGTGATGGAGTGGGTGCCACTCTGTTTTCATGGAGGAATTTCATCATTCCTTGGAAGTTTGTAAAATGAATGAAATAAGAAGAAGGAGGGCAGCTAGGTTAAATGATTGATAGAACACTGGGCTAGGGGTCAGGAAGACCTGAGTTCAAATTTGACCTCAGACACTTACTAGCTGAGTGACCCTGGGTAATTCACTTAACCCTGTTTGCCTCAGTTTCCTCATCTATAAAATGAACTGCAGAAGGAAATGGCAAACCAATCCAGTATCTTTGCTAAGAAAATCCCAAATGAGGTCATGAAGAGTTGGACGCAATTGAAATGAATGAACAACAACAAGATGCAGGAGGGATAGAAAGGGAGCGAACATGCCTGACTTTGGAAATGCACAAAGCAGCAAGTCCAAAGACTGAGAAAAGTCTCATTCATCCTGTAAGGTTCAGCTGAAACGCCAGTTCCTCCTTAGAGCTTCACAGTTAGAAATAATGATTTTCCCCATACATGCATATATGCACATAATACATATACATACATACATATCACTTTGTTTATACCTCTTAATTGCATATTTTCTATTGTGATTATTTGTTCATAAGTCATAACTAGATTATAGTAAGCTTCATGAAGGCAAGGAATATATAGACTGTATTTCTGTGTCTGTTATAATGCCCTGCACACAACAGATAATTGACAGATACTTATTCAATTGATTTTAGCTAAATAATAGGAGGTTGAGGTCTAAGAGCTCAGTGCTTTCCACTAAGAGGTTTAACAAGTCTCTGTGAATGCTGATGAACCATGTGCCAAATGTCTAGCTCAAATATTTTTTTTAAAAGAATAGCCTAAGAAGAAGGAAAATATCTAACTGAATCAAAATTCAGGAAGGGTTTTTTTGGTTACTAAAGGATTCCAATGAGTGAGCAGCTTTCAATTAACTGGCTGTTGCAATTTAACCCGTGGTGACTCCACAGGCAGAAATTACTGCATCTAGAGGAGAAAGAGATGATGAAAGAAAAACACATTTCACTGGTTGGTGTCAGATTTTAAAATTTTTAAAAATCAGTTCCAATAGTAATATTTAAATTTATACTCTATCACTCCCTTCCTGTTCCCCTATTATATACATATACATACACACATACATGTGTGTGCACACACATGCATACACATACATACATATACCTACCAAAAACCCCTCCCCCAAAACAGTGAAATTATTTACTTGTTGCCAAAGACAGCTGCAGATAATTTGATTGAGAAATGAATGCAACTTAGGTTAGTGGCAAATAAAATCAGTCCAGATTTCAGAGCTTTATTGATATTGGAACATGCATGCATGCATGCATACACACATGTATATACACATATATCATATGTGTATTGTTATATGTCTATACAGATGTGTATGATTGCCTATTATATAAGGTATGATAAACATGCTTGCATATATATGTCTGTTTACTGTGTATAGTATACATTTGAGTAATCTATTTCAAATGCAGGTGTGTTTGTATGTGTGTACATTTTGTGTACGTATATATTCATATTTATATGCTGTAAATATATTAGATATCCCACCTTGCTCTATAAAATACATACAAGTATGCATGTTGTATTTGTATATATGTATATGTATATATGTGTATACAATGCACACACCATACATATACACATTCAGGTACACATACATGTGCACTTATGTATATGCACACATCCTACCTGTCTAGGATTTATGTGAGAGGCGGAGTAGTAGGAATCAAGAGTGTTGGCTCTGAAGTTATGAGCATTGGAGGACCTTGGTCTGAACCTTGACTTTTCTAATTTTTACTTGTACGACTTTGGTCATGTTTTAGGGCCTCAGTTTCTTCATATGTAAGATAAAGGGCTTGGATAAGATGACTTCAAAGGTGTCTTCTTAATCCATGATCCTAGGATCTGTTCAATCATAGCTGGATCATACTTACTGTCCATTAAATCTACAGTCTGGCTGCATCGGCCTACTTGGTGCTTCTTACACCCACTGGTATGCTGCTAAATGTTTAACTGGCTCTCAGAGGGCAGGGGTGGAGGGGAGATTACACACACAAACATACACACATATCTTCACATATATATAATATGATTGTGTGCATCATATACTCGTATGGATATGTACACATGTATACGCATACACACACATACACATATCTCTATGCACAACACACTTTTAAGTTTAATCTGCATTAACATTTTCAGCATTTTAAGTCCAGACGTCAACAAAACAATAAATTGAGCCCTGATTTGCACCATTTTCCTATTTCTGAGGTGTAAACACTCACAACACAGTTTTTAAAATCAGTTCTCTTAAGCCTGTACAAGTTGTCTCCAGCCTACCCTACAATCACACATGATGTTCAATTTCTTGACTCCATGACTTTATCCTGTTTATCCCCTACATTTGAAAAATTCTCCCTCTTTACCTCTACCTCTTGGCTTCCTCATCTTCTTTCAAGATTCAGCTCAAAGGGCAGCTTCTGCAGAAGATCTTTTCCTATATCCCCTGCTACTAATGCCTTTCCTTAGAGATTGTTTCACAAACTCTGTATATAGCTTATATGTATATGGTATTTACATGTCGTTTCTGTCTTTAAAATGTGAACTCCTGGAGGGTAGAGACACTATTTTTACATTTCATTGAATCTTCATGATTTAGCACAGTGCATGATACATACATAGTAAGCATGTAATAAATGCTTATTGATTTGTTGAGGATTCAGTGCCCCCAGGAAATTTTCCAAGCTTTTAATTACCAAAGAGTTTCGTATTTTCACTGGTAGGGAGAGTAAGCAGACCAATGAAATTACAGGGATGATGATGAGTGAAGAGTTGAAGGTTACACTGAGATTGAAAGTCTGGGTGCCTGGGAGGATGCTTATGTTTCTCAATAAAAACAGGAAAGTAAGGAAGAGGAGAGGCTTTTGAGTTATTATTTGGATAGGTTGAATATGAGAAACCTATGGGACATTCAGTTAAACATAACCAAAAGGCAGCTGTTGATGCTGGCCTGAAGCTCAGGAGAGAAACTAAGACTAGATTTATCAACCAAAGAATCATCTGATCATAACTGTGTGTGTATGCATGCATGCATGCATGTGTATACACACATGTATGTATATATGTTTGTGTATACACACATATATTCACACATATGTGTGGAGAGAGAAAGAAATGAATCGATAGATAGACAGATATGGCCAGATGGATAGATAGACAGACAGACAGATGGCTAGGTAAAGAATTTGTTACTCCTTTACTATGTGCCAGCCACTGTGCTAAATGCTAGCGATGCAAACGCAATTTGGAAATATAGTCAGTTCTCTTCAGGAACTTACATTTTAATGGGGAGAGGGAGGAGATAACACATAAAAAGAAGATAGGAAAGGGAAGGAGGGGATACAGCATAGTGTAGATATGTGTAGAAAGTGGAGTAGAGGATTGTTCACAATCTATGGAAGCTCACTTATCAGGGCCTAGTGCCTGAGGGTTAAGTTTTCAGAGGGAGGAAGATGGGGAAGATGGGGCTGAGGGCCAGATTAAGGCAGCATAATCTGGAGATGGCTGGGAAATGGTTCTTAAAGAAGATAATTGAAACTATATGAGCTCATCAGGTTGCTAAAGAGAGATAGTGTAAAGGGAAAAAAAAAGAGGATATAGAAGAAAGCCTTGGGGGACAGCCACTGTTAGTTGTTATAATACGGCTAAGATAAATTCTTGAGATAAATAACATTGAAATGTTAAATATCTTGTATGCGCTCACACAACTACTATATGTTGAAGGGAAAATTCAAATTCAGGGTTTTTTTTTTCTGATTCCAATGCTGATCCTCTCTCTACTATACCTCATCATCTGTCTATATCCATATCTGTATACACACATATATACATATACATATACATATACGTGTGCACATAGAAATGTGATAGTAAATGTTTAACAAGTGGACCTCTATATTTATCTAACTATGCATATATATACACACACCCAGAGGTGTTCTAGTAAATTTTTAACAATTGATTCTCTGAAAACAAAACATACTTTTAAGTTTAATTTGTACCATCAACACTATTCCGTAACTTTCTAAAGTTTAGACAATCCATAAAATGATAAATCAAGATCTGATTTGTATGTTTGCCTAAAGTATAAACGCTCACAGTAAGAATCTAACAATTGTCATTAGCTGATTCCCATCACATGTGTACACGTATAACATACATATCACATACATATCTGTGTATGTATGCCTCGTGATACTGATTTCCAAGCACAACTTTTATATCAGTGAACTTTTGGCCATTTACATTCCTGCAAAAAGTTTGCTCTCCCTCTCAAAGAACTAAAAGTCATTTAGAGAATGGTTCAACATTTCAATAACAAATCAGTTCTATAATATCCCAGCACTTCAGCTATCTTCACAGTGTTACTGAATTAAATTGGAATAACTAAAGAGCATGTTAACTAAAAGCAGTGTCGAAAGTCTTAAATTGAGAGACTTTTTACCACTAGAGTCATCCATTCAGGCTTAATAGCACCCTAATTGAGAAGGAAATGTGAAATTCATGGAAGCCAGGGTGCAGATTATTACTGGCATAGGCAGGAGATCAAATGAGATGCTCTGGGGAAGTGTTTCTCCTACATTGGTTGGAGAGTCTGACTATGCATACAAGTTAGTAGTTGATGTTTCCCTGGTTGCCCTTTTCAGGTATTAAAGTGTGAGATTGTTTTTTGTTCTTCCCATGCCTTTGAGATCCTCCTCTCTTTCAGATTCTGTGTTCTCAAGAAGCTTACATTCTCTTAGGGGAGACAATATGTGCATATGTAAGGATATAAAATATGTAAGCATCCATATGTGTGAGTATATGTAGTTACATATTTTACATGTGTAAAATATATAAGTATATAAAATATGCATACAAACTAAACATAAATTCATTGGGAGCGAGAGGTACTAGCATCTGAGAGTTTCAGGAAAAGCTTCATGTAGAAGGTTGCAATAGATCCATTTTGATGAAAAACAGAGATTCTAAGAGGCAGAGGTGAGGAACATTCCAGGCCAGTGGGTACAGCCAGTGCAAGGTATGGAGATGGGAAATGTGCTGTCATGTAGGTAGGAAAGTGAAAAGGGTAATTTGTCTGTAGTTTGTGACAAAGACAGGATGTGAAATTATATCTTCTGAAACTAAGGTTGGTTTTATGTGTGTGTGTGTGTGTGTGTGTGTGTATGTGTTGTGATTATATAGATATATGTGTATATTCACATATGTACACATGTACAGATGCACATGTGTATGTGTATTTATAAGTATATGTGTGTATATATGTATACACACACATACATACACACAGCATTCTGATTATATATAAGGTAACAAGCCTTTGAAGTAGGTGATATAGTTATTATCATCCTTATTTCATACACAGAGAAACTGAAACTCAGAGAATTTAAGGGACTTTTAGTCGCAAGGCTAGAAAACAGGAGGGCAGAGACTCAAACCTACATCTCCTAACTACAATTCCAGTGCTCTTCTCATGACACTAAGGAATTTGGATAGTGACATGGAAAAGTCTAGATTTAGTACATATTAGGAAAGATGGTCTGGAGATTAAAGCAGTACAATGATACAGTCCCTAGCATGGCAGGAAAATGAACTTGGCAGCAGCCATCTCACAGACTAGAGAGGAGGAAAAAATAAAAAGGAAGAGAAGGAAAAAGGCCAAGAAGTTGGAAGTTGCAATAATCAAAGCAGGATATTACTGAAGTCTAGATGAACACCTTGGCAGAGAAGAGAAAAAAGAGGGATTACATTTTTCACTTGCAGTGATAAGAATGAATACAGTCTCAGACCTTAATTATTTCCCCCTAAAATAAAGTAATTTTTCTAATGAATAAATAAATATGATATTTCTATTCTGAAAGCATCAGGTCAGGAACAAAAAGGGGAAATATTAGGTGGAAAAAGATAGTCAGTGTTTGCGTAGCTATAGATCAGTAAAGAGCCAATGACATGGCAATACTATTTTTTTAAAGCATTTTTCAGTGCCTGAATTTCTTCCTCCTGTTTGTGAGTCTTGATAAGGAGCTTTATGGTGGGACTGAAGGCAATGGAGCCTTAATTGGCTAATAACTGTCTCCTGTTTCTATCCCATCTTAATACTGTTGACTTTCTCAAACTTGGCTACTACAGCCTGTGTTAAATGGATTCAGAGCTAAACATCTTACAGTCATTTAAGTTGAAAATTTTGGTTAAATCCTGATAATTCCCCAACATCTCTTCCAAGGATGAAGGTTTTAATCAGTAAGATACAAGCCACAGGGAATACAGGCTAGATAGGTCAGAATGTGGGTCAGAAAGACTGTACAGTGAGCACTAATAGGATAAGCAAACCTGAGCTTTTTATCTTATTAACACATCCCATGTCAAATTAATAAAATGGCTAGACACTGGTGTTGAGATAAAATGTTCATGCAGTATGGCTGGCCCCCAGAAGAATTCTCTCCAAGTTTCATTCAAGAATGTATAACTTCTGTTCTCATTATTCTTTTACTTCCTGAGATTGGTAGGATATATGTTAGCTAGCTTGTCCCAGTGATGCCCAGGAAATATACCTGAGCACATAGCAATTATTTACTTGGTAAGATAGGAATGGTTTATGATGATTTTGACTGATTAGTCATGATTCTAAATCAGATATGCAATCTGTTGCACATAGTGTTAAAAATAAACTATTGTTTGGCCTCTGCTTGGTGCCAGAGTATATAACTAGAAGAAAAATTATCTTATATTGACTTCTCTCATTACACGTTCAAATCCTTATTAGAATATAAACTCCAGCAAGACAGGGACTGTTTTTTTTTTTCAGTTATCTTTGTATCTCCTGATCACAGTACAGTAACTTAGAAAGAACAGGCACTTTAATGTGTTTCTAATTGTATTAGGTTGAAGTTGTAGAATTGCTTTTTGGCTCAATGTGAGGAAAAATTTCCAAACAGTTTGAACTATCCAAAAGTGAAAGAGGCTGTCACAAGAAGGAACGTGTTTCTCATCCCTGAAAGTCTTCAGCAACTTCTTGTTAATGTAAAACGGCTAAGTATCATTGGCCACTTGATGAGGATGGGGTAGAACACTTGTTCAGGTAGAAATTATTCTAGATAACTCCTGAGATTCTGTGCTTGCATGAGACATGTTCTGTAATAGAAACTATCCTAATTTATTTAATTCTACTTATTTTAACATAAAGCTATCATTATCTTTTCACACACAAGAAGCTACTTAATAGGAAAAAAAATATCTTTGGAATTCTATGAATGGGAAACAGTTTGTGACCAAAGAAGACAGAAAAGATTCAAAAAACATAAAAATGATAAATTGAGGTGACAAAACTTTTAAAAAATTTTCTTGCATAGACATAAAGCAATTCAGCTAAAATTAAAATGGGAACAGTTAATTGAGAAACTTTTTTTTTGCAGCAAGTTTCCATCGCAAAGGTTTCATTTCACACACGTAAGCACAAGGAATTGGCTCAAATTTCTAAGAATGTGTCAGTTTCCAGTTGATAGAGAGTCAAAGTATATGAATAGGCAATTTTTAAAGGGAGAAATCCAAGCTATCAATATCCATGGAAAATAATGCTCCAAATCACTAATAATTAGAGAGATGCAAATTAACGTAACTCTGAGGTCCTACCTCACATCCATCAGATTGTTAAGGGTGACAAAAACCAAAAATAACAAATGCTGGAGAGACTGAGAAAATGGCACATTAATGCCCTGCTTTTGGAACTTTGAATTGGTCTAGCCATTATGGAAATAATTTGGAACTATACTTGAGCAGTAACTAAACTGTGCACAAAATGATATACATATATATGCATATACACACATATCACACACACACATACACATACACACATATATCTTTGTCTAGTAGAAAACAATTGGAATTTAAGAGAGTATCCATCAGTTGAGCGGATGGCTATATGGTTTATGCATATAATGGAACACTACTAAGCTATAAAAAAATGAAAGAGAAAGTTTCCAAGAAAACTGTGAAGACAAGTATAAACTGATAGACAATGGAATGAACAGAAGCGGGAGGAAATTTATACAATAACAATATAATTATAAAGAAAAATAACTTTGAAAGACTTATGAACTCTGATCCATGCAGCAACATCAGTTCCAGAAGATCAATCAGGAAGCATGCTACCTGTTCATGAAAGAGAGATGAGAGGCTAACAATGCAGAATTAGGCATATTTATTTGGACAGAGCCAATGAACTTCATTTTGCTTGATTATGCACATTTTATGAGAATTTTGTTTTTCTTTGTATTTCCTTTTTTATATTTGAGGAGCAGAGGTATGGACAAAAGAAAACAAATGCTTTCTAACAGAAAAAAACAAAGAAATAAAAAATAGAAAATTCACTGCCATTGGTGACTGTCAAGATCTCAATATTATCAAGATGTGCTGGAGACTAAAGTCAACTGGAAATATATGTAACTTTTTAATTGAATAGAATGATTTAGAATTGGGACAATTGGGACAACTCTAGTCCCTTTATTCTTCTTTATACAAGGAGAGTGAAACCCAGAAAAATGTGATGATGTTCCCAACATTACAAAGAGAGTTAGCGGCAGAAACAGGACTAGAACCCACATCTCCTGACTTCTAACCCTGTTTACTGTCCTTTATAGCATAGTGCTTTCCATGATCAAAGTGCTTAGAAAATATTTTTGGTGAATACAATTGTGAAATAATTTGCTTGCTTCTTTCTCTTTGGGATTGGAGTTTGACAAAGCTTGCATGATGAGATAAGGAGGTAAGGGATTCCAATGTAGGGCACATTGAAAAGTTGAACTACATAATTATAATATAAAAATTGAGAAAGAAGGAGAGTGGAGTCAGAGACCATGTTGAGGATGGAAGAGTGAGGCCAAGGGAGAGGGAGAATTAAATTGAGTGTTATAGTCAGAGAAATTTCAAAGATCTTGATTATGGAAGAAGGTGATGGTGAGATCAAAGGTTGATCTTATCATTTCTACATGTGTCTTAGGTAGAGTAAAGGTAGGAAAGTAAGAGATTTTTCCAAGCAGAAAAATAAGATTCTTTGCTACCAAACTTCCCAAAGTAAAGATAGGTATGAAATTTTTTTTTAAAAAAAGATAAGTTGACAAGGAAGTATGCATTCTCCAATATATTCTTGGAGTTGATGCAAAGTAATTATGCTACTCCACTTTCTGCCTCATTTTAATAATTTCCTCATACCTGTTTTATGGTGCACTTATATTTATACTTCATAATCACGTGTACATAGCACACATCATTCTAGTGTTCTTTCTCTTTCTCTGTGTGTATGTTTCTCTTGCTGACTTTTTCTGTCTCCCTGTCTCTGTCTCTCTATTTCTGCCTCTCTGTCTCTCTCTCTTTCTCCCTCTCCTTTTTCAGGGCTCAGTTTCCCTTCACACATGCAGACCTCTCTGATTATTCATAGTTCCTGATTGTTGTTTTTCTACCTTTTTCTTCTTCTACCTTATCCTTTTATCTCCTAATGTCCATCATAATTTTCTCTAAACAATAATGCTCAGTATCTTTTGTAGTTCTACAATTGTTGGGAATATTAATGGTCCGCTTCCATTTGTGGTTGCAAATCAAGGGTCTTTGATCAGTAGTTTTTTCTTGCAAATCCACCCTGTTGTGGGTTGCTTTGTTTTCCCTTATATCATGCTTGGGATTTCATTCCTCATTTCCATCTTCTCTTATTACACAGTTTAAGGCTCTGGAAGACTTTTAAGTTGTTCTTTTTCAAAAAAATATTTTTTCCCCTTTATTGTGTGATTACTCTAAGGCTGGCACTGTGTATGGTGATTTTTGCCCTCGTTGGAGACTATTTCTGTACATTTCCCAAAGGCAGTAAGCCATTCAGGTGGGAGTGTGTAATTTGTTTTGTACTGAGGAATTCCTGCCATGCCTATATGTATTTAGACCACAGGCAAGCCAATAAAGTTGTCATAGAAACAAAGCATTTCATGAATAAATCAATCCATAACAAACTTGTAAACTTCAAACAACCCACTGTGCTTTAACAACACATCCCTTACATACACAAAATAATCATGTTTGTAATGAGCAATGCACAATATTACCCTTTCCCATACATTTTGTCCTGCTAGCCACCTTATAAATATTCCTTAACGTATTCTTATGCAGCTTGGATATTCGTACTGTGTAGGCATGAAATCACTGTCTCCAGCTGTCTTCGTAATCCAGAAGCAGCAGCAGTAGTCTTTTTGGGTGGTTTTTTTCTTAATATACTTTATGGTAGACCCCACTTCAAAAAGGCAGCTTGTAACTCCTACTCAGATGACCAGAGGGTACTGAAGTGTTAGATGAGTAAAGTTTTCTCTTCCTCTTCAACTTCAGGGACTTTCTTCACTCTTCACTAGGCAGTGTTCTAGTTTAGTGCCATGTTCTAAGCTCAGCACTCTGTGGGAGCTGGGTGAATGAGGTTGATTGACAGGTATGCAAGAGTGGGTGGCTACTTGAAAAGTGATTACGGGTAAAGGGAAAACTGCACATTTCTCTAGAGGACTGGGAAAGAAGGGGCTGTTAGGGCAATTACCAGTTGCAAAGTATAGAAGTTAAATTCTTTTCTGAATGAAAATACAGAGTAAGAGAAGGAGTTTTAGTATCATTCAGTTCAAAAAGAATTTAAGTCCCAACTATTGTGCCTATAGGCCCTGGGCATACAAAGCAAAGAAAAATCTATCTTTCTCAAAATCTATCTTGCTTCTACTGGAGAAAGGGGAAAAAAGTGCAAATAAGCAAAGATAAAATATCTACAAAGCCAATGATAATAATAATAGCTAACATTCATATAGCAGACTTTCATTTGTGAAGTGTTTTATTGTATTTGATCCTCAAAACAATCCTACGACATAGATGTTAATATTATTCCCATTTTACAGATAAGAAAACTGAGACTCATAGCACTGAAGTAACTTGACCATGATCTCCCAGCTAGTAACTCTATGAGGCAGAATATGAATTTAAATTGCCCCAGGACCTAGGTTTAATCCTAACTTTGGCACCAATTCCATATTTGACCTTAGGCAAATCACTTACATCATTGACCCCCAGTATTCCTGAATGAGGGATTTGGATTAGATGGTCTCTTAGGTCCCTTCTAACTCTAGAGCTATGACTGTGATGCCAAATCTAGCACTCTGTCCTCTGTACCACTTAACTGCTAAAAAATAAAGTAATTTCAGAGACTGGGGAAGAGCACTGTTATTCTGGTACTTCTTCCACTTTGAAGATATGGTAGTTGTTCTTTGTTTCACTCAAACATGGGGCCTGCTTGAATATTTCATCTGAATTCATATGCACGGTCACCGTTCATTTAACTTTTTCTTTCATATCAAAGCCCATGCTGCCTAGGTTAGATAATGAATAGGGAAATATTGATAGGCTTTCTGTCTGGATGTGGAAATTTTTTTTGGAAAGGAAGATCTAGTGATGCTTGATTGGATTGAGTCCTAAAAGGATAAATTTTACAAATACGTTTGTCACCAGCCAACACTGAAAATCAATACACAATTTTTGCCCATTATCATGGAACAGTCTAGGTCAACTATTTCTGACTACAGTTTGGGAATTGGAGGTTGGTTCACTGACTGGGTTCTGTAGAACTATTTTCACATGGTCCTGTGAACTTAACCAGCTTTCTAGTTTGATCCAATTCAATTTAATCAGGAAGCATTTATCATGCTAACTGTGTGCCAGGCATGTTACTATGTGTTAGGTGTTGGAAGTACAAATACAGAAGTAAGACAGAATCTGTCCTCAAGGAGTTTATGTTTTACCAAAAAGCTATGAAATATTGGAAGATGAGTAAATAAAGAAAATACACAAAATCAATGTGTGGTGATTTTTTTTGGAGGGAGGAAAGAGAGGAAATAATAGATGGCTAGGGGAATCAGGAAAGGCCTCTTGAAGAAGGTGACAAGCAAGCTGAACCTTGAAGAGAGGAAAGCACTCCAGGGAAGAGAACATCTTATGCAAATACATGAAGGCTGGACATCTTGTACATTAAAGAGCAAATAGCAATCTGAGGCTGCATTTAGAGACATAGAGTGTTCAGAAATAAGGAGGTGCTGGTCCTTCTATACTACTGGGCATGCCAATCTGGGGAAGTGTATTCCATTATGCTTTCCACATTTTAAGAAATACAAGGATGAATTGAAGAATTTCGAGAAAGAAATCAGGATTTGAATTCATAGTTAGCATGTAGAAAATAAAATTTCATGGAGACAACAATTTTCTTGAAGTATAAGAAGGGCTGTCATCTGGGAGAAGGTTTAAGATTTAAATACCAGAGTGTAAACACATCATGATAGCATTGTTTCATTCTTTGTATTTTAATGCCCAGCGCCTAGCATGGCACCTGCCACATAGTTGACACTTAGTAAATAATTGTTGATGGACTGATATTTGTTTGGTCCCAAAGACCTGGTTAGGAACAAGGAGCTCAAATCACAAAGAGGAAAATTTATGATGGATTTAAAGAAAAAAAATCTTCATAACAATTAGAACTCTTCCAGAGTGGAATGGGCTTCCTCAGGTGGTTCCCTGTCATCATCTTTGTACATTTACAATTTGGCAGTGGATATCAGGTACCTTAAACTAGCTGGTAAATATCCAGAAATTAAAGGTAGGTGACTAGATAGATGCACAAGGCAAATCTGAGAGCTGACATAATCAGCTATGATCATAGGACATCTAGATGAGATTATGATGGGATACATGAACTTGGAAGTGCTTGTAGCTTAATACCCAAGATCACTACGATTGAAAGAACGCCTGTGTTTCAATACAAAAAACAGTCTGGTTGTTTTCAATATCTCTTTCAGAATTCAAATCAACTTTAGATGACCAAAGGACCTTGACAAATAGAGTCCCACTTCTACCAAGGTTGACTCTATCTATCTAAGGAATTTCAGATTCTTCCTTCTCCCAGCCTACTATCTTCCCTCTGAAAGTAGTTTTAAACCTTGAAAAACTAACAGAACTACCCTCCAGTGATTCCAAGTTTCTTAAAAGCAATGATACGCATTGAAAGGGGGAATGAAGGTCATAGGCAATTATTAATGACAAACACCAATTATAAAATAGGGGATGCCCAGTTATAGAAGGTTATTCCTTGAATTCATTGCCATTCTTTTCTTTGGCTGCTGAAGACTCCCTCCCCCACCCCCCATTTTATTCTGTGTTGACAAGGTTATTGCAATGTGAGATTGCCTATTCACTAAAAGAAATCTCATTCCAAATGGGAATTTGGAAGGAATGGAGAAGTCCTCATTTCAACCTTTAAGGTCTCCCTGAGAGAATCTCTAGGTTCCCAGCTACACTTTTCCTTTACTAAGGGAAAACAGATGCAGAGAACTTTCCACCAATTAGTGAAGAGATTTCAGGAGTTGAAGAGGCAGGAGCATAGAGTTCCAAACTTCAGACTTAGTGTCTCTCTCATTCTCACATCTCCCTGAGCAGCAGCTACTATACAGAGCTATGGTATGTGGCAGTTACTGCTGAGATCCTATTCCATTTGTAAACTTAATTCCAATCCTGTACAAGCATACTAGACCTAATATCATTAATTGGTTTTGTAAAAATACATTAGACAGAAATTCAGTGGAGCATTTTCTTTCCATGTTCCATAGGAACAGTGCTATAAATGGAAAGTAAATAGATTGACTCCCAGTTATTACAGTTTCCAACTACCATACCTAGGGTCAATTTGGAAGCATGAGCAAGCATTGGATAAATAAGTCATGTACTTATTAGCACCAAAGAATCATGGAAGGAAACAAGCATTTAGCAAGTTGTGGTATAAGATCATGATGGAATAATACTGTTCTGTAAGAAATGATAAGCTCAATGATCTTAGAAAAACATTGTTATATTTAAAAAGTTCAAGAGATATAGTTTCAGGGTAATTAATCATTTCATTAATAACACTAGCATTTTATTAATAAAAGGAATGGTCATTTGGCTTTCCCTCTTAGACCAAAGACAAAACATGGTGATAGGCTCACAGTTTATATTCCCTTGGAAGAGTGGGTATTCCTGGGGGTGGCAATCAACTCTGATTAGTTAACAATTAATGAGAGAGAACAAATATTACAATGAAAGGTAGACATATTCTAATGAGGGGCTGGGGGAATGTAACTTTGATCAGGTCATTTACTTCCAGCCTCTGGAAAAATCTAGACAAAGGATCTGTATCCCCCACCCACACTTCTGACCTAAAGGCCAGAAGATTCACCTTAGATTAAATTCCTTGTAAAGTTGGGTGGGATGGCAATAACTAGATTAAGGAGAACTAATCCTGTCCTTTATCATCAGTCCTATTCTTCAGAGGCTGAGCCTTGAAATGAGGACTTTAGAAAAAGGGGGAGAACCCTGGATCTCCTCAAATCATTGGTTATTAATAATCATTTCTCTCAACATAGACTTTTACAAAATAATGAAGAGTGAAATGAACAAAACCAAGAGAACACTGTATACTGTAACAGCAATATTGTTTTAAGAATGACTTTGAGCAAATAAGTCATTTTGACTATTATAAACTAATTAACTATATGTGGGACAGCGACCCCAACCCAAATTAAACTCAGAGACTTCTCAAGGTGGAAAGCAAAGGTTACCTTTGTTACAATCTACGAAGATGAGTGTCTGCTCCTCCGATACACGTGGAGAGAGAGAGAGAGAGACCCCGGTAACAGGGGCCGCCTTATAAAAGCAGTTCTCTGCCCACGATGCAAAGTATCCACCCACTATGCAAACAAGTCTCCACCACTATCCCTTATCCCCTTAACTGGGGGTGGGCTTACATTCTAACTGGGAGGTGGGGCTTACTTCTAGGTACGAAATTCAAAGACAAGGAAAGAGGCGGGAGGCCAAGGGCAAACGGCTCAGGTTGGGGGTGAGGCAGAGCTTATTCCTTCTGTTAAGTTCTTAAAAGCAGGGTCTGAGTGGGGGAGGATTTTGAAAGTTGTAATCAAGAATTATTTGACCCTTTGAGGAGGCTTCACTTCTGAGAGTTCATTTCTCACACTACCTTCTGAACTCATTACCTTAATTACACTGAGAAGTCTTCACTGGGACATCCCATTCAATCCCTGCTCTTGTTCTATACTATCTGAAGACTTTTCACATCTCACTAAATCTTAGTAACCATCAGGGTGGTCTCAAACTGGCACTCAACCCTGACTCTTCAGAACCATCAGCCTGATTTCTTTCCCTTCTATCTTAACCAAAATGGGACAAGGAGTCCTGCATAAAGGGGAGACACAGCGGGAGTAGGATAATTCCCTTCAGATGTTACAATCTAAGTGTTTTAGAAACACAATACAATTTAGAAACAGTAATAACTTTTGTAATACTAACAAAAAACTTAACATCAATTGCGTTTCCATATAATTGCATATAGAAATTATCATTCTTATGATAGCACCTTTCACATTAAATCTGAATTCAAATTCTTCTCAGCTCTTTCCTCTCTCTCCAACTACCACCCCTTTAAGTAAATATAGGCATTGACAAATCAAAGGGGCAGCCCATTGATAATACAGATACAGAGACCCAAAAGAAAACAATAATAATGCAATTGTCCCTTTAAAATTCAGAAAGTCTTTTCTTATGCAGCTCTCTGGCAGGGAACATCATCAGTGAAGTCCTCTGGTCCTTGGTACTTGTTCCAGCCATCTCCAGCACAGCATCTCAGCATCTTCTTCTTATTATCTTCTTGTAGGAACCAGGTTTCTGTCCATTCTCCTACAAAAGTGATCTTAGCACAATTTAAAATTACTATTTCTAATCCTTATAACCCTGATCGTTCATTTCATTTCTTTTTTTTAACTCAAAATTGAAATTATTGCCAATTGTCATGTTCAAGAAATTCACATCAGAACCCAGTGTCTCATACTTTACATTAATCCACAGGCTCTAGCACATACATAGATATATTAAATAATCTATTTTAACACAGTGCGTATAGGATCTTAAATTTCAGTCAAGCTATGTTTCTCTGATGACATTTATGAAATAAACCACAAGCCATTCTCCTTTTAACATTCTTAATTATAACAAAACTTTAAACAAGTATGATATTATCCAAATAACAAAATAACATTCTCACAAACCCCTGACCTAATTGTAAAGAAGCCTAACTCGTATGGGAACACACACAGGAACACTAGTCTCAGTTCTATAGTAACCTAAGATGTTACATAATCTCACATGGCCTAAGGAACGTCTCTAAAATGAGCCCTAAATAGCTTGCATGCATTTCCACTCTTATTCATAAAACCTTACTAAATTGGTGTAAAAGTTCTTAAATAACATAAATTCCAGAGTATTATTAAGGAAGCTGAATTCGTAGGTATCACAGAATCCCTCATAAGTCTTTAGTTAAAGGCACACAGAGATGGTTCAGTTTTCCCAGTCACACAGGACTAGGTCCAAACAATACAACAAAGTTTTCTCATAATTCGCAAAATCGCAAAATTACATGAAGTCAGGTACAGATTAAACTAATCGGAGAGCTCACAACAGACTAGTTTTGAGAAGAGAGATTTTTATGTAATCAAGATAACAAAGAAAACCTTAGACATGAACCGTACAAATCAATACAATCAGTATTACCAATGTTAACTAACATTAAATTCCTTGCTCATGTACAATAGGTTTGATTTATAGGCAGTTCAAAAAAGGGAGCTCTACTTCTTTAGCTTAGTGTAGAAATCCAAATCTGTGACCCCTTACCTAAACATGCTTAAAGCTTGGATTTCCATGACAGATACATTTTGGATGCCAATCATAAACATCTGTATATAATTCTTAGAGGAATCAGTCTAATCCTGTTGCTTTTCTCAAAATTTGCTATCCTATTTAATTAGGCATCTATCACATTACACCTTTGTCTTATTATTTTGTCTGAATATTTCCTCTCTAGGAGAATGTTATCTCTATGTTATTATTATTTGTCCATGAATGTAAATTAAAATTGTAAGCTATTCATAATTGCATCATATTATGATAACTCAGAGATGTTCCAGAGGGACAAGGTCATATATCATATCAGAAGGAAAGAACTTCCATAGCTCTATTTGATTCCAGGCATGAGTCATATCTGATAGCCAGTCTTGCAGTCACTGGATGTTAAAAGCAGGGTTTAGGATTAATCAGGTGGGAATTTTCCTTTTCAGAAAGGAAATAGCACAATTGGGAAATAGAGTCAGGAAGATCTTACCTAGGCTGTGTCCAAGGTCGTCCTCAAAACTCTTCCCAGGCACAGACATCCACCTTTATCAGTTCTCAGCCTGCAGCACATGCCATTCTACTATTGGCTTCATGACAACTCAGAAAATTATGCTTGTAATGATAGCTCAAAACAATAGCAAATTTCTGTGCCACAAAATCACATATCCTAGATAATAAGAATTTAATCTCACATTGGTAACAGTAAGACTTAAAAGGAAATGTTACAAAACAGGACCATATAGAATGTCCCAACAGCCCTGATTCATTCCTTTTTTTTTCTCTGAAGGCACAATTCTTCTTTTTTTCCTTTTTTTTTCTTTTTAGGCAATTGGGGTTAAGTGACTTGCCCAGGGTCACACAGCTAGTAAGTGTCAAGTGTTTGTTCTGTGGCCAGATTTGAACTCAGGTCCTCCTGACTTCAGGGTCAGTGCTCTATCTACTGAGCCACCTAGCTGCCCCTCTGAAGGCACAATTCTTAATTTAACATTCTGGGTTATAAAATAGATTGCCCTTCCAACAATGTAACTAATACAATTACTTACTAGATTACATCACATTCAGAAATATGTAAGCAGTATATTAAAAACTTAGAACAGACCCAATAAAGATCTTTCTTTCTTTCCGAATTCTTTCACCAGGTCCAGTCTCCTGGGGCCACTCCCACCCCACTAGACTGGCTTTTCTTTGTTATCTATGCTAGCCCATCATTGTCTTTTTACTGGTCCGATATCCTCGGGGCACATCCTGATTCAACCACAATGACACTCCCAATCAGGAATTTGGTGGCTGGTAGCCTGAATTTCCTCCAGGCCTACTAGTCTCTGCCCTGAGTCTGGCCCACATGGCCCATTCAGCAAACCCAATAGTTGGCCTGAAGAAGGCCTGGGTTGAAAAACAAATATGTATACATATACATACATACATACACACACACACACACACACACACACACACACACATATATTTTTTATTTTTCCAGTTTCTAATTGAGGTCCTAATATGAGAGAATACCTCATTAATTCCAAATACATATCAATAAGTTTTTTTACAATAAAATATGTTTGCATCACAGGGCATACATTATAAAATTATTCCCAAAATTGTAATAAACTTTGAAATAACCCATTATCAATTTAGATGTATGCACTCCCAATCACTTTGAAGAGAGAATCATTCATCTCATCATTAATATGTTGAAACTACAACTTTAAACCACCATATATATATTTTTTATAATAGTCAAGATTTTAAATGAAAATCTCCTATCAGTCTTATAATCAAATATATACCTCACTTGGTATTTAACAGTTTTAAATTATCTCATCTTTATCACTAAAAGTCACATTCAAGAGTTAGCTAAACACCATTTCTACCTCACAGTGGTTCCTCAAATTTTACAATCTAAGAGTTTTAGAAATACAGTACAATTTAGAAACATAGTAATAACTTAAACAATAAACTTCAGATAACGTCAGTTGCATTTCCAGAGTATCACAAGTAGAAAATTATCAATCTTATTATTCTTAGTACTTTCAACAATTACATTAACTAAAATACCACATCTCATAACAACCATTTTTTAACAGTAAACTTAAATCCAATCAAATCCAAATTTATAATCATTAATAATAAACAATTAAAAACATTTTTGTTTTAAATCCAATACTCTTGGCCCTTTAAAAGGAAATATCCTCCATAAATTTATATATTCCCTTGAAAAGACACATGGTAACAATTCCTGCTCTAAATCCTCCTTTTCTTTCCTACTTCCTTAAGGGAACTAAGAAAAAAGTCCCCTCTGCTTCTTAGAGGCTAATCAGATAGAACCTCCCTCCAGAAAATTTCAGGCTTCAGCACTTTGAACAGGACATAACCCTCTATAGATAATTGAGTAGGGCCCTCCTTCTCTCTTCCTGGACTGCTTTTACAACCTCACTGTGCATTCTGAACAATTCACTGGTCTTACAAAAAAAAATTTATTAACTTTTTTATTCCAAAAGTTTCCAAACCTTTTACTCTCAAACCCTCTATCCACTCTCGTTCACACCATGGACACAAACAGAAACACAAAACAGACATACAACAAATTGCTGCAGAGTCCTCACATCATATTTAATCCAAAAAAAATTTTTTTTTTATCTTTCCCTTTTTATTTTGGTAGTTCGTTCCAATCTTGGAGTCTACTCCCTAAAAGACTATCTTCCGGAATATCAAATGGCAGCTTCTGGTTTATTACTTTAGACTGCGGTTTGCCCATAATTTTCTTACCTATATGCAATTCCACAAATGAATTTGGCTGAGAGAGATTGTTCTTCTCTCCAAGTCAGTAACTCAATGGATTAACTAACAGAAGATGTCATCCTCTCCCTTTACAATCACCTGAATGCTTTCTCAGTGTACCCAGAATTTAGTCGTGTGGGGTCACCCCCAATCCCAAGTCAGAGACTTAGCAATTAGTTAATTTAGCTGAGGGTCGTCGCCTTCTCTCCAGGTCAGGGACCTAATGAATAAAGGGGACATCTGAGAGCTGCTTTTGTCGGGCTGTATGCATACAACTCATGTGACTGATCCGATTCTTCACTCTATTTCACTCTATTCACCACAGCCAGCTGGTTCACACAATCTTATAGCTGCTCTGCCTTTGCTTTTCCCCTTGAGCATCTCTCTTCAAGAACTTACCCAAACGGCAGGAGGCTCCTAAATTTGGTCTGAGGGCTACCAGAGAAATCTCAAAGTCGTAATCAAGAATTATTTGACCCTTTGAGGAGGCTTCACTTCTGAGAGTTCATTTCTCACACTACCTTCTGAACTCATTACCTTAATTACACTGAGAAGTCTTCACTGGGACATCCCATTCAACTACAAAGGACCTAAGAAGGAAGATGCTATTTGCAGCCAAAGAAAAAAAGTTATAAATAGAAGTGTGTAAAGAATGATTTTACATATATTTACATATTTGGGTCTAATAGTAGCCATCTTTAGGACAGGAAGAGGGAGGAAAAAAGAGGGGGAAAAGAAAGTTACATGATAACTTTAATATATATTTAAAAGGAATAGCAAATTGTACATAACAGATTTGCAATTTCATGTGCATTGATCTTTTTCTTTTTCTATTCTACTCTGTTATGGAAATGCTTGTTTTATTTCTTAAGTTCAGAATAAAGTAAATTTTTTAAAAAATTAAGGAAGAAAATAAGCATTTGTTAACCATTTGCTATGTGCCAGCCATTGCGTTAAGCTTTGGAGATACAAATGCTAGAAAGAAAGAAAGAAAAAAGCCTGCAATCCAGGAGTTGACATTCTAATGAGGGAAGCCAACAAACAAACACAAAGCAAAAAACAGGAGCATAGAGAGTCAGAGAATGATGCATAGTTTTGAAATCCATGAGCCAGCAGCAGGACTAGAAGATGAATGAAGGCAGAACAGCCTGGTCCCCTCCACAAAATACAGGCTCCAGGAGGAACTTAACAATGGGAGAAAGAGGTAAACTATATTTAAGGATCTTCCCTGATGAGCAGAACATACCCTTCCATAACTCAAATTTGGAGATCTTAGAACAAATCCCTGTAGGGAGGTGGAGTGAAGATAGAATGCAGATAGCTATACAAATTCAATTTCCGCCTTTGTAAAATCAGGATAATAATACTCTGAACTCCCAACACAGAGTTATTGTGTGACTTATATGATGCAAAGTATGGTGAGTGTTTTGTCCACATTAAATGACTATATAAACATAAGTGATGTTGAAGGTCATAAAAATAATTTCTAGCAGGATTTAGTTATAATATATAATATACTTAATAATTGACCAAGAGCATCATAGAAAGAGTGCTAGACTTGGAGAAAGGAGGGCAGGAGGAACCTGTATTTGAGTCCTGCCTCCAATATAAGCAATGTGACCCTTGGGAAAGTACTTAAACTCTTTCTGTCTCAGTTTCTTTCTCTGTTAAATGGGAATAATAATATTTATATTCCTTATCTCACAGAATTATTGTGAGGACAATTCATAACAAAATTTAAGCATTATAAAAATATTAGTTCTTTTTAGATCAAAGATTAGTAGTGCTGGAAGGAACCCTTGAATTATTGCATCCAACTTTTTATTTTAAAAATGAGAAAAATAGGGGCAACTAGGTGGTGCAGGAGATAGAACTCTGGCCTTGGAGTCAGGAGGACCTGAGTTCAAATCCGACCTCAGACACATGACACTTACTAGCTGTGTGAAAGACATACAGGATCAATATATCTTTTCTTTAACTTTTATGGCTTGAGAGGCATGTAGAAGATTGCAATAGGTAAATGAATTATTTCTGACATAAGCCTTGTCAGAAAACAAACAAACAAACAAACAAAAAACTGGGGGCAGCTAGGTGGCACAGTGGATGGAGCACTGGCCCTAGAATCAGGAGGAATCAAGTTCAAATCCAGCCTCAGACACAGAACACTTACTAGCTGTGTGACCCTGGGCAAGTCACTTTAACCCCAATTGCCTCACCAAAAAAACTAAAACAAAACAAAGCAAAAAAATGAAGAAGCCTTGTCAGAATCCTCATAATGGTTCAAGTTTTTACTGAGGTCTGAACCTATGCTTGAGCATAATAATAAAACCTAGGTTTTCACCCCTATCATTTCCGCATTGTGATAAATATAGATTTGACAGCAGTTACGCATCACATGAACTCAGAGAAGAGAGACTTCTCCAATAAAAGTAGTTCCATAGATCAGTAGATTCTCTAGCAATTTGAATGGTGGATTCCAAGAGAGTGGTGCACAGGTCCATGTAGAGTGGTGGCAGCAGCAGCCTCAGGTCAGATGACTAAATGGTTTGAGTGGGGTACTAGATGGGACATAAAGCTTGAAAGCTTAAAGAGTTATAGAAGTGTGAGTTACTGTTAATATTGGGAAGCAGTATTGATCAGAGTAGCATTACACGGGTTATACCAGTATAATTAAGGGAGGTAACTTATTGAAACTTATACAACACACACACACACACACACACACAAAACACACACACAGTATCCAGTAATTAGATTCCTTAATTTATACAGGAAATCCTTTAAATGTCTATGGAGCTAAGTTCCTGAAATGCATTATCTCCTGGATGGAGTGTGCTTTATGACTTCACCTGCTACATGGCAGCAGAGATTAAAGGTAACATGGACTGCTGGGAACAAATACAATTTTCCAGTAGCTGCATTTTGTTTTCCTTAATAATTAACAATTGCCGCTGACTCACCTTCCAGCATCAAATGTCCACCTTATCGAAAAGGAATGGGCACAGGTTAGAGCATCTCAGCCAGGACAGTAGAATGAGGAGTGTGATTAGAGCATTAAAGATTTAGAGGGTGACATTAAGGATGAAAGGTGGAATTACAGTAAATAGAGCCCTGCTCAACATTAAATGAAATGCGTCGCGCTTGAAACAGTCTTTCATTTCAACATTAATTATTAAGGGAACCCGACAGCTCATTTTTAATTTGAGCCTAATGACAAAATTTCTTAAGATATAAATACAGGCACAGGAGTCCACAGATTTTGTGTGTCTTTATCTTTAATGCATCAGGGCTTGTCCTGAGGTGTTATCTGTGAACAAATTACAGACTTAGCTAATGGGGTGCTAGAGATATTTAGAAATAAGTCAGGTTTTATTGGAATTTTTTTTTATTCCCTGTCACTCATTCTTTTTCTTCAAAAATTTCCTCTGAGGCCTCTAATTTCAAACAGTTGTATAGTAAAGTTTGTATTTTCAAGCTACTTCCTTGCTTTGGGGCAGGGGGTG
The DNA here is from genome assembly GCF_003287225.1 of Phascolarctos cinereus. Taxonomy (NCBI): domain Eukaryota; kingdom Metazoa; phylum Chordata; class Mammalia; order Diprotodontia; family Phascolarctidae; genus Phascolarctos; species Phascolarctos cinereus. Next base: position 71,857,010 of record NW_027555958.1, on the reverse strand, counting down.
GGGCTGCTGCTTCTGGAAATATTCTCTTCCTATCCTTTCTTTGCTCTTTAATAAGAATCAAACCAACAACAGGGGTGCCAATGGGTGTCTGCTTTGCCCAGGCAACTGAGTGAAGGCCAATTAGGCTCTAATTGCATTCTGAAATTTGGGAGCTAACACCACCATTTGGAGGGCAGAACCTGGAGAGAAGTTCTACATAACCACGTGCTATGGAGTTCTAATGTGCTTGCAAGAAGAAAGACAAAAGCAGGCCCAGGGAAGAGTTTTATTAGTGAGGGAATTCTAATAAGCAATTTCCCTTTCTCTCCTTGGAAGAATCCAATGAAAGGCAATGACACCACTGTGTGCAGGTGATTCATTTTTCATTTAAAAAAATGTCTATGAATTGTTATTAGGGCTCTCAAGTTAGCAGAGCTTGGCAAACCTTATGGGACAGGTCTACTAATTGTAAAACACTTGTGTGCATCATTACAGAGGCTTCATTTCTAGTCGTCTTGAAGTCAAGGGATTAGGAAAAGAATAAAAGTAAAACCCTAGAAAATATTATGGCTTTCCTTTCCCCTTTACCTTACCCATTGAGAAGATTTACACACTTCAGTTTCTCCATTTACTTTGGGAAAGAAGCTTCACCACTTGATATGCACTAATGCAGTGAGCAAGAATTACCTAAAATCATGGGTCCCAGAGATCCTACTGGGAAAATATGCCAAAGAGGTTAGAGACTGAATGAAAATTCTTCTTTCTATTTGCCAGACAATATACTCAGCACCTGGGAACAAAAATGTAAAATTCAGTCTTTCCTGGTCCTTTAAGAAGCTTATATTCAATTGGAGAAGACAACATATGCTGTATAAATGAGCGGTAGCCAGAGAATTTTGGTCTGGGAAAACAGGAATCACAAGTTTATCCATGCCTTTTCCAGAAACATTGGTAGTTTAGATTTCATGTGACCAAAGCAAGAAGTAGATGGGAATGGTAGAGCTGACAACAAGATGACTGGGGTGGAGAAGTGCATGATAGGAACAAAGAAGGTACTCACAGAATGGAAAATAGCTAAATGAGTTGTTGAGAACAAAATATATAACTGTGTGATTGAAAAATGATTAATATGAAGAATTCAGAGAAGCATTGGAAGATTCATGTGAACAGATGCAAAGTGAAGTAAATAAAAGTGAAGTTCTTGGAACAAGAAAAAGATAGTGACTACCACAGTGGGCAGTTAGGTGGCAGAGTGGAGATGGTGCAAAGCCTGAAGTCAAGATGACTTATCTTTCTGAGTTCAAATGTGGCCTCAGACACTTACAACCTATTTGAGCCTGGGCAAGTCCCTTAACCCTGTTTGCCTCAGTTCCTTATCGGTAAAATAGGCTGGTTAAGGAAATGGCAAAGTACTCCAGTATCTCTGTCAAGAAAACCCCCAAATGGGGTCATGGCAAGTCAGGCTTGACTGAAACGACTAAGAAAATTGAAATACCAATCAGAAGAAAAAAAAGCAAAACTGAATGTTGTGTAATAATAATTATAATTATTGAGGAATTAAAATTGTGAAAATGTTTCCCTGACTTTTTGCAGAAGTTGGGAGCTATGGCTATGGAATATCACATATACTCTTAGACACAGTTGATGCATCGATTCATTTTGCTGGACTACTTTTCTTTTTCTTCCCTTTAAATCTTTGTACCAAGGGATGGCTCACTGGGGAGGCATATATAAAAAAAAAAAATGAAGACAATATAAAAACAAAGCACAGCAATAAAAACAAGATTAAAGAATAAAAGCAAGAGTCAGTTCCAGTAAGTTTAAAAGCATTGTGAACAGGATGCTGAACTCAGACTCAGGAAGAGATGGATTCAAATCCCACCTGGCATTTATAACATTTATTCACTCTAATCCACAAGCAAGTTATTAAGACTCTTTGAGTCCCAGTTTCTTCATCCGTAAAATGGGAATGGTAAAACCTATGTCTCAAGGTTATTATAAAGCTCAAATGAAATGTGTATAAAGAACTCTGAAAACTTGAAAAAAAAGTCTGGTTGCATTCTTATTAGCAATAATGACAATGGACATCAAGATCTGTAAATCTTTATCTACTTGCCTCATTTGATTTGTAGATAAACCCACCTGCTACTCCTTGAAAAATCTCATTAGAGAAACATCTTTGAGAGAAAAGGAATAAATTTAAGGATTTCAGATTGTGTTCTGAAATTAAGGAGCTAACATTGCCATTTGCCACTCACTTTTTTAACTTGTGCTGATTATCATGGCCCAGGTTGTCACCTTCGTGATTTTAGAGGGGTAGCACTTTAAATTAAAATTATGCTTTCTTAACATGACTAATATTTGAGTCATGTTTACATGATTGCACATATATAGCCTATATAAAATTGCTTACTGTCTTAGGGAGGATGGAGGGGAAAGAGGAGGAAGAGAATTTGGAGCTCAAAATTTTGAAAAATGAATATTAAAAATTGGTTTTTACATGTAATTGAGAAAAATAAAATTTTGCTTTAAAAAAAAAATCAAGCAGCTGCAGTGCTGTTGGCTTGATTGCCAAGAAAGAATAAGAAATAAAACAAATCAAATCCAACAAAATAAAGAAATGAACATTTCATTTGCTAAAGTTGATCCTGTATCATAAGGGATCGAGTCAATTCTACCACTTTCAGAGAAGGCTTACTTTACTATTGTGAAATGTATTACTAAGAGAAAGCCTGCTACATGGCTTCTAGGGTTGCTTAAGTCCTCAGTTTGATAACAAACTGACAGACACTAAACATAACTCTATCAGTCCTGAAGGACGGTGGTACAATTCAGAAAGAGCCAGCTTTGGAGTTAGAATGTCCGGGGCTGTGATGTTACTGAGTAAGTCATTTAACTTCTTTTTCTCTCAAACTTTTTAAGACCACAAATTGTAGAATATTTGCTCATCTGCTGATGGTAGAGGGAGTTTTCTCATGTGGATTTCCATATACCAATGGAAATCAAAGGTTCCAATTTATGCATGCACACAAATACATGCTGTCAGAGAGAGCATGGTCAAAGTTTCTAATAAAGTCCTCCTCCCTTATTTAATGAAAGAAAACAGGAATATTGCCTCAAAATTAATTGTAGGTTCTTGATTTCCTAGTCTTAAGAATTATAACCTTGTCACTACCTCACTCAGCAACTTTCAGTGGCTCCTCGTTACTACTTAAATTCTTTCACAATCTACCTCATCCAACATTCCAGACTTATTACATATTAATTGATTTCACCCACTCTACATTCCAGCCAATCTGGTGTCTTGCTTATTCCTGAACTTGTCATTCTATCCTCTCCACCTTTGTGTTTTTGCTTAGGCATCTCTCTTCCCTAAAATTTATTCTTTATTGACCTCTGCCTCTTAGAATTTTTATCTTCATCTAGGCCTACCTCATGTACTATCTCCTATGGGAAGCTTTTCCAGTCCCTTCTAGTTGCTAGTACTCTTTCACCCTTCCAATTATCATCTATGATGCATAGTATTAGTTGGAACATCATATCCCATCCCCAATAGACTACAAGCTCCCTGAAGGTGGGAATTGCTTTCCATTTTGTTTTGGTATTACTTTCACCTAACACAATGACTTGCATGTGATAGGGGGTTAATAAATGCTTGTTGATTTGGAAAGAAATGTCAAACATAGTTATTTAAAAACTGAATAAAGAAACTAAGACACTTTATAGCAATACCACTACTAGGTCTATCTCCAAAGACGATTAGGGAAAAAGGATAAGAACCTATATGTTTTAAAATATTTATAGCAGCTTTGTGGTGGCAAAGGACTTGAAATTGCAGGGAGGCTAGTCAGTTGGGGAGTGGCTGAACAATTTGTGTTATATGATCATGAGGGAATACTACTATGCTATAAGAAATGATGAGCTTGCTGATTTTGGGGGGGAAAAATCATAGACAGACTTCCACAAAATAATGAATACCAAAATGAGCAGAGTAAGAGAATATTGTATACAGTAACATCAATATTGTTTTAACAACAACATTGAATGACTAAGTCATTTTGACTATTATAAATACCTAAATTAACTACAAAGGACCTATGAAGGAAGACACTGTCTTCATCCAGAAAAAGAACTGATAGAAGTATGTACAGAATTATTTTATACACACACACATACACACATATATTTGTGTGTAATGGTAGCCATTTTAGGGTGGGTTGGAGGAAGAAAAAAGGGGAAAGAAAGTTACATGATAACTTTATTATATATTTAACAGGAATAGTAAATTGAACATAATAGACTTATAGTTTTGTGTGCAACTACCTTTTTTTAAATTTTACTATGTTAAGGAAATGCTTGTTTTATTTCATAAGGTCAAAATAATTTTTTTGAAAAAGTAGGATTGACTAGACTTATCACCATTATAAGAGTATCCCCTACTTAGCCTCCAATAAACTTCCCAAGTGTCTTTATCCTTTCTATATCCTTCATATTATAGATATCAATCATAATCCTGCTCAGAATTCATCTTACTAGTCTGAATAGTTCATCACTTCTCAAGTGCCTATTAAATTCAAGGTATTATAATACATACTATAAACCATAGAAAAGACATGACACATTCCTGGTCCTCTAGTGGCTTACAGTCTTGTTGGTGAGATAAGATCTGTGCCAAATCAAATGGTCAATATTAACAACAAATGCTACAGGAAGTTTGCAGGAGAACTTACCATCTGGCCCATGGTCACCAGGGAAGGCCTGATAAAAGAGGTGGGATATAAACAGTGCCATGAAAGATTTGGATACACAGAGGATAATCATAGTTGACAGGTAAATAGTACTTTAAGAATCACAAGGCATTTCTTATCTATTATCTCATTTAAGCCTCATAACAATTTTTTTTAATAGGGACTGTTAGTATAACTATCTCCATTTAAAAGATGAAAAAATTGATTGCTTATAGTAGTTAAGTGACTTGGCCATTGACACATCCCAAATGTCAGAGGTGAGATCTCTCCTAACTTAAAGTCTGGGGTTCTTTCTTCTATGGCAGGCTTTCTCTCCAGGAAAAGAAAAAGCTAAAAGCAAAGGTAGCTCAAAGACATTTAGAGAAGAGTGAACTGATTGTTTTTGGCTTTAGTAGAGACTGTATAGGAGAGTAGTGGTAGTTAAAGCTAGTTGACACTAGATGGGGGAGAGCCATGAATGCCAGAATTTATTATTTTTCTACAGGTAAAAGAGAAGCCATTGACAGATTACTTTTTAAAGAAGTGTTTTAGGAACATTAAGATGGAGGGGCAGAGCCAAAATGACGGAGTGAAAGTAGTCATTTGCTTGAGCTCTCCTCCAAACCCCTCCAAATACTCATAAAAAAAAGGCTCTAAGCAAATTCTGAAGCAGCAAAACCCACAAAAAGACAGAGTGAAACAAATTTCCAGTCCAAGACAACCTGGATGATTATCAGAAAGGTGTATTGCGCCGGGCTGGAAGTGCAGCACAGCATGGCGTGGGCACTCAGGCTGCAGCGAACGTGGAGCAGGCCTCAGAGGACTGAATCTCGGGGAGCTGTGGAGGTTTCCAGACTCCTCAATCCACCAATGGCAAAGACAATTTAGAAGGTCAGCAGGAAAAGTCTGTTTCTGTCCCTGCTGAGAAAGGAAGGCAGGGTCTCAGCTCCATTTCCCAAGAGTTTGGCCGGGGGGTGGGGGTTACAGCTGCTTCCCGAGCTTCCAGCCCACAGACTGAGGGGGGAATCCAGTAGCTGATCAGAGAGGGATTGCAGGAATCTCTTGCTTTGCCCATGTTTGGATCTGGGTCACAGTTCTGGGCGGCAGTGCTGGGGTGAGGAGGGGCACTGGAGTGGTGGAGCTTGTAGTGGCTGTGGAGAGGAACCCCTCCCCACAGTTATAGGACAGAAAGTAATACTTGTAGTCACAGGCCAGGAAAGGAGTAAACACCTTGACCCTTATCATACCACCTTGGAAGAAGTGAAAATTTACAGGTCCCTACAAGTATCTTTGAAAACAGCTTACAAACCCGCAAAGCTTGGGACAGTACATTCTCCACCTTGGAAGCAGATTCATACCTTAACAACTGAACTGGAAAATAGATCCAGGAGAGAGAATTTAAAGATTATTGGACTATCTGAAAGCCATGATCAAAAAAAGAGCCTAGATATCATCTTTCAAGAAATTATCAAGGAAAACTGCCCTGATATAGTAGAACCAGAGGGCAAAATAGAAATTGAAAGAATCCACAGATCTCCTCCTGAAAGAGATCCCCAAAGGAAAGCTCCTAGGAATATTATAGCCAAATTCCAGAGTTCCCAGATCAAGGAGAAAATATTAAAAGCTGCCAGAAGGAAACAGTTCAAGTACTGTGGAAACACAATCAGGATAACACAAGATTTAGCAGCTTCTACATTAAAGGACCACAGGGCATGGAATATAATATTCCAGAGGGCAAAGGACATAGGATTACAACCAAGAATCACCTACCCAGCAAAACTGAGTATAATCCTTCAGGGGAAAAAATGGTCATTCAGTGAAATAGAGGACTTTCAAGCATTCTTGATGAAAAGACCAGAGCTGAATAGAAAATTTGACTTTCAAATACAGGACTCAAGTGGAACATGAAGAGGTAAACAGGAAAGAGAAATCATAAGAGACTTATTAAGATTGAACTGTTTACATTCCTGCATGGAAAGATGATATTTATAACTCATGAGACCTTTGTCAGTATTAGGGTAGTTGGAGGAAAAAAATTATATGTGTATATGTAGATAGATAGAGGGCACAGGGTGAGTTGAAGATTAAGGGTCATATCTGGAGAATAAAATTAAGGGATGAGAGAGGATTATACTGAGAAGAAGAAAGGGAGAGGTAGAATGGGGTAAATTATCTCACAAAAAAAAACAGAAAAGTCTCTTACAGTGGAGGGGAAACAGGGGAAGGTGAGAGGAATGAGTGAATCTTATTCTCATAGGATTTGGCTTAAGGAGGAATAACATACACATTCAATTGGGTATGGAAATCTGTCTTACCCTACAGGAAAATAGGGGGAAAGGGGACAAGAGAGCAGGGGTGATAGAGAGGAGGGCAGATTGGAAAGGGGTAATCAGAAGTAAATACTTCTGAGGAGGGACAGGGTCAAAAGAAAGAATAGAATAAATGGGAGGGCAGGATAGGATTAAGGGAAATAGAGTTAGTTTTTCACAACATGTCTACTATGGACGTGTTTTGCATAACTGCACATGTACAACCTATATTGAGTTGCTTGCCTTTTCAATGAGGGTGGGTGGGGAGGGAGGAAGAGAGAAAATTTGAAACCTAAAGTTTTAAAAACATATGTTTAAAAAAAATGTTTTCACATGCTACTGGGAAATAAGAAATACAGGAAATGGGATACAGAAGTCTACCCTGCCCTACAGGAAAATAGAAGGGAAAAGGGATAAGAGAAGGGGAGAGAGATAGAAGAGAGGACAGACTAGGGGAAGGGATATTGAGAATGCATGCCATCTTGGGGTGGGGGGGGGGAGATGGGGTGAAAATTTGGAACTCAAAAACTTGTGGAAGTGAATGTTGAAAACTAAAAATAAATAAATTTTATATATATATATATATATATATATATATATATATATATATATATATATATATAGAGAGAGAGAGAGAGAGAGAGAGAGAGAGAGAGAGAGAGAGAGAGAGAGAGAGAGAGAGAGAGAGAGAACATTAAGATGGCAGCAGTGTAGGGATTGAAAGGGGGGTAAGAGGAATTATTTACAACAGTTCCAGCCTTTGAGTCTATCCTCATAGAGCTGCCATGGATACCTGCTTATATATTTTATGGCTGCTTGAAATGCCTCAGGGAATTAAAACCAGATTTGCAAGTGTCTAAGTAGCCATGTTGACATGAATACTCCAAATTCCTCTCTTAACATGCTTCACTAATAGTAACTGCTAATTTCCAAAACTGCATAGGTTTTCAATGTATTTGCATTCAACATGTCTGACATCTCCAGAAACCATGCATTTAGGGCTGCTTTCTCTTGGTTCTGTAACCTTTGCCCACTCCAACTCCCCCTTATCCATTGCCCCTCCTGTCTACAGGTTCTAAAAGTAGCTTTTCCTAATGGTTTTAGGAATGCTATGTTTCACAGACATAGGGTCAAGAAATTCCCTCCCTTCGCATTTCTTGGATAGGCCTGACAATTTGCTTTCCTTCATCCGCTAGTGAAAGAAGGGCACTATTTTTTCCTTTAGATAGTAAAAATCATGTTTAATAGGTTTGGAACTACTTTGATTTTGTGACAGTTTTGGACAATTCTAAAACATCCCTAAGTAATAAACTGGTAGATGCATCTTGGAAAATTCTTGATTATCATGGATATCATTTCCTAGTTAACCCTGGCCATCTAATAAGTTCACAGTTTTGCCTACATATCCCTCTAAAAATTAATTAATCTATCAATATACAAGCAATTCTTAACTGCCTACTACATGCCACCCAGATATTGTGTCTAGGGGTAGAAAGATAAAAATAAAACAGTCTCTATCCTTAAAGAGTTTGCATTATTTCGGGAGGTGGGCTAACATGTCTTTTTCCTGAACTCCAGTCTCAAAGAGACTCTAGCATGGAACTCTTTTTTTTAGATTGCTAATGTTTCTGTTTTAGGGCTTACATCTTTTCTGGGGCCCTCACTTTCCTCAGGGGCATTAGGTCCAAGTTTTTATATCAATGAAAGTTGCCATTTGGCACTCAGAGAGAAAAACATTAAGTTTGTTAATGAAACTATCTACCCCTTGGGAGATTTCTCTAATTTTGGAGCTAGGGCCATCCACTCTGCTTACTACAGGTTTAATTTCTGTCAGCAAAGTTGGAAGATCAATGGGTTGTCAGATCTTCCGTCCTTACCTCAATTTTCACTCATAAGAAGTGTAAAGAAGGCTTGGAGTAGGCTTGAATTTGATGGTTCTCAGCCCATTCTCTCTGAGGTAGACAGTAGACAGAGCCTGAACAGTCCTTTCACTAAGCTTATAAGGAGATGATGAGGAAATTCATTTGATTAAAAAAAAAAGAAAGAATCCCCCAGCCCTATTTACCTAGTTTAAAAGATGGCTGGGCACCTTACAAACACACCTCATTGCATCCCACCTAATACCAGGAATATCCCATGCAGGGCTATTTTTGAGCAACTGGTGCGTACAGGATAAATCTGCTTTGCATGTGTGGACAAGTAAACAACCCAGTACCTCAGAATCTGAATTACTAAAGAAACATTTCCACATTTTTAACCTTTCCTCCTTTGTTCACACCCCAGCTACATGGTTAGGGAAACATCCTGTAAATAGATGAGCTAAATGCTCTGAATAACCAAAAGACATGGCCAACAGCCTCCTGTGGAGAATGTCTGCCTCAGGAGTCATCAACTCCCTGTAGAGGCTTTGTTTCTTTTCCTTTCATTTTCCCTTCTAGGGAGATCTCTTCAGCAAAGTCAGTAACAAGGTGTCTTGAAGAGATTTTCTGAGAGAATGCCCTTGGACTCTACAGTTGGGGTGAAAGCGAGGCAATTCTCTTTGTTACCTACTAGGAAATAAATGTTCAGCTAAAACTATCAGCTTCACAAGTACCAGAAAGGGAACAACTGGCCAAGCAACTGTTTGAAAAAGATCGTGGGGTTTAAGTGGACTGCAAGCTCAACAAGAATCTATAGTACAACAATAGCCAAAAAATCCTCCTTAATGATGAGATGAGTATCCCTATGTGCAACATCATCCATGGTAGAATTCGTTGACTGGGAGTTTGTTGTTTTTTAGCTGACTTTGGGCAAGTCATTTTCTCTGGCATTTAACTTCCCTGTCTATAGTATAAGAGGGCAAGACTTGTAAGGGAAAGATGATTGGTTTTAAGATCACATTTGAAGATCCCTGTCTTCAAATCCGAGTTATGCCACTTAGTACCTGGGTGACATTCGGCTTATCATTTCTCTTCTCTGACCTATATTTCCTTATTTGTAACAGGAGGGGAGAAGAATGGGATGAACTCTAGGGTCTTTTCCAGCTCTGAAGCCTTGACTCGATGATCTTTCCATTTCAAAAATGAGGCAGAGTCCCAGTGTGTTTCCTCTTGATCAGACCACAGATGGAGCACTATTTTTAGAACTCATCCTCTCACATTCCATCTTCTGGTTTCCTCAAGGATGACACTGCATCTCTGGCCATACGTCATGTTAACTGTTGTCTACTGACCTATTCTAAGTCGTTCTCTGTTTCTCAAGGAGTTCAATACTTGACTCAATATCACCCTTCATAACCCAACTCCTGTCCTTGTTCTACGGATGTAATAATGTTGATGGTCTCTCAAACACTTTAATCTTCTTGTTCCTCAATCTGCTAATGGCCTGTGATCTACTCTTCAACTCTACCTAAACCATATTTGGGGATATTACCTTTGATTTTACCGTCACCTATAAGTGTTCTACTTCCATGACCAAAAGCTGTGAAAGTCTTTAATCAGATAATAATCTCATATCATTCTATCTTTGTTTATGTTTATTCCTCCTAAACTTATTCTTTATCCTCACTGTGATCTGCAATCCCTCCTACCCTAGTATTTTCCCATAATATTAACTCTGTATTGGCTTTACTTTACTCCTTTCCCCATTTTACCCAATCAATTAGTTCAACTCTATACTAAACTCTACTCTCAAATTCCTTGCTCCCTCAATCTATCATTGCTCATTTGTCAACCCTAATTAGCTGTCACCGATGTCTTCCTCTGGATGAAGCTAGAGAAAGTTATACAACCATGTCAACTGGGTCCACTAAAATTTTATTTTATTTGAACTCAACTGACTCTTTGTTGCAGTAAGGCATTTTACACCTGACTAATTAATTCTCTGTCCCATTCCCCACAGCAGCTCTTCTAATCCTTCTTTTCTCATTTTAGAGATTATTTGCCTAGAGCTCCGTCTTCACCCCCCCCCCCAGCTAAATGTAATGATCCTTTTACAGCAGTGTGCTGGAACCAGCTCATATAGATTGATGAGAACCAACTGGAAAGCAGCTTATTACATTTTTGGTGTGAGCAATTACACCTTGAAAATCAGGAAATGCTACAAATCAGGGCCTCATTTATTGTTTTGTAGATTGTCTAGACTTGAAAAAGTAATGGTCAAAAATGTTAATAATGCAGATTAAGCTTAAAAGTATATTTGTACATTTTTTTCAGGAAAGCCAGTTGTTAAACATTTGTCAGGACTTCCCTGCCTTTATATTATTCTCCCACCATTTCCTTTGCTCCAGTCTCAGAGAAGGAGATGCCTTTCTCCTCATCAAGGGTAATTACTAAACCAGATCCTTTATCCCATCACTTGCTATCTTCTCTATCAGATTGACTCTACAATTACTATTCCCCCCCAAATAATACCTAATCTCTCCCTATCAAATAGTTCTTTCCCTGTTGCCTATAGAAATGCCTGTCTCCCCCATCCTTAAAACAACAACACTCATTTATTAAATCTATCATGCTCTTTAGCTATTTTCCAATATCTTACTTTCTCAGTCAGACCCTAGAAAAAGCTGTCAGTATCTGCTGCCTTTACTTCCTACCCTCTCACACATTCTTTAAACCTTGATATTCTAGTTTCCCATATATTCTCTCCAAAATTACCCTTATTTCATGATTATCAAATCTGTTTTTTTTATCATATGGGTATACATGATATAAGCTGGATGTGCACCAGCATGCCTTAATGTGCCATTCTCCATACACCCCCAATAAAAGTGGTTTTACATTTTATCTTAACTGAATGGCAAAGTCTTCCAGTTTTAAAATATATAGTAGTATCGTGAATTAAGGGCTGAATTGCATAATACAGTACCTGCAGAAATGTAGAGAAAGGTCCCTTTCCTCTAAGCACACAGGCTCATGGTGGTAGCAATGACTGTGAGATAAAGAAGAGGGGAATTCTCCAGGGTCTGTTTGTGTGGGAGAGGACTGGGATGGGTGACTTGCAACATTTATGGAGCATTGTTGTTGATTGGACAATGGCTCGAGGAGGTCACTGCCTATGGATGAGTCACATGTTACACTCAATTTGGATCAAACAGTAATTAATTTTTAAATTAAATTGTTTTTGTTCATTCAATTTGGTGAATAAAAATAATATTCTTGATTGAGTCCCTAAGTGCATACCCAAATGTAATATATACATATATATGTGTGTGTATATGGGTGTGTGTGTGTGTGTGTGTATTTAAAGATAATCTAAGAGCCTAGGTAATAGGCTTATGGGGGACTGGGCTAGCTTATTTCAGAAGGTGGGATTTCAGCTTATACTTGAAGGAAGCCAAGGAATCCAGGAGACACATGAGAGGGGTGAGCATTCCAAATACAGAGGACAGCTAATGAACACTCACAGAGTTAGGAGATAGAGTGTGTGTAAGGAGATAGCTGTGTGTAAGGAAGAACAAGGCAACCAGTGTCACTGGATCATAGGATATGTAGAGGGAAGTAAGGTTTAAGAAGACTGGAAAAGTGGGAAGTGGACCATATTTGAAGGGCTTTGAACACCAAACTGGCTTCTAGATTTGATTTTAAAGGTAACTGGGAGCCACAGGAGTTTTTGTATATATGGGGCTCCAGAAGATAATTTCAGGAGATAATTTTGATCAGACTTTAGGATGTCTCCCTCCATTAGAATGGAGAAAAAATTGAGGCAGGGAGATAAACAAGGAGATTATGACAATGAGCCAAGGGTGACTGGATGAGGGCCTGTAGCAGGGTGATGACTAGTCAGAAGAGAGAAAGGACATATATGGGAGATGATGGAAAGTTAAATTGACAAGTTTTGGCAACACATTGGCTAAGGGTTAGGAAATGGTGAGGAACTGAGGGTGACAGTGAATTTAGGAGGCTAAGCGACCAAGAAGACAGTATTATCAATGATAGTGATATGAAAGTCAAGGAGGTTAGGAAAAGGGAAGGATTTGAGGGAAAAGATAATGAATTCTGTTTTGGACATGTTGGATTTCACATCTACAACACATGGTTTGAGATGTCCAATAGGCAGTTAGAAATGAGAGACTAGAATTCAGGAGAGAGGTTAGATCAGATAAATATTTCGGATAATTATCGATACAGAAATGACATAGAGCTGGTGAGATCATTAAGTCAAATAGTATAGCAGGAGTAAAGAAGAGAGCCCAGGACAGACTCCTAGAGGACACCCAACAGCACCCTCTATTTACCTGATCTTTTATTTCCAATGTCATTTGCCATAACTTTATCTTTATCACACCTACTAACTGTTGACATCCCCCAAAGTTCCATCCCCTTCTCTTGTCTCTCTATATTCTCTCAATTTGTGACAATTGCTTCAATTCCTATTAGTTTAATTATCATCTGTTATTCAGATGATTCCCAATTTTATACATAAAGCCCTGTTCTTCCTGAAGTTACTTTCCCACATTCCACATAACCAATTTGTCTATTTATTTGTCTATTTCACTCTATTGATCCCACATACTGATCCTCAGTCAAGTGTCAAATCCTCATTTTTTTTTTGTCTTCACAACTTCCAAGATGTCTACCCTCTTCTTAATATACACATTTAGTTCAGGATTATATCAGTTCTTTACTGTACCCATTACAGTAGTCTTGTATTTTGTTCTTGTAACTCAAGTCTCTCCCTATTCCCATCTAACCTTCAAAAAGCTGCCAAAAAAATTTTTCTAAAATGCAGATCGAACCATATCACTTTAAAACTCAACAAAATTCAGTGACTCTCTGTCACCTCTAGGATAAAATTAGTGGTTTAGCATTTAAAACCCATCACACCTTGGCCCAAACTTATCTTCCAGCCTTATAAATTATTGCTCTCGGTGTACTGTCTGATCCATTCAAAGTGGCCTTCTTACTATTCCTTATCCATGGAATTCCATTTCCTATGTCTATACCTTTGTACTTGCTATGCCCTATACCTGGAATGTACTCCCTCTTTATCTCCTCCATGACTTAGAATTCTTATTTTCCTTTAAGAATCAGCTTAAGCACAACCTTCTATAATGATTCCTCTCTAATTCCCTAACCCCAAGCATTATTGCTGTTCCAAACCACTTTGCTTCTATATAGGACTCATACACACACACACACACACACACACGTATACATATATTATATATGCTTATATCCAGTATGAGATGTCTATATGTGTGTATTCACATATATATATATATATATATATATATATATATATATATATATATATATATATATATATATACACACACACACACACACACATAGATATATCTATATACAAACATATAGATATAGAATATATATATATATACATATTGTGTACCTATGTGTGGATGTTACAGGAGGGTAGATTTAGCTCAATGTAAGGAATACTTCCAAACTTTCCTTCTATTTTGGATATATACTTACATACATATACATACACACACCTATGTATGTGTGCATGTGCATACGTATACACACATATGCATATATGTGTGTACATACACACATTCTTATATATGTCGGTATGTATGCATGAATATACATGTGTTTATGTGTGTACATTTTGTGTATACACACAGAAACTTGCGAATTGGGAACGACCCTCAGAGACAGAAGGGATCTCGAACACCATCAAGTCCCACCTATATCTAAATAAGAAACAGAAATAATCCGCTCCACAGCACCCCCACACACAGTATACATATGTGTACATATACATGTTTGTATGTTAGACCATATAAATATACTTTTACATGCATGTGTGTATGTATATGTGTACATGTGCTTCTATATGTGTATATGTAGACACATTTTTAGGGCTCTTATAGAGAGGACTATTCCTGTTTCCGGTTTAGGTACAGGTGGAATTTGGTGGTCTTTGAGATCCCTTCTGTCTCTGAGGTTCAGTCCAACTCACCAAATTTCTGTAATGTCCATTTTTTCGCATCCTCACATCTGTCATCCCCCCTGTGTTGGCAGTAACCTCCAAGTATGTTTACGAATCAATAAAACTGAATCAAATTATTTAATAGCCAAAAAATATGCCATTGGGTAATGTAAATCCTCTCTTTCCAGATGCAGATCCCAAATAGCTGTGATATAACAGATATTCTTCAAGAGTGGCATTGGCTGGAAAAGTCATCACCCTGAGGACAGAGTGGTAATGAGCCTCCTTAACCTTGGTCTCCAAACAATCAACACACAATCCATTATTACACCTGGACTTGAAGCTTTTCCATCCTGGTATGACCTATACAATATCCAACTCCTCTTTCATAGCTCTTAGGAACCCTTGGATAGCCCCATGCCATGATGATGCATCAGAAAGACTTTGGTGCAGATATATAATGATCATCCTTTATTTTTCAATTTTACTTGCCCAGTTTCATTGATCTCCATATATGACACAGTAGATAGTTTAGATAGTTTAAATAAAGCTTTGGTGGTTAGAAATGAACTTCAGGGATATATTTTAATGAAGTGGAGATTTATATATATGCATATATATATATATATATATACACACACACACACATATACACAGACAGATATGGATATAGGTATAGCTATAAATATAGATATAAATAAGGGTAGGGATAGAAGTCTGGACCTGGAGTCAGGATGATCTGAGTTTAAATCTAACTTCAGACATTTATTAGCTAGTGTGACCCTGGGCAAGTCACTTAACCTCTGTCTGCCTCATTTTCCTCATTGTAAAAGAAAGACAATAGTAGTACCTACCTCCCAGGTTTATTGTGAAGAAAAAGATAAGATTAGATTTGTAAAGTGCTTTGTATTCACCAAAGTGCTATGTAAATACTTATTATTAGTAGTATATGTACATCAATAATGAAAGTATATGTAAGGATAAATACTGAGTAAAATACTTTCATTTTATTTTCCTTATGAAGCTCCCTGTTCCTGTTCTTTTTTCTTCCTTTCTTTTTGCAAATCACTGACCAAACATTTGCCTGCCCATACATCAGTAATATCTTCCATTCATTATTCTGATATTCGGTGTGTTCTTAATTGACTGACAACCGGAAGAGAAATTTCAGGTTACCAGTTTGGAGGAACCAAAGCAAAGCACCCCCTCCTCCCCTTAAAAAAACAACCACAGTAAAAACAGGATTATTAAAGCACAAAATGTACTTTGGTTATTTATTTTGACCAATGTAGCTTGCTTAATTATTTATGATAATAGTATACTTACAAATGTACTGTAGGCTATTTGGTAGGGTAATGAAGTTTTAGCAATATGAGTAGTCAATATATTATGCTGCTGCTGAATCTTTTTTTTTCTCAGAAACTAGATGAGATACCAAGTGCTTTTTTAAAAATGTTTGTTTAGTATATTTAAGAGTGAGTCACATCTGAGTATGTGCCCTGCTGCCCATTTATTCATTCAGTTATTCATCATTTATCCAACAAATATCCATCGACTATCTTCTGTGTACAGAGCGCTGTGTTAGGTTCTGGAGGAGATAAAATGACTTTATTCAACTGAATCCATTTCAAAACATATTTATGAAGTGTTTGTTATTGTTGTTCAGTCATGTCTGACTCTTTCTGACCCCATTTGGGGTTTTCCTGGCAAAGATACTGGAGTGGTTGGCCATTTCGTTCTCCAGTTAATTTTACAGATGAGGAAACTGAGGCAAACAGGGTTAAGTGACTTGCCCAGGGTAATATAGCTAGTAAGTATCTGAGGCCAGATTTGAACTCATGAACATGTGTTTTCCTGATTCCAAGCCCAGTGCTCTATCCGCTGTGTCACCTACCTGCCTCTTCATGAAATGTTGTGTTAGCCACTAGGGAAAAAAAAATAAGATGAACAAGACATAGTATTTGGAGGCAGTGTGTGACAGTATAAGATCATGGGCTAGGCAGTAAGAGGACCTGGGTTTGAATCTCACTTCTGGTGTTTACTACCTGGGACCTTGGTCCAATGCTTAATCTCCTTGGGCCTCAGACTTCATCCAATATAATGAAAAGGTTGGACTAGAGGGTCCTTATTGTCTCTTCCAGCCCAAGATTTATGATCCTAAATAATTGATGCCTTCAAGTGGCTAATATCCTATGGGAGGATGGGGTGAGAAGGGAAAATAAGGTACATATACAAGTAATTATAAGACAGAATGTGATATGTGCACAGTAGACTCCAGACAAAATGATATGAAAAATTTGAAGAAAGAGAGAAAGAGATTGCTTTTATCTGGTGAGATTAGGGAAGGCTTTTTGGAGAAGGAGACACTAGATCCTGAAGGTAGGGGCAGGGTGCAAAAGAACAGTTACAAAAGCTTATGGGAGAGCCCATTCCTGGCAAGAGAAATGGCACTGAGATGGGAAAGAGTAGGATGGGGATGAAAAACAGAGAAGAGTCGAGTTTGACAGCAATACAGTTTGCAGAAGGGAACTATGTGAGCAAAGACTGGAGCCCAAATTTCAGATGACTTTGGATATTAAGAATTCGTGGCAGTTAGGTGATAGAGTAGAGAGAATACTGCATTTGTATCAAGGAGACTTCATTTCAAATCATGAATCTGACACTAACTCTGCGACCCTAGGCGAGTTGCTTAACTTCTCAGCCTCAATTTTCCTATCTGAATAACAGGGATAATAAGACCACCTACCTCACAGTGCTGTTGTGAGGATCAAGTGAGAAACACAAGCAACTTTTTTTCAGACCCCAAAGTACTATATCAATTTTTTTAATTGTTGTTGTTATCATTATTATTTGAAAGAGGCATAAGGTAAGCACAGAAAATTTGTTGGCAGAGGAATGATATAACCAGACCAGTGTATTAGGAAGATTTTTTGGGTAGTGATGAAAAGGATAGAATAGAGACCAAAGCAACTCAGATGACTAGTCAGGATGCTATTATAATTGTCCAAATGAGAGGTGATGAGAACTTAGACTGTAGTGGAAGCCACGGGGATGGAGTAGAGGTGTGTGTTTGTGTGCGTAAGGGGAGAAGATAGGAGGGAAATTGTATAGATAGAATGGATGGGACTTGGCAAATGAAGATAGGGGAATATGAAGGAGAGAAAAAAATTAAAAATTAAATTAAAATATTAATTAAAATTAATGAAATTAAAATATAAATTTGAAATTTGAAAAATTAAATTTAAAAATTAAAAAAATTAAATCATTATAGTATTTTTGAGCATGTGTGACTAGGAGTATGCTGGTATCACCAACAGAAATAGAGACATTAGGAGAGGAGCAGATTTTTGGAATAAGGAGATGACATGTTCAGGAATATGAGTTTGATGATGGGGTTTCATGATGAGCTTCATAAGCATGATGGGGAAAAAAACCTATTTCATTAATATTGACAAATGCTGGATGACACACTTTTCTCTTCCAATGCAGCTCATCACATTCTCTGCAACTTATAGTTATCAAAAATTACCTGACAGGTTAAGTGACTTACCTGGAATTATGCAAATAGTGTGTTTGAGGAGGTATGTCTCGAACCCAGATCACTGACCTATTGGCATATGAGAGCTTAATGATATGCTGGCTTTATTAATTAAACAACACCTTAGAGACCATTCTCTCTCTCTCTCTCTCTCTCTCTCTCTCTTCTCTCTCTCTCTCTCTCTCTCTCTCTTCTCTCTCTCTCTCTCTCTCTCTTTCTTTCTCCTTTCTCTATTTCAGTTGTTCTTCTGTTGATTTTTCATGGACAAATGGGGCACCATTCACCATGCTTCTCCTACAGGATCCCCTCCTAGTGTGGCAGTCAAGGCCACACTTCTCACACCTCTCTCTCCCATCCATCAAAACAGCTAGCAGCTCTGAGATCATCTGAGCTCCTGCCAGATTGAGGGTCAGCCATCCAGGAAGGTAAGGCAGCAGAGACTTCCTATATGCTCTGGAAATGAGTGAGTGCGGTAGGGGGAGGGGAAAGGGATGAAGAGAAGCCATTTTGCTGACCTCTGTCCACCACTGGGAGTTGATACATAAAGAAAAAAATAAATAATCCAGGAGAGTTTTAGTGTGTAACTTTATTGTGAAATTCCGTGATTTAGTGTTCAATATAGCAAGGCTTATCGTGTGACTTTGTTGTGGAATTCTCTGATTTACTGTGAAGCACCGTGGAGCTTCTCATGTAACTGTTATATGAGAAAGACTTGGCAGAGACAAGGTTTGGGGTTTTGCAGGCCATTAAAGATGACTGGCATGCCCTTCTCAAATGAACCACAGCAGTAACTGACTGGCAAACACGATCGCCATTCTCCACATCTTTAATTCCAACTATTTTAATTTCAGACAGCACAGACACTTTGGGTAACAACATGACCACTTTCCTTTTCCTCTAACCCAGTTTATGCTCAAGTTTTCATTTTACAGAAAATTGCTGTATTAGGTTTACTGTTTTTATGACTGCAATATCCGTTCAATAGTTTTTTAACTCTTTGAAAGAGAGTATTGCTGAAGAAGTTTATAAGGACACGTGGAATGGGGGAAAACTTCATTTATGCATAATCATCACTGGAAATACAGCCTGTTGGAATGTGTAATACAATACACAGATTTAGTAAATACTTACTATGTGCCACACATTTGCTAAACTCTGGGAATTAAAAAAAAAAACCTGCCCTCAGGGAACTTATAGTCTAGTAGAGGAGAAGACATGTAAATAAACAAGTAATTATTCAGAGTAGAAGAAAGGTAACTTTAAAAGATAAGACTAATAGGTTGCAGGGTAAGAAAGGTAAATCATAACAGGCCTCCTGCAGAAGGTAATGTTTGAGCTGAATATTCAAGGGAGTCTGTGATTCTACCAGGCTTCAGAAGTAAGAAGGATGAACATTCTAGGCATTGCTGATGGTAGTCAAGGACAAACATGAATCTGGATTGTAGAGTGTGTGAAGAAGAAGAGAGTGTAAGATTGGAAAGATTAAAATAAGACTGGTTAGGAAAGGATATAATGCCAAACAAAGGATTTTATATTTGATCCTGGAGGTAATTTAGTGAGGTTGGGTCATGAAATGGTCACTCCTACACTTTAGGAAAATAACTTTGGCAGATATATGGAAGATAGATTGGAGTGGGAAAAGATTTAGGGAAGGGAGATCAATTAGAAGGCTATTGCAGTAATCCAAGTGAGTACTCTTCCAAAGAAATATTTGATTATATCAACTATGAGAATGTCCACAGATAAATTCTCTCTGCAACTAAAAGAGATTACAGTAAGCCAAACAGAAACCAGAAAACAAGCTGAATGAAAATCAGGCAGTAGGTCTAAACTACATATGTATCTTCTCTCTCTGTTTCCTCTCTTTTTAATTTTCATGGGGATCCTTGTTTGTGGTATAACACCAGATGCATTTCTATGCACATTGCTCTTTTTTTCGGTCTAGAGATAGAAAGTAAAATTGATAAATATGGGGGCAAATTTGAAAAGAAGAAGAAAAACTAAATGATGTATGTGGGTCAATGAAAAACTTTTGGACCAAAGAGATTTTTTGCTGCCTAATTTTTTTTTAACTGCCAACAACACTGGGTTTTCTCACATGTAAAATTGATGAAGGCAAAATGCATCTATATTTTAGCTTTGATGCTCTGCTGTCACTCACATTTTCACATGCTTTTCTACAGATTATGATTTAACCCATAGAATAGAGTATAAGTACTTAACTATAACATGCTTGGCCATGTTGTTAGATGCCAAGGACAATTGGTAGCTAGGGATGGTGAAAATGGTTCAAAAAGATCTCTATGCTCCAAATCATTAAGTAAATGGAGACTAATAACATATCCTTTTGATGAGGATAGTGTTAGAAAAACCAAGTCCTGTGCTGATAAAGGAAAATAATTTTAACCCTTTCTAGACTGAGATTTATTGAGGAACATAATGCCTACTTGTCAGTATACCCAAGCTGTTGGTCATAGGAGTTGTTTGGCATATATCATATTGTCTTTGCCTCTAACACCATTTCCCTCTCTATCCTTCTATATCTCACCCACTTGTTCTAATCCCTCTTTTCCTTTGACATTAAGGATTAAAAAAATGTTTATATACATTATGAATTCTACCTATTTATATAACGGCTTTTCCTTGCACTCCTGAAATGACACTATACCTCAGTATAAGCCCAGCTCTGAAGGGGTCAAATTCTTTTTTCAGGTTGGAAGATGTGGTATCCAAGTCCTACCTAAGTATCTTGAGATTTATAGTCTTGTGCTCTAAAAAGAAGTCTTTTCCTAGCCAGGGGAGAGAGAAAACACTAGATAATTTTAACTAACTTTGGTTCAGTTATGCTGGATTGGTCAAAGCCTTTGAAATGGTTGAGCCAAGAGACGTGGTACTTGAAACAGATTAGTGAAAGAAGTGAAAGAGATTGGCATAGTCATCAGGTCCCTTTTACAAGCTTTATGGCATATGTTTTGAGAGAGTGGATTGAACATGGCAGCCCAGTCTAATAGCTAAACTCCTCTTTATGGAACAAAGATTTTAAACTGAGTATATCAGGTAATCATTCTTTTAAGAAAGGGGCAGCTAGGTGGCACAGTGGATAGAGCACCGGCCCTGAAGTCAGGAAGACCTGAGTTCAAATCCAGTCTCAGACAGATAACACTTACTAGCTGTGTGACCCTGGGCACGGATTTGTTTCCTTGCTATGATTTAAGTTGTTAATTTATTCTGATTTTGCATTCTCTTCACATAAATAAGTGTGGTTGACCATGAAAGCTATTTATTGCATGGTGTACCTTGGTGGAGTGCTGAGGGGGTTAATGAGAGACATCGGTACCAAGCTGAAATTTGCACAGGATTTAAGATGGAGAAGAGGTTCTAATCTCTAGCCAATAGTTAGGGAATCTGCCTCTTATTTGAGAGGTTAGAAGATATATTATTATTTTTATTAATAATTCAATAAACCTCCCAACTGGCAGAACATTACCCTGAGTCTGAAACTCTCCTGTTTTTGCCCCAGGGCTAAGTGAGTCATTCATTGTTTGTAGCCAGAGCAGGTTGCTTTGAAAATGGGTGCCTGGGGCTAGGCAATTCTCTCTCCCCAGTACCAAAGAGAGCTAGAAATGATAAGAAACTGTAAGGGTGGTTGTAAGAGGGAAACTTCTAATCAATACAGAGCCATACGGGTGTGGAAGGATGCAGTTCCACCCTTCCAAGAAGGGAGGAGGGAGTGATAATAATAATTTATACTATACAGTGCTATGTACCTGGCACTGTGCTAAGCATTTTACAATTATTATCTCATTTGATACTACCAACAGCCCTGCCGTGTAGTATTATTTTCCCCTTGTCCAGATAAAGAAACAGAAGAAGAGCTGATGTGACTTACCCAGAGTCACACAGCTAATAAGTGTCTGAGACCGGATTTGAACTCATGTCTTCCTGACAAGTGATCAATAAGCCTTTGCTGAGAGACTTCCAATAAGGTAGAGACATTCTGAGTTCTTTATGTAAAAAGAAAGGCCATTTAGTGATTTAAACTTATTAGCCTTTACCTACATATGGGCCCTAATCTATTTGTTGAATGAGCACACAATGCACAGTTTTTCCTTATGTTAATCACCTTGAGGATTTGGGGATGGACAGAACTTCATGAAAGCAAATCTCAGTAGAATTTCTAATGAGTATTTTTAGACATTGCTTCTGCCCCCACATCTTTGCTCCTACCCTCTCCTATGCGTAGAATATACTTACTCCCTGTCTTTGCCTACTGCATTTCCTCCCAGTCCTACATGGTGTCCAGCAAAAATTACTGGACTTGGGGAGTCAGAAGAGACCTGGATTTGAATTCTGTCTCTATACTTATGAGCTGTACAGCCCAAGGCAAGACACTTACGTCTCTGAGTCCTAATTTTCTAAACTGTGAAATGATGATAATGATACTTGTACCTCATAGGGCTCTTGTGAGGATCAAATGAGATCATATGTATAAAGCATTTTATAAACTTTAAAGATCTGTTTAAATGTTAGTTAATAATATTCCAATACTTTAAAGCCTGGTTCCCAAGACAGTTCCTCCATGAAACTTTCTTTTATTTTCTATAACATTAATAACCTTTTTTCTCAGATCTCCACGTATAACTTTTTTTTAAATCTCTCTAAGTCACTTAACATGAGTGCTGCCAATAATAGTCATCTATATTTTGGTTCTTATGCCCCATTAGACTCATTTCTATAAGGGCAGAGAATGCCTTACCTAAGTTCTAATTAGCTTTAACACAGTTCTCTGCAAACAATAGGCTCATAGGAGAAAGGGTCTCAAAGAGCATCTAGTTCAACTTTTTCAGTTTGCAGCTGAGCAAACTGAGGTTCAGGGGCAGCTAGGTGGCTTTGGGATAGAGCACTGGCCCTGGAATCAGAAGGGCCTGAGTTCAAATCCAGCCTCAGACACTTATTAGCTGTGTCACCCTGGGCAAGTCATTTAACTCTGCCTCAGTTTCCTCATCTGTAAAATAAGCTGGAGAAGGAAATGGCAAATCAACTTCAGTATCTCTGCCAAGAAAACCCCAAATGAAACCATGAAGAATCAGAAAAACTACTGAACAACAAACTGAGGGCAATGTCACTCAAATATTGTGTCAGAGTTAAGATTTGTATCCAGACCTACTGTCTCCAGAGACAGTGTTCTTTTTTTCCTCTTAATGCTGCCATTTAATATATGTTTGATAAATGAGTGAATGAATGTCTTTTCTGCTGCCTCGCTGTACTTTGGAGGTGACCCTTGCTTCTCAAAGATTAGGCTAGTAGGCCACAAGATCTGACAGGTTCTGCCAAACAGGAAAGGGAGGAGTCCAGGAATGGACTTTCCATCTGTGGTCTGAGGAGCAGCCTAAGTTCAGAGATACTTATTACCGAAAGGCTGGCCTTTTGTTGTTGTTGTTATTATTGTAGTTTTTTGTCCCAATAACTTATAAAATCTTACTAAGGAGGAAGGGCTGTCATTCCCATTAGTAACAGGAGTCTCTGATGAAATAAGGGAGGATCAACGAAGTAATAATGAGGCATATAGTGGCCATCAGCTGCAGAACTGCAAAATGTTAAGGTAAATGATATTGTGACTTTCAAAGAGTCTCATTATTACTGGAAATTCTGAAATCTTTTAGTCATATAGTAGTGAATAATAATATTTGTGCTCAACTGTTCTCAAGGAGGCTATAAAAAGCAAAGCTAGTGTGTTATTCATATATTGTGTTCCCTAAATGAAAGTAAGCCCCCTGAGGGCAGGGGCTATTTGTTTTTTTGTCCCTGTTTCGACAATGTCTTGACTGCACTTGATATACAACAGGTAATTAATAGATGCTTATTGAATAAATGATTTTAAATACATTTGTGTTCATGTGTGTATCATATATTTGTGTGTAGATATCTATCTATATCTGTATAGCTAAAAATGTATATAGTTGTCTATTCATAAGTTTAAAAGAATTTTTCAGCCTATAATGGAAGGTCAATATAAAAGAAATGTATGAAGGACAGAAATACAGAGACCAATGACGCAGCTCTGGGATATAAGAAACAGACCAAAAATGGTAGCTTTCTCCTGATTATGCATTTCCACTCCTCTCATGTCTGGCTTGAACAAGAACAAAGAAAAAAGACAGATAACAAGTTTGTGATCTGAGAAAAGGTGCCTCTGTGTTAGGTAACCATTGTTGAAAGATAAAAACCAAGAAAACCAATTAGACCTGTAAGCCTGAGAGAAAAAGGTCTCATCTCAAGATTTAATATTTCTAACTTTGGCCCTTAGTGTCTTCCCTTCCTTATTGATCTCTGATAGCCTTAGCCTTCTTCTTCTTCTTCCTTTTTTTTTTAACAGCCACCCTACCAACCCCATATCCCAGCAGATCTAAGAATCCTCTTTATATGTTACATATAACTTAGTTGGGGAAAATAAGGCAGTAGGGATTCCTAATATGAGGAAATTCTTTTTAAAAAATATAAGGGCTAGTTCCACCCTTTGGAACAGATATTGGACTCAGGATGGGGAGAGGGAAGTCAATAAAAATTATTGCCTACCTATAAAATAGCTGCTCTCCTTTTTTCAAATACCTTGTTGTACTCCCAGGACTTGTGAATCACACTAATATCTGGGCTTCTGCCATCTTGTCCAGATGCTTTCTGTTGCATATTCCACAGCATATATTTGTGGGATTATGGACTTTGAGAACCTGAGAAAGAGAAGGATAAAAGTTAATAATGAATATTGGAAATTTTTTCAAGACATTATATTTCAACAAACAATGAAAATAGAAGAGTTCAGCAGAGATTGATTGGTAAACAGACTTCAAAGAAATGGCTGTTTTATAAATATACATCATTAAAAGCTCAATGGGAAAATGATATCCCTGAGAGTTTTAAGTCTCCTTGAAAAAACACAAGTCTTTAGGAAACCTTTTGGTATGTGGGTATGCTAGGACAGGTTAAAAAGGATATCTACAATCCAGTTTACATGACCATCTCCCTTCCCACCCCACCCCCCATACTTGGAAAGGCAAATCTGTAAGTTTGTTGGAATATTCAAATTAATCAGTTAATGTTTTTTTTTCATTTCCAACTTACTATACAAATAAAAAAAGAAGCAACAAATATTTATTAAGCATCTACTATATTCCCGCCCTTATGATAAGTGCTAGGAATATAAAGAGAAAAACAGAAGGATCTCTATCTTAAAGAAGCCCAATTAAGAGTGTAGCGATTTGGATGATTTAACAAGTACATGCTTAAGATCAGTCAATACAATGTAATTTGAGGAGAGAAGGAACACCAAATCAAATAATGTCTGGTAATGATGTTAAAGAGGGTTCCTTGATTATATGTCGGGTTAGACAAAGGCCCTTACCATCATCAAAATCCTCATTTTTTGCAGCCTTTAAGTCAGACTATAAGAGTTAGTGAAGGACTAAAGTGAAAGGCACAGGCAAATCTACATTGAGGCACGTAATTGAGATTGTGAGGCAACCAAGTGGTACAGTGGAAAGGATGACAGCTTGGAGTCAGGAATACCTAAATTCAAATTTGACCTCAGACCCTGGGCAAATGATCATTTGCCAAGCATCTTAATCTTTAAAATGGCAATAGTAATAGCACCTACCTCCAAGGGTTGTTGTGAGGATCAAATGAGATAATAATTGTAAAGCACTTAGCACATTGCCTAATATGTAATAAGTGCTATATAAATATTAGCTAATAATAATAATGATAATAATAAAGACTTAGGGTGAGACAAAGACATTCAGAGAAATGGAAAAGAAAAGCAAAGTCAAACACCTGGTCATCTGAAGCCAAAGAAACAAAATTTTAGTATAAATCCTACAGATATCTTTCTCTAAACTGAGAAATTTTCCTACATGTCTGCTCCACAATGAGAGAAAAGAATAGGAATTCCTAGAATTTCTAGACCTCTAACTTATAGTTGTTTTCTGTTTTTAATGAATTGTTTCTAGATGTATCTAATAGGATTTTCAGGTTGTATACATTAGGCCAATTCCCCATCCTGTTCTTTCTTTGTTCCAAGTCTTTTTCTAAAACTAGAGCCCTATCATCACATTTTAGGGTACTTTTTGGGATCCTTGAATCCCAATATCATGTATCATAAACATGATCTTCTTTCACAGCGGGGCATCAATCAGTCAACAAGTGTTTTGGGGGGAGGGAGATGAGCAGTAGAAGTTAGAATGGTTTTCCACAGAGGTAGTTAGGGTAGCCAGGGCTTTTCCCAAGGATGCTAAATGTAGCAACCAAATTTACAAGACATTGTTAGTACTCCATCTCTTCAAAAGCATTGAAACAGAAAAAAAAAATGTTGGACTTGTTCTGATTAGTGCTAGAGAATTGTTGTTTTCCTTCATTTTCAAAGGAGATCAATGACATCATGGGGGTGATGTCCAACCGTTTGGGAAGGGGCTTATTTGAACTCATCTGGGATGATCACAGGATTATATATGTTTAGGTTTGGAAAGGATCGTAGCAGCCATATAGTTGAAATTCGTAGTCCCAAAAGAAACCTAGTGAAAAATACCAGTCAACCCATTCCACTTTGGGATTAATTTTTAGAAAGTTTTTTTTTCTTTTGCCTTGCCTCAAACCTAGTTTATTTTCAATTCAGCAATTATTTATCCTACTATTTGCATGTATTGTACTAGAGGCTGATGATCTCTAGAGCTCCTGAGAGCTACTAGAAAGAAGTCACAAGACTGTCTGATGGAAGGCTGCTTTAAATTAATTGGATCAGAGATTTCAAGCCATAAAGGAACTTTGAGGTCACTGAGACCAATGTTCTCATTTTTAAAATGAGGAAACAAGTCCAGAGACTTAAGCAACCTACCCAGGGTCACATAACTAGCAAGGGCCTGAAGCAGGATTCAAACTCAGGTCTTCCTGACTATAAATCCAGTACTCTATACACTATTCCATATCTCTCTTCCCAACCATCTAATCTGTTTCATCTCTGATTGATATCTCATGCTCTCCAAAGTGACCATTCTATGATTTTCTTCTTCCTCAAACTCCTAATTGCCCATCACCCATAAGGATGACCTTACTTCCTAACAATCTGAGATTAAATATAATAATCATAAACACCCTAATTTCTACTCAGAGTCCTCACCTACCTTCTTTCTTTTTTATATTTTGAGGGTAAGGTGGGGTCTTCTCTTTGCCAAGGCTAACACCATCACTTAAATTTGGCTCTTTGTAGCTTCTACCCATTGCTTCTCTTTCTACTCTCTAGCACCAAGTCGACAAATGAGCTAAACCAGGTTAAGGGCAATTGACAGACTTCAAACCTGTTGGTGAGTTAAGAGATATTTACCACTAAGCATATGAAGACTCCCCCCAGTGGAATGGGCAGATGAGAATGATTTGTTCCAGTGGCCATGAAGGTTGCTGAAGCAGATGCTTTGGAGCACTTAGAGCTTGGTTAGACATTGAAGAAACCAAGATCATCCACTACATCTGGGATCATCCCCAGTCATCCTGACTTTTGTCCTGCCATTGGACTTTGATGACTTTGGAAGAGGGTGGGGTTGATGAGTTTATGCAACTCTACTTCACTGTAATCCAATTTATACAAGTCAAGACATCACCCCCATGATGTCATTGATCTCCTTTGAAAATAAAGGACAAACAACAATTCTCTAGCACTTATCAGAACAAGTCCAACATTTTTTTTTCCACATGACAACCCTCCACATACTTGAAGATCAGCTATTCTGTCCTGCATGTCTTTTCTTCTCAAGGGTAAATATTCCCAGTTAATTAACAGCTTTTCATATAGCATGAACTCAATGTCCTATATACCATCCTGGTTGACTTCTAGAATCTCTCTATCTAATGAATGTCACTCCCAAAATATGTTTAGAACTGAACCTTCAGATAACAAGTTTTCAGTATGTTTTGGGATGCATATTTCAAGCCTTTTGAGAATGGTAGCACCTATCCAGAGCTTGCCTTTGAGAAGCCATGACCACCTCCATGACATAATGAATCATCAGAGTAATGGAAGATTTCTCAAATTCTAGATTATCTTTTCTTTAGTGGTTTTCAAGGTCATCACTTTAAATTTGCTTTATTTGCTTCTCACATTAGTTAAATTCTCAACTTTTACTTTCCTTTTCTCCACTTAGTAGTTACTTCCCTTTATTCCTTTGAATATACATTATGGGTTGGTATCTGTGATCCTTTCTCTATTTCTTTATGAGTAGGGCCTCCTCTTGTCACTGCCATTTCAGTAACTTAAAATGCCTTTCCCCTTCATCCAGCCAACCAATTTCCTCTTATCCTATAGGTATGTAATTTATGATACAGCCACTAAGGATCACAGGGTTATGATCAGTATTATTTAAAGAAATTCCAGTATGGGAATTTCAGCTAGTAGTTGTCTTTGACATAGGTGAAAAACTTTGGCACTTGTCTAAGGAACATTGAAATTAAGTGACTTGACAGGTATTGAACAATCAGTGTCAGAGGTGAGGTTTGAACCCAGATCTTTCTGACTCTAAGCCCAATTGGCTACATCATGTTATCTGTCCAATGGTATGAGAATATTTTTCAAATGTATTTCTTTCAAAGACCATTTCCAATTAAGGTTGCCTATTAGCTAGTTACTTCATAATAATGTGTCTTATTATGGTCATTTTTTCACAAAAAGATAAGCTGATTATTAGGGTTAGCACATATCACCATTGTCAGAGTACTTTTAGAATTAGTTAGCTTGATTCAAATTCCCCTGGCTCTTCAAATCTACTTTCTGACTATAAAGAAGCTATCCAGGGGCAACTAGGTGACACAATGCACCTAGAGCACCAACCCTCAAGTCAGGAGGACCTGAGTTCAAATACAGCCTCAGACCAAACACTTGACACTTACTAGCTGTGTGACCCTGGGCAAGTCACTTAACCGCAATTGCCTTAAAAAAAAAAAAAGAAGCTATCCATGGGCTAGGGACTAGACCTGGGATTTCCTTTGTATAGGGAATGCAGGCAAGGAAATCTCCTCCATCAATGTGAGCTCATACCTTCCCCCCCACCCCAATTTATAACTTAAAGGCTTGCTTAGAACACTAAGACACTGTTACCTTCATGGAATAATCAGCCAGATTAGTTGCTGACTGGAAAGTCTGCTAGTTGGCCTCAGTTTCTTAATCAATAAAATGCATCTTGTGGCACTGACCTACTTCATCAGAAGGCTCTAAGGTGGGAAAACATAATTAATCAGTAATGGTGATAAAAGCTTCTGAAAATATGAAGTATTCTATAAGTGTTAAATGATGTGCTGTTTGCAAATTCCACTTATATCATTTAGTGTCTTTTTCCCCCTTTCTTGCATTTCACTTAAGAAAACCGAAATAATCTCTTTCCTTTTCCTCTTGAAGCTAAATTGGAATGGAGAGCCCATGCTAAAATTAAGGAGCTTTCACTTGACTATGCAGCCTCATTTAAGGTAAAAGCCTTGTTAGCTAAGCTGCAGACAAGGCATTTATGAATCCATAACTAGGAAGGCATCCATCATGCAGCTGCAGAATACAGTAGGTATTTTGGTAGTTAGGTTTATCTTATGGAACTATAGCTCAAGAAAAGGAGCTGCAACATATAGGGTCTACCAAATAAAAACAAGATTTGACCTACTAGACATTTCATCTACTTCTAACCTCTCTGAATGTACTGGGAGGAATCACTTAGTACTCAAAAGTTTGAAAAAATTACAGATAATGCTTTCTTCTTTCCACTGTTTTCATATTGCTTACACACATATATATCATTAGAAATAGACATGACCTTATTGTTGAGGTTTAGGGGTGCTAGAATCCCAAAATTACAACATGCCCAAATGTTCCTGCCCAAATGAATTTGACCCAAGCCTTCTTTCAGCCAGAGACAAAGTTTATTAAAGATTAACTATATTGGCTAGACTCTTAAGGAATCTGAACATCTGTGAGCTATTGGCTAGGTTCTTAAGGAATTTGAGCAGTGGCTAGATTTTAAGAATCTGAGCATTTTAATGGACCTCATATACAGAAAGAATGTGGGAGGGATCGAGGAGTGGCCAAGTAGCTTAGGGTGACTGGAAGAGGGGTCTAAGGAAGATCTGAATGGGAGGTCAGTAAGCTGGAGTGAACAGACCACCTGGGACCTGGACCATGTGGCCAATGGAGATTAGCGGTAGGAAGTAGGGGGTGGTGGTGATGAAGGGGCACATAGGGAGGTAGGTTAAGGGTAACAGAGAATTGGGAGATTGGGCATAGCCACAATGAAAGGCCAGTTGATTGGATTATAGCCAGAGATCTTACCATGTGGGAAAGTCTGGAGTTTTTTCTTTCTGGGGTCCAGATCCCAGCCCTGTCATTTATGTCTAGAAAACTATGCCAGTGAAAGGCAGGTTCTAATTAATCCCTCTACCAAATGGACAATCAATGAGTCTTAGCATCTGTCTAATAATGGGTGCCCTATAAGGACCAAACTATCTAGATTCAGAGAGCATCATCATAAACTTGCCTCCAGGGTAGAGATGTGCTGGTAATGTTTAATAACCAGCTCACCAGGATTAAAAAAAAATTTAACATGTAAGCATGATATATTGTTAGTTTAATCTGCATTACTAATATTTTCTCTATTACTTTATGTACAATTATCAAAACAACGCATCAAGCCTTAATTTGTAGCAGGCCAATTTCTGATGTTTAAATAAATGTCACAGTGAAAATTTAAGAATTATCTCAGAGGGAGACTGGCTTTTAAAGGACTTTTTAACCTACCCCATTCCTACTTTTATATTTGCCCATACTTTGCTACCCTCCACATACTAAAAGGGATGTTGACCTCTGATCTTCCTTAAATAAGACACTTCCATCTCCTGACATTTTTATTCTAATTTTTAAGGAAGTATTTCTTTCAGTGAGCTTTTGGACTTCCTTTTCCATTTGGCAAATTGTGCTTTTTTAAGGCATTCTTCTCCTCATTGACTTTTTGGACCTCTTTTACCATTTGGGTTAGTCTATTTTTTAAGGTGTTATTTTCTTCAGTATTTTTTTGGGTCTCCTATAACAAGTTGTTGACTTGTTTTTCATGATTTTCTTACATCACTCTCATTTCTCTTCCCAGTTTTTCCTCTACTTCTTTTATTTGCTTCTCAAAATCCTTTTTGAGCTCGTCCACGGCCTGGGACCAATTCATATTTTTCTTTGAGGCTTTTGATGTAGGAGCTTTGACTTTTGTCTTCTTCTGATTGTATGTTTTGATCTTCTTTGTCACCAAAGATTCTATGGTCTGACTTTTTTTTTTGCACAGTTTGCTCATGATCCCAGCCAATTTCTTGAGTTATAAACTCTTTGTTAAGATAGGAGTCTGCTTCCAGTGTGGAGAATGTACTGTCCCAAGCTTCAGGGGTTTTGTGCAGTTGTTTTCAGAGATATTTCTAGGGACCTGTAAGTTTTCAATTCTTCCAAGGTGATATGACTAAGGGTGAGGTGTTTACTCCTTTCCTGGCCTGGGCTCTGGTCTGTAAGTGACCACAAGCATTCTTTTCTGCCTTGGAACTATGAGGAGGATTTTCTCTTCACCACCACAATCTCCACCTTGCTAGCACTCCTCCTTGCCCCAAGATCACCACCCAGAACTGTGACCCAGATCCAAGCACAGGCAAAGCAAGAGGATCCTGCCTCAGCAACAGCAAAGCTATTCCTGCAATCCCCTTCTCATCAGTCACTCAATTCCCCATCCATCTGTGGGCTGGGAGCTCCAGAAGCAGCTGCTGCCCCAGGGCTGCACTAGGACTGGGGTTGGGACCAAGCTTCTCTCTCATAAAGGTCACAGACTTTTCCTACTGACCTTCTAAGTTCTCTTTGGCATTTGTGGGTTGAGAAATATGGAAACTGCCACAGCTGTCCATGATTCAGTCCTCTGAGGCCTGCTCCAGGTTCACTGAGGCCTAGTTTGCCTGTGCACCCCTGAAGAACCGTGTTCTTTTCCCAGCCTGGCAAGATAGACCTTTCTGATCAGCCATCCAGGTTGTCTTGGGCTGGCAATTTGTTTCACTCTGTGTTTTTGTGGGTTCTGCTGCTTTAGAATTTGTTCAGAGCCATTTTTTTACAGGTATTTGAAGAGGTTTGGGGGAGAGCTCAAGCAAGTCACTGCTTTTACTCCACCATCTTGGCTCCGCCCCCTTCCTGGCATTTTTAGACTGTCCCCCATGCATAGAATGTTCTCCCTCCATGTTTTTGCCTGGCTTTTGTGGCTTCCTTGAGGTCATAGATAAAATCCCACCTTCTATAAGAAACCTTTTCTGGTTCCCTTAACATTCTTGCCTTACCTCTGACATTACATCCAATTTACCTCATATAGATCACACATGTAAATAGTTGTTTGGCTATTGTTTCTCCTGTTTGTATATTGTCTCTCTGTTAGACTGTGAGTGCCTTGAGGGAAGAGTTTGTTTTTGCTTTTCTTTCCTCAGTTCCTGGCACATAGTAAGTGCTTAATAAATGCTTATTGACTGATTGGATAACTAAGGTCCCTTGTTGCTAATATTCCTGGATTCTAAGACTCAAAAAAATGAGATTTTTATAGGAAGTCCTAAAAAATTGACAGTCAAGGGCCCTTGTCAACATTTTAGAGGTATATTCTTTTGCAAATAGAAAGCCAAAGGAAATACCTGGAATAATGAATTCAGGCACTTTCTTATCAGACAAAATGGCCCTGAAAGAAATGCCAAGGCATTATGAAGCTGTAGCATTTATAAATATTTTATAGAAATAGTGTTTATAATCACAAAGTATGATTCCCACCCACTTCCTGCTTGTAAAGAGGAGCAAAGTGCCAGTTTATGCCTCTGAAAATTCTTTGTTGGTTTTGCATTCTTTCTGGGCTTTCTGCCTTAATGTTGGCTTCATACATTATTCTGCCCATTGTAAGGAGTAGAAATTGAATATTTGCATCATAGTTCTCTTCAAAAGCTCCTGTTTTTAATTGCATAATATGCCTCTTTCCTTCCTGGGAGGAAGGTTTAGCTAAGAGTACAAAATCAGATAATCTTGGGATAAAAAGAAACCCTGGACCTCAGGGGTTATTTGTTCCAAAGCATACATGAACAGAAATCATCTCTGGCTTCTGGGATGAGTGCTCATCCAATTTCTGCTAGAAATCTTACAGTGAGGGGAAACAGGTACTTCTCAGGGCAGCTTATTCAGTTTTTAGAGAGCTCTCATTTTTAGGAAGTTGTCGGGTTTTTGCTTGTTCTATTTTCATCAAGCTGAACTGTAACTTCCTGCAAATTCCGCCAATTGTTCCTACTTCTGTCCTCCAGGGCGAGACAACGTAAGTCGAATCCCCCTTTTTTGTGTGCGACAGTCCTTCAAATACATGTGTCATGAGGGACTGACCCACGAAAGCCTGATGAGCCCTCATAAAGTGTTTGGCATGATCCAAGCTCTCAAATGTACTTTTTTCTTCTATGATTATTCTGGTACTGTTTTTGATATGTTACTGTAGGAGGAGGAAAGACTTTTTGACTGGCCAATGGCCTACCTTGAAGCTGAAATTACTCCTTGTCTCCTTGCTTCGTATTGCTGCTGTTTGTCCTTCATTCTCGAAGAGGACCATGACATCTGGAAGGTGATGTCATGACTTTCAAGTCAACTGGATTTAAGTGAGGCAGGGCTGTGCAAAGTCACCAGCCTTACTTTCTCCTCTAGAGCCATCTGGTCCAGTGACAAGATATAAATCAGGATTACTGGAGATGGCCCCATTGCAGTGGGAGACCTTGGCCTTTATGAGCTAAGGTCTTTCCCAGGTCTCAGTGTGTTTGAGGAAAGGCCCATTCAGTGAGTAAGGCTAGGTAAGAAACGAGGCAAAGAATGGCTTTTTTTTTTTTACCTAGTCAAAGGAAAAAAAAATCAATCTGAGAGAGGAAGACTGTCAGGGCTTCTGGGCCAAACAGAAACAATTGCTATTTACACTTATGCAGAGCCATCGGAGTCTAAACAATGACCAAATGAGGCTTTGGCTAGGACCTATTGTTGACCAATGAATGAGAGCCAGAGTGGGCTTAAGGCATGATCCTTAAAAAAAGAAATCTAGCTCATAAACCCCAAGATATCTCCCGTGATCAAAATTAATATTCCTTTGGGCAGAGCATCTGGAGGCAAGGGTATGATTCCCTATGTGGACAGAGGGAGAGAAGGGAGGGAGAGAAGGAGGGAAGAAAGAAGGGAAGGAGGGAGGGAGAGGGAAAGAAGGAAGGAAGGTAAGAAGGAAGCAAAGAAGGAAGCAAAGAAGGAGCGAGCTGCATTGGCCAACTGGAGCTGTCCAGTTGGGTCCCCAGGGGGGCAGCTACTACCACTCACAGATTGTTGACTGTTGTTAGTCCTTGCATTCTCAAAGAGGACCATGACATCTGGAAGTTATGTCATGACTTGCAAGTGAATTGGTTTACCCAACCAGGAAAGCTAAGAAGGTCAAGTGGGGCCTTTTATATGCATACTGAATTCTGGTTCAGAAGTCAGTTAAAAAGTCCAGTAAATCACCTACCAAGTTGGACAAGAAGTAGTTACAGAGAACTTGCATATGCCCCAAATGGAACCCACATGGAAGGTTGTAGCAAAATGAGTGTATTATATATGGCCCTAAGGGGTAGAAATCTCATTAACCAATGCCTTGTTATATACGAAGACACATCCTCCCTAATTCTTCTCTTGTCTAGAGTGATGTCCCTAGTTCACTTAACTGACTCCAGTAAATCAACATTTCTAGTCCTATTCCGAATAACCTTCAGTTTGTTAACAGTGTCCTTCTTAAATATGTTATTCAGAGCAGAAGATCCAGATGTGATCTGACCAGGGAGAAAAATGAAGAAACATCATCACTTCCTTCATTCTAGATAGTATGTGTCTCAGAGAAAGACAACAGAAAATTGTCTCAGGGGATTTCCTAAGAATTGCAGAGTAGTATACCATTCTGGGCTGATAGAAGTCATTTTTTTTTTGCTACAAATTCCCTACACCAATGAAATCCCAGTTCCACCAAAACAAAAATTGATCACATTAAGTTGTTTCAGCTGCCACATTACATTGTTGACTCATATTGAGTTCTCAAAATTGTAAAACTCCAGACCTTTTCAGACATTTTATTGAAATCCAGGTAAATCTTATCTACAGCACTGTCCTGATCTATGATGTATACATCATGTGACCCTGTAAAAAAAAAAAAAGAAATGAAGGGTTTGGGACTGTTCTTAATGAACCCATAGGGGTTTTAATGGCTCTCACATCATCCCTTTTATAACACATTTTGGAGTTTTCCCAGGAATTGAAGTCAAGCTCACTTGTACAATGCTTTGCAAACCTTAATGTACTATATAGATACTAGCCATCATCATCATCATCATCATTTTTGTCTTTCCTTATATATTTTTTTCGAATTGGGACCACATTCATCTCTTTTCAGTCCTATGACACTCTTCCCATTTCTCAAAGCTATTAATTCTTTCTGTTTATCCAGATGATATCACTTGAATTTACTGAATACATATAGATGATCTCTCATCATCTCATTTATGTTGTGTTTCAACTTCATGTTATCTATTTTTTATATATCATTAATTATTTTGGAGTTTTCCCAGGAATTGAAGTCAAGGTATGCTTGAGTCAACATCTATTCTAAATGAGAGCTTACTGCACTTATCAGGATTTTGTTAGTAATAGGCAGAAAAGATGAAGATTTATATGGATTTAATTTAGGCAGCATAAGATAGAAAGTAAGTCTGATTTCAAGAAGGCCTGAGTTCAAATCTCCCTTCTTAGATATACTAGTTATGGGATCATGGGGAAACTGCTCCAGGCAACCATAAAATGAATGAGTGAGTGAAAAATGAATTTAAAAGAGAAAAAGAAAAACATTTATTCAGGGCTTACCGTGTACCAAAGATTGTGCTAAACACTGGGTATACAAATAGAACACACTAGGTAGTCCTTGCTTTAAGGGCTTATGACTTAATTTGTTGATTTTTTTCTTTCTTTTTTTTTTGTGAGGTGATTGAGGTTAAGTGACTTGCCCAGGGTCACACAGTTAGTAAGTGTTAAGTGTCTGAGGCCAGATTTGAACTCAGGTCCTCCTGACTCCAGGACTGGTGCTCTATTCACTATGTTACCTAGCTGCCCCTTCTTTCTTTTGTTGATGAAAATTTTAAAGATATAAATTTTCCTCTGAGATTTGCTTTTACTACATCATAAAAAAATTGGATGTATTGTCTCATAGTTATTATTTTCATTAACAAAATTATTTATTGTTCTTATGATTTGTTCTTCGACCCACTCCTTACATTATTTGGTCTCTATGCAAGTCTTAATATTTTTCTTTAAATTCCTCTTATTCATTATTTTTCTTGTATTGTAGTCTACAAAAGATAACATTTAGTATTTTTGCTAAGTCCCTGGAGAACTTAACACTTTCATGCTTAGAACTGCAATCTAACAACCCCACTGTACTGTTGGATGATTGTCTTAATCACCCAGTACATCAAGGCCCAGGAATCAGCCAAATTTAACTTTGCTCCCAGGATATCTCCTAGTTACCATGCTGACTAGACCAGATACCAAGCCAGGTATTATTTAATCAGTTAATTTATATAAATCCATTAATACCCCTCCTCCTCCAGCAACCAGATTTCCAGCTCTGGGATCATAATCAAATTAACTCTCTTATTGGTCATGGAAAGAGCATGAGAAACTGTTCCCCTAAAGATCCATACACCATACCTAGAATTTTCTAAACCAAAATATTCCTCCTCCTTGGCTACTACACTCATATGTGTTATCTCTCCCTATTAGAAGAGGTACTTGAGGACAGGGATGATTTCTGCTTGTACTTATATCTCCAGTACTTAGTACAATACTTGACTCATAGTAAGTACTTTATAAAATTTTATTTCATTCATTTATTGATTTGTGCATGCTGAATTTGTTTATGAGCTCTTTGAGCCCTAGCACATGGACAACTTTTGAAAAATTACCTTTTGAAAAGGTACCATGAGCCTGAAAAGTATATGGACTTCTGATTTCTATTTTAATATTTGCTA
The DNA here is from genome assembly GCF_003287225.1 of Phascolarctos cinereus. Taxonomy (NCBI): domain Eukaryota; kingdom Metazoa; phylum Chordata; class Mammalia; order Diprotodontia; family Phascolarctidae; genus Phascolarctos; species Phascolarctos cinereus. Next base: position 71,819,454 of record NW_027555958.1, on the reverse strand, counting down.
ACAGTCCATCATTTATAATTTTTCTAGCATTAATCCTTTCTTTCTGTTCTTGTTCATTTTTTCGTTAGATTTGTTTTCCTATTTAATTCTTACTTTAATTTGATGAACTTTTCATTTAAATAATGATACATTTATCCATTTGGTGCAGCATTCATTTGATCAATAAAAAAGCATTTGTTAAGTAGCTACAATGTACCAGGTGCTGGGTATATAAATATGAAGAATGAAATTATCCCTATTGCTAAAGAGCTTGCTTTCTATGAAGGGGAGGTGAAATTTATGTATATGTATATATAAAATGTATACATTCATAGAAGAAATACAAAATAAACATGATGTGGGTAGTTAGGGAGTAAGGGTATTAGCAGTCAAGAGGATCAAGGAAGGCATCATTTAGAAAACTGATAAAATTGATAAACCATTAGCCAATCTGATTGCAGTATCTCTGTACCTGAAACATGGTAAATACCTTTTGGATTCAATTAATGCATAGTAATTTTTTCCAGTACCTTCTTCATTTTTATTCTTTGTGTTTTTTAAACGTGTTTCTTGTAAGCAACAAATTGTGGGATTTCCTTACCTTATCCAGTGTCACAATTTTTCATTTTGTTTGATTGTTTAATCTACTTACGTTTAAAGTTGACACTTAGGTTTCTGTTTTCCTCCATTTTTCTCCGTTTTCCCCAAATTAGTATTTTCCCCCTCTTCTTCTGTAAACAGTATAATGTCTCTTCAATTACTTTAATCTTTAGATTAATCTATTTTAAGACAATCCTATTCCCAAAGCCATCTACCCTTCACACCCAATCCCATCCTCTTCCCATTTGTTACCCCTTCCCTAGCTTTAGAGGGTTTGTTTTTGATTAGTTCATTTTTCCTTGCTTTTATCTATTTAATTCTTCTTCAATTTCTTTCCCTTATTCTTTTCATTTTTTAATCTCCCCTTTTACATCTATTCTAGATTTTTATTCTTTCTTTACATTGTTTTAGTATTATTTATGATCCTTATATTTATTTAGTACTATTAGGTCCTATATTCCTTACACAACTAAAGTTTCTGAATTACCAATTTGGGCCCTTCTTCTAAACAATTTCTGTGTTATTGTCATAGATTTCCTCCACTCCAGTGCCTCGTCTTTGTGTGTGTGTGTGTGTGTGTGTGTTTTGTTTCTGTTTTGGTTTGGTTTGGTTTGGTTTGGTTTATTGTCATATCTGACTCTTAGAAATATCATTTCCTGCAGGTGATAGAGAGGATACTGTTGTTCTATGCTAAGAATTTGCTTATAGCCTTGATAATGCATTTCATTATTGACCTATGCCTTTACCCTGGTCAATGTTCTCCCATTTTCCTTGAAACTTCCTCCCTGGGCCATGCCTTCCTGAATGTCAGTTACCCCCCCCCCCAAACTTTGCTTCTACTCTTTAGGAAGGATGAGCATCAAATCCCTGCATATCTTAGCCATTGTATGGTCTTCATCTCCCTCTGTGGAATATCTCTGTTCTCCCACAATGCATTCATCAGTGATACTCTCTCTTTCTCATCCATGAAACGAGACTCCCTTTTCCTCCTTTTTCAACCCCTAACTTCTTTTCTTTGCCCCTTCTCCTTTAAGCTTCCCTCTTCCTAAGAGAATATAGTAGTTATTTTCTCTTCGTTATTAGCCTTTGATTTAATTAGGGTACGTCATATGTTCCCTTCTCTGTTTTCCCTCCTTTCCCTTTTTTATGTCCCTCCTGTTTTAGAATTTAGTCACATAAAAAAAAATATTTATATACTTGTAGGGAGGGAGTAGTGAGGTTTCAGATCATGAAGTTTCAGGCCTGTTTTTTCCATCAGCACTTCTTTTTAATTTATGTTTTCAACACTTTTCTCCTCCTGTACATTTAGAAAAAAACTCAATGTTCTCTCTGTTGTAATTTTGTTGTTATTATTGTCCTTAGCTGCCATATTTGTTTATTATATTTCTTATATTTCCATTGTCTTAGGCATTGAGAAACAAATTATTTCTTTAAGTTCAGTTTTCTTTCTATTTACCATGTTTCAAATACCTCTTTTCTATTGAACACTGATATTTTTCATTTGTGGCTAGGCTCACATTTGCAGGATATGTCACCTTAGGCTCCTTTGCTCTTTATAATATATTATTCCATTCCCTTCTGCAGGTTATTGTGGGTAAAAGATAGTGTTATGTTATTTTGAAAGACTTTCTCCTGGTTGTTTGAGGAATTTATTGTTTTTCAGTAAAATTGTTAAATTTAACCCAATTATATGACAATAGGTAGCATAGAGAGAACTATGGATTCTATTGATTGGCATTTTGTTTTCCGTTTTTAGAAGTTCTGTAGTCTAAGTTTTCTTGTATTTCTTGTGTATTATTTCTTATATTATGGTGTTGGGTTTTTTTTAACTTATATTATTCTGGGAGCCCTTAATCTTTAAGTTGTCTCTATACAGGGCTGATATCAAGATAAATATGTTTTGCTTGAATGGAGATAATATTTTAGTTTAATGTTACTGCTTTTTGCTTCTCTTCTTCCAGATTGTCTTTTACTTCCATGTATTCGCATTCCTAATAAGTTGTCTTCTTTTTGTTCCTTTGGTGAGATTCACCACCATGGATTCAAGGTTTTGCTTTTTGTTTGTTTTGCTTTTTTAAAAAAAATTCTGTCAATTTTTTTTACTTGTTTCTCATAAATTCTGCTTTCATAATTCTTATTGTTCTTTTAAACTGTTCAGGAATATCCTGTTATGATCCCATGTTCTCTTGGAAATCCATAGGGTCCTTTGTCTCATTAAGTATTGATTTGTTTTTCTTTTTCTTGTAATATTTATTCTTAGTTATCTGAACTTTTTTTACGTTTTCTGGAGATCATATTCCCTTCTGCTCTTAACATTTTCTCTTTTGTTTATCTGCTTGTGCTTAAGGAATTAATCAAGTTTTCTTTCCCCTGAGATCTTTAGTAATTTTCCCTTACTTTCTGACTCTTTGCCTTTTGATGGTGGTTTCCCTAGGGACTGTATCTCAAAGTGCCTCAGTTTTCTTCCAATTCAAGGATTACCAGCTTAGGTCTCTACTCCAACTAGGAAGGAAAGAACTGGCCCCCAATGGATGTTGGCTTCTTTTTTCAATCTTTGTGGAGTGCCACACACACACACACACACACACACACACACACACACCCCAATGTCCTACCCTCCTTCCCTCTGCTCCTCCTTTCTTCTCCAGGAACTCTTTCCTAAGCCCTCATTTCAAGTTCCTTCCTTCTCAGATAGATTAGATAGATGGATTGACACATACATACACACAAATACATACACACACATACATAATCTTGTTTGTACATATTTTTTTCTGTACTCTTCCCAAGAGATTGTGATTTTCCTGAGGACAAGGGCTATATTTTGACTCTTTTTGAATTCTAAGCCCTCAGCATAGTGCCTGGCAAGTAGTAGGTACTTAATAAACGTTTGTTCAGTATTTTGTGTGTTGTCTTTTTTTCTGGCCAAACTCTGTTGTGGTACAGAGCACTGCTAAGGTGCTGTTACAACCTGATCAACTTCTAAGGTTTGGATCTCTGTGGCCCTATGGTAACGGGTAAAGGGCTCAGAGTATAAAGTTAAATTGTGTCGCAAGCTGGTCAGCTTGTGCAGGACTGCTGTTGGAAGCATGGTGGACAATGTAGAAGGGAGTGCTGATAATAATGATAGCCAATATGTACATGTCATGTATGTGCCAGGCATTGTGCTACATTTTACGAATATTATCTCATTTGATCCTCAGAACAATCTGAGAGGTAGGTACTAGTATTATCCACATTTTACAGATGGGGAAACTGAAGGAAACAGCAATTACATGACTTGCCCATTGCCACACAATCAATGCCTGAGATTAGATTTGCACTACTCCAGGCTCTAAGGCCTGTGCTGTGCCCACTGAACTATCTGTGGTTCCTAGGGTTAGAAAGCAGTGAACTAGGGAGCAAGCATCCTTGTGATTAGCACTTATTTTCTATTGTTAGTTAATCAGGCCTTTACTTTATTTGGTTTCTTATTGTACCAGACCATGGAGACAACTAAAATTGCTTTTTCTCTCACGCATAATTACATTTTGGAGAGATCTGAGAGTTCCTGATGGATCAGGGAAAATGTCTAGTCCTCTAGTTTGCCAGTCACATGACCCAGAAGTGTCTAACTTCTCTTCTAAGATGTTTCTCCTCCTCCTAATTTTCTCCAAAGAATTCCAAATTCCAAATGTTAACTTCTTTTACTTGTTTTAGTAGTCCTTTCATATACTATTGAAGTTCTGCCAGTTAATCCATTCTTTTTTCTGGGTTTCTGCCTTCTATTTTTATGAGCTTATTTCATTTCTGGAGTTTTACTTATTGGTATTTCTTAATTGTTTTAGAAACTCTCTTCTGTTTATTCATTTCTTCAGCATTCCTATTGGGAAGTTTCTATCTCCTTGCTGTTTGTTTGTCAATTTATTTATTTGCTTGATATGTATTTATTTACTTACCTGTTTATTCACTTATTTATTAAACTTCTTTTAGCTCCATAATTACTAGCTTTATTTTCAAAATATCTTTTGTTATGTGTGTATGTGTGTTTTGACCCTTAGGTGGTATTCCCTTCACTGGCTTCCCACATAACTAATTTTTCCTGTTTGTTAGTCTCCTGTTTCCTTTGTCACTGTTTTGCATTGTTTCTGATCTGATTGTAGGGCAGGAATTCTTAAGTTTTTTAATGTATTTTTAAAAGTTTTTGATGACCTCTTTGTCTGCCTGGTGAAACCTTTTGATTGTTTCTCAGAATAATGTTCTAAATGCATAAAAGACGTAGGATTATAAAGCACACCAATTATTTTGAAATATAGTTATCAAAATATAAGAACAAAAAAAACAATTTCCCAGAATCTGTGTTAAGAACACCAGCTCTAAAAGAAGTTGGGATTAAATGAAAATTCTCACATCATGATCTATAATGGAAGTCTTGAAAATTATTTCTCATTACTTCCCTCTCCAAATTCTACAACCAAACTGGCTTGCTTGCTGTATTGTAATTCAGAATTTCATCTCCCAACTATATTGGATGTCCCGCAGGTCTGGAATTCAATCCCCTCTCATCTTCAACTTGGAATATCAACTCAGGCACCACGTCCTGACAGATGCCTTTCCTTTCCCCTCTAGTTTTTTTTTTCTGTGTTCTCTCCCTTCTGAAAATATCTAAGCTCATTTGGGCAGCTAGGTGAGCAGTGAATAGAGTACTAGGCTTAGATCCAGGATGACCTGATTGCAGATTTGGCTTCTGACACCTACTAGGTGTTTGATCCTAGGGAAGTTACTTAGCGCTACTTGCCTCAGTTTCCTCAAATGTAAAATGAGCTGGAGAAGGAAATGACAAACCATTCCAGTATCTTTGCCAAGAAAACCCCAATGGGATCACGAAGAGTTGGACACAACTGAAATGACTGAATAACAACAACACTCATCTGAGTAAGTAGAACATAAGTACCTTGAGAAACAGTGTGGTGTTGTTGTTGTTGTTATTTTTAATTTTGTCTTTATACCCCTAGCATCTAGTAATGAATTAAGAAATTGAAAACACATTTGTTAAGGATAGTATTTGCTTCGTAGTAGACACTTAATAAATGTTTGCCAAATGAATGGAGGAATCCCTGCATTATTCTGGGGCTTGATGCTAATATCATAGTATCAACTGAAGGATCCCACCATCAACAAGGAATTCTTATTCCATTTAGACTGCACAAGACATCTTCTGTGACTTTAGGAAAAACTTGAGCAAGCCTTACTGGCCCTGTATTATGCTTCTCTTGATTGCTAATCAGAGAATCATTTAAAAAGTTAACTCTGCCTGCAACTATGAAGGAATTGTATCAAAAGGATCATATGAAAAATATTGTAAAAAGTAATATAGGAAGACAGATGAAGTGATGCAACACCAGGGAAGTCACTCTGGATGGAGGAGGTGACGGAGATGGAGAAATCTAGGTGACTTCAAAGCAAAAGATACATTAAAATCTACTTAAAGAACCAAAAGTATAGTATACTTGATGACTACAAAGACATATTTTTTAAAAAGTTTACATCAAATAGCAACTAAACTCATGGTAAATATAATTCACCTTTTGTAGCTTCCCTTGTTAGTGTCAGTTGAGAGAGAGAGAGAGAGAGAGAGAGAGAAGGGAGAGGGAGGGAAGGAGAAAGGACAGGGTAGGGTAGAGATGGATAGACAGAGATTTCAACATATATGTGTTTACACATACACACATATGAAAACACTGTATATAAATACTAGAGTAGGTTGCCATATTCTTCTCCTGATCATTTTACAGATGAGAAAACTGAGGCAAAAGGGCTAAGTGACTTGCCCAGGGTCACATAGCTAATAAGTATCTGAGGCCAAATTTGAACTCAGGGAGATGAGTCATCCTGACTCCAGGCCCAGTGCTTTATCCACAGCTCCACCTAGCTGCTTGTTTAAGAGCCTACTAAGTATAATATTAGTTTCTGGGTGAGGCAATCAATGCCCCTAAGGAGTTTATATCCTCTGCAGGAAATAGCATACACATATTCAGGTAAATATACGCTATGTGCAAAATAAATACAATTTGATTCTTATTCATATATTTAGTATTCACATATGTCAATTAAAATTAAGGCATAAAGAAAAAAAATGGAGTAGGACTCTATGTTACTAGTTGCTAATATCTTCTCAATTGCTTTGGAGGAAATAATAATATCATCTGTGGGAAGGCCTTTCCTACTTTGAAAAATGGAGCATAAGAACAAGGGAGACCTCATACTCTCAGGCCCTTAATCTGGATGGCCTGTCTTGGAGATAGTGTAGGGAATAGGAGGAAGAGGTTTAAAAAAAAGACATCAATAAGAAAAATTTTTCAGAAAGAAAAAACAATATCATCTGTGGTTTTTTCCCTCCCCAGTTGTTTGGTATCATTCTTTCTCTGAGATTTCTTGAAAATTGATTTATCAATGTTTTTAAATTTGTGAAACTTTCAGGCAAGGTTCTTCTGCAATAATTTAGTCTAATGAAGTTCCATGTCTAAATGTCTTTCAGTCCCATTCCCATTAATAATAATAATGATAATGATGATAATGCAGATAGCTAACATTTATAAAGCACCTCTTATGTATCAAGCACTGTGTTAAGTGCTTTCTAAATATCCTGTCATTTGCTTTTCACCACAGCTCTGTAAGGTAGGTGATATTATTATCCTCATTTTACAGATTAGGGAACCAAGGCAGGCAGAGGTTAAGTGACTTCTGAGGCCAAACCTGAACTCAGGATTTCCTGGCTCCAAACCATTTGCTCTATCTACTTGCCACCTAGTTGCCCAATGATTTTCTTGATTAAAAGAATTAAAATGGTGGAATCCAGTAGCTACAGGTTCAACTACAAGTTGAATTACAATTTCTGAAGACCTGTTAGGTTCTGTTATTTTGTGTGATAAGGTTCCAATGTCACTGATGATGAAATATATATGTATGTATGTATGTATGTATGTATGTATGTATGTATGCATATCAGACCTGCACAACTTGGCAGTAGGTAGGGGCCAAAATTAAAATAGGCTAAACTTCTTTGGGCCACAGATAGGTTTTTAGTGGCTCACTTTCCAAGTAAAGGTATAATTAATGATTAAACTATTTCTCAAAAACTCTTTTTTCAATCAGGACATAATCCAGAAATTGCAATCAGCAAACACTTCTTTACGAAGTCACCTTCAGTAAAAGACTTCCCAGCAGCAGCAATTTCTTTAGAAATCTGAAAACTAACCTTAGTAGCTGCCACTTTTTCTGAGTTTACTTTCTTGAAAAAAGAGTTGAACCCTACTGAGATTTTTCAACAATTTGGATGCTTCTATTTTTTTTTCATTGGTGTCCAAATTGCTTAAGTCAGGATGTTTTGCTTCAAAATGGTGACAAAGATTGTATTCCTTCAGAACTGCTATTACTTTTTGGCAAACAAGGAACAATATTTTGTCTCTCACCTATGTAAACAAGAATCCATTTGTCCATTCTGTATTAAACACTTTGTGTTCTGATTCAGTCTTTGGTTTCTCTTTATCATCCATTTTACAAAGTCACCCCAAAAACTTTAATGTTGGAACCAAAAAACTCCACGGCAACTGCTCGCATGCAAAGAAATACTGAACTCAGTGTCTGACCTTGGAGAGAGCGCCAGACACTTATGTAACTTGGAGGGCATCTGTGCAGCAAGAGAGAGGAAGAAGCCCTCAAATTGTTGCCACTCATTGCAGAGGGGACATTGGCTGTGTTGGCACATGGCTGCACTCGCTTTGTCCCTATTCAATGCCACTAACAACCAAAAATACAGCAATAAGATATGACTCTGTTTCAGACTAGAGACAGACTGACAATGACTGATTGCTGTGAGTCATTTGACAAACAGGAGAGAGTGTGCAGTGGCAACCCACCTGCCAAGTTACAGGACAGGCACAATAGAGACTAGTAGAAAGAGGGTTAAGCAGGGCATAGACAAAGCACTCATCTTTACTTTTCCTTAATATCCTCTACATTTTTTGCAGGCTACCCAAAATCCTTTGGTGGGCCACAAACAGTGGGCCATATGTTGTGCAGGCCTGATGTATATGTATATGTATATGTATATGTATATGTATATGTATATGTATATGTATATGTATATGTATATGTATATGTATATGTATATGTATATGTATATGTATGTGTATGTGTATGTGTATGTGTATGTGCATGTGTATGTGTATGTGTATATGTGTATGTGTATGTGTATGTGTATGTGTATGTGCATGTGTATGTATATGTGTATGTGTATGTGTATGTATGTGTATATGCTGTGTATGTGTATGTATATGTATGTGTATATATACAAACACACTTGTATATCATGATATATACATGTGTGTCATGACATACATTGTGACCTATATATCTCGTGATATTATACATATAAACATACATACATACCTAGCCAGGTGGGTGGCAAAGTGGATAGAATGCCTGACTTAATCAGTGTGACTCATCTTCCTGTATTCAAATCTGGCCTCAGACATTTATTAGCTTTGTGACCCTGAGCAAGTCACTAAGCATGTATGCCTCTGTTCCTCATCTGTAAAGAAAAAAAAATGGAACTGGAGAAGAAAATGGCAAACCATTCCAGTATCTTTGCCAAGAAAGCCCCAAATGAGGTCACGAAGTTAGACATGATTGAACAACAATAACAACAACAACAACACACACACACACACGTATATGTGTACATATATACATATATGTGTATATATACTGTTCTTTTTCCCCATATTTTGCTTGTCTTCCAGGTTTAATTCTGATTGCACTTGAGATCCATCTGGCTTAGTTGGGTATTATGCCAAGTTTTCTGTAGTAAACTCATTTTCTCCTCTGCTATTTTTTTTGCTTTATTTTTAAAGGTATAATATTGATAACTTTCTCCCACCATCTTCCATAATGTTTTACAAATATAATTGAGCATTGTACCAGTAATACCCTAAGCTACTTTGCTTTTCCATGCAGCAAGGGCAGCAAGTGCTTGCTGGATGAGACAATTTATCATTTCATTTTTCTTCCAGATAGCAATGATTATTTTAAAAGGGTTAAACTTTTTAAGAAAAACAAATCAGAGTAAATGTCCTTACTTTTATCCATTTCTCATATTTTGACATCAATAGTTTCTTTGAATGAATCAGGTGGGACTCATATTTTTCTATGTTTTCTTTTTCATCCCTTTCCTTTTAAAAAAATTGTCATTTGTTTGCTCTATTTAGTCAATGGTCTATCTGCATACAGGGAGTTTATTTAGAAATGTCTACCATGTCAGTAAGTGATTGTTTCTTTCTACTATCCAACTATTTCATATTTATGAAATACTTCTGAATATATCATGAATTTTCTGAGTATTTTACAATTTTTGGACTCTTTTGTTCTTAATCTTGAGCATATTAAAAAAAATATAACATCTTGCCTTACATCTACTTTCACAATGAACTGACCAAATATATTTCACCTTAGTTTGGAATGAATTTTCTGATGTTCTTCATAAAATATCTCCATTTTTTTATCCTCTATAATATATGCTGGTACATAAGCTATGGCAATGTTCACCTTCTTGGTTTGGGTGCTCACTGCGAGCAAGACAAGGACAGGTTTCCATGTCCAAGTGTCTCATGGAATAAAGGTTCTTGTTGTATGTCCAAAGCCAACTACAGTAAGTTGTTAACTCCTTTATGTGCCTTTGTTTCAAGAACTTGTGAGCCTTCCTTTCATTTAACTGCCATTACATTTTGTCTACTGGTTTAATTTATAATGTCAACATTGATATGGTCCACCTAGTTCTTCTAATCAAGAAATTATTTTACCGGTAACCTAGCAAAATTTAAATTTAGAGTTCTTACTGTGCTTTATCTGGATAAACCTGCGATTTCATCTGTGTGGAGAAAATCCTGCTAGGAAAACTGTTCTTTCTCACAGAGGTAGGTCAATGACTTGGCTATAGTTTATAGTCTTAGCAAGCTATTTGGTCCTGAAAGTTTAATTAATATTCCTATAATCATATAAGTACTATACTTCCAACTCTATTTGATTCTAAGGCTGATCTAGTCATTCTACTAATCTGTTTCTCAATATTTAAAATACCAAAACTTATTTTTCTATTGTCTAGAAAAATATCATTTCAAAATGTCCTTTGCTAATTTTTTTTTTTTATTTTGACACTATGAGAATGGCTATGGGATCTGGAAGGCTCCATGTGCTTTATATTTTTCTTTGTCTTATGGACTACCTTGGCCAACCAAAGAATTTATCATCTAGTGACTGGTTTATTTAGGGTAGTATTGGACAGCAGAATTCAAGCTGTTGAAAGACCCATTCTCAGGATTACCTTAGTTAATCCTCTTTGCCCTGAAAAGATCAAAACAATCTCTGTTTAGAAAATTGTTGTTTTTCTTTCTACTGTAATTATTGTTTCAGAAGTGTTGGGGAGATCAAGGACTTATGTAAATAGGATAGGAAAATTATATGGGAGATGCATTTCTTTTGAGTTCTTTTTTTATAACTGGGTTGGGGAGGATAGAATTATGCAAGTAGAAAGGTATTCAGGTCCATACTATACACACTTATGTACATACACACATATATGTGTATATATACCAATACATGTATAGTGCACATGTGTGTATATATACATGGGCATATGCATATATACACACATACATATACACATATAGAGAGACAAATATATATGTATATACAAACAAGCCTAAGCTATCTTGTCAAAGAAAGTACAATTCGGGTGTTTATTCCAGGCTTCAGAAATCCTATTATTTTCCTGGAATCTACATTTTTTTCTTTTTGTGGGTGACACAACACAAGTAACTTAACCAGTCAATTAGCTAAACAATCAGCAAACATTTACAAAGAACCTGTGCACTAGCTGCTTTGTGTACTGCAAAAGACGCATAAGACCTTATAGTCCATATCCTCAAGGAACTTAAAATGGAATTGGACTGACGAAGCTAAAACACATGAAACAAATTTGAAGAATTGAAGACAGCTAACAATTAAGTGCTGAAATTTTTAATTGTGGTACTGGGACTCAGGCTTTATTTGTGGGGAAAATTATGTATCATTAGGAATCACTGTAAATCTAAGAAGTTTGGTAACATTATACTACCTTATGAAAGATTTGTTCAGAGTTTCTCTCTGGATGACTGAGGCTTTCCCTGGGGTCCCAAGTACTTGGGGAACATGGAAGTCCTCAGATCATCAGGTCCTCAGATAAGCTCTGTATATCTCTACTATAAATAATTACTGGAAGAAGTTAAGGAAAACCATTTCCCTAAGGAGAGGATGTAGGAAATGAATCTTCAAACTGAGATCACAAAAAACATCAATGAAAGAGGTTGCTAGATCAAAGGAAGCTGAGAAAAATGACTTGGTTTTAGATGGGTCTTGGTTATGTTAATTATGCCAACAAGCTAGGAATGAATCAGTGAAGCCCTATCAATCAATCAATCAGCATTTATTACTTGCTTACCATCTATGTGCCAAGTACTATGCTAATTATTAGGAATACAGACACATAAGTTTAAAGAGAATCCCTTAAGGGACTTGTATTCTATATAGTGACAGAGGGAAATAAGTCCTAGAATGATCATTTAAATAATTTATCCATTTTATTTAGTGATATAGTAGCAAAATTGACCTATTTGTTGTCATCTTCATTCCTTTTTATGTTCTGTTGTGAATAAAAAATGATTACACACACACACACACACACACACACACACACACACACACACACACACACATATATATATATTACATACACACGTTTGTACACGGATCACTACCCACTGAACTACCTCCTGCACTGAATAGAATCCTCCCTTGGAATAATATGTCTCACAATCTATCTCTTATTCTGCAACTCTACTTCACTGCCTCTGTACCAAGAAGTGGGAGCCATGTTCCATCATCAGTCCTTTGAAGTCATGATTTTTGCTACTTTGAAGCACATGGCCTTCCCTCGTTATTCAGTAGGCACAGATTTTGAACAGCTAACGAACAGTTTCATATGACCTTGCTAAGAGAAATTGGGAAGGCCAGGCTCACCCTAGACTTCATGTTCCTGAGCCATAAGACACCTAGAGCAGAAAGGAATTAGATTTCTATCTATGACAGTAGGTGAAAAAGCCAACTTCAGCCTGAGGGCAGATTGAGTTATAACAGTCAACTAGTGATTTTGGTGTAGGTAAAACAGAAAACAAAAACAAATGAATACAAATGTTTATGAGGTGACTTCCAGGTCAACTGAGATCTCCAGAATGGTGAATGAAGAGATTTCCAGGAGGCCAGTATAGGAATTTTGAAATCTAGAGGAGAAATATTTGGAGTAGAGTCAGGGCTTCAGTAATTAAGGATAATACCTCAAAAGGAATCATAACATTGCGACAAAAGACAGAAAGTTGATTCAGTGTCCATCTCATATAAACAGATCCAACTTACAACTGGATCCAGTGAGGCTGTGGAATATTCTTTGCACAGGGGGCAATTCCCAAGCTTCTTTTGCTGGGATTCTGGGGCCTAGTCACTGGCTTTGTGTGCTGGGGCCTCAAGTGCAACTTTAAAAAAAAAAAGTCAGGAAATAGACTGCAAAAAAGCAGACATGGACACTGACCTTAGATTTTTATTATGGGAGCAAGAAAGATCAAGGCACAAATTCAGAAGAGGACAACATTGTCAATGTACCCACATCCAAAACCTCAAAGGTGAACAGAAACTGGTCTCCAGCCCAAAAAGCCTTCTTGGAAGAGCTTAAGAAGGATTTTAAAAGTCAAACAAAAGTTGGGAAAAGAAATAAGAGGTATGCGAGAGAGAATCAATAGCTTGGAAAAGGAAGGACAAAAATTAACTGTAGAAAACCAGTCCTTAAAAATCCAAATGGCCAACTGGAAAAAAAGTACACTGAAGAAAACAAGTCCCTAAAAAATGCAATTGGCCCAATGGAAAAGGAGGCACAAAAACTCACTAAAGAGAACTTCTTAAAAAGTAAAATGGGCCAAATGGAAAAGGATGTACAAAATCTAAAAGAAGAAAACAATTCTTTAAAAATTAGAATTGAGCAAATAGAAGCTAATGACTCTATGAAAGATCAAGAATCAGTCAAATAGAAACAAAAGAATGAAAAAATAGAAGAATATATAAAATACCTCCTTGGTAAAACAACTGACCTAGAAAATAGATCCAAGAGAGATAATTTAAAAATTATTGGTTTATCTGAAAACCACGATGGAGATTTTTATTTATCATGATGCGATCACTGCTCTCAGACTATGGACAGACTGAAGATGATTGGTTGCCGTGAGTTACATGGCAAACAGGAGAGAGTATGCAGTGGTAACTCACCTGCCAAGTTACATGACAGGCCCCATAATGACTAGTGGAAGGTAGGTTAAGCAGGGAATAGACAAAGCACTCCTTACATCTTTACTTTCTTTTATATTCTCACATTTTTGCGGGCAACCAGAAATCCTTTGGTGGGCCGCAAGCGGCCTATGGACTGCATGTTGTGCAGGCCTGTTAGAGGCCATCATCCTAGGCGTACCTGATGGCCCATGGAACCCTCCTCCTCATCCATCGTCTTTCTGAGAAGCAGCGTAAAGCCCCTTCCTATCTGTGGCTTGCTTTGCGATGGTGGAGTGAATCAAACTTGTTGCCCCTCAAAGACCTAGGAATCCTAGATGAGAGATACTTCCATTGCTGTACAGTGCTGTGAAGGTTTCCTTACAGTGAGTTCAGAGCAGGAAAAAAAAAGTCATGTACCGTTCATAAGGAAGTGTAGCCATTTGAAGAAGGAATAGAAAGTACCTCTGGCAATCATTTAAGACAGAAATGGAGGCTTTTCCAGCCCTTTTTGTTGTATAATTCATGTTGCAGACATTGTGCACTGCTTAATTGACCCGTTTCAAGATGTCAGTTAATCAATGACTTTTGAATAACATAGAAGCAAACCCTGGATACAGAACAAATACACAAATTTGGTGAGCCTTTGCTAAGGCTTCACATAACCTGCCAATGATTCTGAAAAAGAGCAGAATTTGGTTTTTGGAAATTTTTTGAGGGGGGAGGAGTTAAGCCAAAATTTCCTTCTCATTTTGTAAAAAGTTTCCAACTTGCACTTCTAACTGATACCCCACTTTCTGGAATTGATGTTCTTACTGACTAGGCTTTATATTTATGATTTTAATCTGCTAGGATCTTGCTGTTTAGGGGTGATTGCTTCTATAATCTGTCTCTCAGCTTGATGGTCTCCTTGGGCCTTAATGTACCTTTTTCTAGATGGAAAAACAAATAATTTTGCCTCTCTATTTCAACCTGAATTATGCTGTATATTTATTTCATTTCAATGAACATTTGTTAAATCCTTATTATGTACAAAGCACTGGGCTAGGTGCTAGGAATACAAAGACAAAAATTGGGAATCATTGGTGAATAAAAAAAAAAGTTCATCCAGAGTCCTTCTGAACATGATATAGTAGAAAGAACCTCCCATATGGAGACCAGATAGACCTGGATTTGAATTTCACTTATAACACTTTCAAGTCAACAATAGCTATGATTAAGCACCTGTTGTGTGCCAGCCACTGTGTAAAGCACTAAGGACACCAAGAAAGAAAAAAGAAAGAAAAGAAAATAGCCTCTTCTCTCCAGCAACTGATGATCTAAGTGGGGAGAGACAACATGTCAATAACCAACTGGTTTTCTCATGGGCAAGTCACATAATTTCTCTGTGTCTCAGTTTCCTCATCTTTATATGTGGATAACTCTGTACTTTAACATGGGGTGGCAGCGTTACATATATGATATTACTTGAGATAGCATATCTCATCTTCACAACAACTTTGAGAAGCAAATGCCATTATTATTTACATTTTGCAGATGAGTAAACTGAGGCTGAGAGAGGGTAAATGATTTGTCTAAAGTCACACAGCCAGTAATTGTCTGAGGCATGATTAGAAAGCAAGTTTTCCTCACCACCAGTTTAGCCTTCTGTTCATTATTTCCCATAGGAGCCTCTACTGTGCATCACTGCTTTAAAGGATTGTTACAATGATCAGATGAGATCATTTGAGTGGTGTTTCACAAACCTTAAACTGCTGTGTGAGTGTTAACTGTAATTATATCCCTATTCTAAAAGTTGGTCAGAAGTTGACTTTTTAAAATAAAATTAATCAGTGCTGAGTTATGAAACAATTTGAGCCCCCTCCCCTCTGTCACCTCTTTCAAGATCCCTTAATGTTTTGTCTTTGCCTTTTAGAATGTGCTCTCCCTGAAAGTAGGAAGAGTCATATTTTATTTTGTAGCCCCAGAGCTTAGCACTGTCATAGTAAGTACTTAATAAATTATCTATCTATCTATCTATCTATCTATCTATCTATCTATCTATCTATCTGTCTGTCTGTCTGTCTGTCTGTCTATCTATCTAATCTATTTGTCATATGCTGTTAAAACAGTGGTAGACTGTGTTGATAATTTAATAGGAAGGGAAGAGTTAATTCCTTAGTGTGATTGGACTGAGCAACATCTCATTTGAATGTCCCGTTCTATTGCCAGGTCATCAAGGAAAGGGGAAAAGCACACACATCAGAAGGTTAAAGATGAAAGGAATGCAATAAAATAATAAGTACCTGCTTCCAATTTCCAGAACCATTGAGAATTTTTTTCTAAAGGATTCACATTACTCTTTGATCTAAGCCTTTAGGAGAAGGATATGTGCACAATACCATAAAAACCAATCAGTGAAGACATAAGGGACTGTCATACAGAAAGAAAAAAAATGTTGAAGAACCGGTTATTGGTACATCTTTTTATTCTGGTTTGAAAGCGTTGTGGGAAAGATCATACAATTAAGAAGTTAGAACTAGAATTAATCTCAGATGATACCTAGTTAAACTCCTAAAGAGGGGAAGACTGTAATGCAACTTAAGGACATTCATAAGTGAATTCATAAGTGGGTTCCCCAACATCACATTAGATTCCAGGCTTTCTATGGTTCCACATCCACAAGCAATAACAAGGGAAAAGAGTGCAGAAACCCTCACTGATGTGTTTACCTTTACTGGTCAGCCACAAGACACAATAAGCTTACACCCAAGACATTTATGAAATCGTAAATAAGTGAGATAACAGTAAAGTATCTCTCTTCTAAACTGGGGAAACACTCTGCCACAAATACATGTATCATTAGTAGGATGAACGGATTTAGAGACAATGTGCAGCTGAGACCCACACTCTTCCATCTCTAATACTGCAGGGCCACTGATGCATTCTGGTGAAGTGTTCGTACTGCTCCCTCAAGGCTGCTCCCTGAGGGTCTCCCATGGTGCAAAGTGCCTGCCAGGTGGATAATTGGCCCATGTGGACAGATCATCTTTGCTGGACCTGTTGAATATATAATCTTCACTACACTCACAGTGTCAGTTAAACCTGTGGTCACCCCTAGTTTTCTGGACGTATCTTCTCAGCACTGGTAGCCTCCATTGTGCATATTCCTGTGATGGTCTTCTGAAGTTATCATTTGCCTCTTTTTGTATACTTAGCACTTAGCACACTACCTGGCACATTATTATTGTTGTAGTTATGTCTGACTCTTTGTGACCTCATTTGGGGTTTTCTTGGCAAAGATACTGGAGTGCTCTGCCATTTCTTTCTCCATCTCATTTTACAGATGAGGAAACTGAGGCAGACAGGGTTAAATGACTTGTCCGGAATCACACAGCTAGTAAGTGTCTGAAACCAGATTTGAAATCAGGTTTACCTGATTCTGGGCCTAGTACTCTATCCACTAAGCCACCTAGCTACCCCTGTAGCACATAGTAGGCACTTAATAACTATTTATTGTTTGACTGACTTACTGACTGAAGTGTCTACTCAGCACTGATCTACTGAGATGATTACGTTTGGTCACTGACAGGTTTAGTTCTCTTCGGTAGGAAGTTCATAGGATCATAGATTCAGAGGTGAAAGGAAGTCCATCAATTTCATCCTTCCCATTTTACCTATGAGGAAACTAACACCCAGGATCACATAGCTAGTAAATGTCTGAGACAGGATTCAAAATCAGATTTTCCTGACTCTAAGTCTAACTCTTAAATTAGTGTATCATCTTACCCAGCTATACCTTTTCTAGGTCTTCCCTAAAGAGATCAAAGAAAGGAAGGGGAAGGAATACACGTTTATTAAGTACCTACTATGCTCCAGGCACTGTTCTAAGCACTTTAAGAATATTTACAGCTGTTCTTTTCATAATAGCTACAAATTTGACACTAAGTAAGTGCCCCTCACCTATTGGGCAAGGGTCAAATAAATTGTGCTAAATGAATGTCATGGAATATTATTTTGCCAGAAGATATGACAGAATAGATAGTTTTAGAGGAAACTGAAATATATGAATGACGCAGAGTGAAGTAAGAATTATATCAGGTTTCAAAATACCAACCACATTATAGAGAAAAACAACTTTGAAAGACCTTAGAACTCTAATCAATGCAATGATAAAACATAAGTACAGAGCACTGGAGATGAAACACACCATCTACTTCTTTCTAGAGAGGTAATGGATTTCAATTGCAGAAAAAGACTTTTTTTTTTTTTTGGCCATGGACAATGTAGCAATTTCTTTTGCTGGAATACCCATATGGAGTGTAATGAGTGTTTCTTTTTTTGTTTGTTTTATTTCGTTTTTTAAATTCTTCAATGGAGGAGAGGAGTAGGATAGAAAGATAATACATTCTTTAAAAATAAATAAGCAAATTACTTTTTTCAGAGAAAAAGATAGAATATATTATTATCAGATAATGATGGAGAAGGGTAAGGTACTTTCCTATAAGAGAAAACAAATAAGCGTAGTAGTTCAGGTTTAGCCTTGGCTTCAACAGGTTTTCATTTCCAGTCAGGCATTCTTTGTACCAGGTACCAACTTCTTTAGAATATAGAATAGAGCCTCTCCCAGATAGGTAGTATTAAGCTTAATTCTGTTTTTAATAGTATTTCCATTTAACTGGGCTTAGCCTCTGCATTGAAAACCCTTTCCCTAAAAATTTATTTTGGCTCCCTGTTTAACATTCAAAATTATTTCTAGGTATCCCTCACCCACAAATGGGCAGTTAGGTGGCATGGTGGATAGAGCATGGGGTCTAGAGTCAGGAAGACCTGAGTTCAAATCTGGTCTCAGACATTTTCTAGCTGTATGACTTTGGGAAAATCGCTTAACGGTGTTTGCCTCGGTTTCCACATCTGTAAAATAAACTGGAGAAGGTAATGGCAGAGAATTCCAGCATCTTTGCCAAGAAAACCCCAAATGAGGTCAGGAAGAGTCAGATACAACTGAAAACCAACTGAACTCCCCCATAAACCCTGCATAATGGTGTAAGCAGGAATCCTTATGTAAGAGTTGTCAACCTAAAGTTGTAGATTTGGTTGTTTTTTAATGTGTTGATAATTCTCTTTCAATATAATTGATTTTCTTTTTAATCCTATGTTTTATTTTATACATTAAAAAATATTCTGAGGAGTCCCTAGGCTTCACCATGCTGCCAAAGGGATTATGAAAAAAAAATATTAAGAACCTCTGTTTTACAGTATTTGGGGGGATCCAACAGGTTTTGAATCTGTTTTACACAGAATTCTAAATTTAAGAGTAGGGTTTCATTTATCCTCCCACTTCATTACAAATAATTACCTTGTATAGGTTAGGAAACATCTTGCTTGAATCAATCCAAGCCAAGTATGAATAAGACCTTTTGATTGAATTAATCAAAGTCATTGCCTTAAAGACTTATTGTTCAATCATGTCTGACTCTTCATAACCCTATTTGGGGTTTTCTTGGCAAAGATACTGGAGTGGTTTGTCATTTCCTTCTCTGGTTACAGATGAGGAATTGAGGCAAACAGGGTTAAATAACTTGTCCAGGATCATATAGCTAGTAAGTGTCTGAAGCCAGTTTGAACTCAGGAAGAGGAGTCTTCCTGATTCCAGGCTCAGCACTCTATCCACTGCACTACCTAGCTGCCTTTCTTAAAGACTTGATCATGCCCTAAGGATTTGTATAGAAAGTTGGAGCTATGTCATATCCA
The DNA here is from genome assembly GCF_003287225.1 of Phascolarctos cinereus. NCBI lineage: Eukaryota > Metazoa > Chordata > Mammalia > Diprotodontia > Phascolarctidae > Phascolarctos > Phascolarctos cinereus. The sequence goes on along the minus strand of NW_027555958.1, from coordinate 71,799,759 downwards.
AATCAATTCCAAGATTCTAGAAGTAGAGAGGAAGAAGAAGTATTATATTAAACTGAGCTGGAAACAGAGGCTCGGGGGTAATTAGAGAGAGGAAAAATAGAAATTAAGACTGGAAAGTGGCAGAGGAAAGAAATATGAAGGAGGATCAATAGCCCTACAGACATCTGTAGCAAAAAACCAGGTGGGTGCAGTGTATCTGTCTACTCAAAGACTGAGTGATATCTAGAGAAAATGTTTCTGGTTTTTGTTTTTGTTTTTTCCCAAACTTCCCCCCCCAGTGCCAACTATCCAGAAATACACTAACAAATCTGATGTTTCAGTACCACAATGTTTTTAGCAATCTGAACTTTAAGCATAAACAGACCAAGGGATAACTAGAAATTGTAAATGAGAATTAGGACAAGAACCCAAACTTTTGTCTCAATGTTAGGAACTATTGTAAAGGGTAGACAGTATTGTAATTGTGTCCCTAACTTTAATCTAAAAGAAACCCTCTATGGCCATAAAGGCATCAACCTCATAGACCTTAAGTGCCATTATATTGCTTCTGATCTTAAAATGAGCTAATTGTTATAAGTCAGATAAAAAGGCTAAGGCTGACAGAAAGGCTATTGTCTCTCCTAGAAAGATACATTCTTGACCAACTGTGGGGTCCTTTGAATCCAAACTCCATAGAAAAAATCCCCTTAATAAAAGGATTTGTTCTGTTAAACTTGGACTCAGTCAAAAGGCCTCACCCAAGGACCTGGAAGGCTACACGTGGCCTGGAGGCCTCAGGTTCCCCACCCCTGTATCTTGGAATTTTGTACTGTAATGTAAGGAGTATTTCCTATGGAATATGTTCATGTAGTCCTTTTATTTCTGTCAAAACACCTAGGAGCTTTGGGCTCTGCTTCCAGGGAAGTACAAACTCAGTGCTGAAAAGGACTTGGAATTTTGGAATGACATGGATAACCCTGAGTAGTCCTTGGGTCCTTCCACCCCACCCCATAGCAGAAGCAGATGTGTTGCTCAGTGAAAAGGAATTTCTGTATCATTTTCTCTTTGCTCTGACTTCCAGGTATGGTAAAGAGGGTTCTCTGTCTCTTGACTCCCAGCAAGAGGAAAGAGAAGTTAGGGGAATTAAGATCACAACTATAGAGCTGAAGTACACCATTAGAGATTATCTCATCCAACTCTTTCACTTTCTATATGAGGAAGTTAGGGCCAGAAAAGTTGTGATGTGCTCAATATCATATATGTAGAAAGAAATAAAGTTGGGATTTGAGTATAGGCCTTTACATACAATTCTAGCAGTCACAACCTGTCACATGTATAATTACCAGCTAAGATTTTTTTTATTAGGATTTGAACCCATCTTAACATGTGATACTATAGAAAGAGCATTGCCCCTACAATCAGATGGCCTGGGATGAAAACTCATCTTTAATGTCTGCCTGTGACTATGGGAAAGTCCCTGAAGCTACCCGGGCCTCATTCCTCATTTGCAAAATTATGGGATCAGACCTAGAACCTATAGTGCACTGCCCTGGTAGAGGCAAATGTAAGTCCACAGCACAGCAAGGCAACAGTGAGCATTCACAAGTTGGTGACAGGGGTGGGGCATGGTACTGCTGAAGTCATAAGCTTGCCCGGGTATATATTTTTTTTCACAAAGCTTCTTGAACATAGAAAGTGCTAAGTATAATTATTATGGTTGTTGCAGGCAATAGTCCATGAGTCCAATTACACCCAGGCAGAACCCAAGCTGCTGATTTCCTTAATTGCTGCCTACTCAGACTTAAAATTCACTCTCATCTCCCTTACTTATTTTTTAAATGGAAGGGAGTGGTTTTCATCATAGAAAGACAGGATGGAATAAATGCCAATATCAGTATTTTTGTGCAAATAAGTGATGCATTAAAGAAAATTTCAGTGTTCAACTATACAACCTACTCGAGAGAATAAACTTATCCTTCATCCTTTCACCTCCAAATTTAATTTAGTCCAACAAGCATTTTACTTACTGTCTGCTTTAGTGAGAGGAGAGGAAATATTTCATACTAAATAGCATGCTGAAATTGCAAACAGGAAGGTATGGGTTCAAATGCAACTCTGACTCTTACTATCTATGTGACTCTGAGCAAGTCATTTAATTCTTTTATGCCACAGATAACTGCCTTTGACTTACCTACTAAGTCATAGACAGGTTAGGATGTGTAATCTGCACTGATGGAAGGAATTTCCAAACTAGGAAATACACACAGAGGAATTCAGAAATCTTTTGTGCATTCAAGTACATGAAAGGCACTGCTGTAGGCAATGGATATTTAAAAATAAAAGAAACATGGAAAACAACAATAACAGCAATCGCTGTCCTCGGCGATCCTCCACTCTACTTCGCAGATGCATTTATTTACACAGGAAAGTAAAAACAATACAATTGGAGGATAGAGAAAGCAGTAACATCTGAGAGAAATATCAGAAAAGTTTTTAGGAAAGGGGTGGCACCTATATTGATAGTTAAGCATTTTAAGAGATGGAGTTGAGAAGCAAATACATTCCAGGCATCAGAGACAATCTGTTAAAAGACACAGAGTTGAAAGACACGGAGTGTTAAGTTCAGGGAACAGCAAAAAGAACAGTTTGACTAAAGCAGAGAGTGCATGAAAGAGAATTGGGAGAATTATGTAAGAAAAGGGCCTGGAGACTGGAGGCAGACTGTGATGAACTTTAAATGCCAGAATGATGAGCTTGTATTAAACCCTAGAGGCAAAAGGAAGATTCTTGTTTCAGGTATTAAAGATTTCTGCTTTTGAGTAACAATTTCACTGAATTAGAGGAGAGAAAATGCTAACAAGGAGGCCAGTTTTAAATGATTTCATTATCAGTGCCCTGCTTATCCTGACTAAATAGTCTCAGACATGTACTACCTACATGTTTAAGAGAATTTCAGCTCTGCTAATCCAGAAATGGGAAGGACTTTCTCACATGGTCTATGGACCCAGTCAAAGGACAGTAGAATCTTAATATTCCTTCATGGGCTATGCTGATGAACTAAAAATGGAGGTGATATTTGTTCATCAATTAGAGGTGGGGTTTTTTTAAAGTGCATTCTAACTTTTCAAAAGTTAGCATACCTCTCTCCTTTCTTCTCTTTTTCATATATTGCATGTAGAGCAACATTTGGTACAGGATGGTCCTCTACTTTTCTCATGGCCATTCTCTTCTTCCTAGCATATATTACCCTGGCTCATAGCTAAATGCTGCAATCTCAGGCAGGCAAATTGTATGACTTTGGAGATTTGATTATTCCAAATTGGCCATAAAAGAAGCATTCTTCCATTGCCCCCAGCTACAAACAGGCTGATGATCTTCTAACACATCTGGAAGAGATGGTTAGGTCTGGTTAATCTTTAAGTTAGAGGAACTGTTTGTATTACAGCAACATGAGTGGAACTGGCTTGGCCCAGAATCTCCATGCAGAATTTGATAAACAGATAACCCCCCAAAGAATTCCATTGGGAAGATTCTCCATATAGAGAAACTGAGGAGTGAAAGTGGAAGCACTTGCCTGAGGCCCCATGAAATCTGAATGGTAAGATCTTAAATGGAGCTCAGAATTCTTATTTCTCAAATCAGTTTCCTTAAGCGCTAGACCATGGCATGATTCTCTATAATACATGAAAAAGAAGCACATTTCTTTATCATGTATTAAATTTCACTCTTTTCCTCCAACGTACCCCACTCTATTTCCTCCCAGGCAAATACAAAGGATATTTCAATAAAATGTGTATACAATTTAATAACTAAACTTTGCATCTTTCTCAGCATCTAGCACTAATTGACATCTAAAAAGTAGAAAAATCAGTCAAATCACTAAGCATTTATTAAGCATCTAATAACATTGTTCTACTGCTACAACTCTGTTGTCCTGTTTGTGAGTTCCTCCTGGGGCTCCATTTTGGGGAGGGGCATAGGATAGACATCCTTCATTCCCTTCCTAGCTCTGTTTTGGATTCCCTAGACTTTACCTCAGTGCTCCAATTGCCTTTTCATCCTGGAACTTACCTCAGAACATGGGGCCTTCTCACCCTGAAACATTCCTCTGCTGCTGTGGCCCCATTCTACCACTGGTAAATTCCTCCTGGAGCCTCCATTTTGGAGAAAGGCCAAGGCTGATCATGCTGGATTCCTTTCCCAGATCTGCTTAAGAATCTCAGGACTTCACCTCTATCTTCCCCCATATCACTCTTATTTTTAGTTCTCTTTTGTGTTTCAATGAAATGTCTCAAAATGAATTCTTGAGCTGTGGAATCCACAAAAGGAAGGGATGAAACAATTTTGCAACCAAAGATTATATCTGAGTGTAAGTGGAAGACAGTCCAGCATAAGCCACACACCAGCAAACCAGCAGCAGACCTTGGGGACCACTGAATCACCAGTAGCTTCCAGAGCTCTTAGCCCATAGATAGTAAGGGGGCTGGACAACTGGTTAGAAGGAGATTATAGGGGTCCTTTTGCTAGCATTGGATGCAGGACTCTGTTGCATTGTTCATATGTGCATCCAGGTTGCAGTCCTAGATCACAGTCCCAGGGTGAAGAGGAGCACAAGCACACTAGAGCTTATAGCTTCAGGGAAACAGAGACCCTGATTTCAGTTACTGGGTGGAAAAGAGAGCTTGTGGTTACTCACAGACCAAAGTTCAGGTCAAGAGAGTAGTAAACACATCTCTCCTCATATCATACCACTTTGGAAGAACTTAAAACTTACAGACCTCCCCCCCCCGAACTAGCTCTGAAAACAGCCGCACAAAAAAACACGAAGCTAGGAACAGTGCCCCCTCGACTGCAGGAGCAAAGCCTAACTTTAATATAAAGTTAAAAGTGAAGAAATAAGCTGGAAAAATGAGTAAAGAGAAAAAAAAAGAATCTGACCATAGAAACTTATTATGGTAACAGGAAAGAACAAAGCACAACCTCAGAAGAATAAAACAAAGTCAAAACTGCTACAGCCAAATCCTCTAAGAAAACTGAATAGATCTGAGGCCCAAAATGAATTGCTGGAAGAGCTCAAAAAAGATTTGAAAATCAAATAAGAGAGGTAGAAGAAAAATGGGAAAAGAAAGGAAAGGTGTACAAGAAAATCACAAAAAAAGAGTCAACAAAAACATACACACACAGAGGGAAAAACAATGAAGAAAATAGCACCTTAAAAAACAGAATAAATCAGATGGTAAAAGAGGCACAAAAATCCACTGAAGAGAAAAACCTCTTAAAAAGCAGAATTAATCAAATGGAAATAGATAAACAAAAATTCACTGAAGAGAAGAACTTCTTTAAAAGCAGAATTGGCTGAATGGAAAAGGAAGTCCAAAGGCCTACTGAAGAAAATTCTTTAAAAATTAGAATTGGGCAAATGGAAGCTCATAATTCCATGAGACATCAAGAAACAATAAAACAAAATATAAAAAATGAAAAATTAGAAGAAAATGCGACATCTCATTGGAAAAAACAACTGACCTGGAAAACCGTTTGAGGAGAGATAATTTAAGAATTATTGAACTACCTGAAAGTCATGATCAAAAAAAGAGCCTAAACATCATCTTTCAAGAAATTGTCAAGGAAAACTTTTCTGATATCGTAGAACCAGAAGTGAAAATAGAAATAGAAAGAATCTACCAATCACTTCCTGAAAGATATCCCAAAATGAAAACTCCCAGGAATATTCTAGCCAAATTATTTTAGAGTTGTCTTTCTACATAATGTAATTTTATAAGTTCTTCTCCTTATTCTGTTCATTTTACTCAAAATTGGTTCATGCAGGTTTTCCCAATTTTCTCAGAAATTGCCTATTTCCTTATTTCTTATAGCACAGCATCAGTCAACTTTTTCATGAGATATACAAAAGACCCAAGTCTGAGGAGTGAACAAAGACTTTGGATAGAAATCATGCCTCTGATATTTCATTGCCCCTGTGACTAGGATTGAGTCACTTCATCTCCCTTTAGGTTAGTTTTCCTCACCTTTAAAACTGTAATAATACTACACATAGTACTGCCTTCATAGGACTGTTAGGAGAGTCAAATGAGGCCACGTAGGCAAAGTGCCTCCAAAAGAAAAGTATTGACTATGTGTGAGGATGTGGTGGAAGAGCCTGAGGCTCAGTAGTAGGTTAGGTAGTCTATTCAGCCTTAAGTTCATGGGAAACCTGATCCTTCAAGTAGTGTCTACAGGTGCTATGAAAAGATTCCACTGCAGTTTGTGGCCTGTCAATTGAATTGGCTCCAAATGAATTGTACTGCTCTTGAGCTCTAAGCCAGTCTTCCTTATTGACCACTTTAGTTTCCCAGTTCCTGAACACTGTGCTTCAGTGGATCTCTGAAATCTTTTAATTTCTCTCCCTGTTGAGGATGGCCACTCTTCTGCTTTCTCTACAAAAACAAACACACAAACAAAAAAAAAAGCATCATGCACATGTCATCCATTAAATATATTGCTAGCGTCATTTTGTGGAATGTTCTCTGGCTTCAATTTTTCTTTTTTATAGTGATTGTCATGAAATGGTACCTTCAATATATCCTTCTAATAAAGGGTCCCTTGGCTGGATTCTTGATGATTTCTAGGGGTGATTTTACTGCAGGCATTTGCCAAAGAAGTCAGAAGAGGAGGGGGAAATGTTCTGTACATATCCTGGATTCACAAACTTTTCCCGTTTTCTTCTCTTCAGTGTCACCCTAACTTCATTGTGCCGATGTGCTCAGAATCCCAAGATAATCTCAATTATCATGTGATGTAACTTCAGGAGGGATAGCCAGTAAAACGATTACATAAATGGAGAATTTTATGCAAAAAAGTAGCAAGGAAACCAGTTTCACTGAATTATAGCATATGCAGAAGGAAATAAGAAGACTGGAAAAAAGAGGGAGAGGCCAGGTTATGAAAGGATTTAAAAGGCAGAAAGAAAATTTTACATTTGATTATGGAGGTAATAAAGAGTCACTGGAGTTTACTGAATGGTATGGGAGGAGGGTGGTGACATGGTCAGACTTCAATCAATTTGACAGCTGAATGGAGGATGGACTGGAATCGGGAGAAATTTGAGGCAGGCAGTCCAACATACTGACTATTATAATAATCCAGGAATGAGGTGATAATGGCCTGCAACAGGGTAGTGAGTGAAATGTTAGAGGAGATAAGGAGCATATACAAGAGATACTGTGAAGGTAGAAATGACAAAACTTGGTAAGTGATTAGATATGAGAGGTGAAATAGAGTGAAGAGTTGAGGATGACACTTGACTTGAGAGCTTAGGTGACTGGAAAGATAGTAGTACCTTGGACAGTAATAAGGAAGTTAGGAAGAAATGAGGGTTTAGGGAAAAGATAATGAGTTCAGTTTTTGACATGTTGAGATTGAGATATATACAGGACATCAAGGTTGAAATATTCAGTAGACAGTGGAGATAATTGAATACTTAAAATTGCTATTTCATTCATTTTTAAAGAGGACATTGATTGGTACTGATTATGCAATGAAATGATGAAAATTATGCAAACTGTCACTACAGGTGGCAAAAATTTAATGTCTCCCAGATAGTTAATGGTGAGAGTTATTCATTAGAAGCTCACTATTTTTGATAAACTAACAGATGATAAATCCCTGAAAATTCAACAAACAAACTATACTGGAACTGGAGAATCATTTTCAACAACTGTTGCCAATGTAATAAAACTGAGCCCTCTCCTCCTGACATTTACCATGGGATATTTTTTTCATGACTCAGAGGAAGGCAGAATAGACATCTCTAACCTCTTCTCCCCTCCCCTTCTCTGAAGAAGACTTTATTTCCTGCCAGGAGGAGAAGCAGGAGGTTGGGGCCAGAAGCTCTCTTCTTGGAGATGCTACATCTTGTTCAAATTATACCAATTGGCTCCATTAAATATTATTCATCTAGGAATTGTGATTCTTAGGTTCAAGCTAAACTTCTTATTATTGTTGGGAAAGGTCAACTCAAGATTTATATGCAAGGCTTAACCCCTTTCCCACCAAATACCAGTTCCATAATGAAAACAGTAGTAAGTAGGAAAGAAACCCATTTATCCAAGTAGATAAAGAAACAGAAATCACTGAAATCATATACAGGAGAATATATACCAGACAATACAAAGTGAAAGAGCTCTCCTATTGGAAGCAAGGTAACTCAGCTCAACTAAGAGAGAGTCCCAGATCTCAGCCAAGGGCTGATCCCTAGAAGTTTCTACTGTAGCGAGCTGGAGATGGGGAAGTGACAGAGACCACTAACCCACTCATCTCAGATTGGCTTCTCCCCAGATTCTTATTTTCCCCTCTGTAACATGAAGTAAGGTTGTTCTCTTTCATTTTCTTTCTGGAAGCTGGAAACTAGGTGAGCCCAGACTAAAGAGCTGAAAAAGACTGAATCTCTCCTTTTTCCAGCTCTTGCTGACCCTGCCCTGCCCTCCATGCAGGCATGAGACATTGTCATCCACCAATGAGAAGAGAGTCCCATACCAATGGGCTTTGGAACTCAACTTACACCTATGACTGTCCAGCCATAACAAAGATCCACAAACATTTAGAACAACAGTGTTCATAGTTATTGCCATACCAAATACTCATATTTTATAAATTTAATGGATTGAGAAGTTTTGAAAATAATAGAAACTGAACAAAATTAATTAAAGTCATTAGAAAAAAGTAGAAAGTGTGAGTCAAGATTGCAATCTTGTATGATACTGGATATGTCCCAACAATGAATTCAGTGAGCCTATGGAAGATAAGCTTATGTCTCAATAAACATTTAAGCAGAAGAAGTAAGTCATTTTGTCCACATGCACAATAATATACAAAACGTAAAATATACAAGAGTTTTGTTGAATAGTAACTTATTCTTGAGCCATTTTTTTTGAACTCCAACAAAAACTCCAACTTATTGAGATAAGTGATAACATTTAATGATGAGAAAAAAATATAATTCACAAAATATTCAAAGATCACAAAGTTTTTTACACGTTAACTTCTCTAATCCTTATAACTACCCCATAATCTACCCCACGCATGATCACTTGCATGTAATACATGAGAAAAATTAAGTTCAGAAAGGCTGACTCATCACATAGCCAGTAAATGTCAGAAGCAGGGTTTTTTATGTAAACGGTACTTTTATTTTTTCCAATTACATGTAAACATAGTTTCCAACATTCGTCTTTTTTTTTTGGTTAGGCAATGGAGTTAAGTGACTTCCCCAGGGTCACACAGCTAATGAGTGTTATGTGTCTGAGGCCAGATTTGAACTCAGGTCCTCCTGAATCCAGGGCCCGTGCTCTATCTACTGCGCCACCTAGCTGCCCCCCCAACATTCATTTTTTAATAAGATTTTTAGGTCCAATATTTTTTTCCCTTTATTCCTGCCCTCCTCCCTCCCCAAGATAGAATGCAATCTGATATAGGTTATACATATGCAATCATATTAAACATATTTCCCTATTAGTCATATTGTGAAAGAAGAAATAGAACAAAAGGGGAAAATCATAAAAAAGTGAAAATAGTATGTTTCAATCTGCATTCAGACTCCATAGTTCTTTCTCTGGATATGGATAGCATTTTCCAGCATAAATCTTTTGGAATTGTTTTGGATTGTGTTGCTGAGAAGAGTAAAGTCTATTGCAGTTGATGAATGCACAGTATTGCTGTTGCTGTGTACAATGTTCTCCTGGTTCTGCTCACTTCCCTCAGCATCAGTTCATATAAGTCTTTCCAAGATTCAGAAGCAAGTTTTGAATGTGGGTCTTTGTGACTCCAGGTTTAGGACTCTATGCACTCAGCTATTCTGGTTAAAATATATTCTCTTATTTTTCCTGCTGCTGCTGATGACATATAAATGAGCTTCTCTTTTTATTCCTATAACTCTCTAGTAAGGTGGTGGGGTGGGAGCTCCGATCCATGAGCTGCAAGAAAACTTGAGGTCTTGTCACAGGAATCTGACCATGACAACTTTGTTATTGGCTCCTGAGTTTTCCTGATAGAAATTCTCTGTCTAATCCTCCTTCTGATTCTGAATACTCAGCTTAGGCTTTCTTTGGTTCATGAACCCACTCAATTCCTTGTATAATACATGGGTTAAACTAGGCTCCCTCTCACTCTCTTCTGATTTCTTACTACGATTTTTCTTCCTCTACAACCTGGATTCTCCATCACCTCAGCTTTACTTGGTGTTAGGGGAGAAAATACTAATCATTCCATCTTCCCTAACCCTATTCATTGGAACTAATATACAAGCACTTACTCTTTTCTCACTAGTGGAACATTCAAAGTTATATATTAACAAAGGAACCTCACTGAGGGTGTATTATCATCCACAGTTACCACCCCTTTTAAAGTGACCAATTCTGACAAGTCCCTCAGTTCATTTATACTGAACCAATAAAGAAAGATTAACCAACCCTTTAACCTAGAAGGGTCTCTGCTTTCCTAATGGTATAAGGACAACACTTCTTTCTTATTCTGATTTCTGAAGCCCTGATTCCTTGTCAGACTTCCAATTATTTTTATTCAGCCAATTTTCAGGGAAGGCTGATATAAGGTTAAGATTAGGTGCTTTTGATCGATTCATGAAATCATTTTTTTAAATTGCCAATTATTATAATTACTGAAATTTTAAAAAGTCATCTAGCTGAAATGATCTTTACATTCTTTATCCCTACCAACTGTGCTGGTAACATCCTTATTTCAATGAAATATTTTTTACTATATTTATTTCCATATAAGTTCACAGAAATGGAAAAAGCCATGTGAGATTTCCTAGTGCAATTTCTTCAAATATTGAAGTATCAAATTTAGGAGACAATATGAAAGGAAGAAAAGAGGAATATATTGGACTGATTAGGTACCAAATTGAAAAACCACGGGGGTATTTCTGCTTTAGAAGATGATGTGGGAGCAGTGGGAAATAAAGCCCAATGTAAATCACTGCTGAAATTAATATATTTAAAGGTTATCAGAAAAAAGCTACTGAATTCCAGGTTTTCTCATAACTAAATTAAATGCAAAATCACTAATTTGATTTGAAAAAATTACCAGTTGACTTCTAATGTATAGAATAATAAGAACTAATGTTCCTTTATGAGCTGGAAATGAGATTTTTACTTTCAAAAGGGCAAAAAAAAAGACAAGGAATAAAGTTGATTTAGAACCTAAACAACCTTTTGGTTAAAGTAATTTGTTGACAGCCACCAAAAAAGAAAAAAAAGAAAAGAAAAGAAAAGAAAAGAAAAGCCTTTCCTAGGCTTGCAATTTACAATTTTTCATTCAAATCTGACTCAAATGAAATATTTTCTGGTTGTTCCAAGTGAAGGGAATTTGGGTACACTGTAATTTACCTAAGGGAGTCATCTGCAGTCTGGTTTCTCATCCTCAATCTCTATGAGAGAAATCAAAGTTTTCTCATATTTTTCCCCCACTTCCTTACAGAGGATTAAAATCTGACTGCCAAATTTGTCTTAGCAAAGTTATCTTTTTGGTGGAGCTATCTGATACAGTAGAAGAAATTTAGGGGTTTTTTTCCTTAAATTCCAAGGGGAGTGGTGGAGGGTGAAAAAGGGACCCTACTCAACTAACTGGAAATTGAGTTCCAGTGGAGAGAGTCCCTTTCCTTTTGTGCTTGCTTCCCTTCACCCCTTACCCCCAGTGGAGAGGTCCTTTGTCAGTATTTATGTCTCTGAGAGGATGCCCTAAGGTAATTTCAAGGAGGCATACTGTGAGACAAAGGCTGTTTTCGAATGGAACCATATTTTCTCTGCAGGTGTCCCTGGTGATATAGTGTCTGCAGCACCTCAACTAGCTGTGGGCCTTCTATTCCTCAGACAAATCTACTTGAAAGTGGCTGCCCCCCACTTGCCAAGCTTTCCAGGGGCTGAGCACATGCAGCACTATGAAAGCAAGTTTATTTGTCTTACTGGCTGAAGACATAGAGAGGAAAACACCCAAGAGGACAGACCGAAAAATGAGCAGTAATTTTAAACCTTTTGTTTCCATGGCAAACTCAGAGGGAAAAAAAAATGACAGTGAATTCATTTTAAGCTATATGGAAATAAGCCTTTAACCCAGACCCTTCTTTCCCCAACTCTCAGCTTATGATCTCACCTCCAACTTTGCTGAGAAAATTGAGGTGGTTTGATGTGAACTCATCTCCCCTCCTCCACACTTCTGGGTCTTTCCCCATCCTCTCCTCCTTCCTTCTGATCTCAGTGAATGAAAAGCCCTCCTTTTCTCCAAAACTAATATTTATCCCACTTGTTTCTCTGATAGCATCCACTTCTGTGTTCTGGAGTACCTTATTCCATATATTTCTCATCTACCTTACTCTTCACTTAAAATCCCCCACCCCCATTACTAGCACTTTGCTCTTTGCCTATAAATATTTTCAGGGTCTTCATACACTAAGACAACAAATCCATTTTTGACTCTGTCTTTGTACCCTCCCATCAAACTGTTGTTCTATCTTATTCTTCTACTTTACTACGAACCTTTCAGTAATTATATATATGTATATTATATATATATATATATCCTACTAATTATATATGTGTATATATGTATATGTACTCTTCTGATATATACACATATGCTTCATCAGTAAAAAAATGAATATATGTACTGTCTTGATATATATACATATGTGTGTATGTGTATATATGTGAATGCATAATATAATATATTTAAAAATCACTTGGGCAATGAGGGATTTTATTATAATTTTATTTTGTGACAGTAATTGTCATGTATGTCTTCTTCTACTAGCATTACACTTACTTCAGAACAGTTGACCTTACACAGATAAAACTGAACTTAGCTGGTTTCCCAGCCTTAAATAGTTTTCTACCTAGTGCTAGAGATACACATCTGTTTCATTGCTCATTGCTGCATTTTTATTTCTTTGCTTGTTTGTTTGTTTGTTTTAGGCATTTGGGGTTAAGTGACTTGCCCAGGGTCACACAGCTAGTAAGTGTCAAGTGTTTGGTCTCAGGCCAGATTTGAACTCAGGACCTCCTGACTTCAGGGCCAATGCTCTATCCACTGCTCCACCTAGCTGCCCCTATTTCTTTGTTTTTTAAAGAATATATATTACTCCAAAGAAACATTGAAATGTTCTGGGTATTAAAGAGTACACTTCAATTACTGTTAGAGATATTGTATCAGTAATTGATGTGGAGCTATCCAGCATTTCAAGAATCATTCAGCTTTACAATAAAACAAGATCAATGTCATTCCAAAGGAAAATGAGGTTGAAAATAAAAATATTGCCAAGAACTATCTACTTCTTTAAAAAGAGCCTTATTAATCTCTGAAAATAAACAAAGGCCTTCAAAGGGACCTAATAGCTAAAGGTATGGTTACAAACCCTTCTTTAGCATACTTGAAATTAGAAGAATAACGAGACTAGGTTTATTTAAGGTACTAACCATTTCTTTAAAAAAAAATTGTCAGCAGGAAAGATAAACAAAGATTATAATGATGAAAACTGGAAAGGGTAATTTTTTAATGTATGAAACTGATTTTACCATTCAAAGTTATATCAAAATTGTGGTAAGAAGAAATCAAAGTATGCCTATAAGATCTGGGAATCTTCATTAGATTATAAAACATCGACCCCAAAAATATTTTGAGGACTTTTTTTTTATTTCCAATGCACATCCACCAGTCTTGTCCTCATTAAAAGAATGATAAATCTGTATTGATATACTGACAAGTAGAATTGTTCTGAAATTATAGACATCTCTAAATGGAAATAGAATACTAAAATTTAGCCTTAAAACATGACATATCAAGAAAGGTTAAGAAATTTGTCCAAAAGATGAAAATAAACATGTTTTTAAAGACTGGGAACTCACATGATTTCAACCCCATTGAAAACCTCTATGTCATAATTAAGACTAGACTTGGAAAAATGGACTATTTGTCAAATGGACTATTTATCCAGTGTGATAAAAGTGTGACTTCATAACGAAAAATTAAAGAATATATATCAAAATCACACAAACCCAATGGGGAATGACATAGAACAAGTGATGGTTATAGAAAAAAACAAACAAATTATATATTATATTTTAAAGATGCAAAATACTTTCTAGTTTATTGTATTTGTTAATAAATTTATTTTGTTTTGTCCCAAATAATTTATATGCCACTATAAATTATATATTTATTGTGGAGTATTCTGTGGTTTCATCTATCTCTATAACTCTACATTACTATATGTATATTATATATGTTTGGGGGGGGTGATTTTCAAATCCTATAATTTCATCCATTAAAGGAGCTCCTGGTATTAAAACTACATTGACAGATACAGATTGCCAGTTCCTCTAACTTATAAATTTTGTGAATTACCTCAAGTAGTAAGAGGATAAATGACCTGTCCAGGTTATTAAGGGGGAGAAGTCCGCCTTGAACCTTTGATCTGCCTGACTTCTAGGCCAGCTCTATAATCAGTACTCAATGCTGACACTCAGTTTTACATTATTAACCTCACAAAGGAACATTTCCTTTTTCCATTACATTACATTTCTATTTTTATCAAATAATCATATAATTTTAGAACTGGAAGTTACCTTAGAAGTCACCTTACCCAGGTTCTTCGTTTTATGATTAGGGAAATGACACCTCAAAAAAATTTTTTTTCAGTTCTGGGTAGCATTTTTAGGGAGGATGTTGATAGATAGAGTGATGAGAATGATGAACTGGGATGACTTTGATTCCATGCAACTGCTTAAAAGCAACAATAATGTTCAGCATATGAAATGAAGTAATAAGGTGTAGTAGTGGTTATAGTGTTAGATCTAGAGTCAGGAATACCTGAATTCAAATGTAGTCTCAGTCACTTATTTACTGTGTCATCCTAGGGAAGTCACTTAACTTCTGTCTACCTTGGCTTTCTCTTTCATCACTCAAAAATGTCCAATCTGCAGTAAAACACAACTGAGGCAGAGCTCTGAATCAATAAGCCTTTATTAAAGGGACGTGGCACACTTTAACAAATGGGACCTCAGATCTTCCTCATGGTCTGAGATGCCCCCCATATCTAGGGCCTTACTTTTATAGTACTTGATACCAGGATGATGCAGCTGAAGTAGAGTACAATACAGAATCTCATTGGTTGATAGACCTATAACTTGATTCTCCAAAAGGGCCAGAGATGACACATCAACATGGGAGGTCACATGATAGGCAAGGCAAGAGTCATCTCCACTAAGTGGCCGTTAGATGGGTGCCTCCTCATATTTGGCAATAGAGGGTGGTCTGGAGGCACACAAATAAGTTGGAGGACTTTTCATGTAATTAGGCTATCTCCACCATGCAAAGTTGGGTCATGATAACTAGGCAAAAGAGGATAGGGCCCAGAAGTCCTTGCACCCATACTACATTGATCACTCCTCATCAGGTCAAAAGGATAGAGGTGCTCTAGTTAGCCCAAGAGTTACTATGAGGATAAAGTGATGCAATATTATCTCCAAAGCACTTTATCAATCTTAAATGTTATATAACTACTAATATTGTTATTATCATCATCATTATTATTAAGCACTTGAAGAAGAAATGTTAGCTGGCTTCAAATATTTGAAAATGTGTCACCTGCAAGAGAGTTTATATTTCTTTTGCTTGGTTCTATAGGACATAACTAGAAACAAAAGAAAATTTAGATATGATTTCAGGGGAAAAAACTTCCAGCAATCACATCAATGGAAATGTAGTATGGACTGCTTCAAGATACAGTGGCTTCTGCCTCACTTGAGGTCTTTAAGAAAAGCTTGAAAAATCGTTTGTCTGGGATGCTATGGGGTGGCTTTTTGTTCAGGAATGGGTTGGATTAGATGGTCTCTGAGGTTCCTTCCAACTCTCATACTGTGTTTCTCTGATCCAGAAAATTAAATTAACTTGATCTTCACACGGATAGTGGCAGAACTCAAAGGTTATGTAGAATCCTCTTTTCTTGACATCCATTGCTGCTTTGGTTTTGGTTTTTTTTGTTTTTTCATTATGGTAGCTCTGGTAAGTGTAGTGGTGGAAAGGACAGTGAAGAAAGTTGATGACAAGGCAATGCAAATGAAAAAGAGAACACAGTCTATTGGGGATTTTGGGAGAGTCCCTTGAAATTTTACATATATACACACACATACACACACACACACACACACAAATATCTGTGTTTACACATATATGTATTTATGAGTGTATGTATCTATAGCTATCTCTTTATATACATATATATTTATGCGTATATTTATATATACAAATATATGTGTATTTTCTTACTATTGTTGGACCCTCTTTCCATCATCATGTGGGCATAACTCAGTTTGGCCAGTAGGCACAGGAGGTAACCACCCCAAAGGATAACTAATTAAACCCTGCCAAGAATTCTGGATGGGTCTCATGGTGTGACTTTTTCTTACTACTCTGGCATATCTCCAATGCTTTTTACCTCTAAAACCAGCTTCCTTAACATTTTCATAGTGAAAACAAAAAAGCCCCTGACCTTTTTTTATTTTTCAGGATGACGTACCAAGGCAAATTCATATATGTTCCATTCAGCTTGGCAATCAGATGAAGCACCACATGCCTTACTTCCTCTCTATGCTTCCATCTTGGTACTCATCAGATACCCCTGGGGTCTATCAGTTATCCTTGATTTTTTGCAATTAGGCCATAAATAAACCTTTCCAAATGTTGTCAATGCTACAGACACATTGTGTGGCTTTTCTTTTTCTACTTTTTCTCCTCCTCCTCTTTCTCCTTCTTTGCCTTCTTCTTTTTCATCCTCCTCCTTCTCCTTCTTCTTTCATTTTCCTCTTTGTGGTCTAATACAGCTTCCTATTAATCATCACAGAGCCATTAGTTTAGCCCCTTACAATTCAGCTTTTCTTCATCCATTTCTCTACCTCCTCTAAAATGCGCATAAGGGCTGTCAAACTCCCATGGATAACTGAATAGAGGAGCTTACAGTCTAATAGGTATAGAGGACATATGCATATAAATAATACACAATAATGCCTGGTAAAATCATTAGAGAGGTACAAAATAAAGTAAGAAGTCCAAAAAAAGGGTCTACAAACTCTTTAGATTGAGGGATGAATTTGGGGACTATCGATTTAGGCATTAAAAATCTATTAATTAAAGGGGGAAGAAGTTTCAGTCATAGGGAACAGTTTGAACCAGAAGAAGAATGTATCAAGACCTTTGGCTAGTATCAACAAAAACAGGTGACAAAGCAAAAGAAATCATAAGGGGTCACAGGACAAACAACTTATTATTAATTATTCAAAGTTTATATTTTTATTTTATTAATAAGAAGTTTCAGTTTTATGATTTATTCAGGATTGAATTCATTATTTAGGTCTTTTTAAAAACATTTGTTGATGTTGTTGAGTCTGGCACAAAATGATTCAGTGGAAAGATTATTGGTTTTAGAGTGAGAGGACCTGGGTTTCAATCCTACCTCTGCTACCAACTTTTTCGGTAACTTGACCACTTGTGGCACAGGTACCTTCATTTGAAAATGAGGAGGTGGACCTAAAGGTGAATCCTCTTCCACCTCTAATTCTGTGATTCTGATCTTTTTAGATAGTGAGTCTATCTCCACTTCAGTTATATAGACATTCAGTCAGCAACCATTTATTAAGCATGTATTATTCGCCAGGCACTGTTCTAAGCTTCAGAGATACACAACAAAGAGGCCAAAAATAGTCCCTGCTCTCAAGGAACTCATAATCTAAAGGAGGAGATAATAAATAAGCATGCTAGGTATAGTATACTATGAGCTATATGCTATAATCTATTTGGGGGATGAATAAGAAACAACAGAGAAAAGGCACTAGAATTAAGAGGGTCTGGAAAACACTCTCTGTAGAAGATGATATTTTAGTTGGTAATTAAAGGCAGTCAAGGGAGGCAGTAAGTAAAGAATAGGAGGGAGAGCATCCCAGACATGGAGGAGAGCCAAAGAAAATGCCCAGAGGCAAGAGATGGAGTGTCTTTTTTGTGGAGTAGCCAGGAGACCAGCATCACTGGATCAAAGAATTATGTGGTGCAAAGTAAAGTTAGAGAAGACTGGAAAGGTAGGAGGAGGATAGGTTATGTATGCCAAAGAGACAAGTTTATATTTGATCCTGCAAGCAATAGGGAACCATTTTAGTTTATTGTGTATCACAGAGGTTAGGGACAAGATAGGCAGGTAGATTTGAGATAGGACCATCAACATAAAGATGGTCATTAAATCGATGGAAGCTGATGATATTACCCATAGTAGTATAGAGAAAGAAGAGAAGAAACCCAAGATAGAACCCTGTGGAATACCTACAACTAGAAGGTGTGATCAGGAAGAGGATCCAATAAAGGAGACTGAGAAGGAACAGTCAGATAAAAGGAGGCATAGGAGAGATTAGAGTGATGTGCAACAAAAACCTAGAGAGAAATATCAAGGAGAGGGTAATCGACAGTGTCAAAGACTGCAGAAAGGTCAAGGAAAATGAGGACTGAGAAAAGATCATTAGATTTGGTGACTAAGAGCTCATTAGTAACTTTGGAGAGAATACTTTTGGTAGAATGGTAAGGCCAGAAGCCAAATTGTAAGGGGTTAGGATGAGAGTTAAAGACTTTTGAGAAGGAACTGGGTTAAAGAAGAGAATAGAATAAGTGGGGGTGAGGGGGAGCGGGATAGTATGGAGGGAAATATAGTTAGTCTTTCACAGCATGACTATTATGGAAGTTTTTTCCATGGCTACACATGTTTAACCTATATCAAATTGCTTGCTTTCTCAATAAGGGTGGATGAGGAGGGAGGAAGGGAGAGAATTAGGAACTCGAAGTTTTAAAAATAAATGTTAAAAAAATTTTTTTACATGCAACGGGAAACAAGATATACAGGCAATGGTGTATAGAAATCAGTCCTGCCATACAGGAAAACAGGAAGAGAGAATAAGAGAAGAGGGGTTGCTAGAAGGGAGGACAGATTGGGGGAAGGGGTATTCAGAATGCACACTGCCTTGGGGTGGGGGAGGGGAGAGATGGGGAGAAATTTTGTAACTCAAAATCTTGTGGAAGTGAATGATGAAAACTAAAAATAAATAAATTATTTAAAAAAACAAGAGAGTTAAAGGAAGAAGTGGAGGCACATATTGTAGGTGGCCTCTTCAAAGAGGTTAGCCACAAAGTGCAAATGAAAGTTTTTTGAGGATGAGGGAAACAGGGAATGTTTGCAGACAGTAGACTGGGAGAGATTGGAAATAAGTGGTAGATAAAAAAAATCATGTCAGAGATTTTGAAAAGGACATAAGGTGAAGCTTTATACTAGATAACCATTATGATTCAATTGTATGAACTAGCAGTATTATTTCTGAGAACAATATGCCACAAAAACTATTTTTGACTGCAAATTTTTCATTGCCCCAATCCATGTTTACCAATCCCATTTCCCACTTAAATTTCCCTCTTGCTTTTTATATCAATAAACTGGGACTATTTCTGTAAGAATCCGCTGAATATCCTGAGAATTTCTATGGAAGACTAAGCTCAGTGTTACATTCAATTTAGTGACATGCAAATATGCATAAACATTCATAATCATCCATGTATCATTTATAGTCATACAGTGATGTATAGAAATATTTTATTATTGATCCTCTGGTTTAGCAAAAAAAAAACTCTTTGAGAGTTTTTCCTATTGTCCTTCATTACAAAATAGACCAAAGTTTTAGGAATAATTAGTAGGAAATTCAAGGCCATGTGTCCCTGAGAGCATATGGAGTTTGCATCTATGAAGACTAGGTATATACAATCAAAAGCTAGTCTTATATGTGATAGGAAAACATTAAAATTTTTTAAAAATAAATATAGGAATAAAGCACAGGTCCCACATTTTCTCATCATTTTAAATAGTTCTAGAAATGCTAACTATAAAAACAAGAGAAATAAATGAAAGGAAAACAGGAAAAAAGATAAACCTATCTCCATTTTTTTTGACAATTTGATGGCTTCCTTAGAAAATCATAGAGAATCAGAAAAGGAAAAATTTATTGATTCAGCAAAGGAAGAGAAAGAAAAAAATTAACCCATAGAAATAAATAGAAACTCTACATAACAATTGAAAATACAGGAAAACAAAATGAAAGGGAAGTTCCATTCAAAATACTTGCAAAATACATAAACTATCTGAGAACCAATTGACCAAGGTGTAACAAAGACCAGTATAGATATGATTACATAACATTCCTTGAAGAAATAAAAAATGGGGGGGAGGGGTGGTATCCAATACCCATGGTAGATCACGCCAATAAAAATTATAATACTACGAAATTATTTCATAGATTTATTGTTCTATCAATCAAACTACCAAGGGGATATTTTAGATAAATAAAATAATAGCAAAAAATAATATGGAAAAATGAGAAGAAATTTAATGAAAAAAAGACAAAGTGTAATAATTCTTCCAGACCCTCAATTCTACTATAAAATAGAAATCATATGAACAAATTGGTATTGGTTAAAAATAGAAAACTATATTAATAGGACAGAGGAAATAAGGAAGAATCATCAACAACTAAACTTAGTAATTCAGTGTTCAGTAAACTCAAGAACAAAAACCTCATGAGTAAGAACTTCATTTCATAAGAATTGTTGGGGAATCTAGAAAACACTGCCATAAATTAAGTTTATAAAAACATCTTCCACTTTATACCACAACAATTTTAGAATGGAACATGCCTCAAACGATAAAGGTCATATGATTAAAAGAATTAGAAGAGGACTAGATTTGGTACCTTTAACAACTGTGGCTAAGGGAAGAGACAATGACAAAAGAAAAAAAAATCTCACATGAAACTGAAAAGGTTTTCCATAAACAAAATTAATGCAACTAGAATTAAAAGAGAGTAGTTAATGGGGGAAAGGGAATGTGAATTGCACCAAATAATTTTGATAAATGACTGACATCTAAGATATACAGGGAATTAATACAAATATATGTAACAAATACATAAAACCAAAAGTCATTCCCCAATGGATAAGTGGTCAAATGATACGAACATAATTCCCAAAAGAATTTGAAACTCTTGATAATTATAAGAAATTATGCTACAAATCAATGAAGGAAATAATAACAACCTTGAAAGTTCACATCAAATACAGAAAATTTGCAATAAAAAAAAGAAACATGTATAAAATGAAAATATGTAAGAGGAGTCAAAGATGACTCCAACATTGAGGTAGGGCACCATCAGTTATTCTGGTAAAACAATCCAAGTCAGAGGGGAAGCTATGGTTCACTTTATTCTCCTCATAGGTGTGGACTGAAAGCCTCCTTAGAAAGAACTATTCAGATACAACTAGCATAGAGGATATACTGAGATTACCAGTGACATATTAATTGGTTGCTCCAACATCTTCACAATTCTCCTGCCAATTTTCCCTGATGCTCACAGCCTCCCAAGTATTTTCCTGCACCAACACAGGTAAATTTCTACAGAGAGCACTCTATGACAAACATACCCAAGAGAAATACAAAGTACTTGCAGTTTTTCCATCCAACCCCCTCATTCATGCATTTATTCATCCATTGATTGAATTATTTAGTCATTTATGTATATATTTAGTTATATATTTGTGCAATCTTTAATTCCTTCATTTACCTGTTTATTTATTTCTATATCACAAATTTGTTGTACACCTGCTTATAAAGCCCAGTGTAGTACGCTAAATGAGAGGTGAGGAGAGAGAGAGAGAGAGAGAGAGAGAGAGAGAGAGAGAGAGAGAGAGAGAGTGCACATTTGATTGATATCCTTCAAAACAAATTATAAATGTCCACTACTAGGGCAGATTTTCAGGGCAGATGCAATTTGAGGCAGGATGATATACTAGGTTCAAATTCTAGAAAGCCCACAACCTCAGCGCACAGTCTCGAAGTCAATAGCTACCACAAATGGTCAGGCAACCAACAAAAGCCAATATAATGCCCCTAGGCTAAGACTAAGTCTATTCTTTTTTTTAGCCTATCCATTTTTTTAGCCAATATATTTAATAATTGCAGGAACATTTGGTACATAACATGTAGTACTGTCATATTCTTTTAAAATACATTGCTGTGTTCCATTTTCACATTATTTACATTATCTTTTGTAACAAAGAATAAAAAAAATAGCTAAACAAAATCAACAAACCCACCAACCATGTCTGAGAAAATATGCATTATTCCACACTCCTAGTCCCCTATGTCTACACAGAGGAAAAAAAATCCATTTTTCCCATTTACATGATAGTATTCGTCAAGTTTCTTGTTTTAGTGTTTCTGCTTATTTCATTCTGCATCAGTTCATGTGTTCCCATGCTTCACTTAATCCTTTATATTTATCCTTTATTGTGGCTCAATAACATTTTATACATCTATGACCATCATTGGTTAAGTGATTCACCAATCAATAGGCATCTGCTTTGTTGCCAGTTTTTTGATATCACAAAAAGTGCTGCTGTGGATAAGCTGGTGTATAAGACACCTTTATTTCTATCTATATGCCTCCTTGGGGTATAGTGCTAATAGCAAAATATTCATTCTTTTTAACTGGCCCTTTCTTTGGTTCTAATTCAAAATTCATAGTTCCACAAGTACAAACTTAGGTTTTAATAATTCCAAGTAATTACCATTTAAATATTAACTATAAACCTGTGCCACTGAAATCTATTTCAAGGATCATGCCCTTCTCCTAAAAAATTCCCATAGGAAGCTAGGATAAGAATATGTACTTTGTTCCCATGATACTCTTCGAGTGCCAAAAAATGAGGTGCAGATTAGATTAAGCACCTTATATTTCCTTATACTTATCTCACAGCAGAAGTGGACTGGTAAATGTTTATCAACCAGCTGGAAAAAAAAATTATAGGCACAACACACTTAAAAGTTTAATCTGCATTATTAATATTTTCTCCATAACTTTGTCTAGACAATCACAAAACAATAAATTGAGCCTTGATTTGTAACATTTTCTGATTTCCAAGGTGTAAATGCTCATACTGGAAATTTAATAATTGGCTCTTGGGAGTTCATTGGTTACAGCTGGCTCCAGCATAGCCCTCTTCTAGCAATAAAATTCTATTATCTTTTTGTTTACCTCCATCCAGAACAGAACTGCTGCCTCTTTACATAAGTACAAGTGATTAATATTAGTTCCAGGTGAAGACAAAATTCCATCTTCTTTCTGAGAACATTTATAAGCTTTTACAGTGTGCAGGGTACTATGGTAAGCACTAGGAATGCAAAAAATTGAAGTGCAATTAGAAGATAAAATTTCACTGGTGAGAAGAGAAGAATGATATTTAATAATAAATAACATTTATTTATATATTTATAATAAATAAATATAATAGATAAAGCTCAGTGGTGAGTAATGAAAAATTTTTTAAATGCTCTAGGAAAATTTGAGGAAAGAAAGGACATTTTGAGCTGCATAATGAAACATGCTAAGGTGATCCTTGAAGGAAACAATTATTCTGGAAGGCAGAGATGAGCAAAGCATACAACTAAGGCATGTGACATGGCCTGTGTTTATGGATAGAGGCAGGAAACCGCATGTAAAGTTTGGGAAACAAGTTAGAATTTTTGTATGTCTGGAACATAGAGACATAATAAATAGCAATATTGTATAATACTGGAAGGATATATTGGATGGATAGACTAAAGTTCTAATTTCATCCAGAAGACAATCACAAATCTCTGAAGGCTGTTAAGCAAGACAGTGACAGGGTTAGCTATGTGGTACAGTAACATTATTTTGCCAACAGAGTGGAGGTGAGATTGGAGAGGGAGGGAGGGATGCAGGGAGATGAGTGAGATGGCTGCAATATTCCAAATGAGAGGATTTTCTACAACTACTAATGTGGTTTCCTTTTGAAGATCTCTATTTTTATTTCTTTACGTTTTGTCATGAGCTCCCTGGCTCCAACTGAAACAGCATATTCTGGTTTGCTAATGTTCTACCCATCCCTGATTGACCTTCTATTATGCTTATCAATATACGCAAACTTGGCTTGACTGTCTCTCATACATAGCACTCCATTTCTCATCCCCATTCCTTTTTTTTTTTGCTAGCTATACCTCATGCCTTGAAGACATTGCCTCTTCTCCTTCATGTCTTACAGTCTCCTTTACTTTAAGACTCAGGTGAAGAGCTACTGTCTCCATGAAGCTTTTTCTGATCCTCCAGATATTGTTACCTCTCCCCCAAAATCACCTCAAATCTATTTTGTCTTAATTTATGAAAGCATTTGTTATTTCCCAAAATAGAACATAAGCTCCTTGTGACCAGGGCCTGCTTCACTTCTGTCCTTGTTCCTCCAGTGCCTGACATAGTGCCTGGCACAAAGCATGTGCTTAACAAATGTCTTCTGATTAATTGAGGCATACCATTCCAGGGACTGAAAACTCTGTAAAGGCAAGGAATATTCAGTTTTTGTCTGTGTAACACTGCCTCCATCCCCCACCCTTTCCCTACCTTTATATTTCCTTGTATTTGGTCAGAACTTAGTAACTGTTTTTTGAATCTTACGCCTGGTGCCAGACGTTAGCCAGAAGGTCCCATCCCCTTTTGGTAAGTTTGCAGGTAACACAAAACCAGCACTCATCTTTTGTCAGCAACAGGGCAAAAGTAACATCAGTTTTGTTCATGGTGTTTATGTCACTGATTATAAAACCCTGTTGAACTGCTTCTTTGAAGCCAATGGAAGGAAAATGATATTTTCTCAGATCCATTGTGTTCCAAAACAGACTCCTAGGCCTTTGAGGAAAAACATGTGAGACTGGATGGTTGGAATCATCTTGCTCGGGGGAAGGATGAGGAATCTGGATCTGAAACCTAATATCTTCGCGTTAATTACCGACAACAGTAGGTACAGCCTGAACAAAACCTCCCTTTTCTGTATGATGTGACTCATACAGAAGATGTGTACAGAGCCGGCTGTCTCTTATCCCTGGAGCCCACCTTGTAATATTGCTGGTACCCATGTGTAACAGATAGTGTTGTGCACTGGCCTGGAAGATAATAAATAGATTGAAGATGATGATTTACAGAAGGGTGCTTGAAATTCCTCGAACTAGTAGGGGAAGAAAGCGGTGCATGCCGGTGGAAGGTTATTCTGTCAAGCTCACAATCACTTTTCCCCCCTTCTCTCCAGAGGGCAATTTCTTCATGACATAACTTGCTTCCTGACTTATCATCTGGAAATTCTGTGGTTAATTACTAAAATGACTGAGCCACAGATTTTGAGCTGTCAGGGATTTTTCCCCCCTTCTTCTGGTAGTTGGTTGATTATTCTAAAAGGCTGCCTCAATGGTAATGAAATAACTCTCATTAAAACTGGCTATCATATAGGAGTCTTTTCAGGGTTATATCTACTCATTTTAAAGTTTTGATCACTTAAGCTGCTGTATTTTTTAAGGCAATCACTGTTTTTGCTCCTTGAAATAATCTACAAGATTTGAGTCCTATAAAAGTCACACAGAAGACTAAATTCCAGCCATTTATTCAGACAGGCTCTCTTATCACACAGTAGCTTTGTTTACCTGCACATGTATTTATAGATGATAGATAGATGGATAGATAGATTGATAGATATTAAAGTGATTAACATTATTGTCCACTATTGGCTTATAGGTACCGAGTTAAAAATAGATTCCTCATTAATCATAAATTTTTTTAACCTCCTAATGATTAAAATCAACATTAAACAAAAACATTAAATAACACTACTGAAAATAGAAATAGAGTTGTATAAAATGTTGAAATTGGCTTATTTGAGAACTATCTGACCACAAATCCCAGGAACAACTGAGTTGATAGATGGGGCAGTACCGGGTGAAGTAAATATATTTTACGTAGTTTGACTTTTGAGGTGCCCAAGGCCTCACCTACTCCAAGGCCTCTGTTAATGGACTATCAAATTCCACTATTAGACTTCCTGTCTCAGAAGGCCACAGTTAAAATAATAATAGTTGAAATTTATATAATACTTTAAGGTTTGCAAAAGCACTTTACATTTATCAACCTATTTGTTCCTTCCCAACTGTGAAATTGGTGCTGTAATCATCTTAATTTTACAGATGAGGAAATGAAGCCCAGGGAATTTGAGTGACTTGCTCAATGGCACATAGCTTAGAAGTCTTAGAAATAGGCTTTGAATCCAAGTATTTCTGATTCCAGATCCAGCATTCTATATCTAACAGCTTCAATAAACCTGGGAGGGATAACGTAGGCATGTTAGCAACATTTGGTTGATCAGATCAGAGAGCTGCCACCTTTCAGACAGAAAAGCTTTTCAAGGAAATGTGGCCTTGGATAGGTAAACTTTGTGGTGGCCAGGAGCTAGAAAAGTTACAGAATTAGAGAATAAAGTTTCCTAACTTGGTGACCAATCCCAGTAGTGCAGAGCCCTGATCAAGGAAGGGTTGGCATGGAGGTACTTGCCTGAGTCTACTATAATAGGAAAGAGGAGTTCTCACAAAGAGTTAGGTTAGGAGAAGGTAGAGAGAAAGAGTCTAAAAGTGAAGTTTTCCACACATAGATAAGCAATATGGTGTAATAGAAAGGCACCTAGATCTGGATTCAAAAGCCTTGAATTAAAATTCCAGTTCTGACAGCTGTAAGCAGTGTGACTTCTGGTAAATACTTAACCTCTTTAAAACTCAGTTTCCTTTCCTATAAAATGAGTACAAAATAATACTTATGCTACCCATATCACAAGGTTGATATGAAGATTGAATGAGATATATGTAAAGTACTTTATCATCATAAAGTGTTTCTATAAATGCCAACTGTTACCATTATAGCTTCCCAACCAAATCTGCCTTGACTATGGTTTTGTCTTTGACAATGATCTTTGTTATGGAGACCATCAGACAGAGCTATAACTTTAACTGATGTACCCTTCTTGTGAAATATTAAGATCATATCTAATTCAGCAATCACATTATTCTCTGAAACTTATGGTTTTTTTAAAGTTATGGTTTTTTTTTAAATCCCATTTGTTTTTCCACACCTTGTGATTCCAGTGTGATTTCCCACTGGGCTCTGCCATTTCTAGGTAAGCTCCATGGATGTATGTAGTTGGTTTTCTTGTATAGCAATAATTATAGTGCTAGAGGAATCACTAAATACATAAATATGGCACACCTCTCCCTTGGCACAGCCCCATCATGGCCATATTGGCTGAGTGCGCAGAGGGGGAGGGGATGGTATGTCAGACAGACAATGTAGGCAAGCACTCTACTTCCATCCATGAAGATTTTATAGCCCCTTCTGGACCCATCCAGGAAACTGTGTTTCTCATTAAAATAGTTGGCACCACAATTTGTACTATATGTTAATTCTAAAGCATTTGTGACTCAACCTTTGAAGTATTTATGGTTTTCTCCTTTACTACACCACAAATGCTCCAATTTCAGAATGACAGCAGTCAAAGAAAGCCCTACATCTGAAACCCTGTCAAAAAAAAAATAGATTCTTCAGTGTTAATGAGAAGCAGAGGAAAATATTGGATTTTTTTATTATTTAAGCTTTTGGATTGACAGTCCTACTCATGATATTCAAATTAATTTAGCAACATAAGGTGGATATAGATGGGCATATTGGTAGAGAGTTAGGAAAATTGAACTGTATTAATCAAGCCCATAAAGAAAGGTTTAATTAACAGCATATTTTGAAAAAAGCTACATTTCTTCAGTGTTTGTTAGGAAGATGGAGGCATGCACTGGAAACACTAATTCTAATTATTACTGTAAGTGGGAGTTTTTGGCACAAGGTCAAGAAATAATAGGCGAATGTGTGAATCTCACTACCCAGCAGCAGTAAGTCTAATCATTTGAATAAAGCCAGTTGTTTTTTCTTGGACTGTCTGTGTGCTGTTCAGTGTTCTGGATGAATCTAACACAATCAGTCTGTTCTCTGGTGTATAACCACTTCCTGCTGACTCAGGACAGCCTGCTTCCTCTGCCGTTTATTAAAATGAAGCATTCATATTAAAACTCCATTTTTTAGTGATGACCAAATATACATTAGTAATGACATTATTAAAACTATTTTGCTTAAAATGAACTTTCACACTCGCGTGTTGCAAAGCAGCACAAACAAATCTATCTAATTTACCCGGCAATTGTTTCAGAGCGTCTGCAGGTCTTTCTCCCTGGCCCTGTTTCAGAAGGGGATTTGATTCGTGTTTCAGAAGACAATCTAAGTTTTTATGGCCATAAAAAATGAATACTGTTTCTACTTCTCTACAGAGCAAATAATGTATAATTCATAGATTTTCATTAACATGCAAATGTGAAATAGTGTCTCCTATGTTTGCATCTACTAATAATCTATTAAATATTTAGAAGCATAGTAAAGAATACTAAAAAAAAATATTTGGTCTGGGTAACATTTAACCAGGATTCTCTATAGTTTTTATATTTACCCATGTATTCATTCACATAAAGTTAGGGAGAGAGTGGGGGCAAGAAACAAACCCAAACACTAAATCTGTTCAAGTAACCTGTATTTGTAAAATGAGAATTAAAATGAGCAGCTTAGCATCTGGAAAGGACTTCAGGAGTTCTCAAATCCGACTACCTCATTTTATAGATAAGAAAATTGAAGCCTCCAGGTGTAAAATGAATTGTCCAAGATCACAAAGCAATGTTGTGGCAAAGCTGAGAAGATATCTTAAGTTCCTTCACTTCTAGTACTATGCTTTTATTACTGGTGTAGCTACCAATGTAGAATGATTGCTTCATTCCTTCAGAAAGCAGCTAGGTGGTGCAGCAGATAGAGTGGATGACATGAAGTCAGGAGGACCTGAGTTCAAATCCTATCTTAAACACATATTAACTATGTGACCTTGGGCAAGTCACTTAAATTCTCTGTCTCATTTTCTTCATCTATAAAATGGTTGTTGTGAGGATCAAATAAGTTAACATATGTAAAAGTTCTTTGCATATCTTAAAGTGCTATATAAATGCTAGTTATAAGTATCATAACTTCTATTTGCATAATTCTTAAAACTTTTCAAAATACTATTTATATGTGATATTATATATGTATACATATATGTAGACATATGTACATATAGGTAATATGTTATACATATGATATAGTATAGCATAGTAGAATATTATATTAATATAATATATTATATTATAATATAATATATAACATATATAATATGTTTATGTAAAAATTTAGACTGTACCTGTGATTTCATTCTATAGGGAACTTCCAATAAAGAAACACTCTCTTCAATCCAAACTGCTACCAGCCCCAACAACCTATAAGAAAGTTGTCTGGTGGCACTGAGAGGTGAAATGATTTACACAGTGTTTCACAACAGGATTGTCAGTGGTAGGACTCAAATCCAGGTCTTTCTGGCCCTAGGGCCCATCCTCTATCCACTATACCATGTTGCAATGTGAAACAAAACGTATCAATATTTTTAATGTATTTGATATAATCTTAGATGCCACTAATAAATGATGTTTGAAACAAAAAAGTCCCATCATAACTTGAGCTAGTATAGTATAGCAACATGTATGTGGAATATTATATTGCATTCTTGCTTAAAGTAAATTTTAAAATTCATTTCTGGGAAAACGGAATTGTCTAGAGAAGACTGATCAGGATAGTAAGCAAATAACCTAGAAACGTTATTATACTTGCAAGAATCAGAGGAACTGGGGATGAAGAGGGAATTTTTTTTTTCTGGGAGGGGTAGGGTTGGAGCAAAATCATTGCGTATAAATTTTTGAAGGACTATTATGTTGAAGAAAGACTTCACATATTCTGTGTACTTTCAGAAAGCATAATGCACTTAAGATGCTCAGAAGGTAGATTTCAGCTGAGTAGGTCAATGACTCCTTCCAGATCCTACCTATGATCAAGTGATCCCATTCCATTCCATGATCCTTCTATAATTTCCTTCTCTCATTTGGTCTCTGTCTAATGACTACTTCCCTACTGCCTACAAACATGCCCATATTTCCTCCATAATAATAATTTAAAAAATCCCCACTTGATCTGCCCATCCCCACTAGCTATAATCCCCTACCTCTTCTCCCTTTTGAGGCTAAAAACCATGAGAACGTATTTTGTAATTAAAGACACCATTTCTTTTCCTTGGACTTTTTCCTTAACTCTTTACCACCTCACTCCTGGGCTGTTACAACAGCCTGCTGGTTAGTTTCCCTGATTCAAATTTCTCCCCAGGCTAGTCCATCCTCTATTCAGCTGTCAAAGTGATCTTCCTAAAGTGTAGATCTGACCATGTCAGATTCGATAAACTCCAGTGATTCCCTATTCTTCAAAATCAAATATAACATCTAATTGGCAGTCCTTTATAACCTGGCACCTTCCTACCTTTCCATTCTTCTTACATCTTACATCTGTAATCTAAAGTCACCAATCTCCTTTACTGTTTCTCTCACAAGACACTCCATCTCTTGACTCTGAACATTTTCTCTAGCTGTCCCCACTACCAGAAATGATCTCCTTCCTCATTTTAGTATTCTGCCCTCCTTGACTTTTTTCAAGTCCCAGCTAAAATCCCACCGTTTTTGAGAATCTTTTCCTAATCCTCCTTGATGCCACAGGCTTCCTTTTGTTCATTATCTCCAATTTATCTTGTATGTTGCTTGTGTATACACAGTTGTTTCCAGATTGTCTCCCCCATTAGACTATGGAGAACTTGAGAGCTAAGACTCTTTTGCCATTTTTTTTTGGAACCCCAGAAATTAGTACAGTGCCTGGTATATAGTAAATACTTAGTAAATCCTTTTGGACTAACTTCCTGAACCAGATGAGCACTAGTGACAAGATAGCAAGTTTTGGTACAGAACCATCTGAGATCCAGAGGATTTGATTCAGTAATGTTCAAAAAGAAGTAAAGCATTCCTCTACCAAAATTTCATTAGCATGCTTGCGTGAAAGCCCCACGTAGTCCCGTGGCAATGAGAATAAGGTCACACATAATATGCATGGAAGAATTTCTTGGGGCAGCTAGGTGGCGCAGTGGATAGAGCACCAGCCTTGAAGTCAGGAGGACCTGAGTTCAAATCCGGCTTCAGACCAAACACTTGACACTCACTAGATGTGTGACCCTGGGCAAGTCACTTAACCCCAATTGCCTAAAAACAAAAACAAAATAGAAAAATTTCTTCCTGGTTATCCTGATCTTACTCTTTTTCACTCTTTCACATTTCAGCATATGTGCATCCATGTAATTTTATTCAGAGTAACAGATCTAAGAAACTCTAAATCTATGATTCTGTGATCATAAAGCTTGATCCAGCAGGGAATCCTGCCCCTTGTCTGGTGGTTAGCTTTTTCATGCTTGGCATTATATAAAATATTTTTCTCCGACTTCTGATCATAATTTTTGATAATTATTCAAAGAAGGCATCTTTTTTCTTTTATGTGTCCAGAGGAGAAAAGCATCCTTGTAGGCTGCCTCTTTAGGATATGAATCCCTTTGTAAATGGCTAGTCAAAACTGCAGCCAGATCCTAGGCCATTTAAGTCATCAGTTGACTTATTTTCTACAATGAGAATTGTTCTTAAGTTACGTCCTTAAATATTTACCTGAATTAAAAGATTCTGGGGAATCTAACTTTGTGTATCTGGAGAAGATACAAAAGAGAACAGCAATAGCACCTATCACATAACACAGGGAAGACTAATTCAATCTGCCTAGAAATAGAAAATATTGCTTTGATGAGATAGAGATTTTCTTCTAACTAAAGATGTTCAAGCAGAAGATGTATGATGACTTCCTGGGGATGGAGGGGATTGATATTGCATAAGATAATCATGTTATCAGTTATTTAGAGTATAGGGTTTGGCTAATGTATTGTCTGAGCCTCATGTCCAAATAATCTGGGACTCTTAACCAAAGTTGAGGAAACCATGAATCATTCATTCATTTGTTAAGCAGATATTTCTTGAAGACCTGCTAGGAAAAACAGACACATTATCATGGAGAGTGCTTATTTCTTGTCTGGGTTTTGCCACTAATATCCTCTATTACCTTAAGCAAATTTCCTGGCTTCAGCTCAAAGATGTATTAAACATGGTTCCTGCCCTTAAAAAAAAAACTAAGCATTTAAACAGGGTAATAACACATAACACATGCATGTACATGTGTTACTTGTGACAAAAGAAGTGAGTATGCATGATCCAGACTCTACTGTGGGGCAGGGGATGAGGAAAGAGAGAGACAGACAGACAGACAGAGACAGAGAGAAGTGATCAGAGAAAATTTCATAGAGAAGGTGGTACTTTGAGTGGTATTTTGAGTTTGGCCTTGATGAACTGGAAGGATTTTGACAGATTTAAATAAGGCAAGGGGTATCCTAAGCCGAAGGAATATAGTGAATAAAGATAGATAAGTCTGAGATAGGTTGAGAAACTGTTGAATAGATCAATTTGGCTAGAGCATAGCTAATACACAGAGGAGTAGCAAATTAGACTGGGAAAATATATAAAGGGCTTTGAATGTCAGGATAGGAAGTTTGGACTTTATTTGATAGATAATGAGAAGCTAATAAAGTATTTCGACCAAAGGAATGATAAGAACAAAGTACTGCATTAAGAAGGTTAATCTGTGGGGGTTAACAGGGTAAATTGAAGGGGGAGAAACCAGAGGGAGACATAAGGGAAGGCCATTACAATAGTTCAAGGAGGAAGTAAGAAGAACTTAGATAGGGTCATAACAGTCTAATGTGAATTTAAGGGGAAAGAAATACTTATAATTCCATATTCCGGGAAAACTGGAATGACTAACAACTTGTTCTCTTTAATCCTGTGTTAACATAAAGTCACCAGTCAGTCTGATGGTAAAATATTGTTCTTCATTCTCTAAGTTGTTTCTTCCTGGAATAAGTGTGCATTATGTAAAGAAGTAAAGAATAAGGATGTAATTATTTTCTGGATAGTCTACATAAGCTTAACATTTACCATGAGTTCTTACTAAGTGGTTAATATTTTCAGACGTGTTTTGAGTACCTCTTCAAAGGGGTCATTTTTGAATAAGAGATAGATGGAAGACCTGGATTAAAATATGTTTTTCTTGTTTTTAATATAAATATGATTTATGTACTCCAAATCCTGCTAGTTTGTTTTATCTGCCTTCTATCTCTAATGCAAAGTGATACTTATGTCTATTTAGATTAACATTTATCTTAACTCCCATAGACAAATGCAAGTGTTCTCACAAACAATTCACACTCAACAGATGGTCAAATAAGGCAAAAGACGAAGACAGCCATTGTTGGAGGGGATGTAGGAAGGTAGGCACTTTGTTGAACTATAAATTAGTCTGACCATTCTGGAAAATAATGTGAAACTATACCTGACTAAATTGTAGACATCTTTTGACCCAGTGATATTACAGTTTTCGCATATAGGCACCAAACATTAAGGATAGAGGGAGAGGACCCACATAGATAAGAATATTTTGCATGAGGATAGCAAGGGAGCACAGTGGGTACAACACTGGCCCTGAAGTCAGGAGGACCTGAGTTCAAATCTGGCCTCAGATACATAACACTCACTAGCCGTGTGACTCTGGGCAAGTTACTTAACCCCAATTGCCTCACCAAAAAAAAAAAAAGAAAAGAAAAAGAATATTTTGAGCAGAACTTTTTGTTGTACCAAAAAACTACAAACAAGAAAGGAGGTTCCTCAATTGGGAATGACTGTACAAATTGTGGTATATGAATGTAATATAATATTATTTTGCCATAAAAATGATGATTATGATGAAATCAGGAAAATGTGGGAAGACTTATAGAGCTGATGCAGGTTAAAATGAGCAGAACCAAAGAAACGTTATATGCTGAGCAGGTTAATGTAAAGGAAAACAACTTGGAAAGGCTGAAGAACTCTTATCAAATTAAAGACTAATTGGGTTTTTCTATTATTGATGAAGTATTCTATGCCCTGTTTGAAAGAGATGATAGTAGAGCAGAGGTGCAGAATGGGATATATGATTTCACACATGCCCAATATTTTAATCTATTTTGATTAACCATACATATTTTTGTAGCCAAGGTCTTCAATTTGGAGATAGGGGTTATTGGTAGTGATAAAAATATTTTTTAAAAGAGAATCTCTAAGATATTTAAAATGTAAGGAAGAAAACAAAAACTATTGAAGAAAGGAATACAGAGTATTTTTTTTTTAATTCTTGGTTGAATTTAGTAAATACCTTAAATACTACTGATTTTAAAAAGTCCACAGCTTATTAACCCTCTCTCTCATTCTTTTTTAAAATATTGGAATGTTTCTGTTACTAATGAATATTAAATTTAAAATAAAAATATTTTAATTTAAAATAAAATAAATTAAAAAAAGAAAGTATTTTAAATGACTGCATATATATACATAAATATGTATAAAATTCTGTTATTTACATAGATTGTATTACAGATAGTATACTTTCATAAAGTACGAATAAAGTAATTCTTTTTGTTTCTCTGTCCTCATCTGAACTATTTGAGCTTTGAGGTTATTTTCTGTATATCTAATTGCTTTTTGTTTCTCTTCTTGTTGTCATTATATATATCATTTTGTTGCTGTTATTCTGTTTTCTTCATGTAATTTCTTCTCATGGTTTTATTTTATCTTCATATTTGTCATTTCTTATAAGACAGCAATATTCATTTTCTTCCCATGCCATGATTTATTCAGTCACTCTCCAATCGCTGGGAAAACAATTTGATTGCATTCAACAATATTTAAATAAACCTTGGTGCTGAGGTTACAAATGTAACCCCATGTGTCACTATGGCAGCATTAGAGTGAGCATTCTAGAAGGAAAGAGCTGGAATCCTCCCAAACCATGCCATCTCTGACCTCTTACAGACTTGTCAATTGGTTTTTCTCCCTCTTAGCCACAGTCCCATTCCCCACCCCTCCTTTTGTCTTTTTTCTTAAGACCAAGGGTAGAGAAGTGCTTTAAATTAAGGCCCTGAACCACACTCATAATTAAAACATAAATTTCATCTAGGACAGACATTCCTAGTCTTTATTACACCATGTACTCATTTAGTAATCTGTTGAAACCTATGGACCCCTTATCAAAATTATAGTTTGTGGCCTATATCCATAATTGAAATAAATGCTAAATTAAATAAATTATTGAAAATAAAGATATATTTTCCCATTCAAGTTGACGGACCTCTAGAATATATCAATGGATCTATTGAAAGTCTGTAGATTCCTTGGTAAGAACTCCTAATCAAGAGGAAAAGGAAAGCACTAGACTCCATTTTAAGATTCTCTACCTTAGAAATTTATTGGGCTGCTACTAAAAATTTTTTAAAAACTAGTTTAATTTTGCCTTCAAGTAACTTCTATGCCACCAAAGCATAATGGGAGTATACCAGCTTACAAAATCTGTGACAGAAAAATTAACTCAGAGACATCTCCTTTCCCCTCCCCACCTTTGCAAAATTAAAGAATATATTTTTATCGAACTGAATCAGACTTAACAAAAAATGTCATTACAACAGTACAAGATCAGCATAAAGCAAGTAGTCAACTCTGGAGTTAAATCTCTCTCAAAAGGGTGGGAGGGAGTAAAGGGGAGGATAGAGATGATTCCCTTCACTTGAAGAGGCTTACAGCTGAGGGAAAAAGCTTATCTTCCTTCTCTTTTGTATCCACCTCCACTTGCTTATGGTAGATGATGATGCTAATGAATCTAGGGAAGCATAAGAGCTCCTAAACACTATCCGTATTCTGGTTCAGTACTGCTGCCAGCTTCTGCTGGGCAAACATAATGGCTTCCCCTTCTGCCTCTCTTCTTTCTTTCTAGCTATAAATTTTCCTGTGTCCCCTCAACCCA
The DNA here is from genome assembly GCF_003287225.1 of Phascolarctos cinereus. Taxonomy (NCBI): domain Eukaryota; kingdom Metazoa; phylum Chordata; class Mammalia; order Diprotodontia; family Phascolarctidae; genus Phascolarctos; species Phascolarctos cinereus. Next base: position 71,763,850 of record NW_027555958.1, on the reverse strand, counting down.
AAGCTATTCAGTCAATAAACATTTATTAATGCCTGCTATGTGTCAGGCACTATGTTTGGTGACAGGGACAAACAAAAAGGCAAAAGACAGTCCCTGCCCTAAAGGAGCTCAACATATAATGGAGGAAGACAACATGCAAGCAAATATGTGCAAGCAAACTATATAAAGGATAAAAAGAAAATAATTTTTAAAAGGAAGGCACTAGAACTAAGAGGTGTTGGAAAAAGCTTCATGTAGAAGATGGGATTTTAGTTGGGACTTGAAGGGAGACAGGGAAGTCATGAGGAGGGAAAGCATTCCAGGCATGGGAGATTGCCAGCGAAAAAGCTCAGAGCCAAAAAAATGTGTTATTTGTGGAACAGCAAGGAGGTCAGTGTCACGGGATCAAAAAGTACATGAAGAAGTGTAAGATGTAAGAAAATTTGAAAGATAGGAGGGAGCTAGGTTGTAAAGTCCATTGAATGCCCACAGAGGATTTTGCATTTGATCCTTAAGGTGATAGGGAGCCACTGGAGTTTATTGAGTACAGGGGTGATATGGTCAAACTAGTGCTCTAGGAAAATCACTTTGGCAGATAAATGGAAAATAGATTAGAGTGGGGAGAACTTAGAGGTGAGCAGATTCACAATGTGCCACTGCAATAGTCCAAGTGTGAAATGATAAGGGCCTGTACCAGGATGGTGGCTGTATCAGAGGAGAGAAAGAGAAGTATTCCAGAGATGTTGCAAAGGTGAAACAGGCCTTAGTAATAGATTGATTAGGAAGGGGGAATGTGGAAGGGCGGTGAGAGATAATGTGGAGTCGAGGATAACACTGAGATTGTGAGCCTTTTAAGGATATGTTAGGCTGAGATAAAACTGAAAAAAAGAATCTACTGCCCTAAAGTAGCTTACCTACTAATACGTACATGATTCAGCCCAGGTCTATAGATAAGCGAAGTGGACAGTGTGCCTAGAGCCAGAAAGACCTGAGTTCTAATTCAGCCAGTCTCAGATACTTACTAGCTGTGTGACCCAGAGCATGTCACTTAAACTCTATTTTCCTCAGTTTCTTCATTTGTAAAATCAGGATAATAATAACACCTACCTACCAGAGTTGTCGTAAGGATCGAATGAGGTCCTTAATTGCAAAGAACCTGGCTTAAAGCAAGCACTGTGTAAATGTTAGCCATTCCTGTTGTTATTAAATTGTAAAGCAGGACATTTGGCACCTAGTAAGTGCTATATAAATTTATATAATATGTACATTTGTGATTATTAATATTATTAACAATAATATTAATATTGTTAAAAGTAATATTATAATTTTATATATTATATACGACACAAATTTATTATGATGATGATTATTAACATGAATGGTCTGGAAAAGGCTAGTGTTAGAATGGGCACCCGAACTGTACTTTGAAAGAATATGCGCTTTGAATTCATTGTAGTCATGAAGGACCTCCTGTGCCGACATACAGGGGAAGGACTTGGAATGACACATAGAGAGTACTGCTAGTAGGCTAAAGAGAAGGTCCACTGTTTTCTGACAATAAGTTACAGAACACTTGCTCAGCTGCATTCCTCACTAAGCGTTCTCTATGTCAACAAACTCATGGGTTGGAAGACAAAATGAGATAAATTTTTAAAAACATGAAAGGAGGCTATTGAATGCTTTGCCAAGTTTCATCTATTCACTGAAGATACTGTCTCGATCAGTACAGACTGTTAACCATCCATACTTTCTAATCTGTGCTATTTGTAGAGGTCCTTCCAGAAATGCTTCACAGAGTATCCTCCCAATGTGCTAGAGAGCTCCTTCCAGGTGATTTTTTTTTTTTTACATTTCGTGGCCAAAGTGCAACACTCAGGTTTTTGTTCTGTTCTTCTTCACTCTCATTATATGACATGCCCATCTCCTTTTTCAGATCTTCCATGACCTGGATTATATTACTTATATTACTCTGCTACATGGTAAGATTTTATCAAAGAGAAACCATTCTTAATCTACTTAAATAACTGAGTTCTTAACTAGGTTACAAAAAGTAGAGTGTTAGAGATCACAGCTAATGCTGTTGAAGCTGTAAGGATTCTGTTAGCAGAGTAATAAAATCAGCCACAAAGAGTCAGAAAAATTTCTCTGACTAGCCAAAGTCAAGCTAAATGGAAAGAAAAAATCTTCACTAATTGGATGAAATGAATTCAAAAATAATTTAATAGATATAAGGTTATTCTTTTTATGAATTGTATTTAATAAGTTATATTACCTTTCATTACATACTTGTTAACAGTTTTTATATTTATAAATTAGGAGTAGGCAGAGCTTTAAAATTGTTGGATTGGATCAGAAAGTAACTCTGATATTCAATGAATTGTATTCAATTTCCTTTTCTCTGAAATTTAACACAGATTCTACAAAAGAGTTCTTTTCTTACATTCTTAGTTGCAACCTTTTGAGCTACACCATTTTGAGATTTATTTTTCTCTATATGACTCTTAAAAATGCAACTGGAGTATGACTTAACGATCAGGCAAGGAATAAATGGAATGTTCAGAGAGGACTAGCCTCCCTGAAATGAAGGGCTGCTGAGCCCTTTTCAGAGCTGCTCATCCAAACTTTGGTGTCTATCTGTCACTCAACTCTCACCTATGGCTCCAAGAAGCTGTAGCGTGCACAGTGACCGTATCTGGTAAAGCCTTCTGGGCAAACAGACTGAACCATGTTGTGGGTAACCCACTGATGAGAGAGGGGGCTGTCCACCCCAAGCACGTAGAGACTTCACCCAATGGAATGGGAGGGTGAGAACGATTTGTTTAAATGGCCATGAAGGCAGCTGAAGCAGGTGTTGTGGAGTGCTTAGAAGTTGGTTTGCCATTGAAGATGACGAGGTCCTCCACTGCATCCAGGGTCATCACCAGTAGTCCTGACTTTTGTATTGCATTGGACTTTGATACTTCTGGAAGAGAGATTGAGGCTGATGATTTTGTTCAACTCTGCTTCACTTAAATCCAACTCGCAGCCAAGTCAAGACATCACCCCCATGATGTTATTGGCCCACTTCTAGAGGAAGTACAATGATCGGGCAAAGTTATAGCCTTCAGGAAGCTCCCAAAAAATCTAGGACAAAGGACCGATTGTTTTAAAAATTTGTGTTTGTTGTCCACGTAAGGGAACTTGCCTTATAATAAAGATCAAGTTATAAAATGTCATTTTGGTATTTTAGTAAGAAAATACCATTCAAAGATGACTTTGAAAGGATTTTCCTTTTATAAGTTCTGCATTTTGTCAAATAGCCTTTTAATGAAGCTCTTATTCATAGGTAGTTAAATGCAACATGTATTCTGTGCTGTGCTAAGAAGTAGATATACAGAGATACTCAGTAGGACAAGTTGATTAGAACACAGGATGCCATAAGTCATTTTAAAATAATAGAGGAAGGGCAAGTGAGAGCTAGAGGAGGTAGGGCTTTAAATACTAGGGTAAGCATTTTATATTTTGCCCTAGAAGCAACAGGGAGCTACTAACGATTTTTGCGTAAAGTAATGACATGTAAGAACTTTGTCTTAGAAATATCAATTTAACTCCAGGACTTGATGCATGAAGGATGGATTGGAGATATTAGGAGACTAAGAGGGAGACCAGTTAGTTAGAAGGGCATTGTAATAGTCAAGATGAAAGATGTTAAAAAACTTAAAATGGGAAAGACTACAATATGTTGGTTTAGAGAAGAAGAGGGATGCAAGAGATATCTATCTATCATCTACCATTAATCTATCTCTTGTTTTCATGTAGTGTTTTTTTTCTTTCCCATTAGACTGTGAACTCTGTGAGAGCAGGGATATATCCCCCCTCCTTTATTTCTACCCCCAGTGCTTAGTATAGCTCCTGGTATGCTTTTGGAGCTTAATAGATGTTTATTGACTTGACCTGATCCTGAGTGAATCAGGATTTACTCCTGTTCCCAGTTCCTTAAATTAACCTCAGACAAATACAAATACAGTGTAAGAAATAAGAGTCTAGCAATCTGTGCTTTGGAAAGCTGCTACAAAGCTATGATTATTGCAACACTACTTGGAGATAAAACTAGTAGCAATTTGACTCATAACCACTGTGATAAAGGAGTTATTCCTCTAGAATAGTCCTGCAAAATCAATGTTTTATTTTGTTTTTTAAAACCATATGCAACCACTGGGCAGACAGAAAAGAGACAATAAATTATGAACTACTTCAATGTTTCCATATATCTGTGATATAACACCAAGGTAGGTCACAATCCCTAACATTCTAAACCACCATAATTTGCATTTATACCTTTCAGTAAATTGTGCTTAGACAATCCATCCAAAATCCTGGTGGCTTTCATGTAGTTCCTCTGAAATTGAGGTATTCATATACGTGTGAGTCTGTGTATAAGAGCTAATGTTGCAGTACTCAGGGTGCCCATGTTATTCCTATTAGCCAATATGCTTTTTTAGTAACCTTGAAGATACATTTATATCGCTTCTTGTAAAAATAAAATTGATTAAATGCTGAAGCTTATGCAAATTTAACTCAGAATAATATAACATCAGAGTTTTAAGGAACCTCAGAGATTAAACCTGTACCAAGAAAACTATTACGCCTGAAACATTCCTAAATCTAGGATAGAATGAGGTAACAAGGCTATGCAATACATAGAGTACTGTCTGTGGATTTAGGAAGATATGAGTTTAAATGTGGCCTCAGACCGTACTACATGTGTGACCCTAGGCAAATTACTTAAACTATTTGCCGTAGTTTCCTCAATTGTAAAATGAGGATGATAACAGTACCTACCCTGAAAGGTTGTTGTCAGAATCAAATGATATAATATTTCTAAAGCATTTAGAATAATGACTGCCACATAGTAGGCAGCAAATAAATGCTATCCATTTCCTTGTCTTAAATCTATACTGGTGAGAAAACTAACTGGGACAAAGTTAGATAATATATTTGCTGATATAAAATAAATTTTGTGACTTGTTACAACTTTAAAAACTTTTAAAATTCAATTTGCATTTTTTTTACTACAACCGCTTGCTTTTACACGATTTGACATCAAATTTACAAGATTGTGATATATTTTCTTTAGTTATTCATCAAGAAACTTATCACATTGAATGTTGACAAATATTATAACCCATATTTTCAATGGGATATAAATAGTGGTGTACTGCCATATGTTTAACAACCAGCTCTTTCTCCAAGAAAAAAATGTGTATTTAATACATTTAAATTTAACCTGATTATTAACATTTTCTCCATTAAGATTTTCTCTTGTCTAGAAAAATCCAAAAAAAAATCAAAATCTGTTTCCTATCATTTGTTGATTTCCAGGGTATAAATGCTCAAATAAAAATTTAACCAGCATCTTGTGAGCTGCTTTAAGTTGACTCCAGCACATTTCTGGGCATAAATCACATAACATCTCAGGTCATTAAAGCATGTTAATCTCTATATTTTGGATATGTTTCTGAACTTTAATGTTGTATGATAAAGTGGTTTTTGCAATATTCCCTCCACATTTGAAAATGTATGTGATTCTTTAACAATTCTGCATCTCAGCTTATCAGTACATACATGTATTTTTTTTTTCAGAATTCTTCATTCCCTCTATGGGAACAAGGCTTCCAGATTCACTAACACACACACACACACACACACACACACACACACACACACACACAGAGACAGAGACAGACAGAGACAGAGTTGTTGTTCAGTCATGTGTGCCTCTTTGTGACCCCATTTGAGGTTTTCCTGACAAAGATACTATAGTGGTTTACCATTACATTTTCCAGCTCACTTTACAGACAAGGAAACCGAGACGAACAGGGTTAAGCGACTTGCCCAGAGTCATACAATTTGTAAGTGTCTGAGGCTGGTTTGAGCACAGGAAGAGGAATCTTTCTGAATTTAGACCTGTTGTTCTATTTACTGTGCTATATGTGTGTATACCTATATACACACATATCTACATCTATCTATCTATCTGTATCTATATCTATGTCTATATTTTTTTCCTAAAGCTTTTTGGGAATGAAAGTTATACAATCTTATGCAAATTCCTTACCTCACAGACTCACCTAGTCTTCTGATCATAGTTTTGGTATGGCCTTAGGCAAAAAAAGAGAGTTTAATCAGTAAAAATTACCTTTCCTCAATATTTAATCCTGTGGAAAAAAAAATATTTAGTCCTGTGGTCTTTGTACTGTCTTGCCCATGGAAAGTCTTTCTATTTCTTTACATCAACAGCTAGCAGCTTGGTGGTGGTAGTGGTGGTCTTCTCACAATTCATCTACAGTTAAGAAGTTCTATGCTACAGTACAGAGGAATGAATAACATTCCTTTTCTGGATGGTTCACTCCAAAGTTCCATTTTCTTAGAGTTAGGATTTTTCAAAGCAAAAGTTTCTCAGTATGAGCATTTTTTTCAACACCTTTTCCTTTTGCATTTCAGTACAATTGATATACTTACAGTGTGAGATTGGATAATCGTTGAAATGCTTTAACCCACTCCACTAATAGTGAAGGAAGGAAAGGAAGGAAGGAAGGAAGGATGGATTTTAAATGCCTCCTAACTTGAAGCTCTGTGCTAGGCCCTTGGGCTATAAATAAAAAGGTCAGACAGTTCCTGATCATAAGGAGTTTAAATTATAAAAGGGGGCAGTATCTCATTTAGGGAAGTGATGGCCAAGGAGTAGAATTTTGAACTCACAATCTTAGGAATGATGAATGCAAATATAAAGGAGTCAACTGTCACAACCTTTACATGAGAAACAGCAGTATTGACTGATTATTCTTCCCAGAGAATGAAGTGGAAATTTGTTGAAGAGGGAAGTGGGGGGAAGCAGAGGGAATTTACAGCAGTAGGGCAGGTGATCAAAGGTCCCAGGTGGATAAGGTATGAAGGGATGATCTAGTGCCATCTAGATAATGAGTTAGGTGAATTAATCCTTACTCCCAGTTAAGAAAATTTGGCCCCCAGGAAAAAAAAATGAGAGTAATGTGACAAGAATACTCACCCACCTTTTCCTTCAAACTTCTCAATATTAGTGAGGTCTCTGGTATTTTTTTTTTTTTTGGCTCATGATTTGAGAATTTTAAAAGTTTTGGGAGAGAGTAGAGATAGAGGCAAGTTTATCTAGGGGCTAGGGAAGGAGGAGAATATATTCATATATACATATATATGTACGTATGTATACATATGCACACATACACATGCATATAAACACACATACATATATGTGTGTACGTGTGTGTACACATTCGTGTTTCTATCTATGTATGTCCATTCCACATGTGTGAAACCACATACACACATATATGTATATATATACATCCTTGTTTAATAACCCTAGGATCACACACCTCAGGCAAAGCATAAAAATAAAAAGACGTTAACGTTTTTCACCACTGTGAAGGAGAAAACGCAGCACAGAATCCAAGCTGAAGAGGGATTCTCAGTGGATCGTGAGGTATTGCAGATATTCGTACTTGCAGGTGATAGTCTGTTGGCTAAATCAGTCTCCAAAGGAATGCAGAGCTTTCCAGAAGAGATCTTAGAATCCAAGAGTGCAGTTGTGACTGGTTTCTTTTTTCTTTTCTTTTCTTCCTTTGCTTTTCTTTTTTAATAATCTGAGAATCCCTCGATTTTTTCAAGGCTCAGCTCAAATCTACATATCTCCTTAGTTGTTCATTCTTTCTCCCTCCTAAACATACTTTCTGACATACTTTATATTTGCTAATATGTAAATTGCCATGTTCCCCCAGTAGAACGTAAGCTCCTTAGGGCAGAAACCATTTTGTTTTTGTCTTTGTATGCCCAGATCCTAGCCCAATGCCATACACGTTGTAGGAACTTGATGAACATTTGTTGAACTTATTTTTGATGATAGAAAAAAAGAACTATTAAGAACAAAAAGCTAAGAGCGTTCCAAAACAAAACAATGACAACAACAACAACAAAAAACCTGACTCTTTGTGTATAGGAGGTGACTATTACATACGCAAAGTGTAAAGACAGCTCTTATATGTTATTATTTATTGCATCTGGACCCGGTAGTGCCTTGTGCATAGTCAGGACTTAATAATTGCCTACTAAATTCAATTACATTGTAAGGAATTCATTGTAATTAGACCAATGGAGCAATCGTTCATTTCAACACAGCAGCATCTCTTGTGATGAGTTACCTGTACCACCCATTCTCAATTATTCACAAGAAGGGGGAACCAAGAAACTTTGCTTACATGAAGTCGATTCACAATCCAGAACATTTACTTTAATACTATAGCTTACCCAGCAATGTCTTCCCTCTAGGTTGTAACAAAGAACAAAATAGACTGCTTAGCACAGTGCCGGGCACATAGGAGGCACTTTATAAATGTTTTTGATTGAGCAATTGGAGCATTAGCTCTTTAAAAATGCCTTCCATAACTTCAGATGAAGATACTAAAGACTAATAGAACAGCTTAAGGCAAGACCCTGAATAATGGAGAGCTAACTGAAAAGTTCTCTGTGCAGCCCTCTAATGCTTGAGAAGGAAGTTGGATTGTTAAATTCTATACCTGGGGAAACAGTGGGAAAATCATCACAAAATCAGTTTCTAAACCTATTGAAAAATCAGATACAAGGTACTTACCAGACTGATATATCCATGTCAGACCTAGCCAATCTCCCTTTGTGACAGAGCGAAATCTGGCTTGATGAAGAGGAAGCAACAAATGCAATCTATCTTGACTCTAGCAAGGTTTTGACTTCTGTCCCGAACAATTTACTTATCTGTAAACACAGGAAATGTAGTCTGAACTACACAATTCACAGGTGCATACACATCTACCTTAAGAGCTATTCCCTGAAAGCAGTTGTCCAAGGGCCAGTGTCAGTCCCTAGGATTTCAGGGGGTAATGTTTGGTTCCTCTGGCTTGGGGCCAGGGTTCATTACTATTTCCATAAATGACCTAGCAGGATGTTCCAGAGGTAGCAGAGGATATAACCAGCAAAGGAATAGAGCAACCAATGAATGTACAAGGTATAAAGAAATTAACCTAGAAAGATCATGGGAGCAAGGTTACAAAGGCCTTTAAATGTCAAACTGATTGTATTTGATCCCAGAGGCAATAGGAGGGTTTTCTAAAGTCAGAACATAGGAAGGTGGACGGTGATGTGGTCAGAACTTTGTATATCAATCCGACAGCTGGATGTAGAATGGGTTGGAAGGGGAGACCATTTAGAAAGATGTTACATCAGCACAGTGTCTGGCACATAGCAGATGCTTAAAAATGTTTATTAATTGATATTGATTTATTGAGCTCAGGCAAGATGTGATAAAAGCCTGAACCAAGGTGGTGACTGTGCGAAAGGAAAGGGACAGACTGATATAAGTTGTAGATATTGAACTGGCAAGTTAAATTCAAGGAATATTCTCACCGTCACCAAGACTTTATTTAGCTCTTCTCATACTGAATATACTATCATCGTGATCCACCATAGTGAAATGAGAGCCAATTATCAGCATAGTTCTTATTCTGGATGATATCATGCCTATTTTTATTTAAACTTACTTTCTAAGAGTGCTTTTTTTTTCTAGCTCTGACCTATTTTCTTTTAGGCCCTGGACTATGATCATTCCCTGATTTACTTCTGTACTGGATAAAAATACCACCTTCAGTCTTCAGCTATTAATGACATGACCATAGAGTTCTAAGATCTGACACTCAATGTATTGTTTACTGGTGAGGGTTTAGGTTATAGTGGACAAAAAGATGGATGATGGTGGGAAAGAAGATATTTGATTTAGTATCTATTCAAGGCCATTCTAAAAAGCATGAAGCTGGAACCACTGTAAGTGTTTATTTTCCGAACCTTTCTAGTATAATGAGAACAGTCAAGATCTGTACAGGAGGCGATATAAGGTTTGCAGTTTTATGATAAGCATATCAGCCAGTGGGATGATAGAATAAACCTCAGTGACAGCTGTGATGATTCTTGAATTCAGGCAGACATCAACCGCACATCCCCCATAGCTTATAGACACTGTTGTAGAATAGGGTCAAGGCTTATGGCAGATGTTGAATGTCTCTGAGCTATGTGAAATTTCTCTCTGTGGATCCATCCCTAACAACCATTACATCAAACAACAGGTACAGCAAAGCTCATTTCCTTCTTTCACATGACATTGGGGATACCCAAGGGGCAAAGCCTTATGCTATTGCTTGCCAAAAAGATGCTGTTCTGAGTGCCAAGATTATGCAGACATGTAGGATTTTTTCACAGTTGGACCTGTTCCGCCCATCAGGATATAAAGCAGTGATATTTTTTTTTATGCGCCCAACCCTGAGCTCCATTACATCCCTATGGCTTGGAGTGAACATTACCTGAGATAAGTGTAATATTTATGGCTAGAAGTACAGGTTTTGGGGGAAATTCTTGGAATTTTAACAAGAAATCTAGGTCATGATTCTAACCTCACGAAATATTGCAGTTTCCTTTGAAAGAACTGATTGATTGGAATCATTTAATTGGTGAGTATGGGACAGGTCCAATTCAAACCTTGGTTTTAGAAATAAAGAAAGCCTGTGTTAGAGGACCAGCATCAGAGAACTGCAGAATTAGGATGACTCACAGAGCTCTTGCCATCCAATCCAAACCCAAAGCATGAATTCCACTTATAACAACCTCTACAAATGATCATGTATCCTTTTCCTTGAAGACCTCACATGATATAAAATTCACTTTTCACTGAGGCAACCCGTTCCACTTTGGGACAGCTCTTACCTTTAGAAAGTTTCCCCCATATATTGAAATAAAACCGGCTTCTAAGATTTCCGAACACTGGTATTGATTCTGCCCTCTGGAGTCAAGTAGAACAGATTAAATACTTTCCTTATCAAACGCTTTTGAATATTTAAAGATGGTCATCATCTCCCCATGAGGTCTGCTTTCTTATCTATGCCCCCAGCGCCTTAAACTAATCCTTATATGACTTTGTGGGCTAATATTTCAACTTACCACTACTAAGCATCACAGAAGTGAATTCCCTGTGTTCGTTCTCAGCATCACTCCTGTGTCAATATAAACAAATCACCGGTGCAAACAAACTGTAAACACTTGTATTTTGGGTATGCTATGTATGATTACCTACCCAGACAAGAAAACAGCCCCAGGTGGCCCCAAACAGCTATGCACTTTCTCTATATGTCTGTATCGCTCCCTTCCCCTGATCATTTCTATGGTATATCCAGATGAGGCTACCTCAGCTGGTTTCTGACATTGCTCCGTCACTAGTGACAGTGGGGGAGGGTGGGGAACAGCAGCTGCCTGTCACCTCTGAAGATTCTTCGTGGTAACGTTTCAGTCTATATTTTCTTAGCATTTATGCCAAGATAAATAACAATCTATATTTATTTACTTCATTTACAGCACAGAGGCAACATTGTAGGTTACAAAAGAATGCTAGGCTTTAAGTCAAAAGAGGTGGGTTTGCGTCCTACTTCTGACACTTAGGAATTCGTTTGATCTGGGACAAGTCCCTGAAGCTCAGTTTCTTCATCTGTCAAATGGGAATAAGAATATTTACACCATTTAAGTCATCGAGTCTTTGTGAATTTAAAATAAGGAGCAAGAGGCAGAGACAGAGCAGATGTTGACGAACACTGGTAGATGAATTGCTAATGAAATCAAAAGTTTAGTAAAAAATACATATACACCCATATATGCATATATAAATATGTATATATGGTATATCACATAACAATATGATAGAAGATAACATAATATGTGATATACCATGATAAGATATGATACAGCATCATGCAGTATAATAAAAAACAATAGGACATAATACAATACAGTACAGAGAAGTGAAGGCTAGAGAGCTGGTATCAGAGCCAGGAGCTCTAGCTTCAAGTCTCTCCTTTGACACATAGTGACTGGGACTCCAGGTAAGTCGTTTAACCTCTCAGGGCTCTAGGTCAGTGATGTCAAACTCAAAAGGAAGTCAGGAGCACTAAACCACAATAAGTATCCCTTAGAGCACATATTGATTTAGAAAACCACATATAACATTATATTTGTTTTATTACATTTTTATTTATTTTGCAAATATTTCCCAATTACATTTTGATCTGGTTTGGCCCCGCTCGGGAGTGTTGTGAGCTGCAGGCTCTGTGTTCTAGGCAGCCCATCACGGCTAAAACTTGCAGAGAAATTTCTATCCTGTGCTTGAAGACAGAGTTTCTTCATCTCAGCGTTCCTTGTACCAGTGACAGCAAAAACCTCATGCCTATCTCGCATCCAGATAATGGAATAATATATGATATAAATAATGAAGTCCAACACTATACAATAAAATAGGACATAATGTGTATGGGCGTGAGAGAGCTATACAATTTTAAATGTCAAATTGATTATTATTGTTAGGTTCTGGGACCAATAAGTGTCTGGCCCTTTAAGAACACAAGTATAGATGTGGCTTAGAGGCCCCACCAGTAACCCAAAAGTTGTCTCTTATCTCACGGTCCAGGATTAGGGCATTGTAGCACCTGTCCCATTTGCCAGAAATCCCTATGTCGCACGAAGCAGAAGAAAGAACATGAGTAGATAAGAACCATCCGCTGCTGCCCTCTGTTGTCGCCAGTCGAGCCTTTGACCTCAGAGTGTCTCAGCATTACCCAAATTAAGCCTGTCTATTGTTGCCTGAAGTTATGAGTTATGTTGCTCTTTAAGTCCCTTAAATTTTATTTTTTTCTAAGGCTGTTTTAACTTCTTTGTCATTCTCATCATCACCTAGTAAAATGAAATCTTAGAATGGGTAGTGACTTCAGAGGTCACATCTCTCTGATGATATAATATGACTGCCAAGAAATAGAATGCAGTATTGGGTTATGTTAAGAGAGTTATAACGTGGCCACATTTTTCAGTCTTCCTCACCCTTCTCACCTCTTCACTATCTCTTTACAACAGGGACTCGGGCCTTCTTGGCATGCATCAAACATGCTCCTCTACCTCCCACTCACTTTTTCTTTTCACATGGGGTTGTCCCCTGGGTCTGGATTGCTCTCCCTCCTCACCTCTGGCAATCCCAAAGGACTAATGATGAAGCATACTACCCACCTCCAGAGAAAGAACTGATGTTGTTTGAATACAGACTGAAGCATGCCATTTTTCTCTTTCTTTCATTTTTTTCTTTTATTAGATTCTTCTTGTACAAAATGACTAATATGGAAATGTTTTACATAATTGCACCTATATAACCTATATCTGATACAGTCTCAGGGAGGGGGAAAGGGAGGGAGGGAGAAAGGGATAGAATTTAGAATTCAAAACTTTAAATAAAAATGTTAAATATTTGAAGAAAAAAAAAACCTCAATTAGTCTTGACTAATTATATGAAAAACAGTAGTTGGGAGAAAAGGCACCTAGTGCTCTCTCAAAGCCTGACCAACCAGTTGGCGAAACCAACACTGCTTGAGAAAATACTTCTCCTTAAATATATAATCATGCATTGAATTGATCTGTAAAATGAATCCTGACAGGTGCTCTAACAATAAAAACATCCCCGGCAATTCACCTTTGCAAAGTTCTTTAAAGCTTGCAAAGTGCTATAAAAAGATGCTTGGGGATTTAGGGCTGAGATGAAGTTAGGCAGCTAGGTAGCACTAGGCCTGCAATCAGGACGATCTGAATTCAAATCAAGCCTTACACATGTATTAGCTGTGTGATCCTGGGTAAATCACTTAACCTCTCTTTGCCTTGATTTTCTCAACTTCAAAATGGAGATTATAATAGCACCTGCCTCCTGGGGCTTTTTTGAGGATCAGATGAAATATTTAAAAGTGCTTAACATAATGCCTGGCATATAGTAGGCAAATAAAAATAATGGCTATGATCAATTATCTTTGAACTGAAACGGTAAAAGCCAGTCAGCCTTATTCGTCCAAAAATATGCATGGACAGCATGCCGGTTTTGGAGACAGGAAGGCCTGTGTTGGATTCCCAAATCTGACACCTCCTAGTTGTGTGAGCCTGAAATAGTCACTCAACGTTGTATGCCTCAAGCATACAAGTACTCACGTACTACCAACAACTCTTATTTATATAGTGCTATTAGTACTTCAGAGACTTTTGTATGCTTTAGCTCATTTGGTCCTCACAGCCACCCTGGGAGAGAAGTGCTGTTATTAACATCATTTTACAGATGAAGAAACTGAGTCTAAAAGTGGCATAGTATCAATATAAATTGTGTCTGAGGCAGTATGTATACATAAGTCTTTCTGACTCCAAGTCCAGAAATTTATACTGGATTTCACTGAACACTACCACAGGGAGTGACGAAACCACCGCTCCTTACGGTGTTTGCGTATTTGCCATGTACATACTCTGGGACCTGAACAGAGTTTTGCACTTGGATATATAAAAAAGCATAATGAAAATAGGAAGAAAACAGTCCCATGTATTCAAGGGACTCACAATTACACCCCCAGGTTTTTCAATGACTGCCTTAAGAAGCAAGAGGGGCTCTCATGAAATATGACTTGAATATCCCAGTATGCAAGGAGCAGCAAGGTGGCGAAATAGAACACTGGGCCTGGAGTCAGGAAGACCTGAGTTCAAATCTCAACTCAGACATTTACTAACTGGGCAAGTCACTTAACGTCATTTGCCTCAGTTTCATCATCTATAAAATGAGCTGGCTAAGGAAATGGCAAAACACTCCAGCATCTTTGCCAAAAAACCTTCAAATAGGGTCATGAAGAGTCAGACGTGATTTTACAACAACAATAAAATCTCCACTTACAAAGGGACAACAAAGACCTCTACATCCCCTGCAAGTAAAAAAAACAAACAAATCCTGTGTTGGGGGAAGATTCAACCTTATGTGCTCCCAAATTCCTGCAGCCTTATCGCTTTCGAGATGTACTGTATTACAATTGTCAGCAAGGCAAAAGGCGTGGGTGTCCTAGAAGCTGCTAGGGAGTATGTATGCCTTGTAAATACAGAATGTACTTTACATGATGTATTTCTGCATTTCATCTTCTGTCAGTGTGACTGTTTGGTTTGGGCTCTAGAAATAAACAACCTCTCTAAAAACTGTTTATTCACACTGACCAGAAACATTTCCCCATAAAATCCAGTGAGCTGGTTTGAAAGGAGTTCTTGGTTTCCTATCATACTTTGTGATTTCACAGGCAGTAAACCACGATATAATCATTTGCATCCATATTCCTCTTTGGATTTTACTTTTCATAAACATTTGTCACCTTCAGAGATAGTAATGAATCATTACAATATAACTTGCTTGGCAACTTTATCTAGGTATCCCAAAATATGGTTACCATGATGACTTTCACAAGGCCATTTTAAAAAATGGAAAACTAGGCATTTGAGTGACTTCTGAAAGCTGTGAATATGTACCTTTAATAACAATTTCTGGCATAAATACAACTAGGCCCCAATTATTGTGAATAAAAATCACCCTAAAAAGGCTGCATTATTTCAATTCACACTCTTTCCATTGGACCAGAACCATCTGCCATATTTTCATAATTATGGTGGCAAATAGTGCTATTTCAAAAACATGGGACATTCAGAGGATTCCTTATTGATTATTTGTACTAGGTGGGATGCAGTTATATGTCACATTAAAGGTTTCCAAAATGTTTTATATTTGTTATTTCATCTGATATTCAGGGCAATGCTCTGAGCTAAGACCTCTTTTTATAGATAAGCAAAATGAGGTACAGAGAGATCAGGTGATTTGCCCAGGGCCACCCAGCTATAAAGCAACTGAGGCAGCTTTTGAACTAGAGATTTCCTGATTCCTCACCCAGCACTATGCCATGGGGGTGTATGGGTGTTGGAGGAGGACCAGCACCTCTGATGTGAGGACTCACTGAGCTCTTCTCAGGACTGTTCATCCACCTTTGGTGTTCACCCAGCACTTGGCTTTCACCTGTTTCTCCAAGAAGCTGTAGCATGCATGGTGGCCATACACTGGTAAAACTATCTTGGCAGAGAGACTAAACCAGGTTGGGAGGAAGCTTATGGGGCCATAAACTTGTCAGTGAGGTAGGGCGGTGTCTACCCCAAGCATGTGAAGCTATCCCCAGTGGAATGAGCAGATGAAAATAATTTGTTCCAGTGCCATGAACGCAGCTGTCGCAGGCCCTTTGGAGCACTTAGAGCTTGGTCCAACATCAAAGGTGCCAAGGCCATCCACTGCATCCTGGACCATTGCCAATTGTCCTGACTTTTGTCTTGCTGCTAGACTTCATTGACTCTGGAAGAGAGTGAAGCTGACAACTTTGTACAACCCTGCCTCGTTTAAATCCAATTCATGTAGGAGTCAAGATAGCACCCTGTGATATCCTCTTTGAAAACAAAGTACAAAGAACAGCAACCCTATGCCATGACACCTCTCCTTTCTGATATCTACTGCCAGGCCTCCTTGCTCAACCCTCCCCTTCCTGCCATTTGAGCTTCCATTCTGGAATCTTGGGTGGATTTTTTTGCAAAACAAAATAAAAAAGTACATTTTCTTATCTCTCCTTCAGAGAAAAATTGATCATTATAATTAACTAGAACGCGGTTTCATTTGCTTTGTTTTTTCATTAACATTTCTTACTCATTGCGTATATTGACATATTGATTTTATCCTTCCAACAATATTCAACAAAGGCAACCTGGCTCTATTTACTTTATTATGTATTAGTCTTTCATGTTTCTCAGTACTATTTATATTTGTTGTTTCATACGTTGCTATATTACATTATATTTACGTTCCACAACTTGCTTAGCCATTCTCCAGTCAATGGGCATCCACCTTATTTTCTGTCCTTTGCTCCTTCAGAAAAAAAGTGACAAAATATCTTTCTTAAAACACTGTCTTGGGGCAGCTAGGTGGTGCAATGGATAGAGCACCAGCCCTGAAGAAGGAGGACCTGAGTTTAACTCTGGCCTCAGACCAAACACTTGACACTTACTAGCTGTGTGACCCAGGGCAAGTCACTTAAACCTCAATTGCTTAAAAAAAACAAAACAAACAAACAAAAAAAAACCAAATAAAAGGCTGTCTTTTGTTTTGTTGTTGTGGGATCCAGGATTTGACTTTTGTTTTCATTGGTATAGGGAGCTCCCCTGCTGAGGAAACCCCTTCTACCAATAGAGATTAGCAATGCTTGAAATTTATAATTTTTGAGAAGAGTGAGAAATTAGGTAACTTGTTCAGTGGCACACAGCCAGTATTGTAGAAGTGACACTTGAACCCAGGTCTTCCAGCCTCTGAGACCAGCTCTCTAACCACTGTACCTCAGAGGCAAGCGGGTACGTGGTGGAGAATGAGCTAGTCACTAAGCTAAGTCATAGAATTGTCCAGTTACCAATGTGGGCTCAAAGGCCCAGTTCTTGTTATAAAATCCCATGGCATGCAGATTGGTGACAGAAGCAGATCGAGAATGGTACACATGGGAAGAGAATAATTAATCTCTACACCTCCTACTTAAACAGGAGTCCAGCTATGTAAAATAAGAAAGAAAATGAAATATTATAAGTCCATCTGTAGATTTTTGTTTTTCACTGAAGTGGGCCAATAAATTTTAGCATTGGTGCCAACACACTTTGTACTTTTCGAAATGTAAGTGGAAACACTGGCAACTTCAGCTTGCATGGGTTTCAGATAAAAGAAAATGGGGGGCAGTTGGAGTTGTTCATTGTTTTCTTTTTGAAATAAAATCTAGAGGTTTTCTAATTTGAAATTTTAAAACATCAATGCATCCAGAACTCCAGGTAATTACAATTCTGCATTGAGGATTATTCAGCTGTACCTATTGCTACAGGCTTACGGCTGTGATAGACAGCATTAGATACTATTACCCTGGTGGCCGACCATTCCACATTAATCACACATGGCTTTCTGAAATATTGAGTTTTTCTTAGCTATATAGAGGACATTTTCAAAAGAGGTAGCATATAATACTTAACCTATCTCGTTCTTAATGGGGCTTTCCACTTTTTAAAAAATTAAATACCTGAATCAGAACAAAGCTTAGAGAAAGGAAGGCTGAGAGGCAATCTGGTACCAATCTTCGGATAGAAGGATTACGGTACAAATATAATGAAGGCTAACTTTTCATCTCAAATCTGGACAGGAAAAGAAATGGATGGAGCTCTGATTAAGGATGAAAGGCATTTAGTTAGGTATAAAGAAGACCTTCCAATAGCAAGGGTTATTAAAAACTGAGATCGATTAGGAGATAGGCAGCTTTGTGTGGTAATGAAATGAGCGCTGGCATGAGAGAGGAAGCCTAGTCGTAGCCCCACTTCAGATGTGATCTCATGATATGGCCTTGAGAAAATACTTGTATCTATCTGGGCCTCAGTTTCCTCATTTTGCAAAACAAGACAACTGGAGTAAATGATAGATAATCTTTGCTATGTTTAACTTTAATGATGTATGATTCTAGATCTTTCTAAAAGGTTCATAATTCAAGAAGATGTATTGTTCTATGTCAAACAATGTCTAATCAAACAATAAGAAAAAGGAAAGAAGGAAGCAAGCAAAGAAAGACTTATTAAGTCCCTGCTATCTGCCAGGCATTTTGCTAACTGCTTTATAAATGTTACTTCATTTGATCTTCACAACAACCCTAGGAGGCAGGTGCCACCATTATTCCCATTTTAACTGAGGCATACAGAAGTAAAATGACTTGCCCAGGCTCACACAGCTAGTATGTATCTAAGGCCAGATTTTAATTCAGTTCTTCCTGATTCCAGGCTCAGTATCATATCCTCTGCTCTACCTTGCACAAGTCAAGAAATACCCTTAAAATTATATACCCAATAAAATATAAGCTACTCAAGGGTTACTTTTTTGTCTTTGTATTTCAAGTACTTAGCACAATGCCTAGCACATAATAGGCACTTAATAATTTTTAAATGAATTTCATCGCATAGGTTACAATTGTAGGGCTCTTCCAATGCATTTTCTTTTGCTTCATTTTTTTTTTGGTTCTTCTGTGCTTCATACTTTCATTGCTAGTTGCTTTATGTTTCTTTGGCATATTTTGTAGCAGTTTGTGTCATCTTGAATTTCAATTTTATGCACTAGTAGTGGCCAAGTTTGAAAGGAAGGTTCATTGTACAATTATGTGTTAAGGATAAACGTAGATATGAGATTCCCAGTCATGGAACTGCTGGACCTTAAAAAGAACTATTGACCTGGGAAATGCCTGTGGACTGAAGCATTACAATTTTGTTATAATTTATAGTGATCAAAAATATTAAGGGGGTGGCAAGATCCACTTATAAAAATCCCTTGACAAGGGTTACCTTGTAACTGACCCCAGTTTCTCGTTAAAAATGTTAATAGACAAAAGGCCTTTGCTTTTTCATCCTTTGTAAGGCATGAACTCACTTTACCCTGAAAATCTTTAAGTCCTTTGACACTACATTTGAAGATGGCTGACTGAGTTATGATTTGCCCTACACCTAAGTTTCCCCTTGGAGTTAGCCCTTAAAATGATAACTACAAAACCTGGAGATGAAGGTTGAACAGAAATGCAGTGGAAACCTAAAATGAGGCAGCCTGAGAGAAGTTAGTTGAAAACACATAAGCTTGAATTCCCCATAGGGAAACCTGTGTGTTCTACAGCCATACATATCCTCCAGGAAAAGATATGCATCAGAAGTGTATATAAAGTAAGAGTTCCTGGATAATACTGAGTTCCTGGACCACGAAGTTACTAGAGGTAAGGTGCAGAAGTGGACAGCAGTATAAAGGGGAGAAACAAAATGGTCTTTTAATTTCACTAATGTCAGATATTAGGTGTACTACACAGGTGCAGATAAGTAGGATGCACTCTCAAGCAAGATCCGATTCTTTCCCTTATTTGGGAGGACCTTAATCAAACTATGGGGCAGCTACGTGGTGTGATGGATAGAGTGATTGGCCTAAAGTCATCAAGACTTATCTTTCTGAGTTCATATCTGATCTTAGACATGTACTAGCTATGTGATCCAGGGCCAGTCACTTAACCCTCTTTGCCTCATTTTCTCAACTGTAAAATCAGCTAGATAGGGAAAGGCAAAATATGCCAGTACTTTTGCCAAGAAAATCCCAGATGGGGTCACAAAGTGTTGGACATGACTGAAAAATTACTGTACAACCACAGCCAACCCAAATATACATATAGAAGATTCATCCTGGAGGACACAATTTTGAGCATACTGAAGGATACATCCTCAAGATGTAGAGGAGAGGGGAAGATGTCTGAAACTTCCAAATATTTTACAAGCACTGTCCAACTATATTTCCCCCATGCTATACTTATGAAGGTGACTCTTTGGAGCCAGTATAGAACTGTATATTTCCTACCCTACATTGATGTAGTTGTCATCTCAATAATGTGGCTACTTCTATCCAGTGGTGCAGAGAACAATTCTTCTCATCATGGGAAACTCTTGTCCATGCCTTCCAATAAAATCCTCTAGAGGTGGTCCATCTATTATTGCAAGGGCCATTTCTTTTTAGATTTCTTGACATTGGGGGTACACCAATATGCTGTCTACTGATTATTCCTCACTTCCCTTTCTACATGACTAGTGCACCTGCTTTTTGAGCAATTCATCTCCAAAACAATATGTTTAATAATAATTGTCCTTTGTACTTTGTCATTGGCAATATGTTCACAACCACCATGTGCCCCTCTATTGTCCCTGGGTCAGTTTCAAATTGTCTCAATTGTGTGCCATTTCTTTACAGCCTTATTCTATTTTCTCATTTAGTATTAATATTGACCTTTGTCCTAAAAAATCATTGGTTTGATCATCCAGGGATAGTTGATTCAGAAATAACTTCACATTCATATATTAGACTGTAATAAATTCAATTTTGTTGTGATCAAAGAATTGAAATATTAAAGTAAGAGATGATCACCATGTCCAATGCATCTTGGCTTTATTGTTGGGGGAAAAAATAAAACATGATATATGAGTATGAGGTTCCTGTATAGTCTACAAATATTTAGCCTCTCTAGTTTCTTATTCCTGAACCATGTTTACCAACTAATTTTTTGTTTGTTTTGTTCTATTCTTGCTTACTTTTACATTAATATCAACAAGTAATAAAGTATATGTGGATTTAGTTTGGACTGTCTGGTACCCTCATAAAATTCTTTGCCTCCTTATCTTGGTAAAGGTTGTTGACACATAACTTTTGTTTTGTTTGTCGGTAATATTATACATGTTTTTGAAGAAATGATGTGACCCCACAAAGGTGAGAATGGATGAAACAAACCAGTGTTATTTGCAATATATCATTCATATGATCCTGAGTATAACTAGATTTGTATGAAGTATCCTATAACAGGGTTTTTGTCCTCATAAATGAATTCAAGAATGGAATCATAACAAAAAAAAACTATCTTAAGCACATTTTCATCAATTCACACACTTTAAAAGGAAGTACTATACGCTCAATACCAACCCATTCTTTAATGCCCTAATGAATACTATAAATTGATGTGCTGAGAAGTGACAACAATGTTAATTCAATGTTATTCAATTGTTGTTATAGTTGTTTGGTTTTAAGTACTGGTAGAAAAGTCTAGTCGCTATTCATTATGATATCCTATTTTTCTTATAAATCAATTGCCATATGAAAAAGAGTGAAAGATTTTATGAGTCGATTGAAGAGTTACAGCATCTAAGAGTTACACCAATGTAAGATTTAGAATGGAAAATAATTTTTAGTTTTTTATTTATATGACTGATGGAATCTTTGAGAAATATTTACTCATAAAGCAGAGGAGCAAGTGGAGGGTGAAACCAGCTTTTTGAAACCTTTTCAAGAGACTTAAATGAAAAAAATCATTCCAAAGGCACAATAGGATAAAAATGAAAGAAGGGCAACAAACAAGAAAAGTGGAAAAATTCTATAAATTCTTTTATAATTAGCTTTTTTTTGCCAACAAAGACAATATAACATGCTCACAGATTCTAAAACCATAGTACTGAAGGAGCTCATACAGAAGATAGATATGGTATTAAAGACAGCCAAAACAGGAAAATGAACTGCATTAGACCAAATATTCACTGAAGAGATCCTTGCTGGAGGTGACATAATTGGAAGAGCATCGAGGGAACAATTTTCAAAGTATCTGAAGAATGGCATAGAAAAAATTTTGAACTCATTGTTAGAGTATACCTCCAAACCCTAAAGATAATATTAACATCTATAGACATATACATGTGTAAACAAACCTATATATGCTCATATGTGCATATGTATTCTAATTTTACCAGAATGTCATATATATATCGGGAACATATATAATAAGCATATTAGTAGGGAATGAGTAGGTCTTCACAAAAATAATATTAAACAATAGATCACATCTTTTCTATCACAGTAATGACTGAAGGATAGGAGTATTCTGTACATTAAATTCCACCATGTTATTGTTGTTGTTGTAATTTATAATATAGGACAATTAATCTTAGACCAACTCCCTAGCCCAGAAAGCACAAAACATAATAAGAAAGTGGCAACGAAGTGTTATACTACCCATAAAGATATATCTATGACCTCATCTCTTTAAAATGTTTGAATACCTCTCTGAGTCAGAAGGGAAGGTTGTGGTTGATCAGAAAATTAGACATGCCATGGGGGCTGTAAATACTTAAGCTAGTCAGTCAGTCAATAAACATTTAAGCCTGGCGGTTTTGTAGGAATTTTACCCCTGAAAGATATTATGAAGGATATTCTTGCATGGAGGAGGAGAGGATTTCTCTTTCCTCCCTCCACCCTTCTCCAGGGCATCTAGAAACAACTTACTCAAAGGGAGATACCCCACTGAGAAATTTAAATGCTTATCAAAGGGTTTGAGGCATTGTGAAAGGAGTAAAATTACTCTCTGGAGATAGGCAGGAATACCGAAATGTAGTTGTGGGAGGAAACTGCTTTGAGAACACAAACCCTGGCAACAAAGAAGAGGGCTGGCTTTGGTCTCAATTGAGAATTGAGGGAGGAGCCCATAGAGAGTGCTACAATTTTTTTAAGTATTTGATTCAATGGAACAAAACATTGCCTTAAAGACTCTTTTCCAACACTGTGTCTGCCAATCATATGTCAAAAATGTTAAAGATTCCTTTAAAGCTATAAAAATAGAGATAAACTTGATTGATGACCTTTTGATTATAAATATTAGGTAAGATATAAATAGGAAGATGTATGCTTGCCAAAAGAATTTGCCACTAAGTGAGAAGAGATTCAGTGCAGAGTTGAAGGGGGATTCCCTGTGTATTTGAGATCATCTATATGTTCTGTGTCAATACCTATAATTATATCATGTAGAAATATTACAAACAGACAAAAAATGGACTCAGAATTATAGTGGAAGGAGGAGCCTTCAGGATGTAGTGAAGCTACTCTAGTAACCTCAAACACATAAAAAGAAAATCTTGTCTTTTAATGCCAATATTCTATCTCTATTGTTGTATGACTATGAATACAGTAAGTAAATAAAGAACAGAGTCTCCAAGGGAAAAATGTGTATCACAATAAGGGCAATAGGAAGGTACATGATGGTTATGACCAGGATACAATGTACAAGAAAAAATAAGAGCTTCAAAAAAGATGTGATCAGAAAAATATATGATCAAGAACAAAAATGGACTGATCAAATGCTAGAATTTTTGGATAACTGGTAAAGAGCCAGATCACTACACTGATATCCTCACACATCAGAGGAAAGAGAAAATGCCCCCAGGGTATGTTGGCTGGACTCCTTGTTGGGAACTTATGAGTGAATATTTACAAGAGTTTCACAGGCCAGGCCAGCATCACTGAGCTGCATCATTAAATGAAACATCCAATTTGAAATCAAAGATTCATTCTCTTCCAAAGTTTATTCTGATGTTTCATCATCTGTGGAAATGGCCATGAATTCTTGAAGGCTATGACAGTAAAACATAAGTTTCAAGTCCTACAAATTTGTCATCTAATGACCTAGGGTTTGACTTTTTAATCCAATGATGTCTTTTATCCAAGGATGACTCTGGCTAAGCTCAGAGAGACTGATCCCCAAAGAGCTGTCCATAACGAGATTTATTTCTTGCCCAATGCAATTCATAAAATTCATTAAGGTGTGGTGGGATTTGATTTGTGCTGGTGAGGGAAGTACCAAAATAATTAAATCACAGATATTTATGAAGTCAGAAAGTAAATATCCAGCAACTTAGTCTCCTTTTCCTAATACTATCTTTACATGGAAAATCTAGGTAAAGTAAAGGTTCTTTGCCTTAGCTATATTAATTCTTCTAATGACCACAGATCTAGAGATGGAAATGATCACAAAAGCCACCTAATCTGACCCCCTCATTTTATAAAAGAAAAAACCAACCTAGAAAGGGTAAGTGAATTGTTCTAGGTCACAGACAGTAATCATCAAGAGTGGAATTTGAACCTGGACCATCTAAATCTAGACCCTATGCCCCTTCCACTGTACCAAATGCTCTGCTTAAGTTCTCTGTGTTGTTATCATTGTTGCTCGGTTGTTTTTAAGTCATAGCTGACTTTTTGTGATCCCATTTGGAGTTTTCTTGGCAAGGATATTGGAGTAGTTTACTATTTCTTTCTCCACCTCATTTTACAGATGAGGAAACTGAGACAAACAGGGTTAAGTGACTTGCCCAAGGTCACCCAGCTAGTAAGTGTCTGAGGCCAGATTTGAAATCAAGAAGATGAGCCTTCCTAACTCCAGTCCTGGCACTTTAACCACTGCACCACCAAGCTGCCTAAATTCTGCATGTACATACAACCTAAGGAATGTTTGCATTTTGTTTGTAAGGCAGGGAGAGGTTACCTTTGTATACAGAAGATATCAAAATCCTAAATTTTTAGGGCAAAAGGGCTCATGTAGTTTAGATTATGGCAAATTATATCTTTTTCTCCTAAACATCCAGGGCTCTGAGACCTTTTGCATCCCCTATGTTACTTTCACATGTTTGTTTCTTCCTGTCCAAGTCACTGGACTCCATCCTTTGCTCTCTCTTCTTCCTTTTCCTTCATGAAGAGCAAAAGACTCGTCCTGTAACTGAGTTTGTGTCCCAGCCCTACTTTTCTGAGTCTCAATTTCCTCATCTGTAAAATGAGGGGAAAATATTTCTTGCACACACACACACACACATACACACACACACACACACACATACATTATGAAGGAAATTGTTTTGAAACCAGGAAAATATTATGTAAATGTGAACAATTCTTATCATTTTTCTCTCATCACTTTTGCTAACACTTTCTTATTTCTACAAAAAGAGATTTTCTTCTGGTTCATATTCCCCACCTTAGCTAGTTCTTCACTGGCTAATATTCTAAACTTGCACTAATTGTCAATGTGTACATGAAGACTACAAACGAAGCATATTTATGAAACAGTGAGATTTCATTCTGTCATTTAACTTATAGTTTCACAGTTAAGTTAAATGCAAATATAAATGATTTAGTCTCCATACATGAGTAATTTCACATGCAAAGCAGTTGAAAGGAGGAAGGATCAGGATGAAGAAATTACATTCATTTCTAGACAAGTAGCATGAAGGAGATATTTCTCTTGTTTACGGCAGGCAAAGTAAATTATGGCTATCACAGAATATCTTCTTCCTGGTCCCTCTTCTGTCCAGCCTATCATTCAATATATACCTATTAATTTAAAAATAGATCATAGAAGTATGGAATGTTAAAGTAGAAAGGTGTCTTAGTACTCATCTGATCCAACCTCATTATATTAAGGAAATTGATGCTGAGAGAAATAGTAACTTTGTTAAGGTCCTACAGATAGGTAATAATAATAATACCTGACATTTATATAGTGTTTTATGGTTTACAAAGCATTTTGCATGCATTACCTCATTTTCTAATGTTTGAACTGGTACTGGAATAGTAAGGGTGACACCACACGGGCTTTAGTGTATATGGTTAGTACATCATACTAGGGAGGACAACCTTTAAATCAGGAAAATATGTATTCAAGTTTTGCTAGGATGCATAATAGCTGTATGACCATGGGCAAGTCACTTAATCTCTGAGTGAGCCAGGAAACTCTTTAAGGTTATAAATTACAGGCAAGGTGTTGATCTGCATAAAGACAAAATCTCACAAGTTCGGTCCGTTGTTGAAATTATAATCAGAGTTATTTAATTGTAAATTAGGTGTTGTTAGTGATAAGTCATGGCAATAATAACTGATTTATATAGTAACTTAAAGTTTGCAAAGCAGATTACATGTATTATGTGATTGATCCTCATCATGTGATTGAAGTAATATAGGTATCCCTATTTTATAGATGAGGAAACTGAGGTTCAAGTAGCTTAACTATCTTGCCCGTGGTCGTTATTAATAATATGTGTTACAGGTAAAATTTCATCCTAGATCTCACTAAATCCAAATCTAGTACTCTATATACTTCTACTTCTCATATAGTGAATGCAAAAGTTACGCAGGGGGAAACTCTTTGTCAGACCATGTCTTCAGATTTTTGCTTTGAAAGATGGGGTCAGTATGTCCAGGAGCACATACTTAGTCTAAAGTCAGATTATTAGATTCCCCCAAGTCTGAAAATAAGAGTGAATGACTGAGACACCCTCCCATACCTCTGAAACCAAGCTGTGATTTTCAGTGATGACTGAACACTGTCTTCTTGTCCAAAATCCAGTATGGGTGGCATGCAAGTGCTGAGAATTAGCTGGCCTTAGGTTTTATATTTGTGATCCTGAAAAAAAAAAATTCACAACCTGAAGCAGCTTCTTTCTCTTTTTAATAGAATTGCTCTACCCATATAAATTTAGAAAGTAATACAGCATGCCTGCCAGGAGGTAGAGGATTTTGAAAATATTTAAAGACAGAGACATTTCCTCCACAATTTATGGCACATAAATTCGTTCTGAAAAGGCTCTCTATAATGGTAAAGAGAAAAGGTCCCAGAGTCAAGAAGTAAACTGCAGAAGGAAAAAAAAAAGAAATAAAAACAAAAAGGAGTCTCAAAGATCTGAATTCCTACCTCTTATTTTGCCACAGATTTCTTTAATAAGATGAATGTAACAAGTTGATTAGACTTTACAAGCTTTAAGAAAAGTCAGGACCACTTATGCTGAAAAATAGGCCTCAGAATGTAAATTATTCACAGTTCATTAGACTAAGACAAGCATTTCTCAAACATTTCTCCATGCTTGAGAAAAGCGACATATTGAACTCTATTTTACTGTGAGGCTCAAAATGGCAATTAACAGTCTTAAGCTGCATATAAAACCCAATATGAACTACATTTACAAGAAAATTGTGTGAGAATCAAATTATGTTATCTTTGGTTTGAAGAACTAAGAAATAATTGCCAATAAGTATTCATGTATAGGACCAAATTTTTGAAACAAGTTATTTTAATTACTACTAGTGTCAGGAGTACGTGCAGCTGATTTTATTAGAGTTAATGTGTTTAGGGAAGCTGCCTAAGCTAGAGCAGCTTCCTTGACAAGTCGGGAGGGTTGGACTGCTACCTGCACTGTTCAGATGCTTGACACCATGCTGAGACAGGGTTTTACTTTTTGAAAGAAAGTCTGATTTGAAATGACTTCTTAAACTTTGGCTGAAGAAAATTAAATTGGAATGATAAATTATGTCATTGTATTTAAAACACTTCATCTTGTCTTCTGATATGACTAAGAAGTAGATAAATGAATTCAACAGTTGGAACTGTCTCCCCTTAGTTGTATTCAATCACACCAGTGGGTGCTGGATCAGTTAATGAAGAGTCGATCTGTTTTTTCTGGCTGTCACTTCCCCTATTACGCCATGTCCAGCAAGCAGAGACTTCTATCCTCTTAAAGATGCTTTATCCCATTCCACCCTCTGCACCCAACACACACTTTCTATCTTAAAGCTCCCACTGGTTTACCTAAATGAATGAATGAATGAATGAATGAATGAATGAAATAAAGTAAAGCCCATGTCTAAATAGAACACAAAATAGAAGAAAAGGGAATGGGAGCTGTCCAGTGTACCATATTCTGAAACTATAAACTCAGGAAAAGCCTGTGTGTGTGTTTGTGTGTGTGTGTGTGTGTGTGTGTGTGTGTGTGTGCACGCGCGCGCGCGTGCGCGCACACGCACAAAGAGAAGGCTAGAAATGCAGCATATCTTAGTTTGACATACGCGGTCTTCCTTTCACCCCATCCAAAAGTTAAGTACTTTCTTACTCAGATTTTTCTCCATTTCAGCCCTTGTAAATTCTCTTCCATCTGAATACCTAAAAGCTCAACAAACACATATCCAGATTAACTTATTTACATGTAACCGTTAATATTGTGCAGCATTCAACGTGGCTAGAGGAGACTACAACCCAATTTATACATTATTATGACGTGATATAAATTAGCAGTTTGCTAGCTTTCCATTGACTATTAATCTGCAGTTATTTTGCAAAGAAAGAGCTTTCAGCTGGTTGAGGGAAAAATCAAAGATCCTAAAATAGAAGAAGTGAGCTGCAGTTATAAAAATAAATCTCTAGAAAGAAGAGAAGAGAAAAGAGAGGAATGTTCTAATCTCACCTTCATCATAATCTTATTAGCATTTCTCAGTGAGTAGTTCAAGTATCAGTCTATACTCTTATGAATCTGTCTCATAAATATGTCAAGTGCAAAGTATAGTTATTTTAATAGTCTGTGTTGGTGGGCCATCATGGATTTAATTAAGAGACAACTAGTGTATGAAATATGACACAAAAGCACAGGACTTAATGGAGAAATGTTTTACTGCAGATTTAAATCAGGGCCACAGACTTAATGATGATCTGGTCTCAGAAATCCTGCTTAAATTTAATTAATGCAGGCTAGTGCAGACCTGTTCATATAAGAGTAAAAACATGGACATAAAAACATTAATGATTTAAGATTTTCAAAGTACATTGCCTTATTTATAAGGCTGTGTGAGCTTGGGGTTATTAATTGCTTATTGTTTTAAAATTTATTATATGAGATATTTAGAATGTAAGCTGCATAAAAGTCTTTTAAAAACTATTCCAACCTGCTTTCTTCATGGGTGCTTATGAAGCCCCATGATTTCTAACTTTTGGCACGAATAGCACCAGGCACAGAAGGTTATCTTAGCCAGAGGGAAATGCTTAATTTTATATTGTTCTTTTTAAAAAACATCTTAGGTGGTGCATTTGTGACTCATCTTTATATAGGTCTAGGAATGGGCATAATAGTAATGGCTGAGTTTCTGCATGTTTCATATTTAGATAAAACTATATTTAAAGAATAATATTAGACATTAATATAGCTAGTCAACAAGTGTTTGTTAAGTGCTTACTTTGAGCCAAGCACTGTGCTAGCATTTGAAAGTGTGTAAACATTTCTTGAATAATATCTAATTTGAGCCTTGCAGTCCTGAGAGTTAGGGATTAGAGACTGTGATTTCACCAATAGGAAGGAACTCCCAGGAAAGGAAAATCTCCACCAAAGCAGAATAGCACCTTCTTTTTAATTTATCATCCAATAGAGTGGCTTACAGCACTTAGAGATGATGGCATGCCCATAATTATATAGTCAGTGTGTGTCGGAGATCGACTTGAAGCCTGATCTTTCTGGATCAGTCCTAATCTCTCTCCACTGCACCTCTCAAAATAAGGACTGTAGGGGGTGTGTGTGTGTGTGTGTGTGTGTATGCATGTATGTGTGTGTGTGTGTGTGTGTGAGAGAGAGAGAGAGAGAGAGAGAGAGAGAGAGAGAGAGAGAGAGAGAGAGAGAGAAAAAGCGCAGGGTTCCTGTGTTGGGAGTGGCAGTGTCTGGACCCGTAATTTAATTTGTGTGAGGCAACTCCTCATGTGGAAATTTTCTCCACCAATGCAGATCAGTAATTCATATTCTCAAAGAATTGCCTAGACCACTGAGAAGTGAAATGAGGTAGCCATAGTCATACAGGCAGTGTGTGTCAGAAGAAGGAGTCAAACTCAAGACTTCCTAACTCCAACTCCAACTATCTAACAACATAACATTTCTGTGCTGGAATCATAGCAAGGAAAACCTTGGTTTTATTCCTTCGTGATAATACTTGGTTGATGTGTGATCTCTAAATTTCCTTAAATGTAAAATGGCAACAATAATAACTTCACTACTTATCTTTCAGAGTTGTTTTGAGGCTCAAATGAGATCAGGTATGTAAAACATTTTGCAGAAGTTAAAGTTCCAAGTAAAAGTCAATTATTAAACTTGCCTGCCCCACTGCTTTTTATATAGGAATCCTAAAGGTCTTAGTGCAGTTTTAAGTTTTAGTAGCTTAACATTGCACTAAGACTTTTGGGATGTATAATGCTTTATATTTTTAAATAACATTTTTGGTCTGTATCCATGATTTTCTTGACTCCTGGTAAGAACACTCCTTCTGCCAAATGACATCACAATTGTTCTACAACTTCATAAAATCAGTGAATTCTAGAGTTGGAAGTGTCATCCACAATGATCTAATCCATCCCATGGAAAGAAGAAATGCTACCATACCTGACACATAATCATTCAGCCTCTGTTTGAGGACATCCATGGATTACAAACCTACCACCCCGGTTGGCAGCCTATCCGTTTAGGACAATTCCAAGTTTGGGTAGTTCTTTCCTGACTCTGCCATCTAGTTTGTTAGTTATCCTTCCAGTCATTGATTAGAAGTATCAAACAACATAGGGTCAAACACAACTCCCTAGGATATTACACTGGAGAACTACTGCTATGTTAACTCTGAAACATTAACAATTATTCTTGGAGTACAATTATCGAACCAATTCTGTATTTATCTAATTATGTTCTAACCTAGTCCATTATTTCTATCTTCTTCACAAGAATAATGTGAGAAACTTTATCGAGAGCTTCACAAAAATCTCGGTAAACTATATCCACTTATTGTTTTAAAGAGTAGCTTAGGGCAGTAAGAGGACAATGATGTGAAAAGGGTCACATAACTAAAATATGTCAAAAGTAGAACTTGAACTCAGGTTTTCTCTGACTCCAAATTGGCCTCTCTACCAACTATGCTACAATGCTCGATATCTTTAGACCTAGAAGGTGCTTAACAAAGGTATATTGAATTGACTTGAATGGAAACAATCCTGTATCATAGGGAGGACTGATAATAGGATCTCTGTATTTTAATTAATAGGAAATAAGGCTCTCAGAATTTCAGTAAATTGTCCAAAGTTCCATGGGTAGGTAAGTGGTGGAAGGTGGAACTCAGTTACATTTCATTACACCATTAACAAAGGCATTGACTATTTTGTGGTCATTACTTATTCAGATTACATAATTTAAGCACGTATTCTTTACATCATCCTGATATGGTCACAGTAAGTGGCTACTATTACCAAGTCGTTAATTATATTTTAAATTTACAGGGTTGGTGTCATTTCTTCTTTAAGATTTCTAGCACTTTATGACTTATTTAGGTTGTAATCCAATTTGCTTTTAGAGAGCTAGCCTCATGACATTTTGCCACATTAATTTTAGGATTATCAGACAGTAATCATTAAGATCACTTTTCATAATTCTGGAAGTTTGTTTCATTTTGCTCTTATTTTCAGCTTTCTGTCATTGCCCATCATCATGAAGATATTTTAGAAATTATTTTAAGTGGCTCAGTAAGGCTGCTAAGCAGTTCTCTGAATTCCTGAGAGTACACCTCCTCCAACCTTGCTGATTTATGAGTGTTCAAATTTTACTTGTATTCCATCATCTATCTTTACTCAATGACCTTTGTGCAAAATCTGTAGGAATCCCCAATTATCATGTTTCACTAAATTTGTCTCTTCTTTCTCTTTCATTTCCTTTCTTTAAATCTATCTCTTTCATACTTTTCCCTTTCTTTCTATCCATGTTTTTTGCCCCTCCCCTTCTCCTTTCCATTTTCCTTCAAAAAAAAAAGTACTAGAAGATTCAGCCATTTTAGAATTGACATCAGTTTTATGTCCCTCATCATTCATTAACAACCTATATTCCCTGTACCTCTAATCTTCTCTTTTCCCTTCATATATGTGCAAAAGTTTTTATTCTCTTTAATTTATTTTGCTAATATTAGTTCATTCTGCCTTTTGCCTGCTCATTCTCTCTGCAAATTTTAGTGGGCCTTGCTCCATCTTTGCTTCTTTCCCAGTTCTGAATTTTTTGGGAAAAGAGAGAGAGAGAGAGAACAGTCTTCATGAAGCCGATTTGGAGATTTTTTGTTTTATATCTTTTTTTCCCCAGTGGAACCTTCTTAGAATTTGTCATACAATTAGCATATATAGAAATCCTGCTTTATGTTTTAAAAAAAAATGCTCTCCTGTCTGAAGTGACCATATAAGTAGTGTCCATTACAAGGCCTTTAGGGTTCATTTGTGTGATTTTCAGCACTTCTCCACTTCAAATGCCTTCAAATAGTTCTCACCACTGATTTGACCAACTTTCAGAGATTTTTATTAGAGTAACCTTTAAAGGGGTTGGTTGTTCTGAAAGGCAGTCAAACAAAATATTGATAGGTGTTATTAACCTTTCATTATTTAAAACAGTACTGGTTTTTAGAAAAACTTAATATTTGGGAAGCTAGCTATTAGCTCCTTAGCTCCTCTGGCATCAATCTGAAATGCAGAAACCTGTCCAGTAGGTGGGAGGCAGCATGGCTTACACAGTAAAATGCTTGACTGGGAGTGAGGAAGGCATAGTTTTGATGTTGGCTTCTAAAGCTTATTAGCTATGTGGACATGGGAAGATCATTTTACTTCCCTGAGCCTCATTTTCCTCATCTATAAAATAGGTAAAATAATATTTGTATAACCCATTTTATAGAGTTGCTATGAAGAAGTGAGATGATGCATATGAAACACTGTGTAGACTTTAAAGAACTATATAAATGTCAGTTAGTGGTACCATCAGAAATCAATAATCAAAATTATTAATAGGCACACCCCAAATAAGCTTGAAGATTATTAAAAATGTATTTTAAAAGCAATTCTCCCATTGATAAATGGTCAAAAGACATAAGTAGTCAGTTTTTAGAGGAAGAAATCAAAGTTATCAATAGTAATATGAAAAAAATGTTCTAAATCACTAATAATTAGAGGAATCCAAATTAAAATAACTCAGGTATCATCCCATACTTATCAGATTGGCTAAAATGATAAAAAAGGAAAATGACAAATGCTGGAAGGGATGTGGAAAAAGAGGTATGCTGATTTACTATTGGTGAAGCTGTGAACTAGTCCAACCATTCTGGAAAATAATTTGGAACTATATACAAAAGGCAATTAAGCTGTGCATAAACTCCGAGTCACCAATATTATTAGGACTATACATCAAAAAGATCGAATAAAGAGGAAAAGGATCCATAATACAAATTTATTAATAGCAGCTCTTTTCATGGTGGCAAAGAATTGGAAACTGAAGGGATGCCTATCAATTGCAGAATGTTTGAATGAGTTATGGGATGTGAATATGATGGAATACTGTTACGCTGTAAGAAATTATAAAGAGGGTCGTTTCAGAAAAATCTGGGAAGACTTACATGAATTGAAGCAAAGTGAACTAGAACAATTTACAGAGTAACAGCAATATTATAGAGATAATTGACTGTGAAAGACTTAGTAACTCTGATCCATGACACTTCCAGAGGACTCATGATGAAACATATTATCCACCTCCAGACAGAGAACTGAAGGACTCAGAATGCAGACTGAAAAAATATTTTTCTTTATTTTTTTCTTGCTTTTTGGAGAAACTTGGAGAAACAGGAATTGATTTGAATGACTATACATATTTGTAATAGGTTTTGTTTTTCTTGCTTTCTCATAGAGTAGAGAAAGGAATAAAGTGAGGTATAGAATTTGGAATGTAAAAAACAAACATAAAAAAATCTGTGTTTTTTTCTAAAACAGATACTCAACCTTTGATGTGTGAAATGAACCTCATTAGGCAGTCTGTTGAAGACTTTGGACAATTTTTCCAAATAATGCTTTTAAACGTATAAAATACATAGGATTACAAAAGAAACCAATTATATGTTTCATATACACACATACATGTTTCTATTTTAATTGTATACATACCTATAACTATCTGTCTGTCTATACACAACACACATATTCATACAGACATACCTATTTGCATTTCAATCTCTCCATGTGCTCTAGGTTAAGAACCCCTTCTCTAAAAGAAACATCCAGAGATTGCAATTTTGCTTGAAACATAAAGTGGATAAAAGGACATTGCTTAGAGATTTGTTTTAAAGATCAGGCACAACCACAGTTATGCCTGTAAATCTCTCCAAACATAGTCTTGCTTTACCAAAAAGAAGGCCATCACCCGTCATCTTTACCTTGGTCTTGACACGAGACTTCAATGACTGAAGACGAGAATGAGGCTGATGACTTTGCCCAGCTCTGCTCCACTCTTATCCAATTCAAATGCAAGACAAGACATTATCCTAATGATGTCATTGGTCCTTTCCAAGAATGGAGGACTAACAACAATGAAAAATGAAAAAAAAAAAAAAAAGGAAAGCCCTACATGGCTATCATGATTATATGTGAACCATCCATTCACTGACTCAGCAGATATTTATTAAGCACTTATTATACATTTACCATGCAATGCAAAAGTGGAACAAGGTTTGCTCTCAAGGAGTTGCATGCTATTGATGGGAGGGGGGAAATGCAAGAACACAAATTAGAAAATAAAAAATACAGAGGAACTATCTGGCATTTTGCACATTTTAGACAAAGACATTTAAAGCTAAAAGAAACCTTAAAGATTATCTAGCCTAATCTCTCAATATTATAGAGGGGGACTTTGAGGCCAGAGAGGGTAAATAATCTACTGAAATTCAAAGGTAGTCACTGATGGAACTATGACTAGAATCTGGGTCTCCTACATCCTAGTCCAATGCTTTTATCTGCAAGTTCAATACATTTCAATGATTTTAGATCTTGTTATTTGATTTTGCATGTGTTATTTAAGCTAACACCAAAGCCATGGAGAGGCAGAATAGTATAGTGCCTAGGTCTAGGAAGACCTTGGTGCAAGTCCTTCTTCAGACACATATCAGTTATGTGACCTCAGTGAAGTCACTTAAGTACCCCTGCAACTCTGTAAGATTTTAGGTAGTCATTCTGTATCAGAGAAGGTAGTTTCTACTTCTGAAACTTCCATAAAAAGATGAAATCATAAGATCATAGATTTATGTCTAGGAAGTACATAAAAGGATATGGTCCAACCTTTTCAAATTTAGAAGTGAGAAAACTGAGGCCCATAGATATGAGTAACTTGTTGAAGGCCACACAAGTAGTAAGAGGCAAAGGTGATATTTGAACCTAAGTTCTTTGATCCCCAAATGCAGTAGTCCTTGCCTTCCACAATACAGCCTTCCCCAGCCCTGTTCCCAAAGAAAATCCCTATAACTATTAGTGTAGTGATCCAAAAGGAAAAGTACCTAAAAGTTGAGGCTTATTATGATCACATTTAAATTGTTATTAGTTCAGAAACTAAAGAATTGTTAAGCTCAAATTTTAGAGTTTAATTTTATGCTGCATACTTTAAATTGAGGTAGTATGATGGGGGTAGATAAAGAACATGGCTCATGGTCCCAAAGATGTGTGGGTTCAAGCCCCATATATGACATACGGTGACTATGTGACACTGGGCAAGTTTAGCTTACCTGGGCCTCACGCAATTTTCTAAAATCATAAATCACAGAACACCCTCCAGTCTGATTTGTCAGAGTCAAGTTAAGAAATATTTATTAAGTGCCTACTTTTAAATCCCCTTATAACCTGGCCCATTTCGACCTTTCCATTCTGCTTACACCTTACTCGTCCCAACAATATATTCTGCAATTCTGTGACTTTGGCCTCCTTGCTATTAAAGCGCCCTACATTCTGACTTAAGACATTTTCACTCGGTCTCTCCCATGCCTAGAAATCTTTCTCTCCTCATCTTCATATCTTCACTTCCCTGGTTTTCTTCAAGTCTCAGCTAATGTCCTACTTCCTACGTAAATCCTTTCCCAGTCTTTCTTAATCTTAGTGCTTTCCCTCTGATATTATCTCTAATTTACCCTGTGTAAATCTTGTTTGTACATAATAATATGCATGTTGTCTTCCCCATTAGACTGCGAGCTCCTTAACAGCAGGACTGAGTTGGTTTTATTTGTACATCTTTTTTCTTGGGGAAAGGGGATATCTACAGTACTTAGCACAGCCTCTGGCACACAGTAGATGTTTAAAAATTATTATTTAATGATTAAAAAGGGGGTGACTTGTATTTTAGGAAGTTCATTTTGATAGCAGAGTGGAGAGTGGACTAGAATGAGAGATTTGACTTGGGGAGATGAACCAGCAGACTGTTGTAATAGTAGAGGTATGAGGTTAGTGAAGGTCTGCACCAGGTTGGTGACAGTGTCAGAAGAGAGAAGGAACTTATATGAGAAATGTTAAGAAGTAGAAACAACAGGACGTGATAACTGATTGTATATGGTGGGAGTGGGAGGGAGGTGATAAACAAAGAGGAATAATAGATGATACCTATGCTCTGAGTCTGAGTAACTGGGAGGATGGGGATAGAGTTATTTCATCATGACTCCTCAAAACTAATAAAATCACAGCACTATATATTTTACCAAAACACACACATACACACACATACACACACACACACACACACACACACACACACACACACATGCACGCATGCTAACTTTGATGTAATATCTCTAGTTTGGCTGTTTCATTGACCTGGATGACTAGAATGTCACATTAAAAAAAATAAACAATTATTTGGTCACATGGAACATTCACACATAAAAATAATTCTTACTTTTTACTTAGATTTTACCTTAATATTTCTCATTTTGATTGTTAGGTACCCTGGTATTTTAAAACCTGCATGAACAAAGGTAGTTTCTGCTTGCATCAGATGAAATGTCCAACAATTATTACAAGTTGCTCAAAAACTCTAGCCCTGGAACTGTGATTAACTTATTTTTTCTTCTCCAGAGATATTACAAAGATGTTTTGAAACTGTTGGTATATTTTTCTGTTTCTCTGTTTATAAATCTTAGAACTGAATTGGAAGATTAGGGTTGACTGAATTGTACTTAGGACATTGTATGGGAGTGAGCCCTCCCAGAGGTTATTTTGACCCTTCACAAGGCAAAATCATGATTTAGCTATCTTCTCACACTGGACTATCCCTCATGGCCTGAGACCTTCTCATCCTTGGACATCCCTTCACCATGCCAGCTGCTTTCACCCATTGGTAAGTTCCTTCCAGAGGTCTCTATTTTGGGGGATGAGCCCAGGCCAACCACATTTAATTCCCTTCCCATCTACGTTTTTTGATTCTTTGGATTTTGCCACCATGTCTCCATCCAGATACATGCACTTTCTGTTAAACTAAAGCCTTGCTTTTCATTTCCATTATATATGTGGTCTTCCACCATTAGAATATAAGCTTCTCAAGAACAGAGATTTTCTTTCTTTTTATCTGTATTTGTATCCCCACTGCTCATCACAGTGCACACTAATAAATGTTTATTGCCTTATTAGCTGGCACAAGAACCTGCTTTTAGACTAATGTTCTTATGGTGATGCTTTATTTCTATGAATAATATTTTACTATAATTAGGGAAAAAACAAAACTTCAGGTGATCTGAAGGACAACAGAATGGTCTATGGTAGGCTTAGATGAGCTTCAGGAAGAAGTATAACATAAGGAATATCATTCAATAAACTATGGTCAGAAAAGGAATGTCATTTATAGAGTATGAGGGGAAAAGGTAGTATCCAAATACTGGAGGACTAATATCTACAAAATGCTAAAATAATGATAACTCAGTATTTGTATGACAATGTAAGTTTCTCTCAATAGCTTTGATTCTCTCACCAACCCTGTGAGATAGGCAACAAAGGTATAATAATCTTCACTTTATGTATGAAAATACTATGGCTGTGGGAGGTCAAGTAATTTACCCATGGTCACACAGCTGATGAATATCAGGCATAATATTTGAACACAGGTCCTCTGATCTTACAGCCAGTGCTCTTTTCACTTTGGTAGCTTAGCAGAAGATTGGCAAGGCCTATGACTAAAGGAAACATTGA
Organism: Phascolarctos cinereus; assembly: GCF_003287225.1. NCBI lineage: Eukaryota > Metazoa > Chordata > Mammalia > Diprotodontia > Phascolarctidae > Phascolarctos > Phascolarctos cinereus. Next base: position 71,725,682 of record NW_027555958.1, on the reverse strand, counting down.
TAGATCTGAGCTCAGAGGAACAAAATCCATACCTCTTTTCTGTCACACAGCTGGGCTAAAAATGAAAGTTCAGTGTTGAAGCCTCACAGATGTTAACAGTTAAAGGGAACAGTCACCTGTAAGACAAATGAGAGCCCTTATGGTGAAATCACAATAATAGAAATGCTATTTATTGAACAATCATAGGTTGCAACAGGTCAGAAACTAGTTGAGAGACAAAAAATGATGACCACTGAATGAGTCTCTATATGTGATTAGTTGAGAGTTTTAAAATCTACACTAGGACCAATGAATGTGCAAAAACAAACCACTACCACAGTTCTTGCACTTAAATGAATTAAGGTCAAGCATCCACAAATAGGACTTTATCCTATTATCCAAAATATATTTTCTCTTTTCATATTAACTTATTAAAGCTACTGTCATGAGAATTAACATCAATGACATGCACTATTTTTTTCTTTATCTTTTATGTGCTGAATTAGGTATATGTTGTCTCTACAATTAGAATATAAGCTCCTTGATAGCAGGGGCTACTACTGATTTTTCTTAGTAGGCCTAGTGCTTAGAAGAGTGTTTGGAATATATGAAATGCTTAAAAATGCATATTCATTGTCTGATTCATCTATAATTGAAAGAGTAGGTAGTCTAATCAAGCAGAATGAAACAATAGATGGACACACTAAGAACTTTTTTGGTACTGAGATTTAAAAAGCACCAAAGTGGGGCAGCTAGGTGGTATAGTGGATAGAACACTGGCCCTGGATTCAGGAGGACCCAAGTCCAAATCTGGCCTCAGACATACAACACTTACTAGCTGTGTGACCCTGGGCAAGTCACTTAACCCCATTACCTAACCAAAAACAACAACAACAACCACAAAAGCACGAAAGGGAGGGAGGCCTCTTAATGGAACAGATGAGAATCACACAAGTTTACAAGTCTCTTTCCATACCAGCAAAAGGATTGCCCTCATGCACTCATGGAATTTGCAAGTTAATGCTGTTAAGTCTGCTCTGCCTCTGCAATTGCTTCACATAGTTACTGGCTCAACTGTCCAGAGTCTAATCACTCTTCCACATGTCAGTCCTTTAGATATTTGAAGAAAGCTATTCCTGCATTTTCTTTTTCTTTCCCCCAAGTTATACATCCCCATCAATCCTCATACAGCAAGGACTCAAGAACCTTCACAATCTTGTTTGACTTCCATTGTGCATTCTCTAAGTCATCAGTACCCTTCTTAAACAGTCATACAGTCAACAAAGTGCTTCACTAAGTTCACAGCTCCATGTGTATACACTCTTCTCTATGAAAAGGCAAGTTGGGGGGAGGGAAACAACTACCAATCTTAAAATTTTCACCTCAAATGTTTATATGGATCAATGATCGCACTTCTTTGCATATTCCCTCCAATATGGCAGATCACAACCCCTCCAGTGCTGTTCATCAGCATCTTCTCATAAGTTCATTATAAATGGTCCACTCAATATGAATGAGGTGTTCCTCTATTTCTTCTCACACTTTGAAGAAGATATCATGTGACTGATAAAATCAATTCCTCAGTAAAAAGAAAAATAAAAAGCATGGGAGAGGGAACTGTGTGTGAAAAAAAATGCAAATTGATGTAAATAGAACTTATTGCCATGTTTATTTATGTCCATTGCCACCTACATTACAGTCACATGCTAGAGATGAATAATAAGCAAGTATTGCGTCAAACGCCACCACCCCTGGCCTTTACTTATACATCAGATTTTTGTAATGAAATCCAAATACTATGTTCTATTTAAAATTAAGCTTGTATTTATAGGATAATTATTTATTTTAGTTTGTGGCTAAACACCTACTTTAATCCATTTTAACTTAAATAACAAACCAATTCACTTAAATCACTGGACAGCTCCATGAAACCAGGTCACACGGTTTGACTGAATTGACCAATCCAGTTTTCTACTGTAGTAAATGTCATCCTCTTCTTGTCTCTAAATTGAAATTCGTGTAACTCCTTTCCTCCAAAAGGAAAATGAAATCTACTTCAATATTACATTTAACAGGATATAAAAATAGATTCTCACTCCTTTAAATGACATATGTTGAATGGGCCAAGAGAAAGACTAGTGGAACTTGTTTTACAGAGAATGTTTTATCTCAAACCATTTCCGGAAACAGGAGGATTATTTGTACTGCACTTTTTTTTTATAATCACACACAGAATTATGCTGTAAAATTTATTATATGGTGCTCTATAATTATACTTTCTATATATAGTAGAAATATACATCTCTGTAACTTTTTACAAGTCTGAGGTGATAATTTCCTCACTTGGCTTTCCTGGATACAGTTATCTTTGCTGGTCTTCTAAATCATCTGTCAACTCCTCTCTGTGATTTCTTCCTATCTCCTTGCAACCATGGGCCTAGTTGCATCATAAATACATACATATATACATTATATATCTATATCTATATCTATGTGTATATATATGTGTGTGTGTATGTGTGTATATATATATGTTATATATATATGTGTGTGTGTGTGTGTGTGTGTGTGTGTAATTTAAATTCACTAATAGCGAATATTTTGTACTCTTCCTGGGTACATTTGGAGTGAGGATCACAAAGTGTTTCAGAAAGTTAAGCTTTTACAGGTGATAGGGCCATAAAAACCCTATCAAACCCCAGATTTTAGAAAACAGTTTTAAACTTCCATTACCATGCTATAGAATTTAGCAGACTGTATCAATTTTCCAAAGACTAGATTAGGTAATTTGGAGAGGATCTCCTCTAGTAGTCAAGACACTGGATGATGAATTCTTTAGCCATAGCAACCCATAAACAAAAATAAAAAAGGTTTTAGATTAGGAGTGGCTGTGCTAGTACTTTAAGGGGACAAGGAGACCATTTGGGTGCCTTGCCACCAGAGACATAAAAGCCCACTCTATTAGGAGAGCTAGTGCTGCAGATTTTATTGGAATTCCCATTTCCATTTAGGCAAGCCTTTCTGACTTAGCTTTACTAATTGCTATGGTAATTATGTAGTATTTTATCTGAGTTAATATCATTTTTAACTTTAGAATCATATCATTTTTAATCATTCTAAGTAAAATTGTTTTCATTGCATTTTGTGGTCCACGAATGTCTCATTATATTTTAACCCTACAGTTTGATTCGCTGGACTGGCCTGAGTTTGGCCTGGCTCCTGGCTCCTCAGTCCTGTATAGCCTTCTTATATTTTCACAATAATAGAAAAAGGAAAAAAGAAGTTTGAACAGAGGGTATAAAAAAATCACAGTTTTTGGATTACTTAAAAACACTAATTTCACTGTTGGTACTCTAAATCTGAAATTATTGTCCAATGTGCTACTACAGAAGTTCAATCACATTAATTCTGACATCCTCACTATAACTGAAACCAAAAGTTATGATGCTGTAGCCAAATGGAAGATAAATTCAAATGTTTACTTGGAGAAGAGTTGGTTTTATCATGTATACAGAGGACAGAAGAAATGTTAGTTCGGCTTGTTGTTATTGTTATTAAGTCATTTTCAACCATGTTTGACACTTTGTGACCCCATTTGGGGTTTTCTTGGCAAAGATAACAGAATGGTTTGCCACTTCCTTCTGCAGCCCATTTTACAGATGAGTAAACTGAGGCAAACAGGGTCAAGTGATGTGCCCAGGGTTACACAGCTAGTGTCTGAAGCCAAATTTGAACTCCAAAAGATGAATTTTCCTGACTCCAGGCCTGCACTCTATCCAAAAACCCTGATAGAGGTAATTTGCAATTCATGCAAGGTGGTATGCCACAGGAGATGGACACCAAGTAGAAAAGGCTGACTTTAAATTCTGCTTCAAAGAATTACTATGTGACAACTAGCACAACACTTAGAATCTCAGCACCTCTATTTTCTTATCTTTAAAATGGAGATAATCTCTGTAGCTCCTATCTCACAGGATTGCTGTGAAACCTATATACATTAATATATGAAAACTGATTTTCAAACTTTAAGCCGACATCTGTTGGCCAAGATCACAAAACACAGAAATTTCATAGAAATTTCTCAGTAAGAGACTGCATATTAAATGAATACTTAATATTTGTCACTTTCAAGCAGTGATGGATATATGGTAGGATGGAGAGAAACCACATTGGAAAACATAACTCAGAATCAAGATGCAAATGTTTATAGATTAAGTAGAAGTCTTACAGTAAAAAAAAAAACCATGAACACTTTCTGCAAGAAGAGATTGCCTAGGACGTAGTGAAGATCAAATAATATGAAAAAATTAAAGCAACTATATTTCATCATCTTTTTTACTATTTTTCAGTTGTTTCAGTCATGTCCAATTCTTCACGACCCTATTTGGGATTTTCTTGGCAAAGATACTAGAGTGGTTTGCCATTTCCTTCTCTAGCTCATTTTTACAATTGAGGAAACTTAGGCAAACAGGGTTAAGTGACTTGCCCAGGGCCACACAGCTAAGTATCTGAGGCCAGATTTGAACTCAGGTCTTCTTGACTGTCCAGTGTGCCACTTAGCTTCCCTGTTTCATTATATAGGAAAAAGACTAACTGGATGTGGGAGTGATTTCTGAATCAGTCAGACCATCAACTTGTTCCCAATAGAGATAAATGATTATAAAATGTTAAAAAGGAAAGATATGAGAATAAGCTATAGAGTATAATTATAGCAACTTCATTATGATATATTTATAAGAGCTATTATTGCAGAACATGGCAAATAGATAAAGGAATAAGAATGGACACTAATTATCACCATTTCCTAAGAAAGTTCTACGTTTACAATGATCACCACAACAGGAAGGCAAAAAAAGTGTAGTAAACATGTATGCTAGCAAAAGTCACATTCCCTTGCTAAGCAATGTTAAAGTCACCAAGGATAGCACTGGTTCAAAATGGAAATTAATTTTAAAAATCTTACTGAGGACTATGGAGGGAAAACATTGGCAAAATTGCCTTGTAAAATGGTTAAAAAAAAAAAACCAGGAGGGAAAAATTACTTTGTGGAAAGCCTGATCTAAGACCATATTAATTAATACACATCACCTTAAGGGCATTTAAGAATAAAACTAGGGGCAGCTAAGTGGTTCAGTGGATAGAGCACTGGCCCTGGATTCAGGACGACCTGAGTTCAAATCAGGCCTCAGACACATAGCACTTACTAGCTGTGTGACCCTGGGCAAGTCACTTAATCCCATTGCCTAGCCAAAAAAAAAAAAAGAAACTGGATGAAGATAGTCCAAAATGCAAAGACATCTGCCAAGAGTCCTACAAATAATTTGTGTTTCCCTCCACCAAAAAGAGTAGTGTCATCAAACTGTGACTCTAAAGAACACAGTTACCAATATGCCACATGAGGAAGTAGAAATGTCACTAAAGGAAATACATAGTGAATAGCAGCAACACCAGTACAAGTTCACATAGAGGAGCTAAATGCTGAATATGAGTTCAAGAGCACTAAGAAAACAATCCTCAAGATATCTTAAAATTAGGATTCTGAGCAATCAGAAATATAGTCATTTGAAAAGATGCTCAAAATTACTAATGATTAGAAAAATGCATATTAAAGTAGCAATGAGGTTCCATCTCATACTCATCAGATTGGCAAAGCTGACCAAAAAAAAAAAAGAAGAAGAAAATTACAAATGTTGGAGGGGCTGCTGGAAAACAGGCACACCGATGCACTGTTAGTTGAAGCTATGATTTCGTTCAACTCTTCTGGAAGGCAATTTGGAATTATATCTAAGGGATTACTTTCCACACTTTGTGTCCTAGTAATAGTGCTACTAGATCTTTAGCTCAAAGAATTCAGAGAAAGAGGAAGAAGTCAAATATTTATATAAACACATGTATGTATATAGGTGTATACATATATAAGTAACACATATGTAGTATGTACACACACACACATATATATATATATATATATATATATATATATATATATACCTTATAAATATAAGACTACATATATGAACATAAGATGTGTGTATGCCTGTTCTTTTTTGGTGCCAGAGAACTTGAAACTAAAAGGGGGCCCAAGAGTTGGGGAATTAATGAATGGTGGAATACTATCAAGCTGTAAGAATGGGAAAGAGAGTTTCAGATAAACCTAGGAACTGATGCAGTGAAGTAAGCAGAACAGGATCAATTTATGCTATAACATACCATTTTATAATATAATACCATATCATATGATAAATACAATGCTACATTGCTACTACATTTTATTTAATACTATATTATATTCTAAAGATGAAGAATGCCATAAAATCTAAGAACTCTGATCAATGAAATGAACATCTCTAAAATTGGAAATAATAACATCAATAGGGTTGTCCTGGGGATAGATAGATACAGATATAAATACAGAGATACATAGATACATACATATATATCACTTTACAAACCTTAAATTGCTATATAAATGTTTATTATTATCATTATTATTATTATTATTATTATTAATAATCTTAGACACACTACAGATATACAATGAACAGGGCTCAGAATTGCACAGGATTAAGTGAATGGAATGAATTGTCTTTAGGTAAGTATGTAGTGCTTTAACTAACCCAAATAATCTTCCTGAAACAAAAGCCTATCTCATTTTAACACCAGTATTCTTCTGATCATAATATTAGACTGTCAATCATTAAGAAGCATCATGATTTTCATGGATCAGGGTCTGGACTTGGAATCAGGCAAATCTGAGTTCAAATTCCCCCTCTGACATGCATCTATCAAGTAATCAAGAGGAAGTTATTCTAGCTGCCTAACCTCATCTGTAGATCCATTTGGTGTCTCAGTTTCATCATTTATAAAACAGGGATAATAATACCTGTAATAGCTACCTGATGGAAGCACCATGAGATCTGAATGAAATAACATATGCAAACTACTCATCAAACTTTAATGCAAGCATTCCATAAATACCAGTTATCATTATAGAATTTCACAATTTCTGAGATATCAAGATTGTTCATCATCCACAGTACAATGGAGCAATGTATTAGGGGTATAAATGAGCTGTAACATGTTATCTGTGCTAAATTATCTTTAAAGAGTATCCTTTAAAAATCTTCAAAGAAATATAAGACTATCAAAGAGGTAAACTAGTCAACTAGTAGTCGTGAGAGATGGAAGGTGGGCATCCTTAGAACTGTTCTGATCTCCACTTATTTCAGAAACTTAGCATATTGGGTGGCTATGAGAGAATATGGACAGCAGTTGCATAGGATAAGGCACAAAAGGGGTACATCCTGCAGTGTTGGTAAGGGAGTACCCACATAACTGAGATTATAGACCCATTAAAACTCTAATTGGTTAGTGAGAGTAGAGCCAACTATTAAATTTTCAGTGTATCTCCATCTTGGAAATCGGAAAATGCTACAAGTTAGGACTTGATTAATTGTTTTGTTGATTCCTAGACTTAAGAAAGTTATGTAGAAAATGTCAATATACAATATACAATTTAAACATACAGTGTGTTTGGAATATTTTTTTTTTACCAGAGAACTAATTGCTACATAGTTACCAGCCTGTGGGGTGCATGGAGTATTCAGAGAGGAGTAGCACCTGGGGTGTGAGGGTTTGCCAAGCCCTTTTCAGGGCTGCTCATCTACCTTTCCTATTCACCTGATTCACCCAATTCTAACCTGTGGTTCCAAGAAACTGTAGCACATGCATCAGTCACACCCTGGTGTAAACCTCTAAATGGGCTAAACCAGCTTGAGGGTAACTGTCAGGCCTCAAACCCATGGATGAGTTAGGAGGATGTCTACCCCAAGCATGTGATGACTTCCCATAGAAGCATGAGCCAATGAGAACAAATTCAAGTTCAAATGTCCATGAAGACAGATAAAGTTGGCCCTGTGGAGGGCTTAGAGCTTGGGCAGACATCAAAGATGCCAAGGTCATCCACTTCAATTCAGGCCATCACCAGTCATCCTGACTTTTGTCTTGCCACTAGACTTTGATGACTCTAGAAGAGAAAATGAAGCTGATGACTTTATGAAACTCTGCCTCACTTAAATCCAACTGAAGCAGAAGTCAAGACATCACCCATGATGTCACGGATCCTCCTCAAAAACTGAAGAACAAACAACAACCATCCTGTCCCTACCTTTTCTATTGATTTATCAAGTTTATGTCAGGAAAAAATGTTTAGTACAATCACAGTGGTTCAGAGACCCCAGTTAAGAAAACTCCTAGTATTCAGACAGAAGTTTGACTCTCTGCTTTAATTTAATTTTGCTTATTATCATTTAGTCTCTGTCCTCTCCATATATGAGACAACATAAGGATGCAGGAAATACATAGTAAAAAGTTGAGCGAATAGCATTTTGTAATGACTGTTATTGGACAGGTAACTGAGAAATTAGAGACACAACAGATTTTTTTTTTGGGGGGGGGAGTTGGAATTTCCCTTACTCCTTAAAGAGGTGAGTAAGACTCATATCTTTTTGGTATAGGGTCCTCTATACCAAGGCACTTGCAGAGGCCCACTGATACATTTCAATTTCTCTCTTTTCTGCCTCAGCTCTACCTCTTTTCACTTACTCCTCTTGGTTTCTTCTCATTGTCATTGCCCTTGGACCACCCATGCTTTAACCAGATAGGAAATTATGTTTTTCTATAGCTTTGGAGTCTCAGAGACTGAACTAACTGCTTCTACAGGATCTGGTGAAGACCCACTTTCAATACCCTACTTCCTGTTTAGGTTAAGGGGGCACTAGTAGTTACTTTGATCTTCTTCTACTGCAGGCCCTGGATTGGGCCAATCAGATTAGAAGGAACCAACCATGAGAATAGTTAGATAGTTAACAGATATTTTATCTTATTAAAGCCCAGAGAGTATGGTTTCCTTGCCCCAATACCCAGCTTCAGCTGAAAGTCAAACAGTCAAATCAGTCATCAGGTATTAATTAAGCACGTATTATATGCCAGGCACTGTGAGAGACATCTTCACCCCCTACCTCCAAAACATCTGGTACCCCATTGCCCTATTTTAGGCTTATTATCAGAGCAGTGGATACTCTTTCAAGCTTTCTGTTTCCAGTAGTAAGCCTGACTAATGCAGGAAATCCTGCCTTATTTCTTTGAATACTTATCAAAGTCCAAGGAATTCCTGGACGAACTTATCCTCTCTCCAATCAAATGTAAGGACTCTGATTAATACAATTCAATCATTAATGATTCCAAAGCTGAAGAATGTTATCTATCTTCAAAGAAAGAGATGATAGAATCAACAACTAGAATAAAACATATTTTTGGTTATAGCTAAGGCAGGAATTTGCTTTGCTTAACCATACATATTTGGAGAGGTTTTTTCACCTGCATTATGGGGGAGGAAGAGTAGACCTCCCCCTAAAGTTGGAGAAGGGAGAATAAATGTTTGTTCATTAAAGAAATGAATTTAAAAGTAGCACAAAGATCCACTTATTCTCACCCAATTATTCACCCTCTTCCAAAACAGCACCTAAAAAAATCTGCCAGGAATCCTCAATCACTGATTGGCCCCTACATTTTTGTGCTTTTCAAAAGCCTGTCCCTAACTACCAGAAAACAGAGTCCATGAGTTGATGAAATAAAAAAGAAGGAAAGGAGGAAAGTAGAAGGAAAATTCCCCAGAGCCTTGGTTAATTTGTTTTCTCAGTTAAATTGAGTTGGTCCTTTCTTGACTTAATCAAAGAGAATTTCTCACCTCTTAAGGAAGGTAAGGCAAAGATCCATCTTGTTTACACATTCAAACCTATCCATGTATGACTTCTTGTGATTACGTCAACTGAGATGAGGAAGGGTGGGACACCACATCCCCTTACCTTTTTGCTAAGTGTCCTGAATCACCTGTACCAAACCCCCAGAGTCATGAGTATAGTTTCCATTTTCAGTGGTACTATTATTTATGGGCCTCTCAAGTATGTTCTTAGCATGATGGTACATCATGTGATGTTCCTGAATGGTGTTATCTTCAAACTTTCAGCCCTTACAAATATAAATGTGAGAAGAAAGACTTTTTTCAGGCTCTATTGGCTGATTGTGAATATAAAAGATCAGAAATACAGTTCAGCAAGTAAGAGAGACAATCAGGATTTGCTTTCTTTCTATGACTCTCCGCTACGAACTCATATATATATGTATATATATATATATATATATATATATGTATATATATATATATATGTATATATATATAATGTATGTATGTATGTATATATACACACACGTATGTATGTATATGTAGTGTAAATATATGCACACATATACGTGTGTGTATACATACACACACACACACACACACACACACACAAACACACATAAAACCACAGAAGTCAATATAGAGTTGAGAAATAGGTTCTCTAGAACCCCGGGGACCTTGGAAGTGTATTGGTAGAGAAGTCCCTACTTGGATTATGATTAGATGTTTTCTAGTCTTTGAGGACTAAAATCAGGAGGCCAAGAGAGTGCTTATTATAAGTTAGTGAGAGCCAGCCCTATACCAGAAAGTTAGGTCTAAAGAAAACATTAAGTATGAAGGAATTAGCTCTTTCAATAGGAGTATCTCTAATCTTTCATCCAAAAAGGTTGCCACGTGAGACAAATAATCTCAAAGCTACAGGGGGCTTGGTAACTAAGACTTGGTATGGGAAAACACAGTCTTTTCCTTAAGGGAAAAAAAATATTCGAAGGGGTGGACTGTCCTAAGACTGACAAGGGCTATTGATTTTCTAAAAGAGTTATATAAAAAAAAGCCTCAGGACTATGATACTGAAAGCATGTCAAAATCCACTCCTTGATTCTCATGAGGGAAAGATAACACTATAACCAAGGACTTCAAATAAGGGAAGGGGAAAGAAATAAGCATTTATATACTACCCTCAATGGGCCAGACACTGTGCTAAGGGCTTTACAAAAATTATCAAATTTAACTACAACCCTGGAAAATGGGTTCTACATTTTATATTGCAGTGAGGAAATGGAGACAAGCAGAAGTCAAATGACTTGCCCATGTCCACTCAGCCAGTGTGTTCAGTGAAACTTGAACTCAAGTCTTCCTGACCCCAGACCCAGTGCTCTATCCACAGAGCCACCAGCTACCTGAACCCATAAGTGGAAGGCAGAAATCACTGAGCCACATGGCCACTGGGGCTCTGTCTGGGAGCTTCATGCATTGACTACATGTTTATAAAAGCAACATATATAGAAAACTGCATGTGTTATTGAACATTATCTTGCAAAGACTATGTGTCCAATAGTGCATAGCAATGTGCTATGCAGAGAAATGTGGGAACTGGCCTTAATGGAATTATTTGATGACATCCCTAGAAGACACCAATGGCCCCATGGCACTGAAGGTGCCTTGCTTCTACATATATGCTCTGGTCATATTTATTGCTTATAAGTGTGGCCCTGTATTTAGGCACTCTAATCACATACATTCTCTACTTGTGTGCCTTTTCACATCTGTCCTGTACATTTTTCCATTCTTCCCATTAATTGTACTTATATTTTAGGGACAGTGTATTCCAGGTTTCGGGGGAAATTATTTTACTGTTATTTTTTTCCCCATGAGATTTTATTAAATTTCTTTTCCTGGAGCTAATTGTGTCCTCTGGCTGCCTGTTAAATACATATATTTGTGAGTACATATGTGGTATGAGTTTGATTGACTGTGGGTACACAGAGTACTTTACATCAGGAGTGGTCTTCTCCGGGGGGCCTACTCTGAAAGCTGGAAGGGGGCCCACATGTGCTACACCAGAAGATGGATTCTCTACGCCTGGTTGTCCTTGACTCTTCATAGGTCACACCACGTCTTATTTTTCAGTCACACGTTTCTCGTTGTCATAGTAAAGAATGTCCATTGTTGGAAAGTCATTCCTTTTGGTTCTAATCCAAGGCTTCTCAGTGGAGTGAGCACGTACTCTGTAATGAGAGAAGGTGAGTTCAAATCCTGACTTTGCCATTTACACTTTTGGGACCTTAGACAAGTCACTTAAATTCTCTGAGCTTTGTTTTCCTCATCTGCAAAGTAAGAAACTTTTAAGATTCCCATCTCTAATCTATGATCCTCTACTCCTATGAAATACAAATGCCTTTGAAAAAGTGTTATCAATTGTTCATCATAATTTACATTTTATTAAAGAAATAGTATTATATGGAAAAGAGAGCCCTTTGTTTATAATTATTTGTCTTGGATTCAAATCCCAGTGGTGATGCTTAATGTCTCTAACATCTCCAGTATTTCCCCATAAGCAAAGTAGGAATAATAATATTTATATTATCTATCTGGTGTATGTTTGAAGACTGCCATTGTCTCCAAGAGGAAACAGAGGATGTATTACAAAAATTGCCCCAGGGAATATTGAATCTATAAAATGTAACCACTAGAGACTAAAGAAATTGTACCAACCACTAAAGACGCTTATTTTTGATGGACATATTTCAAAATGTAAAAATCAGGTTTCTACAATTGTTGATTGTGTACTCTATCAGATTTTTCAAATGAGTATTTGCTCCCAATACCCATAAGGAACACTTATTTGTAAGTTAAATATATGTAGTATTGTCCTAATAATTATGTACATTATAAAACTTATATAAAAATAGAAGAAAAAAGTATGAGATAAAAATGAAGTGATAATTGATCCTAGAGACAATAGGGAGTCACTTGAGTTTAGTAAATAGAGTAGTGAATGGTCAGATCTGGGATTTACGGACATCACCCTGGCAGGTATGGAAATAATGCATTAAGAAAGAAGACTTGAAATACCAGTCAGGAGACCAGTTAGGAGCCTAATATAATAGGGAAAAAGAGGAGGGTAAAAGCATTTATTAAGCACCCACAAAGGGCCAGGCATTGTGCTACTTGATTGACAAATATTATCTCGTTTGATCATTTGATAATGGTTTCATCAAGAGGTAGTACATCCCTGAACTAAGGCAGCAGGGGTAGGGGTAAGATATCTAAGTGGAGAGATGCGGACACATGTGAATGATGTTATTTACAGAGGTGGAAATAGAATACCTATCAATTGAAATGATATGTAATAACTTGAACATGACCCTTAGGTTGTGAATCTGGATGACTGGAGTGATGGTGATGCCTTCAACAATAAAGAAAAGTTCTAGAGAGGTTTGAGTAAAAATAAAAATTTGTGATTGTGATTACAATGCCTTTGTGCCTTCCCTTCTAGGCAGCTTACTGTTTGTTCCTAAAATAAAGGGAAGGAGGCACATCACTTACTCACTAATCACTTCCATAGAGTTCAAAATCCACTCCCCCACAAAGGAATGCTTTTTGTTGAGGGGGGGGGGACAGGGACCCAAAAGTAGGAGGAGAAAGTTTTTCCAGTGACACCCGTTCATGCGCTGCTATGGTTGATGGGTACAGTTCGGTCGTCATTTCCCTGAGGGGCTATTAGCTCAAAATGGGGGAAGCTTGGATGTTGAGTAGGATAGGGAAGGGAGAGACTTGGAGGGTATTTCCAGATAAGGGTCAACAGAATTGTTTTGAAGGCAAGAACTATTATTGGCTATCACATGGCAGGTGGAATAGAATTCACTTTCTCACACTAATTGGTTAATCAAGCATTCTGTAGTGTCAGGGCACACAGGCTTCCAGGAGGCCAAAGCCCCTACTTTCAACACTTTAGTAGTGGACAGAAAGCTATGTTCAGTGTCAGGAAGACCTAGGTGCCAGTTCTGCTACTTAATTTCCCAGGCAATTCTTTAAGATTATAAATTGTGGAGTAGCTGGCATACCTGAAATTAGTTGAGTTTCCTTACTGGTAGTTCCCCCACCTAAACCAATAAAATCATAGGATCTTTGCAAAAATAAAAACAAAAATATGTGTTTTCTTACAGTAAATTGATTCTTTTGTAAAGTGAACTTCATTTGCTCTCAAATGTATTTTTTTTTAAAAATGAAATGCATGCCTGTAGGAGTGGAAGGTCAGATAGAGGGTCACTATGGTCAGTCTTTGACTTAACTGACTTGTTCCTGTGGGACCCAGCGCAGCAATGGATCTCAGAACCACTTGTGGTTGTAGTTGCTGATGTGCATATCACCTCACTGTACTCACTGTATCCTTTGTTTTGATCTCAATTCCTTTTAGTTAGCCAAATTCCCAGAACATAACACTGGTACTTTTTGCTGGATTCTTGAGCTATCATGTTACATCACAGGATTGCCGTGGATAGAATACTTTAGAAATGTGATTATCATTATCAAATTCAGGGCACTCAGAGAATGGTGGGTTTTCATGGGGCAAAGCAAAGGAGAGAGGCATAAAAGGAATCATTTTAGGAGGACAAGATTGAGGGAGGAGATGTAATGCAGGAACTTCATGAGCGAGAAAGGCAGAAAGAGGGAGGTAAGTAAGGGAATAAATGAAAGGATGTTTGTTGAATTAAATCAAGGTGAATTGAACTGAAGGAAAGCAGGAGTTTCAGAAGAGGCACAGACAGAGTAGGTAAGAGATGAACTTGACAGTTGTTCTCATGGGCAGCCTGGGAGTCAGCCAGATATCAACAGTGCTAATAGATAGGAACAGCAGGATAAGGAATCTAAAACAGTAGAGAATCTGCAAATTATTTCTATCTGGTTTTGGAATGCATTGTACACAGGATGGGGATAGGTGAAATAGACCTACTGCTTATGGGTACTTTATTCTGCCTAATCTTATACTTATGGCAGTTGGCATTTTTCTAAACACACATCCATTGATGATGGAGTGTCCATTATCCCTGAAGTACCCTGATTTGCACAGAGAATATTTAAGCTGCATTCTTTGTTAATTTGTTGGTGGATAATTGAAAGACTGTCACTTGCTCAATTGTTTGCATCCACTCAAATGCCTTGCTTAGAGGGACAGCAGATGTTTTAGAAACAGTCCTGGACCCCTTTTTGCTCCCTGCAAATAATCACTTCCACCATGACTTGGCAGAATATATGTGTATATTCTATGTTACTGCCTACAAGGATGTTATTCTGTCTCTACAAAGTGAAAATGGTTCCTTTTATATAATATGGCCACCTCCCCATCTTTGTGCAGCAAGACTGTGCTATTGGACCACCCGCTATTGTTTTCTAGAATTGTCAATGTCTATGCATTGGACTATCTGTTCTACCACTTAGTCAACAAGGAACTTTCATGTCATTTCACAAACATTTAAGTTTATTATTATTGCCATCGAAAGATTAAGTATGATCTCCTAATTGCCAAATCCAATAGCTGTTTCTCAGTACACATCCTTTTTGCATTCAAAACTGCCATCCACTCGGTTGTCATGAATATTCACTCTTCTATGGGTTTTGATGATAGTATTCTCTCTTGGTTTTCCTTCTGTCTATCAATTTCTTTCCTATCTACTTTAATGGATTATCTTCCATATCCCATCTCTAAGCCATGTCTAAAGTTTTGTCTGTTCTTTCCTAGCTCTCTTCTCTTCTCTCCTCTCCTCTCCTCTCCTCTCCTCTCCTCTCCTCTCCTCTCCTCTCCTCTCCTCTCCTCTCCTCTCCTCTCCTCTCCTCCCTCCCTCTCCTCTCCTCTCCTCTCTTCTCTTCTCCTCTCCTCTCCTCTCCTCTCCTCTCCTCTCCTCTCCTCTCTTCTCTTCTCCTCTCCTCTCCTCTCCTCTCCTCCTCTCCCTCCTCTCCTCTAATCCCCTTTACTATCCTCTCTCTCTTCTTGGTCTCTTCACCTTTCATGGGTTCATCTATCATCTTGATAAAAAAGACAAGATATATACATAGACATATATATGTATACATAGATATGTTTATGTGTGTATACATACATACATACATATGAATATCATCTTTCCCCCTAAATCTTTCACTTTCCCTACATTCCTTATTTCTCTTAAGAGCACCATTATCCTTCCAGTCTCTCAGCTTCACAACTTTGAGTTATCTTCAACCCTTCCCTTTCCCAAGATACTTCCGAGATAACGGATACCCTGTCATCAATGAATATCAATTTAATATTCAGTCAGTTGAAAAATCCTAACTATTTTACCCCCAAAACATCTTTCTTATCCTTCTCCTTTTGACTACTCACATGACCATCATCCTAGTTCAGTCCCTCATCACTTCTTGCCTGAAGCATCAAAAGCCTCCCAACTGGTCTCCTTGCCTCAAGTCTTTCTCTTATACAAACTCATCCCCTATATAGCCATCAAATATAGAGTCCTAAAACAAAGTTCTGACCAGGTTATCTTCCTGTTCAAGATACTATAAGAATTCCTCATCGTCTCTAGGATAAAATACAAGCTTCTAAGTTTGGTCTTCTGAAGTACTGCATCTTCTGGGTTCACATGAAGCTTCCAGGCTTATTTTAGATAACTTCTTTATTCATTCTATATTCTAGTAAAATAGAGACATGCTTTTCCCCCATACATGATATTCCATTTTATATCTAAATACACTCTCTTCTCACATCTGCATTAGAGAACCCCTGAGTTAAATATAACTGGGTTGGGGGGAGTAGATCAAGGGAGAAGAGTAGGAGATATGCCTAAACTTATTTAAATACAGCCTGTTGAAGTCAACCACAAATAGAGGTTTTGATAAAGGCCTGCCCCTTGAAGTGGTACATTTCTTTTTTGGCCATTTTTCCCCAGGATGCCACAGCATAATCTATTAGCAATCAAAAAGTGGTTCCTACAGTTAGGATCTATGCCCAAAGAGCTACTGTGCATACCCTTTGATCCAGTAATGTCACTGCTAGGTCTATATGCCAAAGACATCCAAAAAAAAAAAAAGAAAAAGGGCCTGTTTGTAAAAAAAAAATTTTAAAGCAGTTCTTTTTGAGGTGACTAAGAATTGGAAAGCAAAAGGATATGCATCAATTGGGGAATAGCTAAACAAGTTGTGGTATATGATTGTAATGGAATATTATTGTGCTATAAGAAATGACAAGCAGGATAATTTCAGAAAAACCTGGAAAAACTCACATAAATTGATACATAATGAAGTGAACAGAACCAGGAGAACATACTAACAGCAATACTATTCAGTAAAGAGCTGTGAATGACATGTTATTCTCAGCAACGCAGTGATCCGAGACAATCCCAAAGGACTAATGATGAAGCATACTATCTGCTTCCAGAGAAAGAACTGATATTGTTTGAATACAGACTAAAACATGCTATTTTTCACTTTCTTTCTTTCATTTTTTCCTTTTATCCTAGTCATCTTATACAAAATGACTAATATGAAAATGTTTTGCATAATTATGCATGTATATGATGGTACATGTATTGTACATGTCTGATCTATATATGATTGCTTGCCATCTCAGGAAGGGGGAGGGGAAGGAGGGAAACATAGAATTTGGAACTCAAAACTCCAAATAAGAATGGTAAATAATTTTTAAAAACTGGCTCCTATGCGTGTGTAGTAAATTTTCAAACTATTCTAACAAAGTCTCCCACTTCATGTTTGTCCCTGATTATTGAGAGAACATTGCATAATAAAATCAGAGAGGGCAAGAAACTGACATGAGAAATTGATTCTCAAGGCATCTTCATGGCATTTACAGGCAAGGAAAGTTTGTCCAGTCAAAAGCCTGAATTTGTACATGCCAGCTGAGGAACTACATGACTGATGATGCAATTTGCATGTGAAATTGCCCATCACCCACTGGGCTCAGACAATTGGAGCTTTGCAGGTGCAGCCATGGAGTTATTTGAAATTGCTGAAAACCTTATCTCATCTTGATATCTGGGGACTGATTCAATGCAAAAAGTTTTCAAAAATCATTAGGGAAACAAAAATGCTACCAGTCTGCCAAATTTGCATCTACTCTACTTGTGCTAGGCTTTCCTCATTCCCAGGGGTTAATAGAATGCATACCTCAGCTAAGAGCAAACATGCTCACAATCCTCCCACAGAGGCAGATTTAAAGAAAACTTAAAGAAGATTCAAAGAAAATAGGATGTACTGTTATGTTACATTATATTACGTTACTTAATGATATTGCATCATAACACATATTATAGATTGTATGAATTATATTGTATTATATCATATTACATTACATCATGTCATATCACGCCATATATTGCATTATACTATATTGAATTAGAGTATGTCAATTTTCTGTGTAACATCATGCAGTGTTTTAAATTATATTGCTTTCTAATTGTATTAAGTTAAAATTATATTATTCAACATTCCTTTTTAGGCCTAAATTAAACTTTGGCTACCTAAAAGGCTTTAGGAATGGCTCAGGTAAACATTCTAAAAAGGCTTTAAGAATGATAGAGGTTTGATTTTCTGGTGACCAGGTGATAGAGCAAAACTCTGTGTCACTAAATATGTTTATACATACACACACATACACACACACACACACACACACACACACGCAACTTCATTTTCCTACCTTAGGAAAAGACTATGTCATGGATATGTCAGTTTTCATTTGTTTATACTTCTATTCATCATTTTCTCAAGATTTTGCAGAATCTCAGAGCTACAATGATTGTAATGGTCAGGAAAATATCCAGGGAATATACCACCACACTTACTACTAGTGAATCACTTCTGACTGTTTTTTGGGGGGAAGTAAAAGATACATGTAAGAACAGATCATAACCTCAGGACCCAGAAGTCATAGTAGCAGAGATGTCCATGAAATATTCATTTATGTGGAGATAGGTAAAAAGGTGCTATTTCGGGCTGCTGGTCTTGGCTGAAGTAACCCAAAGAGTGCCATGAGCAAATCATATCAATTTTGATAAAGCTCATTGGGATTCAAATGAAGCTACTTGGCTATACCTTTAAACCTAAATCACTCTGGCTTTCATTGATTGGCCAATAGAGGGTCCCAGCCCAAGCCTCATTTGCTCATTGTTTGGGTTTTGATGACTCAGAGTGAGTGTAAATAGCATCTCCAGTCATCCTGACCTTTATCTTGCCACTGGACTCCTGTCTGGAGGAGAAAGTGAGGCTTATGACTTTGCACAACTCTTCCTCACTCAAATCTACTTCTCTTGCAAGTCAAGACATCACCCTCCTGATATCATTGGTCCTTTTTGAGAATGAAGGAGAACCACCACCACAGCAAAAACAAACAACAAACAAAGGAAGAAGGAAGGGTGAACAACAAAATCAGTCTCCCCAGCCTACATGAACTCACAGTAACAATAAGACACATAAATTACAGGAATCACAAGACAAGACTACAAGTGCAGGTATAGAATGTGTAGGACTTTGGACATTTCTGACCAAATGAAAGCAGGTACGCCTTGCATGAATAAATTAATAAAAAAGTATTTGTTAAGTGCCCACTATGGCCCATAGACTGTGCTAGGCTTTACAGATATGAAAGCCAATAAAACATCATCCCTGCTCTCAAGGAGCATCCTTTTGAAAAAGAAGATAGCAAGAAGAAAGAAAGCAAGAAAGAAAAGAAGGAAGGAGGGAGGGAGGGAAGGAAGGAAGGAAGGAAGGAAGGAAGGAAGGAAGGAAGGAAGGAAGGAAGGAAGGAAGGAAGGAAGGAAGGAAGGAAGGAAGGAAGGAAGGAAGAAAAAGAAAGAAAGCATAACCTGGGGTGGGTTAGATATTATGGGTTAGGTGTGTTTATATAATTTGGAGAATTCAGGTTTGTCTTTAGAGTTTGAGACTTATCTTTGTGCCTTCTTTTCTGACCCCTTTTCTAGTGGTTCCTTGCCTATTTTATTAAAGTATCAGCTTCTCCACCCCATTCCCACAAACTGAGGGCTCCTTACCTGCATTTTACTTTGGGTATAAAAAACTCTAGTTAGAGCTCTGAGATTAGAGTTAGACCTTTGGTAATAATACAGGAGGAGTATATGTCCACATATACATGAAATCTCTGTCCAACTTCATTCTCCTTGTCTGAAGCTAGATAATAAAGCAAACAAACAAGCAAACAAAGGCATTGCTTTTTGGTCAAATTTCAGATCAATAGAGCAACTGGGCCAAAGCCAACTTTCAGAGGCATCCGTGGTGAGAGAAGCTACAGGTCATTAAAGAGGAAGAGAGTCATAAGCACCAACACAGTTGCCATTCTTTTGGCAAGCTCAGCACCAAGGCCAGGGGTTGAATGCATGTGGAGCTGAACTACCGGCTCCATTCATAGGGAGTTTCTCCATCTGGATCACCATTAAGGGATATATGCAGCATTGAATCAGTGTAGGAAACACTGGGTTCCACTATGGGGGTTATGCCTGTGCACCAGGGGAAGGTTACAAGTTCCAGTGCTTATCACAAGCTTTTCATGCAGCAGTCTCTCATTATAAATGCCCAGGGTCCTTCTGGCTTTCTTTATACATAGAATTAAAGTGGCATAGAGCTATAAAATAACAGTTTAATATCCAAAAGCATTTGTGAAAAAAATCATACTTTATGGTTAGCACTATCCTTTAATGAAAACTACTGCAGCTTGCTGTGTAAATGGCAATCTGCATTTGAGACACTATTTCTTATATATATATATAAAAAACACATTAAGTTGTCACTATCATAGAATCATGGACTCTAAGAATTTGAAAGGTCTTCTGAGGTCCTGCCATTGTGAAACAGAAAATCAAGGATGAATACCTAGGAGCAGGGCAGAAAGACTTGTATGTTAGAGTAGTTTGTCAAGGCATTCAGAGATTGGGAGAGAGCACTGGGGCAATAGAAACCAAAGACAATGGAAAGTGGATAATAAAGACCACCAATGCCAAGATAATAATAATGTGGAATGGATGTCAAAGCTACCATAATAAAGGACAATGCAGTGCACATCCATTATTATTATTATTAATTATTATCCTCTATTCACTAAAGGCCACCTTTAGTGAATATACACCTTCCCATTTTATATCTTGCTCAAAATTGATAATTATAGGATAATTTGAACAGTTATATCTTTGGTTGTTTTTATTATGGAATCTCACAGAATTCTTTTAACAACTACATGGGAAATGTCTTAGAGAGGGAGCTTCTAAGGTTATATTTTTCTCTCCTGAGACCAAAGCTTTAAAAACAATCAAAACAAGAATAAAATCAATGGATCCTATCTTCTGTAGCCCTTTCAATTAATTCTGTGATTGTTAAGATGTGCTCTGCTGTTGTAAATAATTTGCTAAATACTTCATGTCCTCATTTGGTATCATCATCAAGGATACCTCTATGTATAGATTTAAAGTTAGAAGGTACCTTATTGATTATCTAGTCCAAGTTTCTCATTCTATAGATAAATAAACTGAAGCTCAAAGACTTTAAACATCTTTTCTGAGGTCAAATAGAGTAATAGTTCTAGAACATAATTCCATATCTTTTAACTTTAAATTCAACATTCTTTCCACTGCTGTACCACACTGCATCCTTCATGTGGGGATCATTTCTAAAAGCATATTATAAAAGTAAGGACATAGACATTTGTGTCAGTAACTTTTAAAATTTTCTTAATTTATTTTGATAGTAATAATAGCCATTCATTTGACATCTTTCTCTTTTACACATATCTTTAAATTGATCCTTTTAGTCTTTGAAAATTGTGTCATCTCTGGTGGGGCCAAGATGGTGGAGTAAAAACAGTGACTTGTTTGAGCTCTCCCTGAAAACCCCTCCAAATATCTGTAAAAAATGGCTCTAAACAAATTCTAAAGCAGCAGAACCCACAAAAAGCAGAGCGAAGCAAATTTCCAACCTGGATGGTTGATTAGAAAGGTATGTCATACCAGGTTGGGAGAGGAATGCAGTTTGGTGTGGGCACACAGGCCTCAGCGAAGCTGAAACAAGTCTCAACGGATTGAACTGGGGCCAGCTGTGGCAGTTTCCAGACTTCTCAACACAGAAATGCCAAAGACAACTTAGAAGGTCAATAGAAGTCTGTGTGTGCGGTGAGAGAGAGAAGTACTGCAGTCCCAGTCCCGAGCACAACCCTACGGCAGCAGCTGCCTTCTGAGTTGCCAGCCCAAAGACTGAGGAGGAATTGAGTGACTGATTAGAGGGGGATTGCAGAGATCTTGGGTGGTGCAGGATTCTCTTGCTTTGCCCATGCTTGGGTCTAGATCACAATTCTGGGTGGTGGTTCTGGGGTGAGGAGAAGTGCTGGCGTAGTGGAACTTGTAGTGGCTGTGAAGATAAAATCCTCCTTACATTACCAAGACATAAAAGAGTGCTTGTGGTCACTCATAGACCAGAGTACAGGCCAGGAAAGGAGTAATCACCTCACCATTGGTCATAGCACCTTGGAAGAACTGAAAATTTTCAGATCCCTAGAAGTATCTTTGAAAACAGCTGCACAAAATCCCCAAAGCTTGGAACAGTACATTCTTCACACTGGAAGCAGACTCCTACCTTAACAACGAGTTTATAACTCAAGTGATTGGCTGGGATCATGAGCAAGCAGTGTAAAAAGAGTCAGACTATAGAGTCTTACTTTGGTGACAAATATCAAAACATAGAACCAGAAGAAGACAGCACAGTCAAAGCTCCGACATCCAAAGCCTCCAAGAAAAATACGAATTGTTCCTGGGCCACGAAAGGGCTCAAAAAGGATTTTGAGAAGCAAGTAAGAGAAATAGAGGGAAAACTGAGAGTGACGCAAGAAAATCATGAAATATAAGTCAACAGCTTGCTAAAGGAGACCCCAAAAATACTGAAGAAAATAACACTTTATAAATAGCCTAACCCAAAAAGCAAAAGAGGTCCAAAAAGCCAATAAGGAGAAGAATGCCTTAAAAAGCAAAACTGGCCAAATGGAAAAGGAAGTCCAAAAGCCTACTGAAGAAAATATGTCCTTAAAAATTAGAACGGAGCAATTGGAAGCTAATGACTTTATGAGAAATCAAGACACTGTAAAACAAATTCAAAAGAATGAAAAAATATGGGATATATGTATATATATATATATATATATATATATATATATATATATATAATAGGTGGCACAGAGGATAGAGCTCCAGCCTTTGAGTCAGGAGGACCTGAGTTTAAATCCAGCCTCAGACACATAACACTTACTAGCTGTGTGACCCTGGGCAAGTCACTTAACCCCATTGTCTCATCAGAAAAATTTTTTTAAAGAATGAAAAAATAGAAAACAATGTGAAATATTTCACTGGATAAACAACTGACCTGGAAAATAGATCCAGGAGAGATAATTGAAAAATTATTGGACTGTCTGAAAGCCATGATAAAAAAAAAGAGCCTAGACATCATCTTTCAAGAAATTATTGAGGCAAACTGCCCTGATATTTTAAAACCAGAGGGCAAAATAGAAATTGAAAGAATCCACAGATCTCCTCCTGAAACAGATCCCCAAAGGAAAACTCCTAGGAATATTATAGCCAAATTCCAGAGCTCCCAGGTCAAGGACAAAATATTACAAGCTGCCAGAAGGAAGCAGTTCAAGTACTGTGGAAACACAATCAGAATAACACAAGATTTAGCAGCTTCTACATCAAGGGACTGGAACATAATATTCTGGAGGGCAAAGGAGATAGGATTACAACCAAGAATCATCTACCCAGCAAAACTGAGCACAATCCTTCAGGGGAAAAAATGGACATTCAGTGAAATATTTGACTTTCAGATACAAGACTCAGGAGAAACGTGAAGAGGTAAACAGGAAAGAGATATCATAAGAGACTTATTAAGGTTGAACTGTTTACTGCATGGAAAGATGATATTTGTAACTCACGAGTCCTTTGTCAGTATTAAAGTAGTTGGAGGGGAAAAATTATATGCATGGATAGATAGATAGATAGATAGATAGATAGATAGATAGATAGATAGATAGAGGGCACAGGGTGAGTTGAAGATAAAGGGGTGATATCTGGAGAATAAAATTAGGGGGTGAGAGAGGATTATACTGGGAGGAGAAAGGGAGAGGTAGAATGGGGTAAATTATCTCCCATAAAACAGACAAGAAAAGACTTTTGCAGTGGAGGGGAAATGGGGGAAGGTGAGAGAGAATGAGTGAATCTTATTCTCATCAGATTTGGCTTAAGGAGAGAATAACATACACACTCAATTAGGTATGTAAATCTATCTTACCCTGCAGAAAACAGCAAGGGAAGGGGACAAGAGAGCAGAAGGATGAAAGAGGGGAGGGCAGATTGGGGGAGGTGGTATTCAGAAACAAACACTTCTAGAGAGGGACAGGGTCAAAAGAAAGAACCGAATAAATGGGAGGCAGGATAGGATGAAGGGAAATATACTTAGTTTTCCACAACATGACTGCTATGGAAGTGTTTTGCATGATTACACATGTATAACCTGTATCAAGTTGTTTGCCTTCTCGGTGAAGGTGGGTGGGGAGGGAGGAAAGGAGAAAATTTGGAAGCCAAAATTTTAAAAACAAAAGATTTTTTAAAATTGCATCACCTCTAGAATGGATTTCTTTCATGTTTGTTCAGTATTTTCTAGCTGCTCTTCCCATCTTCATCTTCTTTTATGATATTTCTTTGGATAATAAATCAATGATCACAGTATTAATAGGACAAATGTGAAGATTCTGCTGTCATCGGGGATGAAAATAATATACTGTAATATTTGGGGCCTGGATAATGGATGTGCAAGGGAAGAAATAGAATCCAGGGACAACAATTAAAATGCTATAATATTACGTGATAGAATTAGCCTGAGTAGGGTGAAGGCCATGTGATTACAGAGAAAGGAACAAATATAAAAGATGATTTAGAAGTAGAAAGAACAGAATGTAATACTGTTTCTATGTGATGATGGGGGAGAGTGAAGAGTTGAGATTAAGTTTGTGGTTTTCAACCCAAGTGGCTGGAAGAATAATGGTACCTTCAAAAGAAACACGGAAAATTGGAGGAGTGATGGCTTTTTAGGAAAATATAACAAGTTTTTTAAAGATTATGTTGGTCAAAAACAAAACCTGAAAACTAAAAAGTTTATAGAAATAAAGTTTATTAGTTATTCAGCAGAGGGGAGAGAGATAGATAAAGCGTAGCCAACTCCCCTCTTCACTCTATATTAGTTTTACATCATATAGAGTTCAAAGAAGGATACAAACTGAGGGCCCAGAAGTAGGCAGTTTCCCAAGTGTCCAGTTTCCAGATGTTGCTTGGGACATACATCATCAGGTAAGTACAAACATTAAATAAAACTTGATATTGCAATTACAATAAAATTAGCTATTTGGCAGATGCAAAACATATGGATTTTGGGTGGACACAAGACCTGGGTGAACTAAAAAAAAAAATCTGGGTAGAATTCAAGAAATTCTTGCAGCAAAATCTCTAGTTTCCTTGGAGTATCTCTGGCTCCACATAACCCCCACCTCACATTCTGGGTTAAATAATATCTATCCACATAAAGCTAGATTCAAAAAATATTAATAAATAATAAAGTAAACAAATTTTGAAAACGTTAAGATCTGTAATCAACAATCCTGATTCTAAAGAATGATGAAGAGCATACTACAAACCCCTTCCGAGGAGGTAATGTTTTCAAGGTGCAGAAGGAGATATATCATTTTGGACATACCAATGTATCAACATAACCGTGCTGGCTACACTGCTCCCTCAAGGTTCTCAAATTCCTTGAGAATTTAAAAGCTTACATTTTCTCTACCTGACATCAGATTGAGCCTGCACTGTCTGTGTGACTCCCACTATAAAGTGACAGTGGGCAATGACCATGTTTCATTTAACTACTTAATATTAATTAGCTTTTATATTTTGCTTTCAAAATGTAATAAAAACTAAAATTTAAACATTTCCTGCCAACAATTTGGGGAAACACTCTCTTTTATCCCACTCTGAGGAGTGTAGAGTTAAAACTACCTGTTTCTACAAAATATTGATCCTTTCAAGTTCATGTCCAAATGTGGCATGCAGAGTAGTCTAGCTACTAGATGAGCAGTCTCAGCTACTTTTGGCTGAGTCCTAAATGTGACATGCAAAGATCACTCTTTTCTCCTAGGGGTATTGTCACTGAACTGTCTGCAGAGCTCAGATTCTGGGACCCTGAGATACTAGTCTCACTTCACCTAAATAAAAGAACAAATGCCAAGGCAGGCAAAGAAAACCCAACCTGAGTATGGAGTCTTTTTTTTTCAACCACATCATAGTCTGTCAGCTCAAATTGAGTTTATGAGCTTTTAGGGGAACAGGAAGGCAGCTTTTATGAGAAAAGTCCTGTTATGGGTAAATAGCTATTCACCATAATAAAGACCTGAATCTACACATTTTCTGACCCACAGTTTAGTTTCTGAACAAAATGCTCTGACCCATCTTACTCCCCTTGATCAAACTGGGCAATAAATACCTGAAAGTACTGATCTCTGATGCTCATGCATCAGTTTTCCTGTACCACATTGACTAGATTTGCAAAATAATTCATTTGGTTCAATTTTGTTCCCATCATATGTGACCTAAAGTAAAAATCTGGGAAGAAATTGGTACTACTCCAGAAGGGATAGACCATCCTGTTCAGGTTGCCTTGAACCCTATTAAAAATGGATGTTTCCTGTTATAACCAGTATAAGGTCTACCTGAAATCCAAAAGAAGAATCATATTCCACAGGGATGCTCTAGAACCCTTATCAAAAAATACAGAGTAAAGCAAGGATGATAACTTTCCATTATTTTATATAATTCTAGAAAAGTTAGCAATAGCAATAAGAGAAAAATTTAAAGGCTTAGAAATCAGCAAAGAGGAGAGAAAACTATCCCAGTTGATGATGATATAGATTATTTAGGAAATTCTAGGGAACCAGCAAAGATAGTAATTGAGAAAATTAAAAACTTCAGCGAAGTTGCAGGCTACAAAGTAAACCCTCAAAAAATCAATAGCATTACAGATGTTGGTGGCAGTGATGATGATAATGATAATTCTAAGAGGTAATGCTAGAAAAGGAAATTCCATTCCAAATAACTAAAAAGCACATGAAATATTTGGGGATCAATCTACCAAAGCACACAAAAGACTTGTATAGATTCAATTTCAAAATGTTCCTTAAAGAAATGAAGAATAAGTTAATTAGCTGAAGAAAGAACCAATGCTCATCACTGGTCTTGCCAATATAAGTTAACATATCACCAAAGTTTATTTTTTCATGCTATATAACAACCAAATTATTAAAGGGACACTGTAAAGAGTATTTATGTGTATATATTAATTCATATAAACAATGAATATATACATATATTCATATATATTAGTGATTTGGATAATCTTGTCATATGCTTGTTAATAGTGTGCAATTCTTCTTTCGAGAACTGTTCGTTCATATCCACTGAACACTTATCTAATGGGTAATGAATTTACCAAAAGAATTTATCAGAATAATCCAAATCACTAATAATAAGAGAAATAAAAATCAAAACAGCTCCACACTTTCGCTTAACACCCTAAAACTTTGCAAAAATTTGGGAAAGCAATTTGAAATCATGAAAACAAAATTACTTGAAGGTGTATACTCTTTGACTCAGAGATTCCATTACTAGCCTTATACTGTTGAAATTTATATAGTGACCCCCACTGTTTCCGGATTGTAGTGTTAATCAATGTATTAAGAGGTACATGAGCAGGTCTGCTGTACGATCTTTTATCCCATTCCCTACCTATTAATCTCATTAGTCGCATGTGCTCAAATCCCATCCCTCTTACCTTTAATCTTATGATGCTGCAATTGGGGAAGAGCGGAGACATGGACCTATCAGTATTATTTTTCTTATTACAAATGACTGTCTTTAAAAATAGCCCATGCTTAAATCCCTAGGGCTAGTCCCTCATGGCTAATTCATCAATGGTATCTTCCTTAATGTTTTTTAATAAACTTCTTTTAATTTTCTCTACCTGAGTTGTCTTCATTATTAAGAGCAAAAGCCCAAAGATTTTATTTTAACAATTCCCTAAGGAGTTCATAGATTAGAAGAAACTATACACACACACACACACACACACACATGCACACACAAAAAAATATACTTATAGCAGGTTTTTCTGTGACAACAAGGAACTGGAAACAAAATCAGTGCCTATTAGTTGGGAAATGGCTAAACAAATTGTGGTATATGAATGTCACTAAATTTTACTTTTTCTTTTAAAGAAATGATGAAGGTGATGAATTCAGAGAAACATGGAAAGGGCTACATGAAGGGATACAAAGTGAGGTAAGCAGGGCCAAGAAAATGATGCAAGTATGATGACACCAATATAAACAGGAAGACCAACCATAAAAATCAAAAGTGAATGTTGCAAAATTAAAAAGAACAAGCATGATATGAAAGAAGAGATATAAAAAGACACTTCCATCCCACCCCTTTTGTAGAGGTTGGAAATCCACAAATTCAGTACTTGCATATATTTTCAGACTCTTTCAGTATATTGATCAGTTATGCTATCTTTCTTCTGTCTTAAAATTATTTTTATATAGGATGGCTATCTGGAAGGAGAAAGGGAGAGGGAAGGATATTGGGGAAACTATGATAATGTAAAACAAATATATCAATAAAAATTATTTTTAAAAATAATGAGTCTTTTTCCCATTTTTTATTCTCATTTAGTGTTCATTGACTACTCCACTAGTAGATAAATTTGTTTTTGGATGTTGTGTATCTAAATTATTCCATTCATCAATGTATCTCTTTTTTAAAAGTTCCAAAAGTTTTAAAAAATCTCTTTTTAAAAAGTTCCAAATTTTAGTATAAGTATGAAATCTGCCGCTGCTACACTATTCTTAACTTTTTTCATTATTTTCCATGATATTCTTGACTTTTTTTGCCTCTTTCATTTACTTCTCCACACAATCCTGGCTCCCCAACTTCCAAAACATTTCCTTGCCTCAGGCTGGAGGCCTCCTTTTCCCTCTATTTAGCTCCCTTCGTATCTGTCTTTCTCCACAGAATATAACCTTCAAGCGAAAGATTGTCTTTTGTTTGGCTTGTTTTTGTATCCCTAGGATTTAGCTCAGGGCCTAGAATATAATAAGTATTTAATACATTTTTATTTCCTTCTTCCTTCACATAATTTGATTATTATTTTTTCTAGTTCTATAAAGAAATTTTTGAGTAGTTTGGGTAATAGGGCACAAAATATGCAAATTAATTTTGGTAGTGCCATTTTTAATACAAGCAATTAGTATTTTTCCAGTTATTTAGGATTGCCTTTATTTTGCTAAAAAGAGATTCATAGCTTTATTTATATAGCTCTTGCGTTTATCTTGGTAGATAGACTTTGAAGAATTTCATACATTCCATGGCTATGTTAAATGAAATTTCTTTCTTTTATTGCATTTTATTAGAATAATAATAGCTCTCATTTATGTAGTACGTGGCTAAGTAATCTACAAATATTTTCTCCTTTGACCTTCACAACAGTCCTGGGAAGTAGGTGTTATTATTACCCCATTTATAGATGGTAGAAACTGACGCAGACAGAGATGAAGTGACTTGTCCAAAATTACACTGCTAATAAATGTCTGAGTCAGATCATCCTGATTCCAAGCCCAGCACACTATCCAATGAACCACTAGTAAATGATGATTTATATGGCTATATCTAGCAAGGTCCCTGGAGTTATTGTTGACCCTTTAGGGTTCTTTAAGTATACCATCATTTTATCTGAAAAATGATAATTATGTTTCTTCTTTATCAATGCTTATTCTCTCAAATTTTTTCCTTATATATATAGCCAGCATTTCTAGTGCTATGTGAAATTGAAGTGGCAATAATAGGTATCCTTGTTTCATTTTGATTTCATTGGAAAAAAATTATAGTATCTCCATTACATATGATAGCTTTTGTACTTAGATATTATGAATGGCTTGTGATCCAAACCAGACCTGCACAATTTGGCAGTAGGTAGGGGCCAAAATTAAAATAGACTCTACTTATTTGGACCACAGACAAGTTTTTAGTAGCTCACTTTCCAAGTAAAGGTATAATTAATGATTAAGCTATTTTACAAATAAACTATATTTTAAAAAGGGAAATTTCAACTAATATCAATTAATTACACTTAGTACTTACGATTATTTGTCATGATATCACATTAATGTTAAAAAATTACTTTGCTAAGTGGTACAAGTTTTAATACATTTTTCAGGTTTTCTTACTGTCTACATTTAGTTACTGGGACATATTACACTTTTTGTCAACAATCAGTTTATCGTACTCTGGAATCATGTTTGAAAAGGATTTCTTTAGAAATCTGAAAACTAACCTTAGTAACCAACGCATTTTTGAGTTTACTTTCTTGAAAAACTGTTGCTCCTCACTGAGATTTTTCATCAATTTAGATACTTTAATTTTTTTTTCATTGGTGTCCAATTTGTTTAAGTCAAGATGTTTTGATTCAAAATGGCGATGAAGATTGTATTCCTTTGGAATGGCTATTACTTCTCAGCAAATAAGGCACAATATTTTGTCTCTCATGTAAGTAAACAGGTATCTATTTGTCCACTCTGGGTTAAACACTCTGTGTTCTGCTTTGATCTTCCACTTCTTTTTATCATCCATTTTACGAAGTCACCTCAAAAACTTTAATGTTAGAACCAAAAAATCTCCACAGCAACTGCTCACATACAAAGAAATACCTAATTGAGTGTCTGGCTTTGGAGACAGCACCAAATACTCATGTAACTTGGAGGGCAGCCACGCTGGGAGGGAGGAGAAGAAGTCCTCACTTGCCACTCAGCACATAGAGGGTATTAGCTGTGTTGGCATATGGCTGCACTCACTTTGTCCCTGTTCAACACCAGTAATGAGGACAGTTGGTTGCCGCACAGGTCACATGACAAACAAGAGAGTGCGCAGAGGCAGCCCACCTGCCAAGTTACATGACGGGCACAATAATGACTAGTGGAAGGCAGGTAAAGCAGGGCACAGACAAAGCACTCCTTACAACTTTACTTTCTTTCATATCCTCTACATTTTTCATGGGCTACCTGAAATCCTTTGGTGGGCCACAAGCAGCCTGAAGGCCTGATCTAAATTAATGAGGAGGTAACAATCTTGTTGAATTTAGGCATCAAATGAAGCACCACATTATCAAGTACTTGTCCTAAAGGTAAAAGGTTGCCCTGATGCAGAGTATATATCTTCATTTTTCTATTCATTGCTGTCAGCTGAAGCCAGACACTATCTAATGTCTGGCTTATTTTATGTATAAATGAAAGAATTAAAAATCATTTTTAAAATACTTTTATTCGTTCTTAACACTTTTTTTCAATTTTGAGTTCCAAAGTCTCTCCTTCCCTCCCACACTCTCCCCCTCTGACTGAAAAGGCGAGGAATGTGGTATTGGTTATACATGTGAAATCATGCAAAACATATTTCCATATTAGTTACATTTCATAAAACAGCAAGAAAAATAAAGAGAATGAGAACATTATACTTCCATTGCATTCACTTCATTAGTTCTCTCTCTGGAAATAGACAGCATTTTTTTTTTCATCATGAGTACTTTGGAATTGTCTTAGATCATTGTATTGATCCGAGTAACCAAGTTATTTATAGCTGATCATCATCACAACATTGCTACTACTGTGCACAATGACTTCTTGCTTCTTCTCGTTTCACTTTGCATCAGTCTTTATAGGTCTTGTCATGTGATTTCCTGAAACCACACCTCATCATTTCTTATAGCATAATAGTACTTCATCACAATCATATGCCACGACTTGTTCAGCCATTCCCCAATTGATGGGCATCCCCTCAATTTCCAATTCTTTGCTACCAAAAATGATCTTTCTATATTTTTGTAGACCTGGGTCTTTTTCCTTTTTCTTTGATCCCTTTGAGATACAAACCTAGAAATGGTATTGCTGGGTCAAAGGGTATGTACAGTTCATAGCCCTTTGGGCATAGTTCCAAATTGCTCTCCAGAATGATTGGACCACTTCCCTATTCCACTAGTTGTTCTTTAGTGTACCTATTTTTTCCCCTCAACCCCTCCAGCATTTGTCCTTTCCAATATAGTGATACCTCACAGTTGTTTTAATTTGTGTGTCTCTAATCAATACTGATTTAGAGTATTTTTTTCACATGACTATAGACAGCTTTGATTTCTTCTTAAAACTGCCTGTTTATATCCTTTGACCCTTATCAATTGGGAAATGGGCCTTATTTTTATAAATTGACTCGGTTCTATACTCAGCATATATTTGAGAAATGGGGCCTTAATCAGAGAAACTTGTTGTAGAAATTTTTGATATTACTCCACCGCCTCTGGTACCTTTTAGCATAAGGTAGTTTCCATGATTATCTCTTTTAAGTAGGTCTGTGTTTTGCTTTTGCTTTATCTGAGATCATAGTTGCTACCCCTGACTTTTTTACCTCTGCTGAAGCATAATAGATTTCTGCTCCAGCACTTTATTTCAGCTCTGTATGTGTCCTTCTGCTTCAAGTGTGTCTCTTTTAAACAATGTATTGTTAGTTAGTGGTTTTCTAATCTTTCATCTTCCATTTTATGGGTGAGCTCATCCCATTCACATTCATACTTATGATTACTGTATATTTCCCTCCTTCCCACTTTCTTTTGTTTCTTCTTATGATTACTCTTTCATGCTTACCTTTTTATGATTCTCTTGAGTCCTGTGTTTGTATTCAACTCTTGCCTTTTCATCAAGTATGTTTTAAAGTTTTCTATTTCATTAAATGTCTATTTTTCCCCTGAAGAACTATCCTCAGTTCTTTTGGGTAGGTCATTTTTGGTATTCTAGCTCCTTTGTCTCCTAGAATACCATATTCCAAGCCCTGTGCTCTTTTAATGTGGAAGCTGCTAAAATTTGTGTTATCCTGATGTGGCTCCACAGTATTTGAACTGTCCTATTCTGACTGCTTGAAGTTTTTTTGTTTTGTTTTTGTTTTGTTTTGTTTTGTTTTTATCCTTGACCTAGAATTTGACTATAATATTCTTGGTAGTTTTTATTTGGGGATCTCTTTTAAGAGGTGATTGGTAGATTCTTTCAATTTCTACCTTATCCTCTGCTTCTAGGATATCAGGGTGGATTTCCTTGACAATTCCTTGAAATATGATCTGTAGGTTCTTTCTTTGATCATGGCTTTCAGGTGGTCTAATAATTCTGAAGTTATCTCTCCTCAATCTATTTTCCAGGTCAGTTGTTTTTCTGATCTTTCATATTTTCTTCTATTTTTTCATTATTTTGATTTTGTTTTATTATTTCTTGATGTCTTACGGAGTTATTAGCTTCCATTTGCCCAATTCTAATTTTAAAAAAAATTTTATTCAGTGAGCTTTTGTACTTCTTTTTCCATTTGGCCAATGCTGTTTTTTAAGGTAATTTTTCTTCAGTTTTTTTTTCTGCCTCTTTTACCAAGCTGTTAATACTCTTTTCACAATTTTCTTGCATCACTTTCATCTCTTTTCCCAATTTTTCCTCTACCATGCATGTCTTCTAGGAATTCTTGAAGATTTGGGGTCCAGTTAGCATTTTCTTTGAGGCTTTTTTTAAAAGCTGTTTTCATGTTATTGTCTTCTTCTGTAGTAGATTTTTATGGTCAAATTATTTATTGTTGTTGTTTGTTCGTTTTTCCAGCCAATTTCTTGACTTTGAACTTTATATTAAAGTTGGACTCTATTCACATGGAGGAAGGGAGCACCATCCCAAGCGTCAGGTGTGTGTGTGTGTGTGTGTGTGTGTGTGTGTGTGTGTGTGTGTGTGCTGCTGCTGCTGTTTTTAGAGCTAGTTCTGAGGGTCTGCACGGTTTTGGTGCTTCCAAGGTGGTGTGATCCTGGGAGAAGTATGGTCACTACTGTCCTGGTCTGTTCTCTGGTTTTTACCCAGGAAGGGTCACTCTTCCCCTGCCACTTCATTTGTCAGAGCTCCTTGTTGCCATGGAACAAGCCTCTGCTCTCTTGTAAGAGACCACCAGTGTTCTTCTCCACCCTGGAACTGTGACTCAGAACTGTGTATGAGCAATAGAGTTGCCAATCAGCACCAGCTATACCCAGTGCCAGAAAAATCTGTAATCTCTTTCTAACCAGTTTTCTGATCCCCTTATGGGCTCTGGGCTGAGAACTCCTAGAGTTTTGCTGCTGCTGCTGGACAGCATGTTGGGGCTCAAGACAGGCCTCCACCTCAGCACCACAGACGTCTCGTAAGTTTTCTTGGGCCAGAACAATGTCCCACGCTGACCTTTTGTTGGCTCTGCCACTTCAAAATTTGATTTGAGGCATTATTTTAAAGTTGATTGGTGGACAATGTTGAGAGAGTTCAGCTGCTTGGCTACCCCTAGTCTGGCATCTTGGCTCCACACTACAAATCATTTTTAAACACTTGCCATATGCTAAAAACATTGCAAGAACAAAGCAAGCACTGGAGAATCAAATTACAAAGCAAAACCAGAGACTGCCTTTAAGGAGCTTACATTGTAATAGGGGAAACAACATATCCAGAAAAGCATTGACCAGGAAGGGGCACTTTGATCTGGAATGTTATAGGGATAATGAGTAGGGTCATAGGGCAGTAGTTTGACAGACCCCATCTAGAAATAATCATTTGGTAATGGTTCAAGGATTCCAGAACTTGGGGATGGGAACAGAGAAGGAAAGGGTACACACGTAGCAATAAAACAATTGGTAATGAGGTGGTAGAAGGGGTGGCTGGAGAGGAGAGAGCAAAGAAAAATCTAGCAGTGAGCCAGTCACCAATTAGTAGAAATGGGCCCAAGAGTAGTGTTTCTCTAGACATGGTCTCTTGGTATGGAGAGCAAGGTGGTTGCTGAGGAAGTTGTAAAGGAAGTAGTGGTGGAGTCTAACAGTGCCATTCCCCTGAAGATGATGTGCTAATGTGGATGGTCTGTTAAAGCTTATCCTTAGACCTCAAGTCAATAAACTTGGGCAAATGAAACAGTGATATTCAATTACACACAAACAGTTGGAAAGCTAACAAAGTCTACCGAAAATGTTCAGTAATTAGTGACTATAATCTGCAGATGATAAACTTATTCAAACTCTCAAGTATTACGGGAATTCATGTAGTACAATTATAGCCACTAATTTATATCTCATTTTTGGATGAATAGTTACATTTTCTTGAACTAACATTTAAGAGCAAAAATATATATATATATATATATATATATATATATATATATATATATTCTTTCTATGAAATGGTGACACAAACCTTTTTCATCAGCTGGAAGAAGATTTTGATCCTAATTATTTCCCATACTGAAATTGCTATGAAGAATAAATCCTCATTTCAGAGTCCATCATGACATAAAGCTCTTTCTTACAATTCTGAAGGGAGGTGTTCCCCATATGTATGTAGCAAAACAAAGACAAAATAATGAAATAGTAGAAAATGTTTATTTATGATTTACTTACTGATGGTAAATCTATAGCCCTTATAGTGATCACGACCTTGATTGAACATCTTGACAATTTTTACCAATGCTTCTTTTTCAGATTATGAAAAACTTCTTCACTTTTAATAAATCCATTAGGATGTATCATCACTGACCCATTTATTGTATTATTTTCCCCTCCAGATTATTCCTCAAAATACACAAAATATAATGATTATTTAAGCATGTTTTTCTCAATGAGATTAGAATTTAAGTATG
This sequence comes from Phascolarctos cinereus, assembly GCF_003287225.1. Classification (NCBI taxonomy): domain Eukaryota; kingdom Metazoa; phylum Chordata; class Mammalia; order Diprotodontia; family Phascolarctidae; genus Phascolarctos; species Phascolarctos cinereus. Next base: position 71,690,123 of record NW_027555958.1, on the reverse strand, counting down.
AACCATGTTTGTTTTGAAAGGTCCAATTCACAGTGGGTCTTAAAAATCATTTCCATTATCAGAGTTTCTGTATAAGTGTGTTCTTTGCTCTAAAAGAGATGTTCTAAAGAAAAAAGAAATGACACAGTTGAAAATAGTGCTACTCTCATGGTATATGACATATTTCTGGGGTTACTTAAGCTTGTGAAAAAGTGTGGATAACTGTCTATCCTGCACCGGGGTCCAATTAGAAGGATCCCTTATAGATGTTTAGACCTCCAAATGCTCTGTTTGCAGATGACAGTGCACTGAATTTTTCAAGCCCCAGAATATTACATCTCAGGAGTTAGAATATTATCATTCAGATTCTTATTGCTAGGGTTCATTCTCTTTTTTGCTCAAAAGCTGCCATTGTTTGTCATTAAGGGAAAAAATAAATGAAAAATCATTTTTATTTCCTTATCTTTAAAAACCTACACACTTTTCCACAGTTAAAGGAAAACTGTGAGCAATCATCGCTACACTAATAATGATATAGACAATATAGAAAAATAGTTGAAATAATTCAAATTCCAAATTCAGCTTACTAGTCAGATTTCTTCGGTCTTATAAATACCTTTTAATCATCATAAATTGGGGGGCGGAGCCAAGATGGCGGAGTGAAAGCAGTGACTTAGTTGAGCTCTCCCCCAACCCCCTCCAAATACCTATAAAAAATGGCTCTGAACAAATTCTAAAGCAACAGAACCCACAAAAAGACAGAGTGAAGCAAATTTCCAGCCCAACACAACCTGGATGGTTGATCAGAAATGTATATCATGCTGGGCGGAGAGAGGAGCACAGTGTGATGTGGGTGCGCAGGCCACAGTGAACTTGGAGCAGGCCTCAGAGGACTGAATCTCAGGCAGCTGTGGTGGCTTCCAGACCTCTCAACTCACAAACACCAAAGAAAACTTAGAAGATGATTGTGGACTCAATGCAGCCTCTGAGGCCAAGACGCATCAAAGCGTGGATCAAGTCTCTGCTGCTTCAGCTAATTTTGGCCTAACAATTAACACTAAGAAAACATAGATTCTCCACCAGCCAGCACCACATCATCCATATGATGTGGAACAATTAGTTATATCAAATGGAGAAATATTTAATGCTGTGGATAAGTTCACTTAACCTTGACAGTATACTCTCCAGAAATGTCCACATAGATGATGAGGTTGATGAAAGCATTGCCAGAGCTAGCTCCGTGTTTAGAAGGTTCAGGAGGAAAGTGTGGGAGAGAAGAGGTATTAGAGTGACTACCAAACTGAAGATCTACAGAGCCATTGTGCTGACCTCATTGTTATGTGCCTGTGAAACCGACAGCATACCACTGCCATGCCAGGAAACGAAATCACTTCCATTTGAATTGTCTTAGAAAGATTCTGAAGATCACATGGCAAGATGAAGTACCAGACACTGAGATCCTTTCTTGAACTAAACTGCTATGCATTCAAACTCTACTGCAGAGAGCACAACTCCAATGGGCTGGCCTTGCTGTTCAAAGAGCAAACATACACTTGCCTAAAAAATCTGTTTATGGAGAACTCACACAAGGCAAGAGCCCACATGGTGGTCAGAAAAAGCAATGCAAGGACACTCTCAAGATCTCTCTGAAGAACTTTGGAATCATTTGTGAGACAAGGCAGACACTGGCAAAGGACCACCCAGCATGGCACTCTCTGACAAAGAAGAATGCTCTCTGAGTGAAGCAGAATTGCAGTAGCTCGAAAGAAACGTAAGATGTGAAAATTTAGACATATCTCCACTTCTAATGTCCATATGGAGTATTTATGTCTGACCTGTGATAGAGCCTTCTCAGTTCATATTGGTCTGAACAGCCACATCAGACACACTCTACCTTGATTCCAACATGATGTCATTTTGGTCTTCTTCAAGAATGAAGGATAACAACCAACTTACACACACACATAGATATCTTCACATGTATGTATGTATGTATGTATGTATATATATATATACATATATATATATATATATATATGTATATATATATTTCGGTTCTGAAGAGTATGCAAATTAAACACAACTTATTGGCTGCCAAAAAAAATCATCATAAGTTGACCTTGTCATACATAATAACCTTTGTAACAAATGGTAAAGCAAAACAAACTCCTATCTTGGCCACATCCAAAAATGTGTATCTCGTTCTATATATTTATTCCATCCCCTCTCTGTCAAGAGGTGGGGACCATGCCATGTCATGGGTCCTCTGGAATTATGGTTAGTCATTTCACTGATCAAATTTCTCAAGTCCTTCCAATTTGTTCATTTTTACAATATTCATACAAGCCTTCCCAGATTTCTCTAAAACCATTCCCTTCATTGCTACTTATAAAACAATTTGAAAAGAATATCTAAGGGGACTAAAGTCTGTTAGACCTATCTTTTGGAACTTGGCTTTGAACTTGGACATGGCAAGTATTTAATGCCTGTTATTTACAGAGCAGAGTAGCCTAGCTAAATTCTGAGAAGCTCATCTCTAGAATTTGGCTACCAGGTAATGAAGTTTTTCTTTTCTTGGTGGGGGGGGGGGGTTGGTACAACAATCCACAAAAACTGTCTGCTAAGGTTTGGCAGAGCATATTCTTGGTCAATGTATGGAGGACCACCGCTCACAAAATTGGAGATCTTTGTGAAGTACTGCAGTTATTAGCAAAATAAGAGGTACAAGAGAGAAGTCAGCTATTATGAGGAGACTCCGAAGGAACTGAGGTTTCCCTTGGAGGAGATGCTATGCTGAAGTTGAAATAACAATGAGATCACCAAGCTACTGAAAAGAGAAGCCAAGTGCAGGGTTTTCCATTTCTTCAAGAAACAAAATAGCAAAACCCTAGGGCCAAGGAGTCAAACAAAGAAGTAGCAATAATTGAGAAATGAAATAGGATTTATGGCTAGGAAGATGAATTTGTGTTCTCAGGGTTTCATGGAATGTGGGCTGCTTTTACGCTCCTCATTTCCTTCCCCCATTTCCCATTTATGATTCTGTTATTCCTTAAAATCCACACTTTCATAGGACCTGGACAAAAACCCTGGTTAATACTTTTAAAACATGAGGAATCCTGAGCAAGCCATTATTTGCAGGTCTAGAAAAGGAAAAGTTCTTCCTTCTTAGTTAAAAAAAAATACAAATTCCATCTGGCAATATTTTGAGATTGAATTTTGTTGAGCTTCATTGAGACCAAATGATCATTTTTCACCTGCACTTGTGTTGATAAATAACAATAATAGCAAACATTTATATAATGCTTTAAGGTTTGCAAAGCATTTTACATATATTACCTCAATTGATCCTCACAACAACCCTGTAGGGAAGTTGCCATTATTATTTCTAATTTATTGTTGATGGAACAGAAGATTAATAATAATAATGGCTTCCATTTATATAGCACTTTAAGATTTGTAAAGTGCTTTACAAATATTAACAATATGACTAGCCCTGGGCTGATACAGCTAATAAGGGTCTGGGAGAGGATTAAGTCTTTGTGATTCCAATAAAGTCCAGCATTTTATCCTTTGTACCACCTAGCTGCATCTGGATGGATTGTAGAATTACAGAATTTCAGAATGAGAAGGAAAGTCAGAAGCAACCTAGTCCTACCTGTACTGAATAAAAATTCCTTCGCTGATAAGTGACCATCACTCTTTGAAGGTTAATTCAAACGAGTCTAGTCTCAAGATCACAATCACTCCTGAATGAGTTGACCATTGAGATTTCTGACTTGCCAAGTTGAGAAAGAGCCTCACCACCTATAGTGACTGCAACAATCCAATAAATTAGCAACACCATAATATGGTGAAAAGGGTGCTCTGTTTGGAGGCTGGGGAAGGTTTATGTGATGCTCACTACAAATCTGTGAAGTATATAAAACAGCCACTGTCATCTCCACTTTATGAATGAGGAAATTGAGGCTAAAGAGAAGTTATTCAATTAATAAATCAATAAATATTCATTAAGAACCTACCATATGTCAGGCATTATGCTAAGCACTAGGGATACAAAAAGAAGCAAAAGACAATCCCTGTCCTCAAGGAGCTTACAACATAATGAGGGAGACAACATAAAAACAAATATATAAAAAGCAAGCAATATACAGGATAAATAAGAAATAATTAAGACTTCCAGTAAAATGTTTTTAGTAGAGCTTTTAGTTGGACTTAAAGGAAGCCCAGGAGGTTGGTAGTCAGAGCAGAAGAGGAAGAGCATTCCAGCCATAGGAGATAGCTGTAGAAAATGCTCAGAGCTGAAAGATGGTGTGTTTTGCTCATAAAACAGCCAGGAGGCCAGTGTTACTGAATGGAAGAGTATGTGTCAGGGAGTAAAGTATAAGAAGACTTGGAAAGGTAGGAGGGGCTAAGTGATTGTTCACAGTCACAAAACTAATTTGTTTTAAAAGTATTTTTTCTTAAAGTGGCAAACACCCTATAAACATTTTTGCCAAATGTAAAATGTTTATACTACTCATTTTTAATGAATCTCTGGTCTTATCAGTGCAGGTACTCATTTCAATGGCACAGATTGCAAACTGCCTATATCTAATACTTTACAATTCTTGACTTTGCCTTCTCATTAATCATCCACAGAAAATTTATCAAATGATCTCAAGTCAATCCTCTAGATATTTTAACATTCTATGGGAATCAGAACAGCACTTGGGCTGGCCATCTGTTATCTCTCACTCTTGTTTCATGACCAGTCTACCTCCTAAGCTGATCACACATTTCCTGGATAATAACTTTTATATCATTTTGTGTGCAAGTAATCATTGGTAATATGCTACAGCCTAATTATGGCCACCATCCATCTCTCTCCATTATCTTTTGGATCACCCTACAATTTTTTTTGAGATTCTGGCATTTCAAGATGAGCAATCATATATCATCATAGCAAGAATATTTCTATTTTTTTATTTTTTATTGGATCATTGTGTGAAAAAGCAGCATGGAATCAGTGAAACCACTATGTCGCATCCCAAATGATCTCTAGCCTAATCTCTTCTTTCAATTTGATTATGAGTCCCATTTATTTTGTTCTTCTGTGGTACCCACCCCATGATAGATGTACAAATGGACCAACTGAATATACTGCCTATACACATTCATTCATTAATCCATGAAATAGTACCATATAAAAATGAAAGCCTTATTATTATCATTACATTTTGCTCACATCTTTTGGAAGAAAGTAGAATAGAATTGGAAAACAAATAGATACAATAACCAAAGAAATGGGGACTATCATTCACCAGCATTTATTAAGCTTCCAGGGGACACTGTACCTAGGAGTTGGACACAAAAATGGGGCATCTCATCTGTGCAACCAGAATTCCTGATCACTAAAGAAATGTCAAGGCCAAAATGAAATGCACAGACTAATAGAAAGAATGTTCTCTGATTCTCAATTAAGCTTATGTTCCTTGGGTATGAATGAAGATTTACTTTTAAAAGATGCAAGGTGAACAGGCTATTTTCCCCAAAGTGTTTTCCTTATGTTAGTATCAACTGCAGTCAAAAGTCTTTCTCTTTTTTCATTCTACATTCTATAGCAACAAGATATAAATTCAAACCTTTTATGTAGTGCAGTGGAAAGAGGAATAGGTTTGGAATCTGAGCACCAAGCTTTGAATCCAAACTCTGCCACTTATATCTTGTGTGACCTTAAGCAAGTCACTTATCTTCTTTTGGGCTCAGTCTCTGTAAAATGAAGGGGTTGGATTACATAGCCTCCCACGGGGCTCTATAAACTTATTTTTATAATGATCCTATAAACTTATTTTTATAAAATGATATTTTCTTTTTCCCTAATTACATGTAAAAACAATTTTACAAGTCTTGAGTTCCAAACTCTATCCCTCCTTTATATCCTTCCCCCCTCCTTGAGACAGTAAACAATCTGATATGTGTTATACATGTGCAGTCATGTAAAATATTTACATATTAGTCATTTTGTGAAAGAAAACTAGAACAAAAACAAAGACAGTAGAAAATAGTAGGCTTCAGTCTGTATTAAGATGACATCGTTTTTTTCTCTGAAGGCAGATAGCATTTTTCATCATGAGTCATTTGGGATTGTCTTGGATCACTGTATGGCTGGGAATAGCTAAGTTATTCACAATTCTTCATCATACAATATTGCTGTTACTGTGTATAATGTTTTCGTGGCTCTGCTCACTTTACTTTGTATCAGTTCATGTAAGTCTCTTCAGGTTTTTTTCTGAAATCATCCTGCTTGTCATTTCTTATAGCACAATTCCATTCAACTCATATATCACAACTTGTTCATCCATTGTTGGGTATCCCCTCAATTTCTAATATTTAGCCAGCACAAAAAGAGCTGCCATAAATATTTTTGTAGATATAGATTCTTTGCCTTTTTAAAAATCTTTTGGGGATACAGACTTTGTAGTGGTATTGCTAGATCAAAGGTTATGAACAGTTTTATATCCCTTTGGGCATAGTTCATCAACAGAATGGTTCATCAACAGTACATTAGTGTCCCAGTTTTCCCACATCCCCTCCAACATGTATCATTGTTTTTTCTTGTCATATTAGCCAATCTGATAGGTGTAAGGTGGTACCTCTGAGTTGTATTAATTTACATTTCTCTAATCAACAGTGATTTAGGGCATTTTTTCATGTGACTATAGATAGCTTTGATTTCTTTGTCTGAAAACTGTCTATTCATATTCTTTGACAATTTATCAATTGAGGAATAACTTCTATTCTTATAAATTTGACCAGTTCTTTATATATTTGAGAAATGAGGCCTTTATCAGAGATATGAAATTTTTTCCAAGTTTTCCTATAAACTTGAAGTTTGTTCACACATCATCTAATAATGAGGTTTTTTACAAAATAAGACTTCAAATGAAATTTTTTTTACAGTTTGTGAGGGTAAAAAAAAATATCCAGAGTAATCATTAAATTAATAACCAATTTTGCATTCACCACAATATTTAAAGAAAGTGTCCACAGATATAATAATTCAATACTTTACTAATTATTTTAATGGAATATGGAAATCCCAGTTAAGGTTCTATCATTCCTTTTTTTAAAAAAGGAGGGAGGGGCAGCTAGGTGGCACAGTAGATAGAGCACTGGCCCTGAAGTCAGGAAGACCTGAGTTCAAATCCAACCTCAGACCAAACACTTGACACTTACTAGCTGTGTGACCCTGCGCAAATCACTTAACCCCAATTTAATTTAAAAATTTAAAAAATCATAATTAAAAAAAATAAAAAGAGGAGGGGAGAAAGTAGGATTGTTAGGAGAAAATTGAGTGGTTGAATATGATTCTATCATTGATTTATTCATCATGTTGGGCATGTTATTGCTCCCATTGACCTTTCCAGTTTTATTTTGTATTATTCCCCTCAATGCACTGTCTATTCTAATCAAACTAATCTGCTATCTAATAACCATGAACAAGAATGTGTCTCCCATCTCCATGTTTTTCAACTGGTAATCCCCATGCCTAGACTCTAGTATTTCTTCAACTCTACCTTGTAGAATGGCTAGCTCCCTTCAAAGCACAGGCTACATTCCACTTCACACAAAAGACCTTTTCTCTTCTATACATTTGTTGGCACTCCTTCCTTCTTGAAATTACTTGCTATTATTGATCTGTACACATCTTGTATCCCTTCCAATAATTTGATCCTCGAAAAGATTGTTTGATTTTCTGTTTGTTTTTTATCCCCAGATCCTATCATAATACCTTAAATACTTGCTTCTGGCAGGTAAGTAGCCCAGTAGATAGAGTGATGGACTTGGAGACAGAAATACTGGAGTTCAAATCAAATCCTAATTCAGTTATTAACTAGCTGTGTGCTCCTAAATGACTTAATTTCTGTTTGTTTCAGTTCCTCATCTATAAAATTGGGGATACTAGTAGCCCCTACTTTCCAGGGTTTGAGGATGAAATGAGGTATTTTTTTGTAAAGCATCCTTTATAAAAGCTAGTGCTTTATAAATGCTAGCTGCTCCTGGGGAGAGGGGGGAGGAGAAGACATGGTGACCCCTGAGTTCATTGATATAGGAGCTCCTCTAACAAGAAAACTCTCTCAACTAATATAAATCTACAACTTCACAGGTTACAGTTTTAGAGAGTTTCTTAGGGCATTTGGAAGTAATATGGCTTGCCCAGGGTCACAAAGCCAGTCTATGTCAGAAATAGGACTTAATACCCAGGTCTTCACGATTAAGAAATAATTTCTCTATAATACTTCACTACCTCCCTTTGCCTTAAATATAAGAGATACTTAATAACTGTTTGTTGAACTGAACTAAATCCCATGGTCAAGGCCTAGAGCAGAGTTTAGGTGCCTGAAAGTTCTTCCCCTTAATAGCTGACCTTAGGCAAGCTAGAAATTTGTAAAAAAGTCAGTAAAAAAAAAAAGATTCCAATTTACATTGTCATCTGCTTTATATTTGTTTGATGGATGAAAGAGAATTTCGGAAATATTATTTAAAATGACAGTTTCATATAATCCCAATTATTTTTCAAACTTTTTTTCATTCAGTCAACAAGCACTACTGTAGAGTTTACTGGGGGGGAAAGTTTTCTTGTCAATTGCCTCAGCTGATGTGCCCAACAGCTCTATGTGAGGCAGAGCAAATAGCCTCAGTTCATTTTACAGATGAAGCCATGGTTGTGTGAAGTTGTTTTATGATTCATCTTGAGGCTTTATCTTTGTCTGGCAGTGGGGAGGGGACTTAAAGACTAATTAGAATTTCATCAAGCATCGATTGGAATGCTAGTTATGACTAGAATCCGAGTTTCTTGACTTTAGGAGTAGTTTTTCTTTCCACCCCTCCCCCCCACTATAGCATAGCATTTCCCAAGAGGAAGTATGGTTGTGTCCAGAACACATCCCAAACTAACCTCCTAAAACTCAAATTACTTCCCAATCTGGCTATATTCCCATTGCTATCTCTGCCTGACAGACAGACCGACAGAAAGAAAGTCAGAGATAGAGAGGGGACAACAAGGGAGGAGGGAGAGAAAGAAAGGAAAAAATAAGTAAATAGAAACAACGCAAACACCGTATTTCACCACATAATTGTCACCATCACATCACAACATCTGCAACGTTTTGTTTTGTTTCCACTCCAAAAATTGGTTTATAAACTTTCATTGCATAATCATTGAATGGTGTAATTCTGTTCATCATGCTTCTGAAAATGTAAAGAGAGGAGCAATTCACCTGTGGCATAGGGATACCCGTTCATCTCTTGTGCATTGCGAGCCTAGAATTCTCAGCCTATGTGCATTGACAGTATATTTCCGAAAGCCAACCTGCGTGGTTTGTTTAGAGCACTGCAGTGACTAACGGTATTGTCATTCAACCCAATGAAAAGCCTTAGACGCAAGGGGAGTGGTGGGCAGGCGAAGTAGCCATGAGTAAGTCACATGATATGGTAAGACTTGTATCTTCACAATTTTAACATACATCCACGAGTATTCCATGTGTCTTAATCTTGCACCAAAGACACTTTATTAATAAATGATTTTTAAATAATACCAGTACAATTTATGGTTTTTTTAAAAGCTTCGCATAATGGTCACACAGACTTTTTACAAAAAATTTTGTCATAAATCTGTGACGATTATGTGGTGAAATATGGTAGAAAAATTTTGCATGTATCACCTATCTCTTTCCCTTCCAAGAAGGCCTGAGCCCCACCTTCTTGGAGACTGGATACCAGTAACAAGAGAGAAACTTGCACCAACTTGTCTCAATCTCAACCAGCTTGTTATTCAGTTGACTCATTCTGGTGGCTCTGAGTGCTGCATAAGTAGCAATCCCTAATGGATGCGGAATGTGGGTTTTTCCTCATGCAAAATAAACCTCTTTGCACTCAGTAGTGCAAAAGAGAGCCGTTTTCTTAAACTCTGCTCTCAAGAATGTGTTCGGACAATCTCTGCCCAGATGTCAGTGTGCAGATGCATATTTCAGATGTTCTTTTTACTGATTAGCATGCAGCCAGCACACCTGTTTTGCTGCCTGGAGGAATCACATTAGAAATGAAGATACCCCTGCATAGTCAAATATTTGTACTGTATTTATAAACAGAGTTTTTAGTGTTTGTATGCACATTTCCCTATCATGCTGAAACTCTGCAACTGTATTCATGGAAACTACTTCAATCCCATTTGGCTGACCGATCACCTCACTTTACAAAGGTTGCATTTGTAAGCAGGCTTCACATCCTGTCTCTGCATCCACAGTGGACACTCAGCAGATTTTTTGCTCTCTATGTGTGAAACTATGCAAAGCCTGGGACAAATGTCCCCCTTTAGTAAGAGGTGAAGAAGTATACTGTATGTAACATTTATGGTCACCTGAAAAGACAGGTAGGTCATTGTCCAAATGAACAAGTTAGAGAGGACATAATCTCTGTCTTCAATTATTGCATGGGCTGTCATGTGGAAGAGGGATTGAATTTACTCAGCTTGATCCCAGAGGGCAGAACTAGGAATGATGAGCACAAGTAACTGAGAGGCAAATTGCAACTCAATAGAAGCAACACTTTCTTAACAATTAGTCCCACCAGTAGAAAGGTATTTTTTAAAGTGTCAGAGACATTGAAAAAGGCATTTCTATATTAGTTAGGGACCTTCCATCTACTCTGCATGTATGTGTACATATCTACATATACACATATATATATTTATTGTGTATATATATATACATACATATATGTGTGTGTGTGTGTGTGTGTGTGTGTGGTGTGTGTGTGTGTGTATGTATGTATATCCAGAGAGAGAGAGAGAGAGACCTACATAATGTACCTAATTGTTATATGTTATCTTCTCCATTAGCATGTGAGCTCATTGAGGCTTGGGAAAATTTTTACATTTCTTTACAGTCTGACACATTGTAAATGCTTTTTTGAAAGACTGAAGCTTCGATTCTAAGATTCTATTATTCTACAATGTTGTAAACTTTCCTTTCATGCACTATATTTTCAATTCAGATAAGCATATAAACATTGCCAAAAAGTCTGGGTTCAAGTCCAAACTGTGTCACTTGCTACTTAGAAACTGCCCCTGGTGCGAGACTAATTGACAAGTCACAACTTCTTCCTCTGTACAATGAAGGTATTGGATTATACTATCTCTAAAGTCCCCTCTGGCTCTAAGATATTATGATTTTATGATACTATGCAAGAGGCTAGAACACTGTAATCAAGAAAGAGTTTAAATTTCTCAAATGGAATTTGACTTCCAAATTTAAATGGAATTAATGCTAACATATGTATATTAATCATTTGTAAAAGCATGCATTTTTTGTCTTTCTTGAGCAAAGGAAAATTCTAAAATCTTATTAAGAAGGCTGCTTTGAGGATGTAAAGAAGGGTGGAGATCAACAAATTCAGGACTAAAAATCTTAGGAGAACAATTATTTTCATTAAATTCATGAACTGATTTGAGTCAACAACCATTTATTCAGCACTTACCTAGGTTCCAGGCACTTTTCTAAGCTATTGGCAATACAAATACAAGTAAAAAGAAAAACAATCCCTGCTCATATTCTAATAAAGGAAGATGACATAGGGGTATGGTAGAATACTTCCCAGAATCAGGGATGATTGGTCTGGGCCCTTCCTCAAAAGGAAGGTTCTGGGAAGAATTTGCCAATGGGGGAAGGGCTAGGTTACTTCTGTTTTTCCTATTGAAGAGCTGTTGCAATGAAAAGAGTTTTAAAGTCTTTTGTAAACTATCAAGTACTGCTTTCTCTATGAAGCTCCAAGGATCAACTGTATTCTTCTTAATTCCTTAGAACTGAGGCCATTAGAGTGAAACTCCTTCAGTTTCTTAATAGATTCAAGATGGACTAGACCAGCCTTTCAAAACTAATGTAGCAAATTTCCCAACCCCACATAAGAATGGGAACTCTTAAATAAGCCATTCAGACTAAGAGGGAGAGAGCAAAAATCTAGATTGGCCCTATATTTTTTCCTTAATCTGTCTAAATCAATTAGGCAATTGAATTGTGGTATTGTATTTCCAGGAAGCTTCATTGCTTTCTATTATCCTCATGACAAAAATAAACAATTCCTTTGGAAATCATAAAGAAAAATGCATCCCACTGAGCTGATGTTGTATGCTGTTATATGCAAGAACATATGTGTAATAAAAAATGAGGAATTATGGATCAAATAATGATGTTGGAGCCACTTACATAAACAATGGAGAGCATTTTGGATGAGCTCCAAATGTCATCACTATTGTTTAATTTCAACCTCAGTTTTGCATCTGCCTAGACTAGTGTCAAAGATAATAATCTCACCAGACAGAATACAAAATACACAACTCAAATTGCCTGGCTCAATTATTTTATTTACTAGTAATGTTAAGCCACTTTTTTTTTCCAGCTGGCTATCTAACAGAAATGTGCATCTTTTCCTTTAGGTTCTCTTAAAAAATTACATCATCTTTGTGTTGTATCTATGTTTCTTTAATATTGGGTTATCTTGTACAAGTCAGGGAAACTCAAGTTTAACTAGTAAGATACAAAGCAACTAGTCCTTCATCCTTAATGAATTTCTTCTTTAAGTCTTCTACACACACACATACACACACACGCACACACACACACACAAAATTATGACCTTTTAGTGTCACGCTGAGATTTACCAAATATCATGAATTGCCAGGTAAAAGAAAAGGACAACAACTGAGTGCCAAGTCACTCATTCTGAGGAAGAGATGAAAAGCAAAGATGAAAAGACAGGGCACATTTCAGTTTCTATTGCTGAGATTCCTTCTAGTAGTCAGTACATTACAATCCAATCAATCAACAAACATCCATTAAGTACCAATTACTATGTACCAGGCATGGTTTTAGGCCAAAAACACAAAGAAAAAAAAAAGAAACCTTCTCTGCCCTCACAGAGTTCAGTCCCCATCCCCATTCCATAAACATTATCAGTAAATAGCTGCCTGTTGTATAGTACTGATCAAAAAGAGGGAAATGGGAGCCACAATTTTTACTTGATCGTTTTATCGATTGTGTAAATCACGTGGACCAGGGGATGAATGGAATGAGAGGGGAGGCAACATGATGTAGTGGAACCAATGTTAGAGCTAGAGTCAGGAGAGAGCCTGGCTCAAATCTACCTCCAAAGCTTGCTAACTGTGCAGCAGTAGACAAGTCCCTTGATATCTCTGAACTGCAATGTCCTTATCTGTAAAATAGTGACAATAATTGTACCCATTTTGCTGGGTTATTGTGAGGATCGTATAAGCTGATGTACTTAAGGCACTTTGCAAACCTTAAGGTGCTCTATAAATGTCAGGTGTGATTATTGTTATTATATAAAGTAGATATAATTCAAATGATTATTTTCACAGAAAGGAAAGGTGACGTTCTCCTGATTTCCCGGGAATCAAAAGACAAAACTTTTATCTTGTATTTTCTTTGATAGCAGAGCACCAAATTCTAAGTAGAATAGAGCAGGATCTGCCTTTCCATCACTGGCAGTTAATAATTAAATCAAACATTATATTCAGCAATAGAACATATGCATCAGCTTCTTTCAAATTGCATTTCCTTCCTGTTAGGTCCATTAGTGTAAACCAGACTGCCTTTAGAAACCCCCTTATTGCTGCTGTCTTTCAGCACAGTTCCTGAAATGGATAATGTGGTGCATATTATGGGCAATTACAGAGAACTCCCCAGCGATTGGGTTTTAGAGTTACAGAATGAAACAGCTGGAACTACCGAGTAATAAGCTAATCAGAAAAAAAAAATAGGAAATAGTGAAAAAAATCTGGGGGAAAAACCCTTGCAGCTTAGAATCCATGATTACAATGTAGACAAAAGATAAATGGAAAGCATGAGAAATTCTATAAATCCATTGTTCTTCCAGAAGCTATGTGTATACAGAAAGGTCTCTGCAGTTCACGATCTAAAATGATCTAAAGCTAAAGACTTTATTTTGAGTCTCTGTGTTTCCATACAGCATGCACCCAGGAGGCAAATGTAAAAATATTGCTATTTTCCTCCATAGATGTATCAATGCTAAATTTCCATATTAGTGAGCATTCTTAAAAACCAAACCCTCTTTTCCATTGCCTCATGCAATGGTGGAAGATCAGAATGCTGCTGTTCACTAAATGAAACAGAGGTATAAGGTTTTCAACTCTTTAGTTTATGTATAAGCTTGAGTGTGGAGAGCTCATGTCAATTACCTGATCTAGCTTGCCATTTGGTTGGGATCCTGGAATTATAGTGTTCTTCTAGGGCGAGGGGCAAGATCAAATAAAAGCATTAGAAATAATCCTGAGGGAAAAGTTTCCAATTGCATGTGGAAAGAAATATTCTGACTTTTTTCGAGAGTTTCAAAATGATTTTTTTGAAGAGTGCTTATTTGGGGGAACAAAGTTATTGCTTCATTTTGTTGTAAGCAATGTGAAGCTTTTGGCTTGCCCAAATGAAATGTTTTGAAAATTTTCAGCAAAATGACTTTGACACTTGTGAAATAACTGAACAATCTGCACAGCAGTGACATGGAGAGATGGGATAAAATCAAGTCCAATTACATAGTTTAAAAATAGTTGAAAACTCTTTCCTAATTTTCCTCCCTAATTTCCCACCCCTCAAAAAAAAAATTCTAACTGGGAAAGCCAGATTTGCACAAATCTTGCAAGTCCTTCTCTCCTGTAAAAAGATGGATTATATAGTCATAGCCAGATTTATGTGGCTACTTATATACTTTCATAAGGCTTCAGTATCCAATCTTTATTTCAGCAACAATAAAACGGCAGCAGGAAGAACTCGGACATAAAACATGCTATCCAGTTTGATATCCTTTACAGACATTGTCTCCCTCTTCCCCTAAGAGCAGTGATTCTTCGTTGCCATGTGTTTTTTTTTCCCATTTCCCTTTCCAGTAAAAGCTTTATTATGATCGAGTGAAACAAGTGGAAACAGAGATGTTAACAAGACAAAAATGTTAAAGCCTTAGAAGACAGTGTCTTCTCATCATGAAAAAAAAAAGGAAAAAACCAAAAAGGCAATGTTCACTTTAACATCAAAAAGCTCATTTGTTTATATTATTGAAACTACCTTTAAGAACATACGCTAATAAATGGATGTGCCCTGAATTTTCTCCATGGACACATGATAAACAAAATATAAAGGCATCACAGGGGAATTTTGATCTAGTACATTCCTGTCCTCACCAGGGAAGGAATGACGTGTCAAAGGTATATTGTGTGGAGGGTGTGAAAAAGAATAGAAGTTGTGTTGTGGAGCTGAAGAGGACTGGATGTGACAGTAGAATAAACAAGTTCAAATCCAGCTTCTACTGTTTATAGCAAATCACTTAACCTTTCTCTGCCTCAGTTTCTTCATCTCTAAGGTTAAAGGTTCACACTAGAGGATCATAGCAGTAGAGCTGCAAGGAACCTCAGATGTCAATCTTTTCAATTTGTAGATGAGGAAACTGAGGCACAAAGTATCATTATAGTATAGTTGATTGGGCATTGGAAAAGACTTGGGTTCAAACCTTGCCTCAGGCAATTATTGTGTGATGCTCAGCCTGAGTTTCTGGATCTATAAAATGAAGTTTGGGGCAGATGGGAAGCACAGTGGACAGAGTAACAGGCCTGAAGTCAGGAAGCTTCATCTCCCTGAGTTCAAATCTGGCCTCAGACACTTACTAGCTATGTGACCCTGGGCAAGTCACTTAACCCTGTTTGCCTCAGTTTCCTCATATGTAAAATGAATTGGAGAAGGAAATGGCAAATCATTCCAGTATCTTTGCCAAGAAAACCCCAAATGGGGCTATGAACCATCAAACATGACTGAAAATGACTGAACAACAATAACAAAATGAAAGTGTTGGAGTCCATAGCCTTTAAGACTCCTTTCAGTTCTAAACGTATAATCCTATGAGGAAGACTTGAGTTCAAATGTGACCTCAGACACTTACTAGCTTTATGCCACTGCGCAAGTCATTTAATACCTGTTTGCCTCAGTTTCTTCAAGTGTAAAATAAAAATAATAACAGAATCTACCTTACAGAGTTGTTGTGAGGATCAAATGAGATAATATTTGTAAAGCACTTAAAACAGTGCCTGATATGTAGTACTTATATAAATGCTTATTCCCACCTCTTCCTTTCCCTTCCTTCCTGTGATAAATGGTTTGCAGAAAATCACACAAGCAGTAAGCATCATACATGGGATTTAACTCTGAGTCTAGAACCACTCTTTCTACTGTCCCACATTGCCTTATGATCTCACAGGTCCTTCTAGCTCTCAATCTGTAATTCTATATATTCCTTGGGCAGCTAGGTAGTGCAGTGGCTAGAGTGCTAGACATGGAGTCAGGAAGACTCACCTTCCTGAGTTCAAATTCAACCTCAGACACTTATTAGCTGTGTGACACTAGGCAAGTCACTTAACTTTTTTTTTTGCTTTGGTTTCCTTATCTGTAGAATAAGCTGGAGAAGGAAATGGCAAACCACTTCAGTATCTCTACCAAGAAAACCCCAAATGGGATCACAAAGAGTCAAAAACAACCAAACAACAAAATATATTCCTAATTCCCCTACAATGCAGTGAGGATATTTCAGATTAACTTTGTTTTATGTTTCAATGATGTAAGTTAATGCCATTCAAATCCTCCTTTTTCTGGCATAACTAAAAATCTCTTGTTATGGTTATAAATACAAGGGAAAAAATGTACCAGAGTGCCCTGGGGTTTAACTAAGAAGGCCTAGGTTTGAAACCCAGCTCCATTACATACTGTCTAGCTGTCCTTGACCAAGTCATTCGCCCTGTATAGGTCCCAAGTTTTCCCCTCCTGTTAACAAATGACAGTTGGCACTGATATGGCTCTGCAGGGTTTACAAAGATAATGCTCATTGGAACCTCATATCAGCCTGTGAGATTTTTGTATCTCATCTTGCAGGTGAAGGGAGAGATATTGTCATACATCTAATGTATGTGTGGGTGTGTAGAGATATGTTAAGAGGTAGGGGGTTGAACCCTGGTTTCCTTGACTTCCAACTCTGGCATTCTATCCACTTTTTCAAGCTCACTCTCATGGAGCTAGGTGGCATAGAACACTAAGGTTAGAGGAAGGAGGATCTGAGTTTAAATCCCATATCAGATATTTACTTGTTTAAAGACTTTTTTTTTCTACTTCTTTACTAGTTCAAAGATCCTTGTGCATCAGTTTCCTAGGTCCTGGCCCAAGGTAAACATGCTCATTGCTTGGGTTTTGATGGCTCAGAGTGAGTATAAATAGCAATTATTTCTGTTTTGGCCAGAAACTCTTAGTGTCTTCTCCTCCCAGACTGATTCTTTTGTGAAGTCAAACTAGGCCATTTTTTGCCTCCATTCTTGCCTAGAACATTCGATTATTCATTGAATGGGTGTTGCCTCAGAAAAATTGAGACCTGGGAAAGTGCTTAGCTTTAAAAGGCCAAGGTCTCCCCAGTGTATTTGGGGCTATCTCCAGTCGTCCTGACCTATATCTTGCCACTAGATTCTGATGACTCAGGAGGAGAGAGTGAGGTTGATGACTTTGCACAGTCCTATATCACTCAAATCCAATTCACTTGCAAGTCAAGACATCACCATCCTGATGTTATTGGTCCTCTTTGAGAACGAAGGATGAACAACACCATCCTTCTCTGCAAAATGGCTATGTTGGACATGATGCCCTGTAAGATTCCTTTCAGCTCTAAAACTACAATCCTCTATAAATGTGATGGTGTTGGAGTATGTAAGTCATCTACATTCATTTAAAGTGTTTTCTCATTTCTTTTGATTGTTTTCATTTGCCCAGAGAGGAAAATTAACCATTGCCTTCTTATGGACGAAGGACTCTACCATCAAAGAGAAGGAATCCTGTTTGGCAGGTCTTCACCAGCGCCAACTATTCACCAATCCTGTTTATGCAATCATAGTGTACCTCTTCTATGATATTCGAATTTCCTCCCTACATAAGCAACTATTTCTCAGATTTAAGATAAGGTAATGTTTTTTCCTCAGTTGACTACAAGAAGACAGCTAATTGACAAAATGTCTTGCATCTGGCTCTGAGGAATAAAAATATAGGAGCCCTGCAGTGGGTTCCTACCAGATGATTCAACAAAACCAATAAACCTTTACTAAGCCTCTTCTTTACACAAGGCAAGAGGTGGCATGGAGAAGTAGCTAAATGATAGGAATTTGGAGTCAGGAAGACCTGGGTTCAAATCCCACGTCAGGTACGCACTGGCCATGTGACTCTGCATAACCCACTTTACTTCTGAGTGCCCCAGGAAACTCTCTAAGACTATAAAAATGACTGGCTTCACCAATCTACATCTGTGGAAGAATTTTCTCCATTCTATTTCCTAAACTAATGAAATCATAGATGCATTATAATATTGAATTTCAAGGTCCTATTCTAGGGGATGGAGAGAGAATACAAAACCCCAAAAGTTCCTCCCCTCAAGGATCTCATGTACTAATAGATGAATACAACACAGAAACCTATCAGTATAATACAAGGTTAATTGAGAAGAGAGAGATCATTAAACATTGGGAGAGTAATGGAATGTTTCTCAGAGGAAATGATGCCTGCATTGAGCTTTAAAGGAAGGCAAACATTCTGAAAAGGCTATAAGAGCCCTAAGCTTCTCTTGGAATCCCATTCCTCCAGTGGGTAGTGACTGGCAATCTAGCCCTGAAGGTTATGTTGTATTTACTAAATGATTAGAAATAATTCACGTCACTGTGAGCTGTTTTGTTGTTCCTATTAAACTGCAGCTCACATTCTCTATAATCTGACTCCAATGGTCATAAAAGCCTCTTTATTACCTGGAAAAATATCTTCCAATATGCCAATGGAAACTCTCCATAAAAATAGGACATGAGCACAGTTCCAGTATGTCATTTGGAATGCAGAAGCTCCACATTCAGATTTTTCATAGTATGCTTAGCTTATTGGCACACTGAGAAGAAGGTTGATGCTTGGAAATAGGATGAGGTGAAGAGCAGGTAAAGGAGTTTTTTTTTTTTCCATAGAAAAATTTCCCACAGTGGACAAAAACTTGGGAAAGAATTTCCTTTTACTACCAGGAGCAACCTTGAATGTGATGCTCCTCAGACTCTGTAAAATGGAGCCAAATAAAGGGCCCTATTGCCAGATAGGCCAGAGCAGAATTTTCAAGGAACATTTTACTTTTATTGTAATTCTCCATTGAGAATCATCTAACAGTTATCTATTTTTTAATTAGGCAAAGGATGAAAATAACCCTTTGGAGAAACCAGTGACAGCAAGGAGAGCTGGAATATGGATATAGGCACAAATATACTAACATTCCATCTGCCTTAACAGTAACCATCAATATTTCCTTCCAGGCTTATCAAATGTGTCACCTCCTTCGTAGCACTGGGAATCAGATATAGTTAAAGGATAAGATTGCTCCACAATTTCCTAACAAGAGGAGAAATGTAGACACTATGGCGGGAAAATCAGTTTGCCTCTGTTTGGACCTACTCTAATTATTGCACCTGAATCTACTTACAATTAACTAACAATTGCCTTCTGAGAAGCTGATAGAAAGGGTACTGTCATTAGGAGAGAATAGAGTTCTAGTCCCCAGTTTGTCTTCTGTTATCACTAGCTAGGCCTTGAAAGGACCAGCATTGCACCTTCCTTTAACCCTCCTTGAGCTCACCCAAACCATTCAGCTAGAAGTGACTTCTCTTTTCCCAAAAATCACATGACATTTTGTTCATACCTTTCTAATGGTATTTACCATATCCCCTGGAGATGCTGAGATCATACAGACTTCCCTATTTAAGGAAGGCATTGTGCAGATAGAACCATCTCATCAAGAAACCTGTATAGTATTCAGAGATTTAATGTTATCTGCACAGTAGATATACACTATATATACATAGATAGATAGATAGATATAGACATACAGTATATATATATATATGTATATATACATATATATACACACATTATACACACACACACATACACATACATATATATTTACATATACATATATACTGATGGTGGTAGGATAGTATATATATGTGTGTATATGTATACATACATATATAAATATAGCTATGATATAGATATAGATAAATATGTAATGAGATCCACCAACACTTTGTATTCACGTACATGGCCTCTGTGTGTTGGGGGGGGTGTAGTGGTGGTGTATTTCACCTTGAAACTTGTATAGTATTCAGGGACTTAATGTTATCTGTAATACACACACACACATACATGCATAGTATACACACACACAAATACCAAAGTTACATACATTTATACAGTATATAATATATAACTGTTTTCAATCATATTCAACTGTTCATGATCCCATTTGGGATTTTCTTGACAAGAATACTGGGGTGGTTTGCCATTTTCTTCTCCAGCTTATTTTTCACATGGAGAACTAAGGCAAACAGGGCTAAGTGACCTTCCCAGGGTCACACAGCTAGTATATGTCTAAGGCTGGATTTGAACTCAGAAAGATGAGTCTTCCTGACACCAAGCCCAGAACTCTATCCACTGTGCCACTTATCTGCTGCTATAATATATAATATATATATATATGTATGACAAATGTATATTGCCCAGACAATGATGTGCACTCGAATGTGCAAGCTATTGTGTGTATACATATATCTATATGTATGTATGTGTGTATACATATATATGTACATATAAATAAAATACACAAAGACACATATAAAAGTGTACAGATAAAAATACACACACACACACACACACACACCCCTTGGGCACTCAAAGCAAGTAGACAATTGACTAGGAGAAAAAAAGCCTGAGTTGGATTGTATTTAGGAAATAACACATTGACCCATTCTCAAAGATCCTACCTGATATAAAACCCCAGTTTTTGAAAACAACAATATTCTTCTGATGATGTCGCATGTTTCTAGATCATGGAATAATGTAATTTGAAGAATTAGAATTTCAAGGAGACCAAAAAGAAAATCAAAATGGTGGGTGTTAGCAACAAATAATGGGCCAATAATGACTTGTATTGGCCAAAATATTGGCTGATAATGACTTGTATGTGAAAATTATATCTACAGAGGAAATATTTTATTAGAAATGGAGGGGGACAGTGATAAAACTGTAATAAGTAATGCTGGCCATGATGGCCTTTGCCTATAATTCCTACTGAAGAAGACTGAGGGGGTGGATCTTTAGGTCTGGAATTTTGACCTCTAGTGCACTAAGATAAATAGTGTTTGTACCAAATCTACTACCAGTATGGTAAGCACAAGGTCCACCAGGCTGCCTAAGGAGAAGTAAACTGGCCCTGGTTGGACACAGAACAGGAATTGGGCCCATGAGTGGCCTTTGCACTTCCAGCCTTGGTGAAATAGGGAGATTCACTCTGGAAGAAGAGGAAAAGCTATATCACCACATGCCTTTGCAGAGGTGGGGGAAATGGATCCATGGTTGTGGAACACTGCTTATAATACCAAATTTTACAAAATTATTCATTAGTTTTCCCAAATTTTTTTCTCATCTTCCTCTTTTTATTTTTCTTTCTTTAAAAAAATGCTTTGTTATAAAAGATGGCTTTCTGGGGTAGGGGGGATGGACAAGAAAATCTCTGAGATATAATCATCAAATACATCAACAAAATCTATTAATCATTTTTTTTTAATTAACACAAATGAGGAACAACAGGCAAAAGGAAATAGGGAATATGGAAAGAAGCCAACAATCCCAAAGACAAAGCTTCTCTATCTATAAAAATAAATGGCACTGATCTTAATGGAAGTATGAGAATTACCAGTTCAAAAATAGATTTAAAACTCATTTAAATTACTAGTTTTAAGAACTGAAATATTTATAGAGATTGAGATATCTTCTACTGTCTATGTGTGTTTGAGCCCATGAGTAGCCCCATGCATTTTCAACCTGAATCAAAAAGGGAAATCCAGTCTTCTGATTTCCAGCTTTCATTAAAAACAAAAAGAAGATATGAACCTTCCTTCAGGTTACTGAAGGGAAAGATTGTGGAAAGAAGCCAACATGGGAGGAGCTGGCAGTCTCCATCATGTTCTTATCCCCAGCTTGCTACATTGGAGATTTTTGGGAACTTCCTTTTAGGTAAGATCTAGGACTCTCTTCATTTAATTACGTTACCTTGTTCCCAATGAGAGAGCTCCTGCACTCTGTGTCATCTGGTATATATTCCCCTACATATACTTTCTTTGATTAATGTTTGCTGTGGACTTACTTAGATATATGAGTTTCTTTGATTTTAAAAAGATAAACAAATAAATTAATGAATAAATATATAAATGGTTAAATAAATAGATGAGAGAAAAAAAGAAAGCAAGGAAGGAGGAAGAAAGAAAGAAAAAGAAAGAAAGAAAGAAAGAAAGAAAGAAAGAAAGAAAGAAAGAAAGAAAGAAAGAAAGAAAGAAAGAAAGAAAGAAAGAAAGAAAGAAAGGAGGGAAGGAAGGAAGGAGGGAAGGAAGGAAGGAAGGAAGGAAGGAAGGAAGGAAGGAAGGAAGGAAGGAAGGAAGGAAGGAAGGAAGGAAGGGGGAAAAGAAAGAAAGAAGGAACTTGACAACAATAGCCTAAGTGCTATTTCAATGGGTTTTTTTTTGGGGGGGGTTCCCCACCACCACTACCACCCCCAATCTCTGCCTATTTAAATTTGTTGTGTTCTTTGGGACACAGTTGACTGTTACTTCTTCCAAGAAGCTTCCTCTTATTACGCTACCCAGGCATGAGTTCTCTCACTCATAATTTTTGTAGTTCTTTGTTCCTTTCTAAATACTTAGTGCATTCCATTTCGCTTTATAATTATTTACATGCACTTCTTATCACACCATCATCATCATCATCATAAACACATTTATAATGATTTAAGGTTTGTAAAACACTACAAATATTATCCCACTTGATCTTCACAACAACCCTAGCAGATGGGTGCTATTTTTGTAATTCCCATTTTTTTACAGATGAAGAAACTGAGACAAAGAGTTTATGTGACTTGTCCAGAGTCAAACAATTAGTAAGTGTCTGAGTCAAATTGGAACACAGATCCTCTGACTCTATATCCAGTGTTCTAACTACTGTCACCTAGCTTCATCTTAATCTGGGGTCCCTGAATTCTAAAAATATATATTTTGATTGACTGGGCTCCAATACCATCATTTCCTCTATAATCCTATGTTTATTTTATGCATTTAAAACATTATTTTTTATAAATTCATTTATTTATTTTTAGTTTTCAACATTCACTTCCATAAAATTATGAGTTTTAAATTTTCTCCCCTTCTCCCTCCACTCCTCAAGATGGTGTGCAATCTACTTATGCATTCATATTAAACATATTTTCACATTAATCATAATGTAAAGAAGAATTAGAATTAATGGGATGAACCGCAAGAAAGAAGAAACAAAACAAAACAACAAAAGAAAGGGAAAGCAAATAGTATGCTTCCATCTGCATTCAGACTCCAAAGTTCTCTGGATGCGGAAAGCATTTTCCATTGTGAGTCTTTTGGAGTTGTCTTAGATCTTGCATTGCTGAGAAGAGCTAAGTCTATCAAAGTCAGTCATCACACAGTATGGTTGTTACTGTGTACAATGTTCTCCTGGTTCTGCTCAATTCATTCAGTTCATATTCAGTTCATAGAAGTCTTTCCAGGTTTTTCTGAAGTCTATCTGCTCATCATTTCTTATAGAACAATGGTATTCCATTACATTCATACACCACAACTTGTTCAGCCATTCCCCAATTGATGGATATCCCCTCACATTTAAAACGTTATTGTGAGAAGGGACCCATAGGCTTTGCCAGATGCCAAAGATGGTCCATTATATCAAAAAATAATAATCCCTGATCTAGAATGTAAATTACTAAAAAAAAAAATAGAGATCATTTCATTGATTTTCCTATCCGAACCAGTCCAAGAAACACTAAGTTCTTAACACTGTGCTAGGCACTAAAAATATGAAAACAAAAGAAAAACAATCCATGACCCCAAAGAGCTTACATTCTACTGGAGCATTAGAACATTTTGACATAAATATAGACACAATAGTTTGGAGAGGCAGCACGGAATAGTGGCTAGAGAGCTTACCTGAGTGTCTAGAATCAATAAGCCAACAAGCCTTTATTTAAATATCTACCATGTTCCAGGCACTGGAGACACAAAGACAAGCATGAAAATCACTGCCTTCAGTAAGCTTATGCTCTAAAGGAGGTAGCAACATGTGCATATATTGGTAGATACAAAACACATACAAACAAGTCTGAATGGTGCAACCTTAGAGCCGGAGGCGTTAATGCTAGGGGGTTCAGGAGACACCTAGGTTCCAGTACCTCCTCTGACACATAGTGGCTGTGCCACTCTTGCCAAATACTTAACCTTTCTGTGACCAAGAGAGCACTCTAAGTCTTGTTTGAAGAGCAATTGATCTGCTTTGTTAAACTGAGTTTCTATATCGGGAGTTCCTTAGGCCAATGAAATCACAAGTTATCTCCCCTACCCCTTGGTCTTCCCCCCAAAAAAAAAAGACAGAAGGGAAACATAACTAATAATATTCTGATAGCATCTAACAGGGCATTTTCCCTTGTGTTCTCCTCAATATGGAGCATTTTTATAATGCAAAGGTGGGGGGGGTGAATTTTGCAGCCACCTAGCATTTGAGTTGTTCATAAAGAGTTCACCTTTACATAAAGGTGAAACCTGTAATACAGTCATGGTTTGTCTCTTTCTTAACAAGATGCCAATTGTATATGTTAAAACTCACCTCCAGGTGGATTCAGTTTTCATATTTAATTTCTTTCAGCTGCTTGTCGCAATTTTCATTAAATCCATGTGCTTGTTTGATCTTTCCTTGTGTCCCAAATTTGCTTTCTTTTAGCCTGCACTGTAGCAGCTATTCACTAAATATTCCCCATCAGCATCCTGAATACTGATTTTGTGCAAATGACAGGCAGAAAGTAACAGGTTTGCTTTCCCATATGACTCTCCCAACATTTCCTCAGAGGAGTCAAAAGTCTTGCCCTTCATTTAGGATCAGTAATAACAGTTTAGCATCAAAAGAATTGTTTTGCTGATTTGGGGGGCCCAGGGTGGCATGAACACACTACAGATGCTCATTTTTCTTTAATAAGCTTAGAGGAAGGCATGTCATGAAGACATTTTCTGCCACTAGAATTTGCATTTCCTTTGTTTTAAACCATTCCATGAACACTTTTTTAAGTTCACAGTGAAAGAGACATGAAAAGAATTGTAAAGTGTAGAATCTTAATATTAATAGGATTTTCAGTACAGCTGTACATTTAGGAAATGGTCATCTTCTCATCTCCCCTGAGTTTTACAAGCATTACCACAGTAATACTTATCAGTTTGGCCAAGATGTAGCTGGATAATTTCGACATTGCCTGAATATATTCTGAAAGCAGGGTTTTGAATCCATGGAATCAGAAAAGAATAAGGCACAAAAATGAAATTGAATTCATAATATTCTGGTTTATTTTATTGCTTTCATCCCTACAAATATTGAGGCAGTGTGACATTGTCAACAGAGGGTGGACATGGATTGAGGAAGACCTGGATTCTAATCCCACCTTTGGCACCTCATAGCTGCATAGCCATAAGTAAGTCATTAACTTTTCTGAACCTTCGGCAACTCTCGAAAACTTCAAGTTACAGACATTTTTCGATGTGTGCAGTGGACAAGAAAGTATCCACACTGATGAGAAAATCATTGGTCATTGACATATTGACTTAACCCAGTGAGTGGCCTAGTTCTGCATTCAGACTGAGAATTTGTCAGGCTTCTATGGTTTTATATTAGGCTGGCTATAAGTTAGGGAATTAGAACTATGCTTTTTTTTTTCCACTTAAAGCTGCAAGACTCTCCTCTCTGCCTGACTAAATCATGGGGTATGACCTGTATTAGCGACATCTGATAGACTTTACTAAGTGTGGTTAGGGAGTCCTTTTTGATGTCCTTATGAAGCAAGAGGAATAGACTTGGGTGTTCTTTGGAAGCAGATTAAATTGAGGTTGCCTTAAAGAAGTCATTGCCTGCAAATAGAATGATATTGATTCCAGCTATTTTGTTGACGAATAAGGGTAAAAGACCAACTGTAGTAATATGAGCCTAGTCTTAACAAAATATTGGCTTATAGCTTGTGTTTGGGGAAAGAGGACATTGTGGTAAAGCTATCTTAACCTCAGATTGGATTTATTGGTAACATTTTGAAACTATATCTTGAGTTTCAACAAGTTCTGTTTTGGTTCCCCAGTGGAAAGAAAGCTCCATGAAGGCAAGGAATTTCTCATTTCTGTTTGTAACACAGTAGGTTCTTAATAAAGGCAGCTACATGGTGCTGTGGATAGAGTGCTAGACTTTCAAAGGCTTGAGTGTTAGCCGTGGAAGAGAAGACTTGAAGTGGAGTTTTGCCTCAGACAAATCCTAACTATGTGACTCTGAGCAAGACAATTAACCTCTATTTTATTCATTTTTCTCATCTGTAAAATGAGGAAAATAATAACATCTCTTGCCCATGGTTGTTGTAAGGATAACATGAAATATTTTTAAAGTGCTTTATAAAATTTATAACATTATATAAACGCTAGCCATTATTAAATGTTCATGGAATAAAATTGAATTGAGAAGCAATACGATCAGGCATAGATTGGGTGCTATTTGAGAAAACAAAGGGTTAACTCAGCCAAAAAGGTAACTAACAACTACTTGTTTCAGATATTAACTTATTATTTAATGAAATTAGTCAACTATTCTGGTTTGAGATCTTTTCTTTTCTTTCTGAGTTTTATTGTTGCCTTTTGTCTTTATACCAGTCATTTTTGCTTGATGTGCCCTCCCCCACCCTGAAACTCAGAATAAGCCAAAAATAAATAAATAAAAATATTTAAGCAGAGCTGACATAGCAAACTCTAGAATGTGCATTCCACACCCCATATCCAAAGTTTCCACTTGACTTTCACTTTTTTTTTCTTTTTCTTCTCCCTATTTTGTCTGCTTTCCATCAGTGAATGAATGTTCCACGTGGGGGAGGGAGGGAGGAACCAGAAATGTGTGTAGAGTGTGAGTGATGCAAGGAGAAGAAGATATTAGGTATTAAAGAAATTGTGTAAGTTTACACTTACCCAAGTGGCACTGGTAGGCTTGTGTTGATTGGAGCCTCGAAATGGAGAAAAGAATAAATTAGGAGTCACAAAGAGGGAGAGAGAGAAATCTCTGAGTGGCCCTATGCGCTTCTTGCCGTGAGCAGTGCTTACCAAGCCAGTGACCTTTATGAGATTATTGTTTATGATCACTCGGTGTGTGCCAGAGTAAGAGAAAAGAATATTCCAATTTATTTCAAAGGTTACATATCAAACTGAATATGCAGCACAATTACATTATCATTCTGTATCACTTTTACATGAGGAGCCGGATTTGGATCACTACCACTGCTGCTCTTCAAGCCTGTGTTTTGATTTCTGTTCTGCAAAGACACATCCCTTCTGATTCCCCAAATGGGATCCAGGACAGGATTGCAAATCAAAATCTGCCGTTTGTTAGATTGGGAAACTAGAGGTCTATGGGAAAGATCGGCTGAATTATTTTCTTACGCCCATTAGGAGAGGCCCATCCCATCTGAAAGAATAATGAAATTTAATTGCAACTGTTCCTTATTTTTTTTTCCTTGCCAAGTTATCATTATCATTTAGAATGGTGTATTTAAGAGTCTTGAGCTAATAATCCAATTGAGGCTCATCAGCTGTAGCAACAGAAAATTCTGCTCCTAAGAGCAAATGGAAACAGATCCATTAGACACACCTCCCCCTTGCTGCCCATAAGTGGCCCTAATTCTCTGCTCCAGAATGTAGAAACTAGGAAAGAGGGTACAAGGTATTTTTGCTTCTCTTGTACAAAGAAAGGCAACAGTTTGCTTTAATAGGGCCTCTAATGACGTACCTTCCTGCTTCATCTCTCTATGAAGAAAAAAGCAGAAACCAGGTGAGGCTATTTTCACATTTACTCATTTTTCCTCAATAGTGAACCTGGGTTCTTAAAAATCTGTTTCTTTCCAATACCCTGTAGAGAGAAATAAACCATCTTTCTTTCTTTCCTTTAATCAGATACTTCAAAAATCAAAACCACAGCTTGCCAATGAGTCCTAGAGCAGCTAGATGACACAATAGATGTAGTGCTGCACCTGGAAGCAGGAAGACCTGAGTTCAAATACAGCCTCAGACACTTACTAGCTATGTAACCTTAGGTAAATCACTTGATCACCATTTGCCTCAATTTCCTCTTCTGTAAAATGAGCCTAATAATAGCACCTACCTTCTAGAGTTATTATGAGGATCAAACAAGATAATAATTGTTAAGCACTTAGCACGGTGCCTGGCACATAGTAAGACAGAGAGAAAGAGACAGAGAGAGACACAGAGACAGAGACAGAGAGACAGAAACAGAGACACAGAGAGAGAATGTTAGCTGTAATTAGGACTAGATCGGTTATTCTTTATCTTCATTCACTCTTTTGCCAAATACATATTGAGGAACTTGTTTTAAAAGCTGTGGAGGTAAAGAAGAAAGGAACAGTAAATTTTGGTCTTTACCTTGAAGTTTACAGTTGTTAAGGGAGACATAGCCCTGTACATGAAGAACAATTACACAAGATATATTATGAAAGTACAATAAGAGAGGTAGATATAAAACAAAATGCTGTTGTCATTCAGAGCAGGAGTGGAGGGGTGGAGAGAAGGGAATATATTGGATAGATAGTGAAGAAGTAGAAATGATGCAACTTGGACACTCATGCATGAAAATAGGATGGCACTTGACGTCTCCTGAGTGGCATAAGGAATGAAAAATATTTACTTTGTATGAATTTACAGCTACTAGGTTAGTTCTTTTCCATTTTAATTCTCCCTTCATCCTATATCCAATTCCAATCTCTGAAACAATTTAAAGAGAGAGCCCAGGGTTTCTTGGCATTACAGATCCTTAAAAAAAAAGTGAAGATAGGTGGGTATAGAATTTCCTTTTATCTTGATCTTCCCTTGGTGCATGAACTCCTGTACTTCTGTGAATTCCTACTGTTTCCAACTATCTAGACATCCAGTTCTTCGAAGCTCAACTTTTCACTTTGTCTGGTGGAAGGTACTTTAATTTTAAGAAATGGAAACAATGAAGCATCCATATTACCAAAAAGTGGATTCTACATTAAATAAGCCTGAGAGACAAAGCTTCAGCTCTGCAAAAGAAGGGAGTGCTTGTAAAGGTCACCTTTGCAGAAAGCTGTTTGTCTCTTCTTCTATGATCTATGTGGGTGTGTCAACTCATGCCCCCCAAGCAGACATTGATCTCATAAATGGCAATTGAGATGGTGTGCTTCCACATCTAAAGCTAAGCAGCAAATAAGGATAAGGCACATTTCTCCTCTCTCCAAAGCTAAGCATAACAGTATTGTCCCTTCTCTTCAAAGTTGTTTGTGGTGGTGGTGATCACTCTCTATGCAGGCAGATGTCAACTAAGAGACAGATAACAAATTGCCAATCCCTTCAACCTTGCATGGACACAAAACTCATTTTCTGATTTGCAGTTGTAACCATTATTTGCAAAGCTTCCCCAACACACTTGATCATGCCCCTCATCTTATCTTTGGGGGCAAGATGGAGAGATATAGGCAAGACAACAAAATTGTTAGGTACCCGCAGAACTAGTTGAATGATTAAATGTAAAGAACAGTCATTAATTTGGATGAATGCTAACCTGGAGGGAGTTGCCCAACATTTTTCGGGCCAATACTGTTCAACATTTTATCAATAACCTGGATGCAGGCATAGAAGGTTTGTCAAATTGCAAAAAAAATTAAAAAAATAAAAATTTGGGAGTTACAGCTACCTTCTAAACAACTGAGATATTTGTAAAGTGCTTACCACAATGTCTGGCATATAATAGGAACTCAATGTCAGAAACTGGATCCAAAAAGATTTTGAAAAGCTAAAGAAAGAGAACAAAACAATTTAATTGGGACAAATGTAAAGTTCTACATTTGGGTCCAAACTATAAACTTCTCAAATATGGAATGAGAGAAAAAGCTAAGTAATAGCTCCTAAAAAATAAATATGCCTATGAAATTTAAATATTTCAAGTTGAATGTCTCACATACATTTTAAACTTACCATGCTGAAAATAGAACTCATTATGTTTTCCCCAAAATCTACTTTCTCCCAAACTTCCCTTTTTTCTGATGAGGTCATCAGTGTTTCTGTTCTGTTAGGTTCACAGACACCTGGTAATAGAATTATTTGACCGAGGACAAGTCATTAACCTCTTCCTATCTCACTTTTCTCATCTGTAAAATGGAGATTGCAATAGCACCTACCTCCCAGTGTTGTTATGAAGATAAAAGGAAATGATATTTGTAAAGTTCTATATAAATGCTAGCCGGCTAGTTATTGTTAATTGTGTATCTGACCATATCTGTCTTCTATGCAATAAGATGTAATTTCTAGCATAAGGGATATAGTTCTGATATTTATGAAAGTTCTTACCACTGTACTTCGAACATAGTAGGTGTTATATAAATGCTTGTTCCTCTCCTCCCCCAAAGTCAATCCTCATCTGTAGTATCAAGCTAAGTTCTGGGGACCACTGATAACCCAGATACTCTGGGGATCAAAGATCCTTGATAAGTTTTAGATTGTTTAGAGAAAGGTAGCTAGCAAGAGTGGTTAAGGCCCTTGAGAGCATGCCATATGGGACTAGATGAAGAAACAGGGGTGTTTAATCTGAAAAAAATTTAATGATGAAGGATGGCATAGATGTCTTCAAGTATTTGAAGGGTTGTCATGTACAGGGATGATTAAACATATTCTCCTAGCCCTAGTTGGAAGAACAAGATATTATAGTGAAAAGTTGCAAGCAGTCCAATTTGATTTATTATCAAGAAGTTATCACTAACAATTAGTTGTTGAAAAGTGGAGGGGCAGCTAGGTGGCACAGTAGATAAAGCACCAGCCCTGGAGTCAGGAGGACCTTAGTTCAAATCTGGCCTCAGACACTTGCCACTTACTAGCTGTGTGACTCTGGGCAAGTCACTTAACCCCAATTGCCTCACACACAAAAAAAAAAAAGTGGAAAAGGCAATGTACTAAAACAGAAAGAGAAATGAATATGGCGAATCCTGCCTCTGACACTTATGATCTGTGTAATTACAGACAACTCATATAGACACTCAAAGGTCCCAAGATCATCTTGCTTGTCACATCTCAGATGATTCTGTCCCATCACATTCTCTCCCATCATATTTCATTGTTGAAATCTGTCTTTTGAGGACTTCTTCTAAGCCAACCATTTTAATTTAACCCTTTCAAACTTCCTTTTCAAATACGACTGAGATACCCATTCTCTTTTCACTGGTCATCCCCCTTAACTGCTTCTCCTGCATGTTTGGTAACTAATAACCCAGCTGTTTATTTTTCTGTTTGACTTTAATGGTACAGTTTTTGTTCTGGCAAAGGAGTAAATTGGAACTGACACAATCCACTTAGGGTTTTAGGTATTTGTCTCTGGACTATCTCAGAGCACTGTCTGGTGAGTATCTGAGCTTGAAATACAATGGATTGTGTTTTGTTCTTATCTAGTGCCTTTTTTCAAAGAAGCTTTCAGGATAATGCCAGGTGTCACTCATTAATCTTCCCAGCATCCTTGTGGTGAGTTCGGTAAGTATATACCAGCTATTTACAATCTCATTTTCTTTTTTTTTTTTAAATGGAGCCCAGGCAGGAAAAGGCTAACTGACTTACCCAAGGTCATACAGTGAATCAGTCACTGGGAGATCAATAGAATTTTCGGTATATCTCCAAGAAGTTCCCATGTTTTGGTTCCAGGGGAATGAAAAGTGAGCTAGAACCCAGAGCTGGAAACTGGATCTCTTTCTCTTTTTCCCTTCACTCCACGTCCTATCCGTTAAATCATGCTGCTTTTCCTCATAGACTAATGGATGAAATTTCCTCACAATCAACTCTCCAGGAATGTCATTTATAACCATCCGAAACAACAGATGATATAACGAATGATTCCAGCATGATTTGCATAATAAAGAAATAATTTCTCACTGTGTGAAGTAGAGTCTGTTGCACTTGTGAAAATCAATTTACTCTGATGCTGCATTTTTGTCCTCAAGATGTGACCATCAAGAGTACATGGGAATTTTATCCACAGCAGTCATAAATTCTAACATTTAGCACTTGATTTAGGGATAAGCCTCTTACATTTTAGCATCATATTCAGCTAAATACAGAGAGGTGGCTAGAATGCTGAACTTGGAGAGGCAGCTCTCTAGCTAGTACATTATAGAGGGGTTGCCATCTGTGTCGGTGGAGGACATTCCCATACTGACAAAATTGCATGTCCTCAGTGTATTAGTGTTAAACTAATAGCTGTATCAGCTAGAAAGTTCCACTGAGTATTGAGCATATGACCTAAAGATGTACAAATGGCCTCCCACAGGAGCAATCCGAATTCCTGTTGGTGTCACCTTTTTCTTCAGGGTTTGCTAGATGTTTAATTCAATCCCTTTTTCAAAGGCATATCTGGCTCTGTTCCATTGCTCTGGCCACTACGGATGAGCATTAGAAAGTCCCCTAGGCATACATAGTAAGGTTTGTAGTTTCCTGTCTAAATAACAAGCAGCCAGTTGGAAGAACCTTTAAATATTGGTAGGGTAGCAATTTTCTTCCTGTGTGATAGCCAGCCTTATCTGTTGTTTGGGGGCAGAATGATCAATCTTTCAGCCACCAAAATTCCTGAGGTGTGTCTAATAAAGTCATAGGAAGTTGTGGGCCGTGTCAGGGAAGGGGGGAGGATTGTGGAGGGGGATAGCATACAGGCTATCAAAATCACAGATCCTTGAAAAAATTGAAGTAAAAGTAATATCAACCAGAGAGGGTGTTATGCAATTAGCAAAGGAAAAGAAGTATAATAATAGAGAAAGTATGTGCTGTTGACCAATTCCCCCACATCTCCCAAAGATAAATGTGGGCATCAGCTGTTGCTATTGCCAATAAAATATAGGCCTAAATCAACCAAAAAAATTCCTAATGGTATAGTAGTGATGGTCATAATGATCATAGTAATTGTGTTTGGAGACCCTTTTAGTCTACTTAAGGTACTCTCTATTTTCCCAGAGAATCTTAGGTCTGACCTTTGAAGCCATTCATTCATTCAACAAAATTTTATTAAATGATCCCTGCCTTTTGGAAGTTTATGTTCTACTAGGCTCAATATTCAACACTGCTGATTATTCCTCCATGTAGGAATCCCCACTATTATGTTCTTAACAGATAATAATAATAGCTAACTTGTATATAGTATGTACTATGTGCCAGGTACTATGCTAAGCACGGTTATCATCTCATTTGAAACTCACAACAACCCTAGGAGGTGGCGGCTATTATTATTCCCGTTTTAAGGATGAGGAAAGTGAGTCAAAAGGGCTAAGTGACTTGCCTAGGATCACATAGCTAGTAAGTATCTGAATCCAGATTTGAACTCAGGTCTTGCCTGACACCAGGCCCAATGCTCTACCCACTGTGCAACCTATATGGCCTTCTAACCTCAGCCTAATCACTTTAGTATTGGGTAGATCACTATTTACAAAAGTCTCAGCTCCATTTTGGGATAGCAATATACTAAAAAAAAAATCTGTGAATGCTGTGATAATCTAGTTAACTACGGTTACATTCGTAATCCCTGTGCCCTGATACCAAGTCATGTCAAACTATAGCAAACGTGTCCCTATCCCACTCACTACAATCTTGTTGTGTTTTATGGAAGTCTCATTCTATTATTAACAA